>NC_092393.1:60744645-61413709 GCF_030028105.1 Mobula birostris | reverse complement strand
TGGACAGTGTGGGCTCGTTGGGCCTGTTACTGTGTTGTGTCTGATTGGACAGTGTGGGCTCGTTGGGCCTGTTACTGGGCCGTATCTCATGTGGACCATGCAGGCTCATTGGGCCTGTTACTGTGTTGTCTCTGATTGGACAGTGTGGCCTCGTTGGGCCTGTTACTGTGTTGTGTCTGATTGGACAGTGTGGGCTCGTTGGGCCTGTTACTGCGTTGTCTCTGATTGGACAGTGTGGGCTCGTTGGGCCTGTTACTGTGTTGTGTCTGATTGGACAGTGTGGGCTCGTTGGGCCTGTTACTGGGCCGTATCTCATGTGGACCATGCAGGCTCATTGGGCTGGATGGGTCCTTTACCAGTTCAGGCTCTTTGGCCCATATTGTTGTTCTGACCCTATGACCTACTCTAAGATCAATCTAACTCTTCCCTCCTACATGCCCTCCATTTTCTACCCTCCATGTACCTGTCTAATCATCATCATCATTATGTACTGGATCGTATGGCATCATTATTATGTGCCATCTTGCATGATGTAGGCACTCACGGTCTTTCCATGACCATGACTGTTTTTGTCAATTTTTTCTGTGGAAATGGTTTGCCATGGCCTTCTGGGCAGTGTCTTTACAAGACAGGTGAGTCCAGCCATTGATGGTCTGCCTGGTGTCAGTGGTCACATAACCTGGACTTGTGATGTGCACCAGCTGCTCGTACGACCATCCACCGCTGCTCCCACGGCTTCACGTGACCCTGATTGGGGGCTAAGCAGGTGCTACACCTGCCTAAGGGCGACCTGCAGACTAGCAGAGGGAAGGAGTGCTTCACACCTCCTTTGGTAGAGACGTATCTCCACCCTGCCTCTCAGGGTTATCTAAGAGTCTCTTAAATGTCTCTAATATATCTGCCTCTACCATCATCCCTGGTGGCTTCATCCATGCAACCACCACTCTCTGTGTAAAGAAACTGCCTCTGACATCCCAGCTATACTTGCCTCCAATTACCTCAAAAATATACCCTCTCTTATTAGCCATTTCCACCCTGGGAAAAAGTCCCTGGCTGTCCACACGATCTCTGCCTCCTATCATCTTGTACACCTCTATAACTTCACCTCTCATCCCCCTTCACTCCAAAGAGAAAAGTCCTATCTCGCTCAACCTGACCTCATAAAACACGCTCTCCAATCCAGGCAACATCCTGGTAGATCTCCCCTGCACCCTCTCTAAAGCTTCCACATCCTTCCTATAAGGAGGTGAGCAGAACTGAACACAGTACTGCAGTTGTGGTCTCATCAGGGTTTTATTGAGCTGAAATAGATGAATTTCTCTCGAGACACAAGAGACAGAAGATGCTGGAACCTACACAAACACACAGCCTGTTGGAGGAGCTCAGCGGCTTGTGCAACATCTGTGGGAGGAAAGAAATCTTTGATATTATGGGTCAAGACCATGTGGGGTTTCGACCAAAGCCTCGACAGCTCCGCTCCCCCAGCAGATTGCGTGTTGCTGCATAAAATCCTCTCACTGAACTTCAACATGGCTTGGATAAATATTTCTTCAACTAGGATGGTCTGGTAGTGTAGTGGTTAGCACAACCCGTTACCATGCCAGTGATTGGAGTTCAGTTGCCACCACTGTCCGTAACGAGTTTCTATGTTGTCCCCATGGCCACTGGCTTTCCTCCGACAGTCCAAAGATGTACAGGTTAGGGTTAATAAACTGTTATGTTGGCGCAGGAACGCTTCGTCCCCAGCACATCGTCAGACTGAGTTCATCGTTGAAGCAAACAATGCATTTCACTGTATGTTTCAATGTTTCAATGTACATGTGACAAATAAAGCTAATCTTTAAATCATTAAATCTTTAAATCTTTTAATCTCAGTGTTAATCAACCAAACGGATTTAGATTCAGATTCAGATTTATTTATCACATGTACATCGAAATGTATCATTTGTATTAACAACAAGCACACCCGAGGATGTGCTGGAGGCAGCCCACAAGCGTCACCACACATTTCGGTGCTAAGAAAGCATATCTATAATGCACAACAGAGCAACACAGAACACAGCAAGCAGCTAAACAAATCCTGATCCTCACTCCCACACACCCAAACACACAGACAGTCCTCCAACTCCAGGACTAGCTTCCAGCTTTTTGTCTCCAGGACAGGTTTTTGGGCCTTCTGTCTCCTGTCTCCAGAACAGGCTTTCAGTCTACCGTCTCTAGCTTTCAGTCTCCAGGCCTTTGGGCCTCCGGTCTCCAGGACAGGCTTTCAGTCTACCATCTCTAGCTTTCAGTCTCCAGGCCTTTGAGCATCCATTCTCTCTTGTCCCCAGTTTTCAGGCTCAAGGTTCAGCTATCAGGCTTTGATTTCTGAACATTGATTTTCTTTGGGTTTTGATTTTCGGTATTGACACCTGGACTAATCAATGGCAGGACCCCAAACTCCAGGCTTCAGACTCTATTCTCACCAACTGACTGCCCTCATGTCTCCTGCTTACATGGACATCTGATTCCGGGACCCCACCGATCTGGGACAGCTCAGCATCCACAAACCTCCTTCCTCACCTGTCCATGTCACTGTCCTTTGAGCGCAGAGTAGAGGTCTAGGCTCCGGATTTCTCTTGTCTTTTGTCCACGTCGCTGGCGTTCGAGTGCGGAGCAGTGTGCCAGACACCAGATGTCCTTCATTATCTGTCCACGTCGATCTCCTGGTTGTATGATCTTCAGATTAATGAAGGGCAAAAAGCCGAACAGTTTTTGAAACAGTTTGCAGAGTTGGATTTATCAGAACTCTGAGAATGGAATGATCTCAGAGTATTGCAGACCCATAATCAGACCCACAGGTATCCCGATGTCCACAGAGACCACCATCAGTTTGCTAACTTATTTACAGCGTGACCTTTCGCTTTAGCAAAAGCAGAGTCCCAGTCTGTCAGTGAGATGGATTTTAAATTCACCTGTCGAAACACAAAAGGCTGTTGTCTGTACTATCCACACGCGGATGCTTCCGTCAGAATGTTATACTTTGAAAAAGAAGTAGCCAGCGTAGAAACCTCCGCAGAAAGTTGTTCAGGGATCTGACTGTGTGGAAAGTGGGCCTTGGTTTGAAATACAGCATCCTGAAAATACAGCTTCAAATGGAAGCTGAGAAAATGAATTATAAATCAAAAGGTATTTATGGGCCAGTTACTCTCCTACCCACCTTGGCACTGGGTGAGCAGAATTCCCAAACCTCAATGATGCGCTAATAAGATCAAGGGGGAGATCTTGAACCAGGCACTGACTGAAGGAAAAACAAGCTTAGCATGTTTCATACTTGAGTCCATTTTTCATTTGAAGTTATCGAGCAGGAGAGGATGTGCCTGCCAATGCATAAAGATTTGGTAAGACTGTTGGGGAAGATTATTCGCACCTCCTTGATTTGTGATTTGTTTTTCAGGATGTGATTCCGATTCCGATTTATTTTTCACGTGTACATCGAAACATACAGTGACACGAATCGTTTGCGTTAACAACCAACACATATCTAGGAAGTGCTGGGGGCAGCCCGCAAGTGTTGCCACGCAATTCTGGTGCCAACATGGCATGCCCGCCATGCTTGGCAAAGCAAGACGTGCTGATCTAAGAGTTTCTTATATGCCCTAATGTATGTGCCACTCTTCACCAACCCTGGCAGTGCGTTTCACACACCCTCCACTCTGCTGTGCCCTGATAGGTTGTCTGTTCACCAAAGTAAAACACTCGCTAGTACAGCAAGCAAATAAACCAGCCTTGTGTTTTCAGATACAGTTTCACATTCAGATATATGGCGCTACTTGGGTCGGACGACAGCTTAATGGCGGTTCATAAGGCAAGAATTACAACTAAATAATTTATTAATAATACATTTTCTGTGGTAAATTGTAGTAAACTATCACCACAAACAATGAAGAGGCAGGCAAAGGTGAAGCTGACTCGAAGGTCGAGGTGTTTGGGTGTGATGCAAAGTCGGAGTGAGATTAAGGCTCTTTTGAGATGGAGTTGGAGTCGAGGATGGAGTTGGAGCGAGCGAATTGGAGAGGAGGAGTGTCGGAGCCTGTCCAGCCAAACTGGGAGTGAGGTTGGATCAATCTGAGTGCCGAGGCGATTTGGCAAGGTCAAGTACGGGCAGGCCCAGGGCCTGTTGCTGCGGCAGAGCCTGGGTCCTAGTGCGGGGTCTGGACAATTTAAGTGTCTCCCCAGAAAAACCGATAAGGCAGGGTATCGGGACCCGAGGCAGGGGTCGGACCGATTCTGCTCGCTCTTCAGTGATATTTACTGCTCTCTCTGTGGCGTTGAGACTGCTCCGATTTGCCCCGCTGTTTGATGAACTGAGGCTGAGGCTACGGGCCGGGCCTACTCCGGCTGCACCAGGGTCTGCACCTATGGACTCAGTTTGGTTCGGAACGCTGTTGCTTGCCTCTACTGTTTACATGATTTGTGCTTTTTTCCCTCTCTCTGTGCATTGGGTGTTGGTCTTTTTTTAAAATTGGGTTCTTTCGGGTTTCTTGTTTTTGGGCTGCCTGTAAGCAGACGAATCTCAAGGTTGTATAATTTATATATAATTTGATAATAAATGTTTTTGATTCAGATTCTGATTCCGGTTCAGGTTTATTTATCATTTGCAAATTGAAACAGATGGTGAGATGTATTGTTTGTGTTAACAACCCACACAACCAAAGGGTATGCTGGGGGCAGCTCGCGACTGATGCCTGTGCATCGCATGCCCGTAATGCAGAACAGAACATACCAACTAAACAACAACAGCAAAGCAAGCCCCTTCCCTCTAACCCAGGACAGACTGTCTCCTTTGGCCTCCAGCTTCCAGGAAATCGATGGATTTGCCAATTTCGACCCTTCAACGTCTCCAACAGACCCACAGAGATTCACGGACTTGGGGTTCTGGCCATTAAGGCCACAACTTCTGGACTTTCTGATTTCCGACTGATCCTTGGGCTTCAACCTGAACTTCCAATCAACCTCCAGGTTTCATTTTGGACCTCTGATCAGCTATGCCCACAAACTTCAGCAGAACAACTAAATGACCATGGATGCCAGTCATCATGAAGTGCCTTGAACAGCTGATAACACTGGACAACAACTTTTTTCAGAAGTGTTGCTTCCTCAGAATTATTTTTGGCTTATGATAGATTGGTTGAAGCTGAACTCAAATATAATTTCAGGTTGTTTGTATCATGTAGGAACTTAGAGAAACAAAAAATTAACTTTTATTGAATATAATGCATTTAATTGCATAACAGCACTGACGCTTTGCAACTAAGCTAAAAATGTTTTGTCGATGATTTTCTTAGTACTCAGTGTCTGAGGCTTCTCGCTTGACTGTCCAACAATAATCAGACAGCATTGATGGATTCCAGTTGCCCTGATACCGTTTCTCCACGACTGCAATGTCCTGGTGAAGCCTCTCACTGTGCTTGTCACTGATAGCACCGAGATTTGCAGGGAAGAAGTCTAAATGGGAAAGCAGAAAATGAACCTTTAGTGACATGTTGCACTTCATGGTTTTGTATGCTTGAAGCATGTTGTCAACCAGCTGCACGTAGTTTGGTGCTCTGTAGTTGCCAAGAAAATGTTCAACAACATCCTTGAATGCCTTCCATGCAATTTTCTCAGGTCCCAATAGAAGGTCTTCAATTTGCCTGTCTTTGATAATCTGTTTAATTTTTGGACCAACAAAAATGCCTTCCTTAGTCTTGGCATCAGTTATTCTGGGAAACACCTTTCTCAAATATTGAAATCCTTTATGGAAATTTATGGCCTTTCTAAAACCTTTCCTGCCATACAGCATCTGTCCTGCCTAAGCATGCCCAAGCATGCTTGAATAGGATAAACAAATTTTTCAGCTTACATTGTGGACAACATTTTAATTAATGTTATATGTTAATTAACTTGCATTATGAATTGAAATGATAAATGAAAGTGGTTTAAAAAATTGATGCGTGATAGGGAAATTTCATGGTGATTTTCATGATCAGCAGCCCAAAATCCATAAGATACACCCAAAAGTATTCAGGGGGCAAAATCTTTGTTGTCCAGTGTAATGCTACATATCAAAAACTCCACCCCCACCACATTAGACACTCACCAATATGCTTTCTGACGGAAGCACTCTACGACAGATGCCAGAGCATCTATCATTTACCTGGCCCTGACAAGGACACTGAGAGATTTCTGTTCCAACTTTCAGCTGAGTGCCACAGTACCAATGTGAGGCTATTACAGTTTGCGATCTTGGCACCTGTCTCCATCCTCCCCATGGAACGTGTGGGTTTTCTCCGGGTGCTCTGATTTCCTCCCACTGTCCAAAGACGTACCAGTAGGTTAACTGGTGATTAGGTTAGAGTTAATCGGGGTTGTGGGGTTACTGGGGTGGTGTGGGTCGAAGGGCTGACTCTAAGCTGTATCCCTAACTAAATAAATATATTCAGCACTATGTCTCACAGAGATCAGTGAACAAACTCCTACTCCTTGGTCTAAATACAATACTGTACTGGACTTCCAAATGAACAGAGCTCAGACAGTCAGGATACACGACCGCTCCTCCCTCCCCGTTACCAGAACACGGGTGCCCCTCCCCCGTTACCAGAACACGGATGCCCCTCCCCCAGTACCAGAACATGGGTGTCCCTCCCCGTTACCAGAACACGGGTGCCCCCCCCACACCTCCCCAGTACCGGTGGGGAGCTGAGCCCTTTGCTGTACACTGCTCACACACGACTGCACGGCTAATCACTCGAGTAATCACCTCGTCAATTCTGCCGATGACACGGCAGTGGTGGGGCTCATCGCCAACAACGGTGAGGCGGCGGACAGAGAGGAGGTAGGAGAGCTGGAAGCCTGGTACCTGGCAATGAACCTCTTCCTCAGTGTCAACAAGACAAAGGAGACTGTTACCGACTTCATGAGGACTTCACGAGAGCTGGACTCCGCACATCCACACTCACGTCATCCTGCAGATGTGCAGTGGAGAGCATCCTGAGACGCTGTACCACTGCTCCGTACGGAGACTGCACTGGGGCAGACAGGAAAACTCTACAACGGGTCGTCAAAACTGCCCAATGCATCACCAGGCGCAGCCTACCTGCCACCAAGGACATGTATATGGGAGTATGCAGTAGAGGGACAGTAACGTCATGAAGGATCCCACCTGCCCTGCTCATGGACTGTTAGTCCCACTCCCATCAGTGAGGAGGCTACGTAGCACCCACACCAGGACCACCAGACTCAAAATCAGTTCCTTTCCCCAAGCAGTAAGGCTGATCAACACCTCCACCCACTAACTCCACCACTGCTTTATTATTTCCTGTCAGTCACTTTACGTACAGCCTAGCCTCACTCTATGGACAGACAACCGATCGATGTTTGGAAGCTACCTTATGTATTTATATTTATTGTGTGTGTTTTTATTACTGTGTTCTTTATCTTAGTGTACTTTTTGTGCTGCATTGGATCTGGAGTAACAATTATTTTGTCCTCGTTTACACTGGTGTACTGGAAATGACATTAAACGATCTTGAATTTCTTGAACGATACCGACTACAGGAACTACAATGCAAGACAAGGAGAAAACAGACAACAGCAAAAGAAGTGCCCTTCCCCCCCTCCTCTCAGACACTGACAGGTCTCCAGACCCAGGACAGGCTGCCCCTAGTGCCCGTCTCAGACCTGCAGACTGGACCCATCTGTCCTTCAGTAGGCGATGGTGACCCTGTGTTTATGGTAAACGTTGTTTCTAGTGCAAATCATGGAGGCAAACGGGACAAAAGTTCTGAGCAGCTTTGGAGACTGTGAAAGGGTGACTGAGACTGTTCCCAAAGTTCAAAGTAAATTTATTATCAAACTACATACATCTCATCATAGACCATGTTGACGTTCATTTTCCTGTGGGCGTGCACAGTCAATGCAAGAAATCTCCATCAGCACAGATTCAGCAGTAGGCTGTGTGCTTTGCCCCTTCTCTGCTCTCTTCATACTTATGACTGAGTGGCTAAGCACGGCTCCAATCCCAGGTTCAAGTTTGCTAACAACACCACTGACATTGATTGAATCAAAGGTGGTGATGAATCAGCATACAGGAGGGAGATTGAAAATCTGGCTGAGTGGTGCCACAACAACAACCTCTCACTCCATGTCAGCAAGACCAAGGAGCTGATTATTGACTTCAGGAGGAGGAAACCGGAGGTCCGTGAGCCAGTCAGAGGATCAGAGATTGAGAGGGTTAGCACATTTAAATTCCTCTGCTTTATCATTTCAGAGGACCTGTCTTGGGCCAAACACTTAAGTACGTAATTATGAAGAAAATACAGCAGTGCCTCTACTTCCTTAGGAGTTTGTGAAGATTCAGCGTGACATCTAAAACTTTGACAAACTTTGATAGATGTGTGGTGGAGAGTATATTGACTGGCTGCATCTTGGCCTGGTATGGAAACACCAATGCCCTTGAACAGAAAATCCTGGTGGATACGGCCCAGTCCATCACGGGTAAAGCCCTCCCCACCATTGAGCACATCTACACAGAGTGCTGTCGTAGGAAAGCAGCGTCCGTTACGGACCACCACCACCCAGTTCATGCTCTCTTCTTCCTGCCACCATTAGGAAGAAGGTTCAGGAGCCTCAGGACCCACACCACTCGATATATTGGCTGGCTGTATCACAGCCTGGTATGGGAACACCAATGCACGAAGTTTATAGTTGGTCATTTGCATCATCGACTAACACAATCCAAGGATGTGCTGGGGGTAGCCCACAAGTGCTGCCATGCCTCTGGCACCAACATAACATGCTACAACTCACTAACATACAACGTAACATGCTACAACTCTCTAACATACAACATAACATGCTACAACTCACTAACATACAACGTAACATGCTACAACTCTCTAACATACAACATAACATGCTACAACTCTCTAACATACAACGTAACATGCTACAACTCTCTAACATACAACGTAACATGCTACAACTCACTAACATACAATGTAACATGCTACAACTCACTAACATACAACGTAACCTGCTACAACTCTCTAACATACAATGTAACATGCTACAACTCACTAACATACAACGTAACATGCTACAACTCTCTAACATACAACGTAACATGCTACAACTCACTATCATACAATGTAACATGCTACAACTCACTAACATACAACGTAACATGCTACAACTCACTAACATACAACATAACATGCTACAACTCACTAACATACAATGTAACATGCTACAACTCTCTAACATACAATGTAACATGCTACAACTCTCTAACATACAATGTAACATGCTACAACTCACTATCATACAACGTAACATGCTACAACTCACTAACATACAACGTAACATGCTACAACTCACTAACATATAACGTAACATGCTACAACTCACTAACATACAACATAACATGCTACAACTCTCTAACATACAACGTAACATGTTACAACTCTCTAACATACAACATAACATGCTACAACTCTCTAACATACAATGTAACATGCTACAACTCTCTAACATATGACATAACTTGCTACAACTCACTAACATACAACATAACATGCTGCAACTCTCTAACATACAACGTAACATGCTACAACTCACTAACATACAACGTAACATGCTACAACTCTCTAACATACAACGTAACATGCTACAACTCACTATCATACAATGTAACATGCTACAACTCACTAACATACAACGTAACATGCTACAACTCACTAACATACAACATAACATGCTACAACTCACTAACATACAATGTAACATGCTACAACTCTCTAACATACAATGTAACATGCTACAACTCACTATCATACAACGTAACATGCTACAACTCACTAACATACAACGTAACATGCTACAACTCACTAACATATAACGTAACATGCTACAACTCACTAACATACAACATAACATGCTACAACTCTCTAACATACAACGTAACATGTTACAACTCTCTAACATACAACATAACATGCTACAACTCTCTAACATACAATGTAACATGCTACAACTCTCTAACATATGACATAACTTGCTACAACTCACTAACATACAACATAACATGCTGCAACTCTCTAACATACAACGTAACATGCTACAACTCACTAACATACAACGTAACATGCTACAACTCTCTAACATACAACGTAACATGCTACAACTCACTAACATACAACATAACATGCTACAACTCTCTAACATACAACATAACATGCTACAACTCACTAACATACAACGTAACATGCTACGACTCACTAACATACAACATAACATGCTACGACTCACTAACATACAACGTAACATGCTACGACTCTCTAACATACAACATAACATGCTACAACTCTCTAACATACAACGTAACATGCTACAACTCTCTAACATATGACATAACTTGCTACAACTCACTAACATACAACATAACATGCTGCAACTCTCTAACATACAATGTAACATGCTACAACTCACTAACATACAACATAACATGCTACGACTCACTAACATACAACGTAACATGCTACAACTCACTAACATACAACATAACATGCTACGACTCACTAACATACAATGTAACATGCTACAACTCTCTAACATACAACATAACATGCTACAACTCTCTAACATACAATATAACATGCTACAACTCTCTAACATATGACATAACTTGCTACAACTCACTAAAATACAACATAACATGCTACGACTCACTAACATACAACGTAACATGCTACGACTCTCTAACATACAACATAACATGCTACAACTCTCTAACATACAACGTAACATGCTGCAACTCTCTAACATATGACATAACTTGCTACAACTCACTAACATACAACATAACATGCTGCAACTCTCTAACATACAACGTAACATGCTACAACTCACTAACATACAACATAACATGCTATGACTTACTAACATACAATATAACATGCTACAACTCTCTAACATACAACATAACATGCTACGACTCTCTAACATACAATGTAACATGCTACAACTCTCTAACATATGACATAACTTGCTACAACTCACTAACATACAACATAACATGCTGCAACTCTCTAACATACAACGTAACATGCTACAACTCACTAACATACAACGTAACATGCTACAACTCTCTAACATACAACGTAACATGCTACAACTCACTAACATACAACATAACATGCTACAACTCTCTAACATACAACATAACATGCTACAACTCACTAACATACAATGTAACATGCTACGACTCACTAACATACAACATAACATGCTACGACTCACTAACATACAACGTAACATGCTACGACTCTCTAACATACAACATAACATGCTACAACTCTCTAACATACAACGTAACATGCTACAACTCTCTAACATATGACATAACTTGCTACAACTCACTAACATACAACATAACATGCTGCAACTCTCTAACATACAATGTAACATGCTACAACTCACTAACATACAACATAACATGCTACGACTCACTAACATACAACGTAACATGCTACAACTCACTAACATACAACATAACATGCTACGACTCACTAACATACAATGTAACATGCTACAACTCTCTAACATACAACATAACATGCTACAACTCTCTAACATACAATATAACATGCTACAACTCTCTAACATATGACATAACTTGCTACAACTCACTAAAATACAACATAACATGCTACGACTCACTAACATACAACGTAACATGCTACGACTCTCTAACATACAACATAACATGCTACAACTCTCTAACATACAACGTAACATGCTGCAACTCTCTAACATATGACATAACTTGCTACAACTCACTAACATACAACATAACATGCTGCAACTCTCTAACATACAACGTAACATGCTACAACTCACTAACATACAACATAACATGCTATGACTTACTAACATACAATGTAACATGCTACAACTCTCTAACATACAACATAACATGCTACAACTCTCTAACATACAATGTAACATGTTACAACTCTCTAACATATGACATAACTTGCTACAACTCACTAAAATACAACATAACATGCTATGACTCACTAACATACAATGTAACATGCTACAACTCTCTAACATACAATGTAACATGCTACAACTCTCTAACATACAACGTAACATGCTGCAACTCTCTAACATATGACATAACTTGCTACAACTCACTAACATACAACATAACATGCTGCAACTCTCTAACATACAACGTAACATGCTACAACTCACTAACATACAACATAACATGCTATGACTTACTAACATACAATGTAACATGCTACAACTCTCTAACATACAACATAACATGCTACAACTCTCTAACATACAATGTAACATGTTACAACTCTCTAACATATGACATAACTTGCTACAACTCACTAAAATACAACATAACATGCTATGACTCACTAACATACAATGTAACATGCTACAACTCTCTAACATACAATGTAACATGCTACAACTCTCTAACATATGACATAACTTGCTACAACTCACTAACATACAACATAACATGCTGCAACTCTCTAACATACAATGTAACATGCTACCACTCACTAACATACAACATAACATGCTACAACTCACTAACATACAACGTAACATGCTACAACTCTCTAACATACAACATAACATGCTACAACTCACTAACATACAACGTAACATGCTACAACTCTCTAACATATGACATAACTTGCTACAACTCACTAACATACAACATAACATGCTGCAACTCTCTAACATACAACATAACATGCTACAACTCACTAACATACAACGTAACATGCTACAACTCTCTAACTGGAACCTGAGCGTCTTTGGAAAGCGGGAGGAAACTGGAGCACCTGGAGAAAACAGTCACAGGGAGAACGTACAAACTCCCCATAGGCAGTGGTGGGAATCGAACACGAATCGCTGGCGCTGTAAGAAGTTACGCTAATTGCTGCACTACTGTGCACGCCTCCCTTGACCTCTCCACCATACCACCTACGGTATTTGCACGCTGAGTTCTCCAGACTTCCCGTGATCAGCCTGGAGCTTGCGGGTAAACAACCTGGCAGCTGCCACATGCTCTTTCCTTTCTCGAGTTCATTCAATCTTATCGTTCTCTGTCAGTACTGTCTAATACAGTCAAACCACAGTGCACCCACAATGTGTACAACACACACAGCACATAGACCAAGGTATTGCCACAAATATATTAATGACATTTAATTCAAAAAATGCATGCAGTGTGCAGCACAGGTAAACAGTAAACAGCTCACTATCCCAGTGATGAGGCCTCGGTGGTGGCAGGGTATTCATCAGTCTCACACCCTGGGGGAAGAAGCTGTTACCCAGTCTGACAGTCCTAGTCCTGATGCTCCTGAACCTCCTTCTTGACGGTGGTAGGTGAAAGAGATTGTGGGATGGGTGGTAGGGATCCACAACGATGCTTTGGGCACTTTGTATACAACGCTCCCAGTAAACGTCACACAATAGTTTTTACTATCCTCCCAAGGACCTTGCGGCCTGATGCCTTGCAGCTTCTGTACCACACAATGATGCAGCCAGACAGGACCTTCTTGCTGGTGCTCCTGTAGAAAGCTGTTAGAGTGGGAGCAGAGAGCCTTACCTCAATATCCTCAGAAAGTGTAGACACTATTTGACTAATGAAGAGAAGTTGTGGCTCCAGGTACGTCATCCGTTATGTGTGTAGCAAGGAACTTTGTGCTCTTCACTCTCTCCACAGCAGAATTATTGATATGCAATGCAGAGTGGTTGACCTGCACCTTCCTGAAGTCCACAATCGTGTATTTTGTCTGCCCACGTTGAGACTCAGGTCATTGTTGACAAGCCTCTCTACCTCCTCTCTGTATGCCAACTCATTGTTGTATCATCAGCAAACTTGATGATGCAGTTTGAGCTGGCTCTGGCAGTGCAGCATGAACAGCAGTGGACTGGGCACACAGCCTGGCTCTGGCAGTGCAGCATGAACAGCAGTGGACTGGGCACACAGCCTGGCTCTGGCAGTGCAGCATGAACAGCAGTGGACTGGGCACACAGCCTGGCTCTGGCAGTGCAGCATGAACAGCAGTGGACTGGGCACACAGCCTGGCTCTGGCAGTGCAGCATGAACAGCAGTGGACTGGGCACACAGCCTGGCTCTGGCAGTGCAGCATGAACAGCAGTGGACTGGGCACACAGCCTGGCTCTGGCAGTGCAGCATGAACAGCAGTGGGCTGGGCACACAGCCCTGAGGGGCACCAGTGCTCAGTGTGATGGAGCTTGAGATATTGCTACCAACTCAGACCGACTGTGGTCTTTCTGCCAACAAGTCCAAGATCCAGTTACAGAGAGGGGTTTTGTGTCCCGAGGACAGATTACCCACCAGCCTCTGAGGGGTGGTCGTGTTAAGCACTGAACTGAGGTTGATACACAACACTCTGGTGTACGAGGCATTGCTTTCTAGGTGGGACAGGACGGATGGAGAACCGAGGTTGTGCTATCATCAGTGGACCGGTTTGAGTGGTAGGCAAATTGGAAAGGGTCCAATGCAGCTGGAAGGTGGGATTTTATATCATAAGACCATAAGCCATAGGAGCAGAATTAGGCTGTTTGGCTCATCAAGTCTGCTCTGCCAATTCATCATGGCTGATCCAATTTTCCTCTTAGCCTCGATCTCCTGCCTTCTCCCCATATCCCTCCGTGCCCTGACTAATCTAGAATCTGTCAACCTCTGCCTTAAATATACCCAATGACTTGGCCTCCACTACCTTCCGTGACAATGAATTCCACATATTCACTGTCCTCTGGCTAAATAAATTCTTCCTCATCTCTGTTCTAAAAGGACGACCCCTCTATTCTGAGGCTGTGTCCTCTGGTCTTACTCTCCCCCACCGCAGGAAACATCCTCTCCACATCTACTCTATCAAGGCCTTTCACCATTCGATAGATTTCAATCAGGTCACCCCTCATTCTTCTGAATTCCAGTGAATACAGACCCAGAGCCATCAAACACTCTGAAGCCATTCAAACTTGGAATTATTTTCATGAACCTCCTTTGAACCCTCTCCAGCACATCTTTTCTAAGATAAGGGGCCCAAAACTGCTCGCAATACTCCACTCTTCCCCTCCTGCCAATCAGCCACTGCCTTATCCATGCTAGAATCTTCCCTGTAATTCCATGGGCTCGTAGCTTATTAAGCAGCCTCATGTGTGGCACCTTGTCAAAGGCCTTCTGAAAATCCAAGTGCACCACATCAACTGATTCTCTCCTGTCTATCTTGCTTGTTAGCAAATGATCCATTACCAGCCACTCAAAGCTCTTCGATGATGTCAGTGCAGCCTCCCTCGTTTTCTGTGGCCACTTGCGTTCTCCACCTTCTCCCTCTGCAGCTTCCCCTTGAGTGCTTCCTGAGGTTAAGTACAGTTTTGCCCACCAAGCTTTGATTCCAGAGACAGAGAGACGAGAGACAGCAGATGCCGGCATCTAACTTGCCCAGGCCATAGCGGTTCCCATCCCACTGGGATCACTCGTTCCCCAGATACATTGTGTTCATCTTTCACAATATATCTATGAAGAGATTACTGTGGAATTCTACAGTCAGACTCCTTTTAGGAGCTCATTGACTTCACTAACTTTGCCTCCAGCTTTCACCCTGCCCTCAGGTTTACCTGCTCCATTTCCGACACCTCCCTCCCCTTTCTAGATCTTTCTGTCTCTATCTCTGGAGACAGTTTTTCCACTGATGTCTACTATAAGCCTACTGACTCTCACAGCTATCTGGACTATTCCCCTTCTCACCCTGTCTCTTGCAAAAATGCCATCCCCTTCTCGCAATTCCTCCGTCTCCGCCACATCTGCTCTCAGGATGCTTTTCATTCCAGGATGAGGGAGATGTCCTCCTTTTTTAAAGAAAGGGGCTTCCCTTCCTCCACCATCAACTCTGCTCTCAAACGCATCTCCCCCATTTCATGCACATCTGCTCTCACTCCATCCTCTCGCCACCCCACTAGGAATAGGGTTCCCCTTGTCCTCACCTACCACCCCACCAGTCTCCGGGTCCAACATATTATTCTCCATAACTTCCGCCACCTCCAACGGGATCCCACCACTAAGCACATCTTTGCCTGCCCCTCCCCCCCGCTTTCCACAGGGATCGCTCTCTACGTGACTCCCTTGTCCATTCATCCCCCCCCATCCCTCCCCACTGATCTCCCTCCTGGCACTTATTTGTGTAAGCGGAACAAGTGCTACACATGCCCTTACACTTCCTCCCTCACCACCATTCAGGGCCCCAAACAGTCCTTCCAGGTGAGGCAACACTTCACCTGTGAGTCGACTGGGGTGATATACTGCGTCCGGTGCTCCCGATGTGGCCTTCTATATATTGGCAAGACCGGATGCAGACTGGGAGATCATTTTGCTGAACACCTATGCTCTGTCCGCCAGAGAAAGCAGGATCTCCCGGTGGCCACACATTTTAATTCCACATCCCATTCCCATTCTGACATGTCTATCCACGGCCTCCTCTACTGTAAAGATGAAGCCACACTCAGGTTGGAGGAACACTACCTTATATTCCATCTGGGTAGCCTCCAACCTGATGGCATGAACATTGACTTCTCAAACTTCGGCTAATGCCCCACCTCCCCCTCGTACCCCATTTGTTATTTATTTATATACACACATTCTTTCTCTCTCTCTCTCTCCTTTTTCTTCCTCTATCCCCCTCACTATACCCCTTGCCCATCCTCTGGGCTCCTCCCCCCCAACTTTTCGTTCTCCCTAGGCCTCCTGTCCCATGATCCTCTCATATCCCTTTTGCCAATCACCTGTCCAGATCTTGGCTCCATCCCTACCCCTCCTGTCTTCTCCTATCATTTCGGATCTCCTTCTCCCCCTCCCACTTTCAAATCTCTTACTAGCTCTTCCTTCAGTTAGCCCTGACGAAGGGTCTCGGCCCGAAACGTCGACTGTACCTCTTCCTAGAGATGCTGCCTGGCCTGCTGCGTTCACCAGCAACTTTGATGTGTGTTGCTTGAATTTCCAGCATCTGCAGAATTCCTCGTGTTTGCGTCCTTTTAGGGTGGCTCGGTTTGTGCGAACGCTGTACAGTGGGTTTGATTCCCGTCACTGTCTGCGAGGAGTCTGTACATTCTCCTCCTGACTGTGTGGCTTTCCTCCCACATTCTGAAGACGTACAGCTTAGGACCTATTTAACACAAGAATATTCGCAATGACCGATTGCTAACGGGTATCGCTTTGGACTGTGGGGTGAAACCGGAGGGCCAGGTGGTCACGGGGTGAACATGCAAACGTACTGAATTGAACTGCCAACTCTGACACCCCATGCTGTAATAGTGTCACGCTAACCGCTACGCTACTGTGGCACCCACGATACCTGTTACGAATAATCTTCATCTTTCACTTGTCCAGAACACACTCATCAGCCCAGGTCTGACTGCACAAACAGTTACGATCGATAAGCTGGTATATTATTCTAACCACTGTGAAGGCAAACATCAGTATTAAACGTTCCAGCATTCATGTAAATGAGGCTCTTTGAAGCTGTTACAAGCAATGCGAGTTGAAATCAGTCTATCAATGTGATTCTCTCAGAGCAGCGCCTGGTCCCAGTAATATGGAGGACACGATAACTCAGAGTGACGTGGCAATTGTGATTAGTATGTTGGTACATTTGCCAGACCTTTACCATTAGTCACTACAATGGTAGATTGATTAAAGGCTTCTCCTCGTACTGAGCCTGCCTGACAGCAGAAAGTTCACAAAAGTCACAGAATTAATGAAAATTTACAACACATAAACACAGGGGATTCTGCAGATGCTGGAAATCTGAGCAACACACACAAAATGCTGGAGGAGCTCAGCAGGTCAGGCAGCATCTATGGAGGGTAATAAACAGTCGATGTTTTGAGCCATGACCTTTCATCCGGTCTGGAAAGGAGGGGACAGAATCCAGAATGCACATTCTGGTCTCCCACTCCCCTCTTCTCTTCTCTTCACCCCCCCTCCATCACCTCTTTCTAGTTCCCCTCCTCCTTCCCCTTCTCCAACGGTCCACTCTCCTCTCCTATCAGATTCCTCCTTCAGCCCTTTACCTCTTCCACCCGTCACCGCCCAGCTCCTCATTTCGTCCTCCACCTCCACCCACCTTCCCTCTCACCTGGTCTCACCCATCACCTGCCAGCCTGTACTCTTTCCCTTCCCCCATCTTCTTATTCCAGTTTCTGCCCCCTTCCTTTCCAGTCCTGATGAAGGATCTCAGCCCAAAACATCGACAGTTTATTCCTCTCCACAGATGCTGCCTGACGTGTTGTGTTCCTCCAATGTTGTGTGTGTGTGTGTGTTACTCGTAATCAGATGCAATTTTCTCCCTCTCACTCCCATGTCGCCCCAGCGCATGGGAATACAATGCTAACCTCGGGAGAACCACCACATAATGTTTGGCAACTCTACAACGAAGAATATTTTCGAAGCTTGTCTGAGAATTACAGCAGCACGACCCAGAACCAATGTACTGTTAGTTATTAGGCTGGGATCACATTCTGAAAGCTGGACTTAGTGCAAGTAATTACGGAACTACAAAATGAATTTAAGAGGTTGCTGTGTGCTTTCACGCCTCTTTAATATTGGACAAACAGCTTGCTGCCTTGTAATTAGGTTTCAGTGTGTTAATATCTGCACAGTCTGCCTTCAAGTCCTAGACAGAACAGCAAGCTGCTTGGATCTTCATGTAATCTAAGGCACTAAATTTTTTACACTGTCTTTCCCAGAAGCAACAACAGCGAACATCTCTAAGTGCTGTAATGAAAGAGTTTGTGTCAAATAAGGTTAAAGAGAGTGAAAATAATTTCATATAAGGGCAGTATTAAAATGCCAGCAGCAATAATAGATGGGAAAGTATGTTCTTACACTTTTATTTAAAGGCACCGAGTATTGAGTGAATAGGAACAGGGCTTTAAAACATTTATGATTTTGTTTTAAACACGAGAAGCAAAGTACATATTTAATCCACATCAAAGAGATTACCCACGAGGTTAATCACATCTTAGAATCTTTAAAAGAACTGGATGTCTACACTGGCGTTATCCAGAATAAAGTCCATACTTAGTAAATTGTGGCCTGAGAATTTGTTAGCGTAATGCTGAGTTTTTATCTGTGTAATGCTATACAGATCTAAACTTCGTTACACAATGTTAATGAATTCTTAGCATTTCCCTGAGGGAGTTATTAATAAAATACAAAGAAATTGTGTCAGACTTTGGAATCACAGTCTCACAATAGAGGGACGCCCCTGTAGAACAGAGATGAGGAGGAATTTCTTTAGCCAGAGGGTGGTGAATCTGTGGAATTCATCACCACAGACAGCTGTGGAGGCCAAGTCGTTAAAGTGGAGGTTGATAGGTTCTTGATTAGTCAGGGTGTGAAAGGTTATGGAGAGAAGGCAGAAGAATGGGGAAAATAAATCAGCCTTAACCTAGTGACAGAACAGAGTCGATGGGCTGAATGGCCTAATTCAGCTGCTATACCTGATGGTTTTATATGCCCAGTTCCAAGATCACGTTAACACAGTGGTTGTCACGATACTATTGCAGCCCACGGCATCGGAGTTCAGAGGTCAAATCCGTGTTCTCTGTAAGCAAATTTGTACGCTTCGTCCTGTGTTGCTGGTGGGGTTTCTCCATGTGCTCTGGTTTCCTCTCACAGTTCAAAGACGTACCAATTGGTAGGCCACTTGCTCACTGTAAATTGTTCCGTGATTAGGCGAGGGTTAAATCGGTGGGCTGTGGCTCAAAGCGCCAGTCAGGCCTGTTCCACGGTGTATCTCTAAACAAATAGATGAATAAATAAATGCATTAGAGGTACTCCTCATGAAAGATTCTGTTGAGAAAAGCAATGGGCATCAGAAATTGCCTTTCTCAGATTAGTAGCTGCTTTCCTCGCCACTCTCAGCTCAGGAGGGAACCCAGACCAGGTTAGACCAGCACGGTGCTTCACTCCAGGCCAGCACCACTCTCGTTCTTCGAACCCTTTGCCTCACGAGCTCTGTAAACCACCTGTACGGTTGTGTTCCATGGCGGACATTTTCCTGCTCACAGATGCTCTGCACAAGTTAAGGAAGGTTCAATTGCCAAAGGAGAGGCAGTTGGCCTTCGAGTAAATGGAATGAACTGCTTGTTACATCTGAAAAATCCCAAAACGCAAGTGTTCATGCAGAATCAGCTTTAATATGGCATGAGATGTGTGGTTTCGCAGCAGCAATACACTGCAATACATAATATGTAAAAACTATACATTCTAATAAGAAATATATATATATAAGCATTAAATTAAATGTGTAGTGGAAAAAGAAAGGAAACAAGAAGTAATGAGGTAGTGTTCATGAGTTCATTGTCCATTCAGAAATCTGATGGCGGAGGGGAAGAAGCTGTTCCTGAAACGTTGAGTGTGTCTTCAGGCTCCTGTACCTCCTCCCTGATGGTGGTAATGAGAAGAGGGCATGTCCTGGGTGATGGGGGTCTTTAATGATGGATGCTGCCTTTTGAAAGTGCCATGGATGCTGGGGGGTCTGGTGCCCATGATGGAGCTGGCTGAGTTTACAGCTTTCTGTAGCTTTTTCCGATCCTGTGCAGAGTGTTCCCTCCACACCAGACAGTGATGCACCCAGTCGGAATGCTCTCCATGGGACATCAGCTGAAATGTGCCAGTCTTTGGTGACATACCAAATTTCTTCATGAAGTATAGCGTTTGATGTGCTTTCTTTATAATTGCATCAGTATGTTGGACCCAAGATGTTGACAGCCAGGAACATGTAAAATTTCCACTGCTGATCCCTCGATGAGGACTTATGTGTGTGTTCCCTCAACTTCCTCATCTTGAAGTCCGCAATCATTTCCTTTGTTTTACTGACGTTGAGTACAAGGTTGTTGCTGTGACATCATCAACCAGCTGATCTACCTTGCTCCTGTGCGCCTCTTCATCACCATCTGAAATCTGCCAACGATAGTTGTGTTGTCAGCAAATTTATTGATGGAATTTGAAGTGCGCCAGTGCTGATTGTCATCGAGGAGGAAATGTTTCTTGCAATCCACACAGACTCTGGTCTCCCAATGAGGAAGTCATGGATCCATTTACAAAGGGTGGTACAGAGGCCGGGTTTTGGAGTTGGTTGATTCGAACTGAGGGTATCGAACACAGGACACAGAACACAGAACATAGAACATGGAACATAGAATACAGAACATGGAACACGGAACATAGAATACAGAACATGGAACACGGAACACGGAACATTACATCACAGCACCGACCCTTCAGCCCACAATGTTGTGCCGACTCTTTAACTTACTCCAAGATCAATCTAACCCCTCCCTCCTGCATAGCTTCCATTTCTCTATCATCCTTGTCCCTATCTAAAGTGTCTCTTAAATGTCTCTAATGTACAGATAGCTGCCTCTACCACTGCCCCGGCAGGATGTTCCACATACCTACCACTCTCTGTGTGAAAAAACTTATCTCTAACATTCCCCTATAATTTCCTCCATTCACCTTAAAATTATTCCTCTCGTATAAGCCATTTCCACCCTGGGAAAAGGTATCTAGCTGTTCACTCAATCTGTGTCTCTTTCCTTATACATCTCTGTCAAGGCACTTCTCATCCTCCTTCACTCAAACTTTCCTCATGGGACACGTTCTCTAATCCAGGCAGCGTCTTGGTAAATCTCCTCTGCACCCTATCTAAAACTTCCACATCCTTCCTATAATGAGGCAACCAGAACTGAGCGCAGTACCCCAACTGTGGTCTAACCAGGGTATTAAAGAGCTGCAACATTACCTCGTGACTCTTTAACCCAGGTACCCGACTAATGAAGGCCAACACATGTTATGCCTTCTTAAGCACCCAATCAAAATCCCCAGCTTGATAACCTGAGTTTAACAAACCAACATTTTTCACTGCTGTAAATCTAATTCTCAGCTCTTCTGGAGAAGTAGGAATAATGGCTATACCTAGGGTCTCCGCATTCCCAAAGAGAAATGTTGTGAGGCACGTTGTGAGCATTGTGAATGCGTCACGCACCAGTCAAAACCCACACTGCAAGATGGAGCCTTTGAGGAAAAAATGAATAAGAAAAAATGCAAAGTAAAGTTGGGAAGATGGGATTCTGGCAAGGAGAGTGAACAATCGGCCCCTGGGCCAGAGACTGGGCTTGGCTTTGAGACGTGCAGCTGTTAATCCAGCTTGTTAGTGAAGAGGGATCAGTAATGAAAGTGTGTGTGTGTGTGAATTATGGACAGGAGTTATTTTTGTTAGAGCCGATGCCTGCACTGTTGTTCAGGCTCATTGGCCATAACTATTGCAGATGCAGTCACTCAGCAGACCGATACGCCGAAGTTAGAACAAAGCACTGGATCTCCAATGACAGACTTTGGCAAGTTATCATTTCTGGCTCTGTTAACGAGCTAATGCAACCATGAAGTACTCACAACAACCCCCACATTTGTCATTAGAGGTGGAATAAGAGCTGAATGCTCAGGCGGAACCCCAAGCTGATATCAAATTAAACCTCAGCCTCGCTGTGGTGCTAAAGCTTGCCATATCTACAGTACACCACACACATTAAACACTTTACCATGCCAGGGGTCTGGCTTCAAGTCCCACCGCTGTCTGTAAGGAGCTTGTACCTTCTCCCTGGTTTCCTCCGGGTGCTCTGGTTTCCTCCCACAGTCCAAAGATGTGTGGGTTAGGATTAGTGAGTTGTGGGCATGCTACGTTGACACTGGAAGCATGCCAACACTTGCGGGCTGCCCCCAGCACATCCCCGGACTGTGTTGGTTGTTAATGCAAAGGACATGTTTCACCCTATGTTTCGATGTACAGTATATCTGACAAAGAAAGCTAATCTATAAATCTGAAAAACAGTGTGACCAGACAGAATCTCCAGAGAGCAGCCTAAATTTCCTAAGATCTTTATCGTTTTTCTTGTAAACATTTTCACAGAGCAGATGAGCTGAAGTATGTCAGTCAATCAAACGAGCCCGTTGTCCTGGAATGTAATTTATATATTTAGGTAGCGATACTGAGAGGAATTGGCTCTTCTGCCCCTTCGAGCCACACCGCCAGCAACCCACAATGTCGATTCACTCCAACCGAACCACAGGCCAACTTACAATGACCAGTCACCCTACCCGGTACGCCTTTGGACTGTGGGAGGCAACTGGATCACCCGGGGAAATCTAGCCCATTCCACAGGGAGGACGTAGAGAGACTCCTTACAAAACGGCACCAGGATTGAACTCCAAACTCAGAAATCCTCGAGCTGTAACAGTGTCGTGCTAATTGCTACGCTTCCATGGAGCCCTGTGCCTGAGTCTACTTACCCAGCCCTATCCCATATCCCATAGTATACTCTCTACTAATCTCAGTACGTCTCTACCAAAGGAGGTGTGAGGTGCTCCTTCCCTCCGCTAGCCTGCAGGTCATCCTCGGGCAAGGTGTAGCACCTGCTTAGCCCCCCGATCAGGGTCACCTGAGGCCACGGGAGCAGGTGGTGGATGGTCGTACGAGCAGCCGGTGCACATCGCGAGTCCTGGTTGTGTGACCACTGACGCCAGGCAGACAATCTCTGAAGAGTATTGATAACGGCTGGGATCACCCGTCTTGTAAAGACACTGCCCAGAAGAAGACAACAGCAAATAATTTCCATAGAAAAATTTGCCAAGAACTATCATGGTTACGAAAAAACCATGATCGCCCACGCCATACGATATGGCACATCATGATGATATCATACAATCTGGCACATTATCAAGATGATGATAGTAGTGACTATTGTCAGTAAGTGGAGGGCAGCAGAGTAGTGTAGCAAATAGTGTGATGGCTTTACAATACCATCAATCACTGATTAGGAGTTCAATTCCCACCGCTGTCTGTAGGGAGTTTGTATGTTCTCCCCATAGCTGTGTGGATTTCCTCCGGGTGCTCTGGTTTCTTCCCACAGTCCAAAGACCTATGGTTAGTAAGTTGTTGGGGCTGGAAGCGTGGTGACACTTGCGGGCTGCTCCGGCACATCCTCGGGCAGTTGGTCGTTGACGCAAACGACGCATTTCACTGTGTGTTTCGATGCTTCAATGTACATGTGACAAATGAAGCCAATCTCACTTGTCACTTGTCTGATGCAGCTTTCCAGAAATGACAAACCAATGAGGGATGGTGTCACTTCAGGCACGTTCCCCGGCAGACACAGGAGTGACACTTCACTGCCTCTGGCTTCTGCTGGAAACAGCTGGGAGAGCAGTGTGGTTCCCAGGGTTGCCTTCGTCACTCTGCCGGCTGACAGCACAGCCCAGCCTGTGCGTTACCTCACGCCACAGCGGTGCGTTCCATGGCCGCGACTGCGCTCTGCAGAAACACTTCCATTATCGCGTTTTCCACACAGCCTGCGAAAGTTCTCAGAAACCACAGGTTAGAGCCATCACAACCACTGACAGAAATCTGCTGTTTTGCGGCAGCAGTTCAACGAAACACACAAGACTTAGTTAACAGGTCGCGCAGAAGTGGAGCAGTCATCTGGTGTTCACGGGTTCGCGGTTCGGTCAGAAACCTAATGGCAGAGGGAAGGAAGCTGCCACGGAAAATTTGCACCTGGACCTTCAGGCTCCTGTACCTCTAGAAGGTGGCATTCCTCACTGAGGAGCCCCCTCACCTACTCATGCCCTCTTCCCAATGCTACCATCAGGGAGGAGTTACAGGAGCCTGCAGACACACACTCAACGATTCAGGAACAGTTTCTTCCCCTCCACTGTCAGGTTTCTGAGCGGACTGTGAACCCAGGAACACTTCCCCACTACGTCACTCTTTTTAGTATTATTTATTTATTTTACATTTCTTACTGTAACTTATAGTTTTTTTTACATATTGCACTGTACTGTTGCTACAAAACAACAAATTCCATGACGCATATCAGTGATACCTAACCTAGTTTAGTGGTGGTGTGGGCACGTGGCCAAGTGGTTAAGGCATTGGACTGGCTACCTGAAGGTTGTGAGTTCGAGCCCCAGCCGAGGGAACGCGTTGTGTCCTTGAGCAAGGCACTTAATCACACATTGCTCTGTGATGACACCGGTGCCAAGCTGTATGGGTCCTAATGCCCTTCCCTTGGACAACATTGGTGGTGTGGAGAGGGGAGACTTGCAGCATGGGCAACTGCCGGTCTTCCATACAACCCTGCCCAGGCCTGCGCCCTGGAGAGTGAAGACTTTCCAGGCGCAGATCCATGGTCTTGCAAGACTAACGGATGCCTAAAAAAAAAGTTTAGTGGACGCAGATCTAACTATTTCATTCTCCTTTACACTTGTGTACAGGAAATCACATCAAACGATCTCGGATAATAAACCTGATTGGGATTCTGATTGTCCTTCCCAGGGGTAGGAAGGAGAGGAGGGCATGACCCAGATGGTGAGGGTCGTTAATGACAGCTACCACTGAGGAACCAGAAATGGATCGGTGTGTGTCCAGGTACCCTGGAGTGGTGCAAGCAAGTCTGACCAAGGAGGGAACAGTCAATAATCTTGTCCAACCCATCGTCAGGATCAGATGTGAAACTGTTCAGGACAACACAGTGACCGCTGCTGTCTCTGTGTCTGTCTCTGGGGAATGGGCACAACTAGGAGCAGAATTAGGCCGTTCGACCCATCATGTCTCCTCCTCCATTCCATCATGGCTGATTTATTAACCCTCTCAACCCCATTCTCCTGCCTTCTGTCTGTAAGCTTTGACGCCCTGACTAATCAAGAACCTCCACTTTAAATATAGCCAAGGTATACTTCAGTGAGTGAGGTATGAATATTTCATTAACACAGATTCTAATCCCACCAGTTTGAACATTTGAACTCATTTCAAACAAGCGGTTAATTAAAGCTCATCTAAGTAAATATACTCTGACGATATTGGTAAAGTGGTTGATTGGGGGAAGGTGGCTTCACAGGTAGACAGGGTGGTCATGAAGGGTTTTGGCATGCTAGCCCTCATCAGCCAGGGCACTAGGCAGAGGAGTTTCAACACTTCAAAGTTCAAAGTAAATTTATTATCAAAGTACACATTTATCACCCTGAGATTCATTTTCTTGTGGGCATTCACAGTAAGTGCAAAGAAACACAACGGAGTCAATGAAAAACTGCACGCAAATAAAGACCGACAGAGAACCACTGTGTACAAGAACTGTGCAAATACAAAAAAAACAAAACAATAGTAATAAATAAATAAGCAATAAATATTGAGAATATGAGATGAAGAGTCTTCGAAAGCGCGTCCATACGTTGTGGAAACTTTTCAATGATGGGGCAAGTGAAGTTGAGTGAAGTTATCCTCTTTGGTTCAAGAGCCTGATGGTTGAGGGGTAATAACTGTTCCTGAACCTGGTGGTGTGGGTCCTGAGGCTCCTGTACCTTCCTGATGACAGCAGTGAGATGAGAGGCTGGGCTGGGTGGTGGGGTCCTTGATGATAGATGCCGCTTTCCTGTGACAGTGCTTTGTGTGGATGTGCTCTACGGTGGGGAGGGCTTTACCCATGATGGACTAGGCCGTATCCATTGCTTTTTGTTCATTTGTCCATTCAAGGGCATTGCTGTTTCCATGCCAGGCTGTGTTACAGTCTGTAAGTTGGAGATGAGATGTTTTGTACAAGACGTTGGTGAGACTGGATTTAGAGAAGCGCGTTGAGACCAGATTTAGAAAAGCATGTCTAGCTATAGTCGGCCTCCTATAGGAAATATGTTCAGCTATGGTTGACCTCCTATAGGAAACGTGTTTAGTTATGGTCGCTCTCCTAGGAAACGTGTTTAGCTATAGTCGCTCTCCTATAGGAAATGTGTTTAGTTATGGTCCCTCTGGTATAGGAAAGATGCTGTTAAGCTGGTAAGAATGCAGAAAAGTTTGACGAGGATTTTGCCAGGACTCAAGGGGCTGAGGTATAGAGATGGGTTGTGCATGTGAGGAAGAGAATGAGGGCTGTTCTTAACGAGGTGTATAAAATCATGAGGGGCATAGACAGGGTCAATGCACTGTCTTTTTTCCCAGGGTTGGGGAAGTAAGAACCAGAGGGCAGAAGGGAATGATTTAATAGGATCATGAGGGGTAATTTTTTAACTCAGAACATAGTCAGTGGATGGAGTGAGCTACCAGATGTATCTGAAGCAACAAACAAATTGGTGAAGGAATCCAATGGGTCAGGCAGCATCTGTGGGACAAAAGGGGGTTGACATTTCAGGCTGAGACCCTGCATCAGGCCATCAGGACGAGATTCTATTAGGGCCCTTAAACAGCGACTCTCACTGCAAAGTGACTAAATCTGTAAACCCTCACCACACCAGGCTCCGAGATGTTTTGGTACTCAAGAGCATTCTGATTTCAATTTCTCCATCACTGGCAGCCACGCCTTCAGCCGCTGTGATCCCATGCTTTGGAATTCCCCCCCGTTCCTCCTCAGATTTGTCCTCGTTGGCCAAGCGTTGGTCGTATGTCACAGCATGGCTCAGGGCTAAGTTTCATGAGAGTAGCCCAAGAAGTGCCTTGGAGCATTTCCACTACGTTAAAGGCATCACCTGGAAGAAAGTTTTTTGTTATCAAAACAAACTTTATTCATAATAAAGAATATTGACAATATCTTACCTTTATAGACAAGGCGTTACGTGATGTTCTGTTACAGTCCTTTAGGCAGCAGGACTATTGCCAAATGTGCCCCCCCCAGCGTGGTACACTACTTCAGTAACTGAGGAGCTTCCTCACCTACTCTGCCCCTCACTCTGCAGCATCAGGAGAACCCAATACTGTTCTGTGGTCCTTTCCCACTGACACTCCGCATCAAAATTCAATGCAGACCAACAAGTTTCGGGGGTCTTCCATCGAGGTGATGATCTGTCAGCAGCACTTGATGCTCGTCTCCGTGTGTGTCCCTGGGAACGGCCCCTAGATCAGAGAGTCCTCTGTCACACAGACATAGAAACATAGAAACATAGAAACATAGAAACTAGGCGCAGGAGTAGGCCATTCGGCCCTTCGAGCCTGCACTGCCATTCAGTATGATCACAGCTGATCATCCAACTCAGAACCCTATACCTGCCTTCCCTCCATACCCCCTGATCCCTTTAGCCACAAGGGCCATATCTAACTCCCTCTTAAATATAGCCAATGAACTGGCCTCAACTGTTTCCTGTGGCAGAGAATTCCACAGATTCACCACTCTCTTTGTGAAGAAGTTTTTCCTAATCTCGGTCCTAAAAGGCTTCCCCTTTATCCTCAAACTGTGACTCCTTGTTCTGGACTTCCCCAACATCGGGAACAATCTTCCTGCATCTAGCCTGTCCATTCCCTTTAGGATTTTATATGTTTCAATCAGATCCCCTCAATCTTCTAAATTCCAATGAGTATAAGCCTAGTCGATCCAGTCTTTCATCATATGAAAGTCCTGCCATCCCAGGAATCAATCTGGTGAACCTTCTTTGTACTCCCTCTATGACAAGAATGTCTTTCCTCAGATTAGGGGACCAAAACTGCACACAATACTCCAGGTGTGGTCTCACCAAGGCCTTGTACAACTGCAGTAGTACCTTCCTGCTCCTGTACTTGAATCCTCTCACTATAAATGCCAGCATACCATTCGCCTTTTTCACCACCTGCTGTACCTGCATGCCCACTTTCAATGACTGGTGTATAATGACACCCAGGTCTCGTTGCACCTCCCCTTTTCCTAATCGGCCACCATTCAGATAATAATCTGTTTTCCTGTTCTTGCCACCAAAGTGGATAACCTCACATTTATCCACATTAAACTGCATCTGCCTCACATTTATCCACATTAAATTGCATCTGCCATCTTGCATCTTTCTCCATACCCTCTTCACAAACCCACAGTCCGCAAAGAGTTGACCTGCCTTCTCTTCCCCACTGCTGTCGTCCCATGGGCCGTGCACAGTGGGAGTCACGAAGGAGTTCTGGCCAGGCGGCTATCATCTGACTTGCAGGGCCCCTGTCTCCAGCAGCCCGGCGAGGTCCTGGTGCTGATTGGTTGGGCATTCTGTCCGATGGTCTGGAGAGTCTGCTCAAGGAACCAGCCCACTGTGTCCACTGAGTCCTTCCCCTGCAGGATGTTGTGTGCTGACCACTGCCCTAATGGTCTTGATGTGAAAGGTGTGGGTCCAGAAGGTGGCAAACCTGACAGCTGTGGAGGCCAAGTCATTGGGGATATTTAAAGTGGAGGTTGATGGGTTCTTGATTAATCAGGGCATCAAAGGTTATGGTGGAAGGGGAATGGGGTTGAGAGGGATAATAAATCAGCCATGATGGAATGGTAAAGCAGGTGCAATGGGAAAATCCTGCTCCTTTGTCTTATGGAAAAGTCTGACCTTTCCACGGAGGACAGGTAGTACGCCAAGGTCCAGCAGACTGCGACGTTCTTTTGTCAATGAGGCCAGAGCCACCCTTTGCAAAACTGGGACAGAAACAAGCTACACACATCAAAGTTGCTGGTGAACGCAGCAGGCCAGGCAGCATCTCTAGGAAGAGGTGCAGTCGATGTTCCGGGCCGAGACCCTTCGTCAGGACTAACTGAAAGAAGAGCTAGTAAGAGATTTGAAAGTGGGAGGGGGAGAGGGAGATCCGAAATGATAGGAGAAGACGGGAGGGGGAGGGATGGAGCCAAGAGCTGGACAGGTGATTGGCAAAAGGGATATGAGAGGATCATGGGACAGGAGGCCCAGGGAGAAAGAAAAGGTGGGGGGGAAGCTCAGAGGATGGGCAAGGGGTATAGTGAGAGGGACAGAGGGAGAAAAAGGAGAGAGAGAGAAAGAATGTGTGTATATAAATAAATAAGAGATGGGGTACGAGGGGGAGGTGGGGCATTAGCAGAAGTTAGAGAAGTCGATGTTCATGCCATCAGGTTGGAGGCTACCCAGACGGAATATAAGGTGTTGTTCCTCCAAGTTGAGTGTGGCTTCATCTTTACAGTAGAGGAGGCCGTGGATAGGCATATCAGAATGGGAATGGGACATGGAATTAAAATGTGTGGCCACTGGGAGATCCTGTTTTCTCTGGCGGACAGAGCGTAGGTGTTCAGCAAAACGATCTCCCAGCCTGCGTTGGGTCTCGCCAATATATAGAAGGCCACATCGGGAGCACCGGACGCAGGATATCACCCCAGCTGAGCTGACTTCTGTTGACCGAGCCAACAGAAACAAACTGTTGTTGTCCAGCTTTCAAAGCCTTCAAACACACTTTGAAGACCAGCCATTGCGGCAGAGCTGACTGCATCTCACACTGCCCCCACTGTGTGGGCGTTGGGGTTTGTGGGAGTAAAACGGACTACTGCACAGTCATTAAAGTTTTTATGTGCCCTTGGCTCATTCATATTTTCAATGAGCCATGAAATTTGAATTACAAAATGCTAACAGCATCAGAATTAAATATTTTCATTTGGAACATTTAGTTCCTTTAATGAAGTAAATATTCAACAGTAAACTGTGCATAACTAAAGCAAACTGTGTGAAACACAAAATGGGAGGGAAGGATTGAGAACACCGAACAACAGATCCACCTGGGGCTGTCCGGCAGACATTGTACAGTCAGGAGGGCAGAGTGTTAATGTCGGACAATGCTGTGAAACCCCACCACCTAGGATATGCTGCCATCCGGAAGGCACAGGAGCCTCAGGACTCACACCAACAACCAGGTTCAGGAGCAGTTATTACCCCTCAAACATTGGGCTCCTGAACCGGTGGGAATAACTTCACTCAACACAACATCGAAATGTTCACACAACCTATGGACTCACTTTCAAGGACCCCTTTATCTCACGTTTTTGATACTTTTTTGCTTATTTATTTACTATTATTATTATTATTTTGTTTTTATTTGCACAGTTTGTTGTCTTTTGCACACTTGTTTGTCTTGTATAAGGTCTTTTATTGATTGTATTGTGTTTCTTTGTATTTACTGTGAATGCCCGCAAGAAAACGGACCTCAGGGTTGTACATGGTGACGTATGCGTAACTTGATAGTAAATTTACTTTGAACTTTGTGCTGAACTGCTCGGTGCCTGATCCAGAGTGCCCTGCAGTAGTAAGCAGGGTGGGATTGAACCGTGTGGCAAAACAGAGAAGTGTAATGTTGCCTGTGATGGATTTTCAGTACTGCAGGAGGACTTTCAGCCCTTTGAGAGTACCTGTTGCTGTGTCAGGCTCACCCTCCCACAGAGTGGTAGAGCACTGCAGCACAGAAATAGGCTCCTTGGCCTGGCTAGCCATAGATAGAGCAGGTGTGTAAGAGAGGGAGGTGTCCAGGGAGGTGTATCACCTCTGGTGAAGGGGCTTGTCGTGTCCATTCTGGGGCCGTTCACTCACCTTTGGGCCACTATGGGACACTCAGCTCCAAGTAGCTGTTTGCTTGTGTCAGTCAGGTTTTAATGATCACAAGGTTTTAAAGATTAGATTTATTTATCACGAGTACATTGAAACATGCAGTTCATTTGCAGCAAATTAAATCAGCGAGGATCGTGCTGCGGGCAGCCCACACGTCTCCATGCTTCTGGCACTAACATAGCATGGCCCACAACTGACCTCGGGCTTGGGCCAGATGGAGGTCGATGGGAAAACACAGAATAACAGTTCAGAACTCTTCACCAATGGCAGCAGTGAGAAGAGAGCGTATCCTGGGTGGTGGGGTCCCTGATGATGGATGCTGCTTTCCTGTGACAGCGTTTCGTGTCGATGTGCTCAGTGCTGGCGAGGGCTTTACCCGTGATGGACCAGGCTGTATGCACTACTTTTTGTTGGATTTTCTCTTCAGGAGCTTTGGTGTTTCCATACCAACTTGAAATGTCAGGCAAATCTGTGTGACCCACTTTCCTTAAGTACATTGAAAATTTGGTGATTGTTCTGTGAATCTGATATATCCTTCCTGACATTGGTTCATTGATTCACAATATAAGAGATTCTTCAAAGGCTGGAAATCCAGAGAAACATGCACAAAATGTTGGAAGACTCTCTTCTCCTATCAGATTCCTTCTTCTTCAGCCCTTTACTGTTTCCACCAATCATCTCCCAGGTTCTCACTTCATTTCTTCCACCCACCTTCCCCCTCACCTGGTCTCACCTGTCACCTGTCAGTTTGTACTTCTTCCCCTCATCCCACCTTCCTATCCTGGCTTCTTTCTCCTGCCCTGCCAGTCCTGACGAAGGGCCTCGGCCTGAAACGACCTGCTGAGTTCCTCCAGCAATTTGTGTGTGATCGTGGATAGAATCACTGAACCTTAGATCCCTCAAAATTGATAGGGTTGTTAGGATGGGGTCTAGTGTGTCGGCCTTTATTAGTTGGGGGGTTGCGTTCAGGGGCCATGAGGTAAAACGCTGATTAGACCCCACATGGAACATGGTGTTCCATTCTGGCACCTCATTATAGCAAGGACGTGGAAGGACGTGGGTACAGGGGAGATTCACCAGGATGCTGCCTGGATTAGAGAGCTTGAAGGTAAGTTGACAGAGCTGGGGATTTCCTCTTTGGACTGAAGGAGGATATGAGGTGACTTGATTGAGGTGTTCAAGATGATAAGAGGCATAGATCGAGTGAACTTTTTTCCCAGGGTGGAAATGGCTAATACAAGGGGTCATAATTCTAGAGTGATTGGAGGGAAGTATAGGAGGGTGTCAGAGGTAAGTTCTTTACTCAGAGAGTGGCAAGTACATGGAACGTAATGCCAGGGGTGATGGCAGAGACAGATACATCAGGAGAATTTTAGAGACACATGAATGATAGAAAAATAGAGGACTTTGAGGGAGGAAGGGTTTAGATTGATCTTGGAGTAAGCTAAAAGGTTGGCACAACATCCTGGGCCGAGGGCCTGTACCGTTCAATGTCCTAGATCAAATGATTACACAGTGATTTGACGTAGAATAAGGTAAAAACAACAGAATGCAGAATGAAATGTAACGGTGCTGGAGAAAGTGCAGTGCAGATAGGCACTGAGGTGCAAGGTTGTAACGAGGTCAATTGTGAGGTCATAACTTGTCGTAACAGGGAACCATTATACATTAATGGTTAACGATTAATTAATCAATAGAATCAACTATTGCCTGATAACAATGGGGTAGAAACCTGGTGGGATGTGCTTCCGGTTTTGTATCTTCGGCCTGATGGGAAAGGAGAGTGCAGGGAGGGTCGGGGGTGAGTGGGGTCTTTGATTACGCTGGCTGCTTTACGAAGGCAGAGGTGTGGACAGAGGCAGGCTGCTTTCTGTGATGTGTTGAGCCGTGTTCACAACTCTCCGCGGTTTCTTATGTTCACGGTCAGCGAAAGGAGACTCGCCTCCCATCCTGGAGATTCATTAGTCACCAGTGCTGGACCTTCCCACCCACATGCTGGCCAAGAGGACAGTGCAGCCTGTTAGGCGAGTCGAGATGAGGCATATTAAACCAGAGAACTGTCAGCTCTTTCAAACGGATATTAAGCATTACCTGGGCACTGTCCCACACAACAGGAGAGTGTGCAGCAACCCTTGTCTGTCTAATCAGGTCCTGTTTCATTATTCTTTGTGGGAACTCTCTGCATGCAGACAGGATGTCCTGTTTTCAGAGCCATAATGCATGTGGAATTAAATGCTGGCATTTATTTATTTGTGTTCATTTTATTCTATATCCTGACTTTAGTCTCCAAGTTAATTTTTTCTATAACTTGTTATTCCAATAGTTGTTGAATGTTGTTTTGTGTTGCAAGTCATGCCAACACACCACACAAATGTCCTAATGTATGTAAATGTAGATGGCAACTGAAGTTGATCCTTGATCCATAAGATATAGAAGCAGAATTAGGCCATTCAGCCCATTGAGTTTGCTCTGCCATTCTATCATGACTATCTCCCTTAATCTTATCCTCCTTCCTTCTCCTCGTAACCTTTGACTCCCTTACAAGTCAAGAACCTATCAACCTCCACTTTTTGAGTACACCCAATGATTTGGCCTGCACATCCTACTGTGGCAATGAATTCCAAAGATTCGCAACCCTCTGGCTGTACAAATTCCTCCTCACCCCTGTTCTAAAGGGATGTGCTTGAAGCCACGCCCTCTGGTCCCAGACTCAAACATCCTCTCCACATCCCCATCTATCGAGCTTTTCCAATATTTGATAGATTTCAATGAAGTCCCTCCTGATTCTTTGGAATTCCAGGGAGTCCAGTCCCAGAGCCATCATACGCTTCCCATGCATTAACCCTTTCATCCCCAGAATCATTCTTCTGAACCTCCCCTGGATTCTGTCTAATACCAGCACCTCTTTTCTTCGATAAAATTGCTCACAGTACTCTGTATGACTCTGGATCCTGACTGCACTTGACAAGCTACTTCACCGACTGAGAAAGACTTTGGGATGTTCTGAGGCTGCGCTATATAAATGCAAATTTTCTCTCAACAGTGGAAGTCGATTAAAACGTGCTTCTTGCGGAATTTAATCAATGTTGCAACATCTGACAAACTGGTTAAACATCGTGTCTCATTTCTATTGACTCTGGGGAGTTGCCCTTTCAAACTGGATTCTAGCAGATCATCGGTGATTGATTGTGTGTCTGTTAGAAACCACTTGGCAATGAGATCTCACACATGTAGATGAACACATATGTAAAGTCATTCACAAAGCAGGTGAGCCCGGTGCTGTGGGCTTGTTGCTTGGTGTATAAAGCTGAAAGTGGTCTGTGATTTAATGTCTCAGTGTTGTCGGGGATTTGAAAGTGTTTCCCTGTTTGGCCCTTTCTGGCAGTTCAGAATCAGGTTTAATGTCACTGGCATTTGTTGTGAAGTTTGTTGTTTTGTGGCAGCAGTACATGGCAATACACAATAATAAAACTGTGGATTGCAGGAGGAAGTGTGTATATATTCAATTAAATAAGTAGTATGAAAGGAGTCATGAGGTAGTGTTCATGGGTTCACTGTCCGTTCAGAAATCGGATGGCAGAGGGGAAGAAGCTGTTCCTGAATCATTGACCTTGTGCCTTCAGGCTCCTGTGCCTCCTCCCTGATGGAATCAATGAGAAGGGGGGCACGTCCTGGGTGCTGGGGGCCCTTGATGATGGAAGGCACTTTTGTGAGGCATCGCTCCTTGGAGCTGTCCGGGGTGCTGGCGAGGCGAGTTCTCATGATGGAGCAGACTTTCTGCAGCCATTTCTGATCCTGTGCAGTGTCCTGATCCACCCCATACCAGAATTTTGTCCAAACACTGGAGGCTGCGCACTGGAATTACTCAGACAGCATCTGCACCCTGGCCATTCAGCCCATCCAGTTCAAAGTTCAAAGTGAAGTGTGTTATCAGAGTACATACATGTCAACACACACCACCTTGAGATTCTTTCTCTGCGGGCACACTTAGCAAATCTATAGAATAGTAACTGTAAACAGGATCAATGAACAACAAACTGTGCAAATTCAGATATAAATAAACAGCAATAAATAATGAGAGCATGAAATAACAAGATAACAGAGTCCTTAAATGAGTGTAGCTATCCCCTTTTGTTCAAGAGCCTGATGGCTGAGGGATAGTAACTGTTCTTGAACCTGCCGGTGCGAGGCCTGAGGCTCCTGATGGCAGCAGTGAGTAAAGAGCCTGGCCTGGGTGGTGGGGATCTTTGATAATTGATGCTGCTTTTCTACGGCAACATTTCAAGTAGATGCGCTCAATGGTTGGGAGGGTTTTATCCGTGACGTACCAGGCTCTATCCACTACATTTTGTCGGATTTTACACTCAAGGGCATTGGTGTTCCCATACCAGGCTGTGATGCCCCCAGTCAACACACTGTCCACCACACATCTATAGAAGATTGCCAAGGTTCTCGGTGACGTGTCAAATCTCTGCAGACTCCTGAGGATGTAGAGGCCCTTTTGTGTTTTCTTTGCAATTATACTTATATGGTGATCCAGGACAGGTCCTCTGAGATAGTGACACCCAGGAATTTAAAGTTACTGACCCTCTCCACCTCAGGTCCTCCGAAGAGTATTGGCTCATGGACCTCTGGTTTCCCTCTCCTGAAGTCTACCATCAGTTCCTTGTTCTTATAGACATTGAGTGAGACGTTGTTGTTACTACACCTCTCAGTGGAGTTTTCAATCTCCCTCCTGTATGCTGATTCTTCACCACCTTTGATACAGCCCACACAGTGGTGTCATCTGCAAAGTTGTACATGGTGTTGGAGCTGTACTTAGCCACACAGTTATAGGTGTAAAGTGAGTAGAGCAGGGGGCTAAGCTCACATCCCTGTGGTGCTCCTGTGCTGGTGGAGATCGTGCAGGACAAGTTTTTGCCAATACACACTGACTGGGGTCTACAAGAGTGGAAACCCAGGATCCAATAGCACAAAGGGGTTTTGAGGCCCGGGTGTGGGAGTTAACTGATTAGTTTTGTGGGGATGATGGTATTAAATGCCAAACTGTAATCAATAAAGAGCAACCAGATGTATGCATCTTTGCTGTCCAGATGTTCCAGGGGTGTGGTGTGTGAAGAGCCAGTGAGATAGCATCTGCTCTGGACCTGTTGCTCTGGTAGACAAATTGGAGTGGATCCAAGTTGCCACTCAGACAGGGGTTGATATATTTCAACACCAGCCTCTTAAAACACTTCATCACTGTGGATGTAAGTGCCGCTGGGCGACAGTCATTTAGGCAGGTCACCATGTTCTTCTTGGGCACTGATATGATTGAAGCCTGTTTGAAGCAGGTTGGTACCACACACTGCCAGAGCAAGAGGTTGAAGAAATCTGTGAACACACCAGCCAGTTGGTCATTACAGGTCTTCAGTACTCGGCCAGATACTCCATCCAGACCGAATGCTTTCCTTGGATTCACTCTCCTGAAAGCAGCCCGCACATCATCTTCAGATACTGAGACCGAAGGATCATTGGGAGACATGGGGGTGTGCGAGATGGTTCCTCCTTGTTCTGGAGCTCAAGGTGAGCAGAGGAGGCATTGAGCTCATCTGCAGGTGAAGTTCTGCCATCCCCCATGTCACTTGATTTTGCTTTGTAGGAGGTTATGGCTTCCAATCCCTGCCACAGTTGTCGAGCATCCCTCGTTGATTCCTGTCTAGTCCGGAATCTCCACTTCACCCGTGAGATGGCTTTCTGGAGATCATCCCCGCACCTCCTGTAGCATTCTTGTTCTCCAGACTTGATTGCCTCTGATCTGGCTCATAGCAGGTTCCAGATTTCATTGTTCATCCAGGGCTTCTGATTGGAGTAAACCCTGAACGATTTTGTAGGGACACATCATCTACAGCTGTTTTAATAAAGTCTGTTACAACCCTGGTGTAGTCATTCAGATCCTCAGTTAAGTTCTTGAACACTGCCGGTCCACTGACTCGAGGCAATCCTGTAACCGTTCCTCAGCCTCCCATGACCACCTCTTAGTTGTGTTGATCCTGGAGCCTTGATCTTTAGGGTCTGTCTGTATGCAGGTAACAGGCGTACAGCCAAATGATCCGACTTGCCAAAATGTGGCCTTGGGAAGGAACGATAGGCATTCCTTATCGTAGTGTAGCAGAGGTCTAGTGTATTGGGACCTCTGGTGCAACAGGTTACGTGCTGGTGATAATTGGGCAGGGCTTTCTTCAAACAGGCCTGGTTAAAGTTGCCAGCTATAATTTGAAATGCCTTGGGATTGGCCACTTCTTGTTTACAGACGGGATTGGGCAGTTTCGCGAGTGCTTGCTTATAATCGGCCACTGGTGGTGTGTAAACTGTGGTCAGGATCACGGATGAGAACTCCCGAGGCAAGCAGAAAGGCCTACATTTAATTGTTAGTTGTTCTAAGTCAGGGAAACAAGAAGTTGACTTAACTCCAACGTCCGTGCACCAGTGAGAATTGACTAAAAAGTGCACACCACACCTTTTTCCTGATCAGAATTTGAGGTTTGATCCATTCTGAAGATGGTAAAACCTGGTTGGATAGCTGCGTGTTTGCTGTTAGCCAAGTCTCATTGCAATAGACAATTGAGATCGGCCTCATCTGCCTCTGATACAGTAGCCTTGCATAGAACATAGAAATCTACAGCACATCACAGGCCCTTCGGCCCACAATATTGTGCCGACCATGTAACCTACTCTAGAAACTGCCTGGAATTTCCCTAGCACATAGCCCTCTATTTTTCTAAGCTCCGTGTACCTATCTAAGAGTCTCTTAAAAGACCCTATTGTATCTGCTTCTACTACTGTTGCTGGCAGTGCATTCCACGCACCCACCACTCTCTGTGTGTGAAAAACCTACCTCTGACATCTCCTCTGTACCTACTTCCAAGCACCTTAAAACTATGCCCCCTCGTGTTAGCCATTTCAGCCCTGGGAAAAAGCCTCTGACGATCCACATGATCAATGCCTCTCATCCTCTTACACACCTCTATCAAGTCACCTCTCATCTTCCACCGCTCCAAGGTGAAAAGGCCGAGTTTACTCAACCTATTCTCATAAGGCATGCTCCCCAATTCAGGCAACATCCTGGTAAATCTCCTCTGCACTCTCTCTATAGTATCCACATCCTTCCTGTAGTGAGGCGACCAGAACTGAGATTGACAGCTCGACAACTTACCCAGAGATCATCAATCTTATTTTCAAATGACTGTACATTCACCAACAAGCTGCTCGAAGAAGAGACCTCACCCCCGCCCCCCCACCGCCGCGTTTCAGCCTGGCTTGAATCCTGCCTCTCCTGCCACGTTTTCAGACATGGCGTTGACCCTCGGAGGCACTGTGCTGAACTGCTCTCCCCTGCCACGTTTTCCGACATGGCGTTGACCCTCAGTAGGACTGTGTTGAACTGCTCTCTCCTCTCTCCTGATGTGTTTTCGGACGTGGCGTTGCCCCTCAGAGGCACCGTGCTGAACTGCTCCACTTTTAACCATCGATCAGTTCTGAAGATCATGGATGCAATTTCGTAGTCCGTTGTTCAGTGGAAATTTACATGCTGCAGATTGCAGAGAAAGTAGTTCAAAAGGAGTATATTTAAGAGAAAAACTGGTACAATTTCCTGCAGCCCGCAGGGAGTTACCGATATACACCATCGCCATCTTGTACGTGTCTACACTGTTCAGCATTGCAGATCTCTGCTGTGTTGCCCATGACCATCCAGTTCCCCAACCTGACCTAGCGACCTCCCCCTTAGATACACCCAATGACTCGGCCTGCACCACCAAATTCCACAGATTCACCTTCACCACCCTCTGGCTGAAGGCATTTTCCCTCATCTCTGCTCTACATGGACGTCCCTCAATTCTGAGGCTGTGCCATTTGGTCTGAGACTGTAGGAAACACCTCTCCACATCCACTCCATCTTGGTCTTTCAATATTCAGTAGTTTTCAATGAAATTCCCCCCCCCCCATTCTTCTAAACTTAGCTTGATTTCGCCTGTACGTGGAAACAGACAGTGAAGTGTGTCAGTGCCAAACACAGTCCGGCCATGTGCTTGGGGCAGGTAGCAGACAGTACCATCCCCACGTCCTCAAGCTCAGTGATAACATCTCTGAGACCAGAGCATCCCCGTGGCAGGGGAACGGACCCCCGGCTGGACAGCACTTCCATTCACTGAGACCAGAGCATCCCCGTGGCAGGGGAACGGACCCCCGGCTGGACAGCACTTCCATTCACTGAGACCAGAGCATCCCCGTGGCAGGGGACTGTCCCCCCGGCTGGACAGCACTGCCATTCACCGAGACCAGAGCATCCCCGTGGCAGGGGACTGTCCCCCCGGCTGGACAGCACTGCCATTCACTGAGACCAGAGCATCCCCGTGGCAGGGGAATGTTCCCCCAGCTGGACAGCACTGCCATTCATCGAGACCAGAGCATCCCCGTGGCAGGGGAACGGACCCCCGGCTGGACAGCACTGCCATTCACCGAGACCAGAGCATCCCCGTGGCAGGGGAATGGACCCCCGGCTGGACAGCATTGCCATTCACCGAGACCAGAGCATCCCCGTGGCAGGGGAATGGACCCCTGGCTGGACAGCACTCCCATTCACCGAGGCCAGAGCATCCCCGTGGCAGGGGAATGTTCCCCCGGCTGGACAGCTTTCCCATTCACCGAGACCAGAGCATCCCCGTGGCAGGGGAATGTTCCCCCGGCTGGACAGCATTCCCATTCACCGAGAACAGAGCATCCCCGTGGCAGGGGAATGTTCCCCCGGCTGGACAGCACTGCCATTCACTGAGCTGAACAGATGGGGGGATTCTGAAGTATCATCAGTGGCCTTACTGGAAACTGCTCCGTATCTATTGACAGAAACTGGCTGTTCGGCCCATCTGGTCCCTGCTGTGTTTGTGGGCCACACAGACCTCTGCTCTGTATCCAGCCTTCCTCCTCCTTTCTTATATGAGGACAGGATGAGTGAGCTGGGAGAACTCACACAAAATGCTGCAGGAACTTAAAGGTCAGGTAGCATCAACGGAGGGGAATGAACAGCCGGCGTTTTGTGCTGAGACCCTTCAGCACGACTGGAGAGGAAGGAGGAGGCGCCGGAACAAGAAGGTGAGGGGAGGAGGAGGCGTACAAGCTGACAGGTGACAGGCGAGACCAGGTGTGATGGAAGGTGTGTGGGTGGGGGAGGGGGTATATGAAGTAAGAAGCTGGGAGGTGATAGGCGGAAGAGGTAAAGGGCTGAAGAATGAGGGGAACCTGAGGGAGATGATAGGCAGGCGAGGAGGAAAAGTAGGGTTTTTTTCTTTGAAGTGAAGGAGGATGAGAGGTGACTTCAGTAGGATCCTGATGTTTTTTTTGTAATCCAAGGGTTCTTTGGAAGAACGAGGCATGACACTCATTGCTTACAGCCTTTCTGTCACAGGTCCCAAGAGCAGGAAGGAATGAGGACAACAAGCTGAGGCAACGAGGTAAAAATTCATCATGGTCCTCTCATAGACAGACTAGAGAGAACAGAAAACCTATCAAATAGCCAAATTCAAGTGGCGTGATACCTGCTACTCAAAACTAAGAGTTTTCTGGAAAAATATCGAATCTTCTGTACTGTAATTTACTGGTTACATCACTGAGCAATTACATATCTACTCAGTGGCCACTTTATTAGGTACTCTTGAACACCTGCTCGTTAATGCATCAGCCAATCGTGTGCATAAAAGCAGGCAGACATGGTCAAGAGGTTCATTTACTGTTTGAACCAAACATCAGAATGGAGAAAAAATGTGACTTTCTCTGTGGAATGATTGCTGGTGCCAGACAGGGTGGTTTGAGTATCTCAGAAACTGCTGATCAGGGATTTTCACACTCAAAGGTCTCTGGAGTTTACAGAGAATGGTGTGAAAAACAAAAAAACATCCAGTGAGCATCAGTTCTGTCGGTGAAAATGCCTTGTTAATGAGACAGGTCAGAGGAGAATGGCCAGACTGGTTCAAGTTAACAGGAAGACGACAGTAATTCAAATAACCACACGTTATCAACAGCAGACCATGAATGTTGAGTCATGATTATAAAAGCACAGCTTTGGTGGCCAGGGCATGAAGGATTCCTGAAACCCCAGGCAGCTACTAAATGGCAAGCTTTCACCGGGCAAGAGGTATTGAGGCAGGCCCTGTAAGAGGTTCAAAGACTGTGTGAAAGCTAACATTGCACACTGGAACAGAGTGCGTAAGACTGGAGTGTCTGGCGAGCCTCGGTTAGAACCGCTCACAACAAGCTGGAGCAGTACCAATCGCTGCCTGACGAAGATGGAAAGCAGCAGCAGTGACCCCACTCCCAGATCCAGCTCAGTCTTCATGTCCTTATTGTGGACGTCTCTGTCTCTCACAGCTCGGACTCAGCAGTCACTTACATAACAGAACTGTAAAATCTAACCGTCATCGTCGGGTACAGCGGACAACCAGTCACAACAGTGGTGTGCCGAACAGCATCTCTGAAGTGGACGGGCTGCAGCAGCAGAAAACCACAAACATACACTGACTGGGTAGAGGATGTACCTAATAAAGTGGCCACTTAGTGCACATGGGTGATATACCAAGTCAAGTCTATTGTCATTTAACTATATACATGCATAACATCAAATGAAACAACATTTCCCCACACCAAGGTGTAATGCACAGTAGTACACATGACACACAATAACTTAGGAAAATAAGGATAAAAACTGCAGATAAATTATGCATAAATAAATAAAGTGCATTTATTAAATATTGTCAGGTCCAGAACAGATTAACCAGTGACGCTTCAAATGCGACGTGGCCGGGAGTTCAGAAGCTTAATAGCCTGAGGTAAACAATCATTTCTCATCCTGACTGTTCTTGTTGTTTTTCATCGCAGTCTCCTGCCTGATGGTAGAAAGTCAAAGAGGATGCTGGATGGATGGGTGGGATCCTTGTGTAAATGTCCCCAGTAGATGGTAGAGAGACCCCTATGATCCTTGTATCCGCAGTAAAGTTAAACTGCTAGAAACATTACAATTCTTCATGCCAGTCTAACACTTGATAGAGGCATATAGGATGATTTAAGGTATAGATAGTGTGGACAGTCAGAGACTTTTCCCGGGGGAGCATGGCAGTGTAGTGGTTAGCACAACACTATCCAGTACAGTACAATTCTCCACACTGCCTGTGCTTCCTAACATCCTTGGACGTTCTCCCCGTGACCCTGTTGGTTTCCTCTGGGTGCTCTGGTTTTCCAAAGACATACTAGTTGGTAAGTTAGTTGGTCATTGTAAACCGTCCTGTGATTAGGCTAGGGTTAGATCAGGGTTTCTGGGCAACATGTCTCGAAGGGCCGAAGGGCCTATTCCTAGCTGTATCTCAATCAATGAATGAAACTCCAGAGTGAGATGACTGGAGGAAAGTACAGAGGTGATGTCAGAGGTAGGTTCTTTACACAGAGGGTGGTGAGTACGTGGAACGCCCTTCCGGGGTGGTGGCAGAGTCAGATACATTGGGGATGTTTAAGAAACTCTTAGATAGGTACATGGATGATAGAAAAAAAGGAGGCTGTGTGTGAGGGAAGGGTTAGATTGATCTTAGAGTTGGTGAAATGGTTGGTGCAACATGGTGGTCCGAAGCGCTTGCACTATGATCTAAGTTCTACATTGCTGCTTTGACAGCGTTACAAATACTTGCACTCAGTTTACTGTCAGTTTTCACGACGGGCCTCCAAGAGGACCACGACCTTGCTAGGGTTTGGGGGCTTGCGTGCCTCAACGGCCTGGAGAGCTATGCTGGCTGGAACCAGGGCTTTATGCGTTGCCTCTTGGTAGGGTCACTCATGCCAAAGAGGTCAAAGGGTAGAGGCCAGACTAAGAGCGGTCCACTGGTCCTCCAGGCTTGGGGGGTTCAGCTCGGAGCTAGCAACCCTGACTGGTCAAAGACAACTGTTATGGAAACAGCAATGAAGACTGCTTCTACATCTGACTGGACAAGGACAGAGATGGAGGATCTTCACTGCTATTGTAAATGCCAGTGGCGTGAAGGGCAATGGAGAAGAAGAGAAGCTCCTTAAGGTAGTGAGTTCAACGTCCACAGTGAAGAATTTTCGATGACATTCCTTCCGGATTTGGTGAGACGAGGGAACAGGAGATCACATGGCTGGGTGGAGGTTGATTAAAATGTCTACCCTGTAGCTGCTACGTCCTGTCTGCCTGCTGAGTTGAGATTCTGTAGCCCATTAACTCGGAGTGCCCCAGCACTTGGATACGGGGCCCCACCTCAATCCCTAGGAACTGGGATTCTGGAATGTTCCATGTCTACAGATCATTAGAAATCATTGGAGAGGGTCTAGAGGAGGTTCACAAGAATGATATTGGGTATGAAAAGGTTAATGTATGAGGAGCGTTTGATGGCTTCAGGCTTGTACTCGCTTGAGTTTACGGGAATGAGGTGGAATTCTCATTGAAACCTATCGAATATTGAAAGGCCTGGATAGAGTGGATGTGGAGTGCTGTTTCCTATCGTGGAGGTGTCTCGGACTGGAGGCACAGCCTCAGAATAGAGGGGCATCTACTTAGAACAGAGATGAGGAGGAAGTTCTTTTGCCGGAAGGTGGTGAATCTGTAGAATTCTTAGCTGAGGTGGCCAAGTCATTGGGTACGTTTAAAGCGGAGGCTGACAGGCTCTTGTTTAGCCCGGGTGTCAAAGGTTATGGGGAGAAGGAAGGAGAATGGGGTTGAAAGGGATAATAAATCAGCCATCATGGAACAGCAGAGCAGAGTCAATGGGCTGAATGGCCTAATTTGCTCCATGTCTTATGGGGTTTTGACCTTATGGAGAAGAAAGGGTTGTGGTTCCCTCTCACATGTACAAGGAAACGGTGAAAAGTTTGTCACACGGTAGTGCAGCGCTTAGTGGCCCGTATCACAGCGCCGGCTGTAAAATTGGGGTTCAATTCCTGCCACTGTCTGTAAGGAGTTTGCACGTTCTTCCTGTGACCCATGGGCTTCCTCTGGGTGCTCCGATTTCCTCCCACTTTCCAAAGATGTACCAGTGAGGGTTAGTGAGTTGTGGCCCCGTAATATTATGTTTTAAATGTTTTTATTTAGAGATACAGTATGTAACAGGTCCTTCCAGACAACGAAATATCAGCACGTGATTACACACATGTTACAATTAACTTGCCAACTCGTACTGTACATTGACTGAGATGAGAAAAGTTATCCACGCTGGTTCAGGACCCTGATGGTTGAGGGGTGATAACTGTTCCTGAACCTGGTGGTGTGGGACCTGATGGTTGAGGGGTGATAACTGTTCCTGAACCTGGTGGTGTGGGACCTGATGGTTGAGGGGTGATAACTGTTAGAAACCATAGAAACCATAGAAACTACAGCACAGAAACAGGCCTTTTGGCCCTTCTTGGCTGTGCCGAACCATTTTCTGCCTAGTCCCACTGACCTGCATACGGACCATGTCCCTCCATACACCTCCCATCCATGTATCTGTCCAATTTATTCTTAAATGTTAAAAAAGAACCCGCATTTACCACCTCATCTGGCAGCTCATTCCATACTCCCACCACTCTCTGTGTGAAGAAGCCCCCGCTAATACTCCCCCTCACCCTTAACCCATGTCCTCTGGTTTTTTTCTCCCCTTGCCTCAGTGGAAAAAGCCTGCTTGCATTCACTCTATCTATACCCATCATAATTTTATATACCTCTATCAAATCTCCCCTCATTCTTCTACGCTCCAGGGAATAAAGTCCCAACCTATTCAACCTTTCTCTGTAACTGAGTTTCTCAAGTCCTGGCAACATCCTTGCAAACCTTCTCTGCACTCTTTCAACCTTATTTATATCCTTCCTGTAATTTGGTGACCAAAACTGAACACAATACTCGACATTCGGCCTCACCAATGCCTTATACAACCTCATCATAACATTCCAGCTCTTATACTCAATACTTTGATTAATAAAGGCCAATGTACCAAAAGCTCTCTTTACGACCCTATCTACCTGTGACGACACTTTTAGGGAATTTTGTATCTGTATTCCCAGATCCCTCTGTTCTACTGCACTCCTCAGTGCCTTACCATTAACCCTGTATGTTCTACCTTGGTTTGTCCTTCCAACGTGCAATACCTCACACTTGTCTGCATTAAACTCCATCTGCCATTTTTAAGTCCATTTTTCTGGCTGGTCCAAGTCCCTTTGCAGGCTCTGAAAACCTTCCTCACTGTCTACTACACCTCCAATTTTTGTATCATCAGCAAATTTGCTGATCCAATTTACCACATTATCATCCAGATCATTGATATAGGTGACAAATAACAATGGACCCAGTACCAATCCCTGTGGCACACCAGGTTCCTGAACCACACTGTGGTTCCTGAACCTGGTGGTGTGGGACCTGATGGTTGAGGGGTGATAACTGTTCCTGTACTTGGTGGTGTGGGACCTGATGGTTGAGGGGTAATAACTGTTCCTGAACCTGGTGGTGTGGGACCTGATGGTTGAGGGGTGATAACTGTTCCTGACCTGGTGGTGTGGGGCCTGATGGTTGAGGGGTGATAACTGTTCCTGAACTTGGTGGTGTGGGACCTGATGGTTGAGGGGTAATAACTGTTCCTGAACCTGGTGGTGTGGGACCTGATGGTTGAGGGGTGATAACGGTTCCTGAACCTGGTGGTGTGGGACCTGATGATTGAGGGGTAATAACTGTTCCTGAACCTGGTGGTGTGGGACCTGATGGTTGAGGGGTAATAACTGTCCCTGAACCTGGTGGTGTGGGACCTGATGGTTGTAGAGTAATAACTGTTCCTGAACCTGGTGTTGTGGGACCTGATGGTTGAGGGGTGATAACTGTTCCTGTCCTGGTGGTGTGGGACCTGATGGTTGAGGGGTAATAACGGTTCCTGAACCTGGTGGTGTGGGACCTGATGGTTGAGGGGTGATAACTGTTCCTGACCTGGTGGTGTGGGACCTGATGGTTGAGGGGTAATAACTGTCCCTGAACCTGGTGGTGTGGGACCTGATGGTTGTAGGGTAATAACTGTTCCTGAACCTGGTGTTGTGGGACCTGATGGTTGAGGGGTAATAACTGTCCCTGAACCTGATGGTGTGGGACCTGATGGTTGAGGAGTGATAACTGTTCCTGAACCTGGTGGTGTGGGACCTGATGGTTGAGGGGTGATAACTGTTCCTGAACCTGGTGGTGTGGGACCTGAGACTCCTGCAGCTTCTTCCTGATGGGAGCAGCAGAGGATATCTCTGTAATGAATTCGCCTGGCTTGTGTGGGGCGACAGAAAGCGATGGTCTCTGAGGTTCATAGAGCACCTGAATTGATTAATTGTTATTTAATGAGAGCTATTAATCATTTAGAGTTCCTTGTGTTTTTCTCCTGCGACTTGTTCTTTATGATACAGTCTCCTGCTGCTTTCTGCTTAAGCTTATTAAATTTATTTTGATAGATTTTGGGATTCTGTGTTACTTGTATTATTTAAGTGGATGCCTGATTAGCGCTAATCGCAGGGTCCTAGTTTTGAGAATGTTACATCTTGCGGTGTTGTTCGTCTGAACCACAGATGTTCTGTTGGAATTATTATGAATAAACTTCCGTCATCTCTACCTTGGAGTCTGTCTTTCCTCTGCACTTGGGTTCTGATATTGCCAGTGCTCATCACGTCAAGCACGGCCGAGATAGTGGAGGTCTCTGATGATGGTGCTGCTTTCCTGCGACAACGCTCCGTGTAGATGTGCTCAATGGTGGGGAGGGCGTTACCCGTGCTGGACTGGGCCGTATCCACCACTTTCTGTAGACTATTCCATTTTAAAATTCTCAGTTTTCTGTTTAAAAGTTATGATTTCAAAGCGCTGGTGTCTAAGGATGCAAGGATCTCTTGCTGAGTTTCTTCTCTCCTCCATCAATAATTCGCAGAGAGAGCGGTGGTGAGTCGATGCTCAGTAATTTAGAAATTATTCATCAGACTTCTCATTTGTAATCTTTGCTGTGGGGGAGCTTCAGGGTTGCTTTAGCAACTTACTCAACTAAAAATAAGAAAGTAGAGTGAATAAATAAAAATAATTCAATAAACCTAACTGATGCAGAATATTAGAGCTGGCTGTGGGCGCTCGCTCACAGACAGCACCAGGAGGAATGGATGCAAAGGGACGATGTTTCTTGACTTTTCACGTCTGCTCTTTGTTCAGACTCAGAGCTTTCCTGGTCCCCCAGCTTAGCACATGCTCATAAACCATGTAATCTCTAAGAACGTCCAGTCCTGAGGATACCTCATTAGTCAAAGAGTTCAGTGTGTTTTGAGCAATTTACTTCTGATCTTTACTACACTACTCATCTTAGTGATTGAGTAACACACACAAAATGCTGGAGGAACTCAGCAGGTCGGGCAGCATCTACGGAAGGGAATGAACAGTCAGTGTTTTAGGCTGAGGCCCTTCGTCAGGACTGGAAAGGAAGGGGGCAGCAGGAAGGTGGGGGAGGGAAAGGAGTACAGGCTGGGAGGTGAGAGGTCAGACCAGCTATTGGGGAAGGCAAGCAGGTGGGCACGGGGGATAAAGTAAGAAGCTGGCTGGGTGGTGATAGGTGAGACCAGGTGAGGGAGTGGATGGGGGAGAGGGTATGAGGTGAGGAGCTGGGTGGTGACAGGTGAGACCAGGTGAGGGGGAAGGTGGGTAGGGGAGGGGATGAGGTGAGGAGCTGGGTGGTGATAGGTGAGACTAGGTGAGGGGGAAGGTGGGTGGGTGGGGGAGGAGGGATGAGGTGAGGAGCTGGGTGGTGATAGGTGAGACCAGGTGAGGGGGAAGGTGGGTGGGTCGGGGAGAGGGGGGATGAAGTGAGACACTGGGAGGTGATTGGTGAGACCAGGTGAGGGAGTGGACGGGGGAGAGGGGATGAGGTGAGGAGCTGGGTGGTGACAGGTGAGACCAGGTGAGGGGGAAGGTGGGTAGGGGAGGGGATGAGGTGAGGAGCTGGGTGGTGATAGGTGAGACCAGGGGAGGGGGAAGGTGGGTGGGTAGGGGAGAGGGAATGAGGTGAGGAGCTGGGCGGTGATTGATGAGACTAGGTGAGGGAGAAGGTGGGTAGGGGAGGGGATGAGGTGAGGAGCTGGGTGGTGATAGGTGAGGGGGAAGGCAGTTAGGTGGCCATGGGGGATAAAGTAAGAAGCTGGGTGGTGACAGGTGGAAAGGTAAAGAGCTGAAGAAGAAGGAATCTGATGGGAGAGGAGAGTGGACCGTGGGTGAAAGGGAAGGAGGAGGGTCACCAGGGGGAGGTGATGGACAGGTGAGGAGAAGGGGAGTGAGATGGGAACCAGGATGGGGAATGGAAAAAGAGGGAAGAAGGGAGGAGGGGAAATTGCTGGAAGTTAAAGAAATCGATGTCCACGCCAACAGATTGGAGTCTATGCAGACTAAATACAGCCTGGTGTTTATGCTCGTGCCTACAGAGTGAGACTTGAATCTGAGTCTATCAGCTTCAGCTGAGGTGCGTGACCTCATGTGCCAGGGCTGACAACTCCGAGTAGTCACAGGCAGAGTAATTGGATTGTGTAACTCTCCCATCAGGAGTCTGGCAATTGATTGTGGCCAAACACAGCACAGCCCTCTACAATGCAGCACTCTTCAGGGATATGCGAAGATCAGATCAAGCCTCATTCAAGGCAGCAGTCAGAGTGCTAATGCTTCCCTCTGCGCCCTGGGTTACTGCGATCACAAGGCAGAGAGGCAGCACTGGTTTCGTTGCCCAATCAGGCAGAGCTGAGCTCACTTTTAAAGGCTTGTGCTGGAAATCATAATGAAGGTGAACTTCATTGCCCCTCATCACCTCTCTTACTAACAACCACAGGCTTTCACACAGAATGAACCAATTTCAATTCCAGTCATGGTTTCTGCAGACACATCGCTACAACATAGATCCCCGAGCCCTGCTCTGCTTTAACTCAAACACACAACTTTGGAGACCTGAGTGAAAGAGAAAGTGAGGTCAGTTCAGCTGGTCGAGCTCCAGGTGGTAGATGCAGTTCAGTTGCTGATAAAGACGAGGGAATATGTCAACACACACAGAGCACTGGAGAAACTCAGCAGGTCAGGCAGCAACACACACTTCAGGGGTGTAACAGGGAGTAACACACACCTCAGGGGTGTAATGGGCAGTAACACACACCTCAGGGGTGTAACAGGCAGTAGCACACACCTCAGGGGTGTAATGGGCAGTAACACACACCTCAGGGGTGTAACGAGCAGTAACACACACCTCTGTGATGTAACGAGCAGTAACACACACCTCTGCGGTGTAACAGGGAGTAACGCACACCTAAGGGGTGTAACGAGCAGTAACACACACCTCTGCGGTGTAACGGGGAGTAACACACACCTAAGGGGTGTAACGAGCAGTAACACACACCTCTGCGGTGTAACGGGGAGTAACACACACCTCAGGGGTGTAACGAGCAGTAACACACACCTCTGCGGTGTAACGGGGAGTAACACACACCTAAGGGGTGTAACGAGCAGTAACACACACCTTTGCGGTGTAACGGGGAGTAACACACACCTAAGGGGTGTAACGAGCAGTAACACACACCTCAGGGGCGTGACAAACAGTAGATATGGTGTAACACATAATGTGTTACTGATGAGAAAATAACCTGAACAGGGAAGTGAGGGTTGGGGTTACATACAGAAAATTCTGGATATTAAATTCTGTTTGAAGATAAATAATAAATACTCAAGTAACAAACTGATCCCAAAAGATGCTGTTTGTCTTTCCAGATTAAAAATAGATCATAGAGCACAATATTATAAAACAGTCTAGGCCCTTTGGACCAGAATGTTGTGCCAATCTTTTAATCTACTGTAAAATCAATCTTTCCCTTCCCCCTGGTATTCTAAAGGCAAGATGACACAACTGTGGCTAACAAGGGAAGTCAAAGTCAACATAAAAGTCAAAAAAGAGGGTGTATAATAGAACAAAAATTAGTGGGAACAGTCAGAAGGCAGCTAAAATGTCATTAAGAAGAAAAAGATAGAATACAAAAGCAAGCTAGCCAATAATTTTAAAAAGCATACCAAAAGTTTCTTCAGAAACCTAAAACGTAAAAGAGAGATGAGAGTGGATATCGGACTGCTGGAAGTGGGGGAATGGACTGAATAAGTACTTTGCATCAGTCTACACAGTGGAAGACACGAGCAGTATGGTGGAAGTTCCAGTGTCAGGGGTCGTGAAGTGTGTGAAGTTAGCATGACTAGAGAGAAAGTTCTTGGGAAGCTGAAAGGTCTGAAGGTAGATAAGTCACCTGGACCAGATGGTCTACACCCCAGGGTTCTGAAAGAGGTGACTGAAGAGATTGCAGAGGCATTAGTAATGACCTTCCAAGAATCACTAGATACTGGAGTGGTTTTGGAGGAATGGAAAAATTACAAATGTCACTCTACTCTTTAAGAAAGAAGGGAGGTAGAAGAAAGGAAATTATAGGCCAATTAGCCTGACCTCTGTGGTTGGGAAGATGTTGGAATCAATTGTTAAGGATATAGTTTCAGGGTACTTGGAGGCACCTGATAAAATAGGCCGTAGTCAGCATGGTTTCCTCAAGGAAAATCTTGCCTGACGAATCTGTTGGAATTCTTTGAATAAATAACAAGCAGGATAGACAAAGGAGAACTGGTTGATGTTGTGTACTTGGATTTTCAGAAGGCCTTTGACAAAGTGCCACACATGAGGCTGCTTAACAAGCTATGATCCCATGGTATTACAGGAAAGATTCTAGCATGGATAAAGCAGTGGCTGATTGGCAGGAGGCAAAGAGTGGGAATAAAGGGAGCATTTTCTGTTTGGCTGCCAGTGACTAGTGGTGTTCCACAGGGGTCTGTGTTGGGACCGATTCTTTTTACGTTATATGTCAATGATTTGGATGATGGAATTGATGGCTTTGTTGCAAAGTTTGCAGATGATATGAAGATAGGTGGAGGGGCATGTGGATTTGAGGAAGTAGAGAGGCTACAGAAGGACTTAGATTAAGAGAATGAACAAATAAATGGCAGATGGAATACAGTGTCAGAAAGTGTATGGTCATGCATATTGGTAGAAGAAATGAAAAGGTTAACTATTTTCTAAATGGAGAGAAAATACAAAAAACTGTGGTGCAAAGAGACTTGGGATTCCTTGTGCAGAATTCCTAAAGGTTAATTTACAGGTTGAGGAAGGCAAGTGCAATGTTAGCATTCATTCAAGAGAACTAGAATATAATAGCAAGGATGTAATGTTGAGATTTTATAAAGCACTGGTGAGGCCTCACTTGAGTATTGTGAGCAGGTTTGGGCCCGTTATCTTAGAAGGGATGCGCTGAAACTGGAGGAAGTTCAAAGAAGGTCATGAAAATGATTCCAGGAATGAGCAGCTTGTCATATGAAGAGCATTTGATGGCTCTGGGCCTGTATTCTCTGGAATTCAGAAGAATGAAGGGTGACCTAATTGAAACTTATCGAATGGTGAAAGGTCTTGATAGAGTGGATGTGGAGAGGATGTTTCCTATGGTGGGAGAGTCTAAGACCAAAGGACACGGACTCAGAATAGAGGAATATCCTTTTAGAACAGAGATGGGAAGGAATTTCTTTGGCCAGAGAGTGGTGAATCTGTGGAAATTGTTGCCATAGGCAACTGTGGAGGCCAAGCCTTTATATAAATTTAAGGCAGAGGTTGACAGATTCTAGATTAGTTGGGACATGAGGGATATGGGGAGAAGGCAGGAGACTGGGGCTGAGAGGAAAATTGGATCAGCCATGATGAAATAGCAGAGCAGACTGCATGGGCCTAATGGCCTCCTTCAGCTCCTATACCTTATGGTGTTATAGGCAGTCAATGTTTCCGGCGGAGACCCTTCGTCGGGACTGGAATGGCAGGGGGAAGATGCCCAAATAAAAATGCAGGAGGAGGGGAAGGGGGATAGCTGGAAAGAGATAGGTGAAGCTATGCGGGTGGGAAAGGTAAAGGGCTGGAGAAGAATAAATCTGATAGTAGAGGAGAGTAAACGTGATTCTGACATGGAGGGTTAAGCAGTAGGCATTGGAAATGGATAATTTATATCACTACCCACCATGACAAACAGAAAGGATAGAGCAGGCCTCGTCCTATTCTTACATACCTTGCCGTTCAGAAGGCCCAGGTTGAGGGGAATGCTAACCTTTAAGAAGAATGGGCTGAGCATGCAGGATAAATGTGTAATAAGGAGCAGACTGAAGAGCTGTACCTCTGAGGCCGTGTGAAGAGAAGTAAGCCTTACGGGAGGAAGTGAGAGATCCACTTGTGTGTGTTTATGACTCTGAACACATTGTTCACAAGGCAGTCAGAGGGCCAAAGAAAGAATTAACAATGAGCGTTGCTATGGAAACCAAGGCAAGAGCAAGAAATCTGTTTCTTAGAATTTCTAAAAAGAAGAAGATCATCAGTGGTGAAGGGCTGCCTCCGAAGGATGCAAATTGAATTCAAATAGAGGATTAACTAAAATAATTTGATATATTGAATGAGGATGTCTTCAAGTATTCACTGAAGAGATTTCAAATAACAGGGGATCTGTCAGAGATTTCACAATAAACGTGACATTAACATGGAGGTACTGATAGGCTTAAAGGTTTCACAGATGCTAAATCCGAAGGGTTGGTGTAAATAATCGAGACGTTACAAAGGAAGCTACAATGAACAGCCCTAATGACATGCGTGTGTGCCCATGGTCGAGAATACACCTCTCCACCCTCCACCAATGCCCCTCCTGGTGAAGGGTCTCGGCCCGAAACACTGACTGTTTATTCCCCTATGTAGATGCTGCCTGACCTGCTGAGTTCCTCCAGCATTTTGTGTCTGTTAGAACATCGAACATCACAGCAGAGGACAGGACAGTCAGCCCACAATGATAACCTACTGTAAAATTGATCTAACCCACTGGAATTTAGAAAAAGGTGCGGCATCTCATTGAAACCTACTGAATGTTGAAGTGACTAGATAGGGGGATGTGGAGAGGATCTTTCCTATGGTGGGGGTACCCAGAACTCGAGGACACAGCCTCAGAATTGAGAGGCGACCTATTAGGACAGCAGTAAGGAGGAAGTTTTTTAGTCAACAAGTGGTGAATTTGTGGAATGCTCTGCCACAGACTGTGGTGAAGGCCAAGTCTGTGTGTATATTTAAGGCAGAAGTTGATCATTTCCCAACCGGTCAGGCGTCAAAGGATATGGTAAGAAGGCAGGTGTATGGGTTTGGGACCAGCCATGATGGAATGGTGAAGCAGACTCGATGGGCTGAATGGCCTAATTCTGATCCTATGTCTTATGGTCTAACCCTACCCTCACTCACAGCCGTCCATTTTTCTATCACCTATGTGCCTATCTAAGAGTCCCTTAAATGTCCCTAATGTATCTCCCTCTACCACCACCCCTGGCAGTGTGGTCCACACACCCTCCACTCTCTGTGTAAAAAATCTTAACTTTGACACCACCCTCCCCCATACTTTCCTCCAATCACCTTAAAATTATGTCCCCTTATATTAGCCGTTTCCACCCTGGGAAAAAGCCTCCAACTGTCCAGTCGATCCATGTCTCATCAACGTGCACCTCTATTAAGTCACCTCTCATCCTCCTTCGCTCCAAAGAGAAAAGACCTAGCTCGCTCAACGTATCCTCATAAGACATGCTCTCTGATCCAGGCAGCATCCTGGTAAATCTCCTCTGCACCCTCTCTAAAGCTTCTACATCCTTCCTATAATGAGACAACCAGAACTGAACACAATACTCCCAATGTGGTCTAACCAGGGTTATTGTCTCATGTCTCTGTGAAACCTGAGTTGGACCACAATTGGAGCATTAAAACTGCAATCTGCTGCTCTAAGTGTTGCATGGTCCATTCTGTGCAAAGTGTACTGTGGTACAGAGCAGTGTGGGACACTGGCTGGTGGAGCAAGGACTTGCTGCTTTCTGACAGGGACAATGAAGCACTGAAGACACCATCTTTGCGGTGACAGGCCTCTGTGGCTCGTGTTAACAGCAAAAGCCTAAAGTGTGAGTCTACTTGTTCACTATTGCCACACAGAAACTTCCGCAGATTCTGGAAATCCTGGGAAAAACACACAAAATACTGGAGGATCTCAGCAGGTCAGGCAGCGTCTATGGAGGGGCATGGACATGTAATGCCCCAGTTAAGATTTCTACTGCTATGCTGTGAGGTATCTCCTTTTAGCAGTTTTCTGTAAAAGCAGTGTTGTCCAGTGTCAGCCAATCAGGATTGCAGGACGTGGGAGAAGGTTCTCGAGAGCTGGATGGGACGAGTTTTCTGAAAGACAGTAGCCTGGTTTAGGGTCTTTTTGGTGGGAGGAGATGACCAGGGAAGAAGCCTGGAGGATCCCATCCAAAGGGGAGACCCAGCTGGAAGAAGTGCTTCACTAGGCAGAGGATTCCAAAAAGGGAAGTTCTACCTGTGGTTGGTGAGGAGAATTCAGCGTTGTGAGTAAAGACACTCCAGCTATTACAGAAACGAGCTCCAATGTTTATGTGCACATTTAGACTGGTTTAGCTGTAGTGGGCCCTTTTATCTTTCTTTCTCTGTTAACAGTTTGGTAAAGTTGAAAATTGGTAAATATACTTTCTTTATAATTTTGTGCTGGTGTATGATCTATTATTCCTTGCCAACTGATAACTGCGTATGGGCAGTATTTACACAGTATTTGCTCAAATTCAGGTTTCTTTAATCCGAACACCACGACGTTCCTGTTTGATTGAATCCCAGACTTGTGTACTGATCCTAGATGTGCATTGCTTATGAAAAGTGGCCTTCTCTCTGCCAAGTCACGTGTTTATTAGCAGAGTCAGCTAGTGAGCCAAGTTGGTGTATGGGCCCCGGTGAGAGTGTTGCATTTGTGGGGGCTCGTCCAGGATTTTGGATGTTGTGTGAATGAGGTTTAAGGATTGATTAAGTGGTTTACTGTGTATTTAAATAGCATTTAAACTAGTGTTTGGGGAAAGTGAGGTGTGTAGTAATTAAGGTACTTTATTATGGATGCCACGGGCATTAAAGTTTGGTGCAATTCAAAGCGATTATCCACATGTCATGCTTGTGTTCTGAGCAGGGTGGATATTGGAAATCCTGGTGAACTGCTACTTAGAGTGCTGAGTTCTATAAAAGTATTGGGGAAAATTTCACTGGTTGAACAGTGTTTTGACCAATCAGCAGGTCAGGATGTTGTGTTAGTCCAAGCTACCAGTGACGTAACAGAAGTCACGCTGCTGGAGAGCTAGTCCACACAGTCCATAATTTTAGAAAAGGGAGGCTTGTAGCTGATGGTGAACTTTTTCAAGACAAATTGTTCTCTTTTCTGCAAAGTGAGGGAAAGGAGTTGACTGATATGAAAGGCCTCACGGGTCCTTCAGCGGTTGATTTAAATTCTGAGCTGGTTTTGGCAATTACATCACTAGTTGATAAATGCCAAAGTGAGAGAGGAGGAAACCATGTTGGGGGAGAGGGGAGGACAAAGTCCTCAGTAGTAGTCTCTGTTTCTGAAGCGACTCCTGATGTCGCACAAGCGGAGGTTTGCAGATGACCTGCAAGCCCAGTTATCTTGGTTGGTGTTGGCTAGTGTCGCCATCAAGCCTGACAAGTCCGATAGGACACCGGGTCCGCCGGCAAGACAAACTAAGCAGAGGGATGCTGCTGAACAGGCTGTCTTGATGAGGGAAGTGATCGGTATTTTCTGTTACAACTGCAGTGAGGATGGACGTTGCAAGCAGGAGTGTGAAGGAGAGGAAAACCTTTGGAAAGTAACCCATCAGTTGCTGAAACAGAAAAGGAAGTCAGGAAACTTCGGAGGGACCCAGTAAAGTAATGGTGTGGTGTCTTGGAGAGAACAGTTCCAATCAGTGTATCAGGGGAAATACTAAAGTACAAAACACTATTCTCGAAGGTTTAGTGGGACCAGGCTCTGATGTATCCATATGGATTGAAGGTGTTTATGCTAGAGCCACAGTCGACACAGGTTCTCAAGTTACCTTACTTTGCAGATCCTTCTACAACCGGTATTTGACATATTTACCAGTGATTCTGCTCAGTGCCCAAGAAACTTGGGGCCTTAATGCTGGTGATTACCCATATGATGATTACTTGTCCCATGGTGAGATATACTACTTCCATTTACAAATGGATTGGATTTCCTGAAACTATGACATTCATTTGAACACTGTGTTATTTATAATGGTTTATTAAGTTCCACAGTCATGAGGACAGGACTACTTTTAGTGGGGTAGAGAGTTTAATGCCCTGGTTAAGATTTCTCCTGCTATGCTGTTGGTGTTCCGCTTTAGCAGTTTCTGCAAAAGCAGTGTGTCCTGCTGGTAGAATGTTCCAGTTTCGGCCAAAGATAAGAAGTCCTGTTGTTCAACTTAGGGATGTTGTGTCAACCGGTCAGGATGGTGGGATCTGGAGAAGGTTCTAGGGAGCACGGGGTGGAGAGAGTTTTGTGATGCACAGTAGTCTGGTTTGGGGTCTTTTGGTGGGAAATGCGTAGCGGGGCACAAGGGAAGATGCCACAGAATGCCATTGGAAGGAGAGTCCCCATTGCGAGATGTGCTATGTGCAGATGAATGGCTCTGAGGTGGTAGGGCCAGTACTCCTGAGATAGCGCCAGTGTGTTTGAGCTGGACTTTGAGGGAAGTTTGGACTGTGGCAGGTGCTTCCATGCAGACTGCGAGTTGGCACCATGAGTGATGGTTCTACCCAGCTTTGGAAGAGGTGAGCTCCAGCAGTCATGTGCACATTTAGACTGGTCTAACCGTAATGGACCCTTTTGTTTTTTCATCCTTTCTTTTCTTTGTTTCAATAACTGTTCGACAAAGCTGAAATTGGCAAATATACTTCCCTTCGAGTTGGGGAGTGGGTGATGTTACTGTCCAGGCGTGAATCGTGATGCTGAGGAGTTCTGCCAGTCCTATGAGTGATGCACTGTGTCGACAGCCCCACAACACAAAGTAGTAACATCAATGGCAATCTCATTGTCATCCAGGCCTTTGGAGGTGGTGGCAATGGACGTCACAGTGTTTGAGAATGTGGTGCTTTTGACAGATGCATTCTCAAGTTTACTGTGCCAACACGTGACCAGCAGGCAGCCAGAGCTCGGTGAGGCACTGGATTCAGCTCGGAGAAACTCAGACCAAGGGAGGTGTTTCGAAGTTGAGACGGTCCAGTCCCTGTGCAAATCCTATGGCATCTAGAAGAGCAGAACACCATACCGCCCCCAGGGTGATGGGGAATGAGAATGGTTTAACCAGACACTTCACAACCTCCTGCGCACCTTTTCCCACAGAAGGAGAAATGGGTGGAGTACGTGCCTGTGGTTGTCTTTGCCTATAACATTACAGAGTATCAAAGCGTATTTTCTCTTCTTTGGACTGACACCCACATACCCCTAGACATGGTACTGGGGGCTGAGGAGGATGACTCTAGGGGAATGCTGGATTCAGTGACCCACAGCCAGGCTGTACAACGGCTGGGAAAGGCAGCAGAGTCCTGGTGTCTGTGCTCTGGGTTACCTCTCTGTGTACAACATCTTTAACACTACTTCTGTTTGTTAGTAAAACCTTTTCTAATTTTCTACTACGTTGTCTGATTGTCCACCTTAAAGACGCCCAGAACCTGCCCAAACAACTAGCTCAGTACTGTAGTTACATTAGGAACATCAATTTTCTAACTTTCATTAATTTCTTCCCCTCACTGCCTTCTCTCTTTTCCCATTGCACATTCTGCCCCTTCTTAAAGTTCAAAGTAAATTTATTATCGAAGTACATTTATGTCACCATATACAACCCCGAGGTTCATTTTCTTCTGGGCATACTCAATAACTAGTAGCAGAATACATATAAAATTCTTATGGAATAATGACCATAATAGATTCAACTTGGGCATTCAACCACTGAGCAGGAGACAGTGAACTGTGTAAATACAAAAAGAAAGAAATAATAATAATAATAAATAATTTAAAAAATAAATATCAAGAACACAAGATGAAGAGTTTTTGAAAGAAAGTCCATAGGTTGTGGGAATATTTCAATAAGTTTCAATATGTACATCTAATATCAGAGAAATGTATGCTATAAACATCCTGAAATCCTTTGTTTTCAGAATGTATATTGTATGCATTTATCTGACATTAAATCTACCTATTGAAACCTATTGGAATGTTTCCACAGCCTCTGAACTTACTTTCAATGATGGGCCAGTGAAGTTGACTGAAGTTATCAACTTGGGTTCAAGAGCCTGATGGTTGAGGGGTGATAACTGTTCCTGCACCTGGTGGTGTGGGACCTGATGGTTGAGGGGTGATAACTGTTCCTGAACCTGGTGGTGTGGGACCTGATGGTTGAGGGGTGATAACTGTTCCTGCACCTGGTGGTGTGGGACCTGATGGTTGAGGGGTGATAACTGTTCCTGACCCTGGTGGTGTGGGACCTGATGGTTGAGGGGTGATAACTGTTCCTGAACCTGGTGGTGTGGGACCTGATGGTTGAGGGGTGATAACTGTTCCTGAACCTGGTGGTGTGGGACCTGATGGTTGAGGGGTGATAACTGTTCCTGAACCTGGTGGTGTGGGACCTGATGGTTGAGGGGTGATAACTGTTCCTGAACCTGGTGCTGTGGGACCTGATGGTTGAGGGGTGATAACTGTTCCTGAACCTGGTGGTGTGGGACCTGATGGTTGAGGGGTGATAACTGTTCCTGAACCTGGTGGTGTGGACCTGATGGTTGAGGGATGATAACTGTTCCTGAACCTGGTGGTGGGGGCCTGATGGTTGAGGGGTAATAACTGTTCCTGAACCTGGTGGTGTGGGACCTGATGGTTGAGGGGTGATAACTGTCCCTGAACCTGGTGGTGTGGGACCTGATGGTTGAGGGGTGATAACTGTTCCTGAACCTGGTGGTGTGGGACCTGAGGTTCCTCTACCTTCCTGATGGCAGCAGTGAGAAGAGAGCATGGGCCCCTCTGATGATGGATGCTACTTTCCTGTGACGACGCTCCGTGTCGATGTGCTCAATGTGGGCAGGGCTTTACCCGTGATGGCCTGGGCTGTATCCACTGCTGTTTGTAGGAGTTTCCATTCAAGGGCATTGGTGTTCCCATACCAGGCTGTGGTGCAGCCAGTCAATATACTCTCCACTACACATCTATAGAAGCTTGTCAAAGTTTTAGATATCATGTCGAATGTTCACAAATCCCTAATGAAGTAGAGGCATTGCTGAACCTCTTTATATTTGTATTTATGTGCTGGGTTCAGGACAGGTTCCTGGAATAGTAACACCCAGAATTTAAAGTTGCTGACTCTCTCCACTTCTGATCCTCGGATGAGCACTGGATCATGGACCTCTGGATCCCCTCTCCTGAAGTCTAATCAGCTCCTTGGTCTTGCTGACACTGAGTGAGAGGTTGTTGTTGTGGATCTCCCTCCTGTATGCTGACTCGCCACCACCTTTGATTCAGCCTGTGACACTGGTGTTGTCAGCAAACTTGAATGTGGCATTGAAGCTGTCCTTAACATCACAGTCATGAGTGTAAAGTGAGTAGAGCAGAGGACTAAGCACACCGCCTTGTGCTGATGGAGATTGTGGAGGAGATGTTGTTGCCAATTCAAACTGACTGGGTCTCCAAATGAGGAAATTGCGAATCGCTCACTACTCAATTCTCTCTGTTTCCTGTCCTCCTACTCTTTCTCCCACGGTCCACTCTCTTCTCCTATCAGATTCCTTCTTCTCCAGCCCTTTACCTCCTCCACCAGTCACCTCCCAGCATCTCACTTCATCCTCCCCCTCACTTGCCCCTCCTACTCTCACCTATCACCCGATTTGTACTCCCCATTCCCCCACGCCCTCATTCTGATTTTTGCCCTCTTCTTTTCTAGTACTGATGAAGAGTGTCGGCCTGAAATGTGACTGTTTATTCCTCCCTATAAATGCTGCATTCTTCCAGCATTTTGTGTGTGTTGTCCAGGAGCTGTAAATTAGAATGCAGAAGGGAAACTGTGGATAAAGGTGATAACTATGCACCAGATGTTTGGAATTTGGAGAATTACATTCTCTTCAAAGGCATGAGGGAGAGATTATTGAATTCGCAACAACTCTTCAGTCTAGGCCTCACTGGGGGTTTGAAATTTGACGCACCTTGACGGCCTCAGTTAACACAGCAGCGCCATCACTCTGCCTGCCAGAGTCAGCAACCGTCCCCGGGTGTTTGGTTCCTGGTGACACGCAATAAAACCTTTGGCTAAGATCAGTAAAACAAAAAGGGGAGGGGGAAGGGTGGGGAGGAAAGCAGAAAGTCCTTAATGATGTGTAGCTGAGTCGTGAGGGGAAAGTTATATTAGCAATGGGAAGGTGGGCCAGCTGTTTTCCACCAATGATTGGCACCTCATTTCTCAGGAGACATCAGCAGGGCAGAGCATGTTAATGGGGTGCCGGCTCATTTAACGTGGCTGTGTGCTGGATCCACAGGCCGTGGGACTGGGCTCAACTCCAGCATCTGGGAGCTTCAGCTTCAGTGGTAACAACATGGGGGTTGTCGTAAACAATGACTCGTCCGGCAGAAACGAACAGCACAGCTGCTCCCACCTCATTAACGGGAGGACGTGGAACCATTAGTCAGGACGCAGAGGAGGTTTGCCAGAATGCGGCCTGCTTTAGCGAGCTCGTCCTCACGTATGTATGTGTTTAGCAATACAGTGTGCAGAAGGTCCTTCTGGCCTTTCAGGCCATGCTGCCCCAGCAACCTCCGTTAACCCTGATTTCACCCTCACCTAATCACAGGACAATTACAACGCCCAGTTCACCTGCTCAGTCTTTCGGACTGTGGGAGGAAACCAGAGGGCTAGGAGGAAACTGACACATTCCATTTGGAGGATGTAGAGAGACTCGGAACTCCGGAATGCCTTAGGGAATCCGGCTATGGATTTTTCCCTCGGGGTTTACTCCTGAAGCCTTCCCCATGAGTGGGTTTAGCTGCAAGGCAGCGGAGGTTTGAGATCAGAGTTTTCCCTCTCCTAAATGAGCTGCCAGCCACGGCTGACGAGCCCTATCTGCCTGAAGGGGCCAGTGACCCACCTCGGCTCCTGCTCCTGTCAGTAGAAACGGTTCCACCAGGTCTAGTGGATCCAGTGGCAAGAGAGAGTCGAGACGGCTGGAGATGGGACTAGGCGCAGTGGATGACCAGGACATCCTCTGTGTCTTGTCGTGCTCTACACGTTCCACGACACTTGCAGAGACCACCTTCTTGACCGTTGGACCTTCCATTGTTCAGTAGATGGGGCACACGAGAAGGCCAGGAGTTGGACTTGGTTGTCAGAGGCTATTTGAGACATGCGCCACAGGGAGCATTTAATGGGTAATGGGAGTTTGTCCCCATTACCACCCCAGCTATAACAGGCTTAAGGAAGTGGCTTTTAGTTAGATACGTGACCATGGAGGGACTGTGCTGGTCGTCAATACAAACAACATATTTCAATGCTTGTTTCGTTGTACTGGTGACAAATAAAGGCCATCATCCTCTGTACGAAAGGTTAGCCCTGACATATCTCAAAAATACAGTAAATCTGTTTATGTTATTTAAACCATTTTACTTTTCCTCAAAAGGAGCTACTGATAAATTTTGCAAATTCCTGTTATTAAAAATGGAGTCAGTATTACAGTTTGTGTCTCTGTTCCTGGCAACTCAGCCTGCTGTTAGTCAAAGCCAATCCTATAGTGCTGACGGGCCCATGGGGAAGGGATTCAAAGCCAATCCTGTAGTGTTGACAGGCCCTTGGGAAAGGGATTCAAAGCCAATCATGTAGTGTGGGCCCTCGGGGAAGGGATTCAAAGCCAATCCTGTAGTGTGGGCCCTCGGGATAGGGATTCAAAGCCAATCCCGTAGTGTGGGCCCCGGGAAAGGGATTCAAAGCCAATCCCGTAGTGTGGACCTCGGGAAAGGGATTCAAAGCCAATCATGTAGGGTGGGCCCACGGGAAAGGGATTCAAAGCCAATCCCGTAGTGTGGGCCCACGGGAAAGGGATTCAAAGCCAATCCTGTAATGCAGATTCAGACATCCCACCTTTCCTGGAAGTTCTGGGAGTCTTCCACATATTGATAGCAGCTCCCTGATGCCCGCAAATTATATACAATATCACGGAAATCGATTTCTTTGAGTGTGAGAGCGAGAAAGAGCGCGAGAGAGAGAGAGAGAGCGTGAAAGAGAGAAAGAGAGAGAGAGCGCGAGAGACAGAGCGTGAAAGAGAGAGAGAGCGCGAGAGACAGAGCATGAAAGAGAGAGAGTGTGAAAGAAAGAGAGCAAGAGAGAGCATGAAAGAGAGAGAGCAAGAGAGAGCGAGAGAGAGTGATGGCGCCATGGGAGAGTGTTCCAAAAAAGAAAATGTAAAGCGTACGTCACCCCAGACTACACTAAAGTGTACCCCTGCCTAATAAGGATCGAAAATAATGACAGTGTTGCTCGCTGCACTGTTTGCAACAGTGACTTTTCTATTGCCCATGGTGGGTTAAGACTGTAAAAGACATGTTGAGGTGAGTTTAACAGGTGTCATTCGTTCATTAGCATAGCTAACGTTATTTAAACTAGCTGTCTAGCTGCTAAGGAGCTACTTCATTGCAGACATCCCACCTCTCCCGGAAGTTCCAGGAGTCTCCCGCAAATTGATGGTGCTACCTCCCTGGAATGAGTTTTTGCAGGGTGGGATGTCTGCAGATGGGCCCTTGGGAAATGGATTCAAAGCCAGTCCTGTAGTGTTGACAGGCCCTTGGGAAAGGGATTCACAGCCAGTCCTGTAGATGGGCCCATGGGGAAGGGAAATCAGCTGTCAACTTGTCAGCAATGCCCACAAGAACATATAATACCATCTTTAAAAAGCTGTGAGTCATTTCAGCCTGTGAAATTAATCCAGTCACTATGCTCCTGCATTTCCAAGTGAAAGTGCAGCTCTCAGCTGCTTGAGACACATCATACCTCAACACGTGAACCCCTCTCCCCTCCAGCTCAGGGCACCAACATCACGTGTGTGACTGCACTATGATGAGCTGGGATCACGTGTGTGACTGCACTCGGACGATCTGGGATCACGTGTGTGACTGCACTAGGGTGAGCTGGGATCACGTGTGTGACTGCACTAGGGCGAGCTGGGATCACGTGTGTGACTGCACTAGGGTGAGCTGGGATCACGTGTGTGACTGCACTCGGACGATCTGGGATCACGTGTGTGACTGCACTAGGGCGAGCTGGGATCACGTGTGTGACTGCACTCGGACGATCTGGGATCACGTGTGTGACTGCACTAGGGTGAGCTGGGATCACGTGTGTGACTGCACTCGGACGAGCTGGGATCACGTGTGTGACTGCACTAGGGTGAGCTGGGATCACGTGTGTGACTGCACTAGGGTGAGCTGGGATCACGTGTGTGACTGCACTCGGACGATCTGGGATCACGTGTGTGACTGCACTAGGGTGAGCTGGGATCACGTGTGTGACTGCACTCGGACGAGCTGGGATCACGTGTGTGATTGCACTAGGGTGAGCTGGGATCACGTGTGTGACTGCACTAGGGTGAGCTGGGATCACGTGTGTGACTGCACTCGGACGATCTGGGATCACGTGTGTGACTGCACTAGGGTGAGCTGGGATCACGTGTGTGACTGCACTCGGACGAGCTGGGATCACATGTGTGACTGCACTAGGGCGAGCTGGGATCACGTGTGTGACTGCACTAGGGTGAGCTGGGATCATGTGTGTGACTGCACTAGGGTGAGCTGGGATCACGTGTGTGACTGCACTCGGACGATCTGGGATCACGTGTGTGACTGCACTAGGGCGAGCTGGGATCACGTGTGTGACTGCACTCGGACGATCTGGGATCACGTGTGTGACTGCACTAGGGCGAGCTGGGATCACGTGTGTGACTGCACTCGGACGAGCTGGGATCACGTGTGTGACTGCACTAGGGTGAGCTGGGATCACGTGTGTGACTGCACTCGGACGATCTGGGATCACGTGTGTGACTGCACTAGGGTGAGCTGGGATCACGTGTGTGACTGCACTAGGGCGAGCTGGGATCACGTGTGTGACTGCACTAGGGTGAGCTGGGATCACGTGTGTGACTGCACTCGGACGAGCTGGGATCACGTGTGTGACTGCACTAGGGCGAGCTGGGATCACGTGTGTGACTGCACTAGGGTGAGCTGGGATCACGTGTGTGACTGCACTAGGGTGAGCTGGGATCACGTGTGTGACTGCACTCGGACGAGCTGGGATCACGTGTGTGACTGCACTAGGGTGAGCTGGGATCACGTGTGTGACTGCACTCGGACGAGCTGGGATCACGTGTGTGACTGCACTAGGGTGAGCTGGGATCACGTGTGTGACTGCACTCGGACGAGCTGGGTCCAGTGTGTGACTGCACTAGGGTGAGCTGGGATCACGTGTGTGACTGCACTCGGACGAGCTGGGTCCAGTGTGTGACTGCACTCGGACGAGCTGGGATCACGTGTGTGACTGCACTCGGACGAGCTGGGTCCAGTGTGTGACTGCACTCGGACGAGCTGGGTCCAGTGTGTGACTGCACTCGGACGAGCTGGGATCACGTGTGTGACTGCACTCGGACGAGCTGGGATCACGTGTGTGACTGCACTCGGACGAGCTGGGTCCAGTGTGTGACTGCACTCGGACGAGCTGGGATCACGTGTGTGACTGCACTCGGACGAGCTGGGTCCAGTGTGTGACTGCACTCGGACGAGCTGGGTCCAGTGTGTGACTGCACTCGGACGAGCTGGGATCACGTGTGTGACTGCACTCGGACGAGCTGGGTCCAGCATAATTTGGAACGCAGAAACACCACTCTCACCACTTTTCAAGGCCTTTTAAAAATTGCTTTTTTCAGAGTTCTGGATTTTATGGATAGGATTCTGAAGGCTCCGGCCAACATTTGATGAATAACATTAGGCGTTTCAGAACACATTTAAGACTGTAACTGATCATTTACCCGGTAACTCCTTCTCTCTGGAGAGAGCAGAAGACATAGGAGCAGAATTAGGCCATCGGCCCATTGCGTTTCCTCCAGCATTCCATCATGGCTGATTTATTATCCCCTCAACCCTTATTCTCCTGCCTTCTTCCCGTAATCTTTCACACCCTGATTAATCAAGAACCTGTCAACCTCTGTTTTAAATGTACTCTATGACTTGGCCTCCACAGCCATCTGTGACAATGAATTCCACAGAATCACAATTCTCTGGCTGAAGAACTTGTCCTAATCTCTGTTCAAAATGGGCATGCTTCAATTCTGAGATTGTACCCTCTGGCCCTCGACTCCCCCACTATAGGAAACATCTGCTATATCTAGGCCTTTCAATACTCGATAGGTTTCTATGAGATTCCCCCTTCATTCTTCTGAACTCCAGTGAATACAGCCCAGAGCCATCAAACACTCCTCGTACATTAACCCTTTCGTTCCTGGAATCATTCCCATGAACCTCCTCTGGACCTGTTCCAGTGCTGTCACATCTTTCTAGATAAGGGTCCCAAAATTGCTCCAAATACACTACATGCGGTCTGGCCAATTCTTTATAAGCCTCAACATTACACCCTTGCTCTTATATCCAAGGAAGGCAAGGCAAGGTTAACACTGTATTTCCCTTCCTTACAACCAAGACTCCAAGTCCCATTGCACCTCTGAGTTTTGAATTTTCTCCCCGTTTAGAAAATAGTCCATAGCCTTATTCCTTTATTCCAAAGTGGATAAACATAAACTTCCCTAGAATATATCTGCCACTTCCTTGCCCATGCTCCCAATCTGTTGAACTCCTTTAGCATACTCCCTGCTTCCTCAACACTACCTGCCCTCCACCTATCTCTGTATTGTCTGCAAACCTGGCCCCAACGCCACCAATTCCCTCGTCCAAATCACTGACATATAACGTGAAAAGAGCTGCTCCCAACACCAAACCCTCTGGGTACCGCTAGTCACTGCCAGTCAAACCCTGTGAGTACCGCTAGTCACTGCCGGTCAAATCCTGTGGGTACCACTAGTCACTGCCGGCCAAACCCTGTGAGTACCGCTAGTCACTGCCGGTCAAACCCTGTGTTTACCACTAGTCACTGCCGGTCAAACCCTCTGGGTACCACTAGTCACTGCCAGTCAAACCCTGTGGGTACCGCTAGTCACTGCCGGTCAAACCCTCTGGGTACCACTAGTCACTGCCAGTCAAACCCTGTGAGTACCACTAGTCACTGCGGTCAAACCCTGTGGGTATCACTAGTCACTGCCGGTCAAACTCTGTGAGTACCACTAGTCACTACCAGTCAAACCCTGTGGGTACCACTAGTCACTGCCGGTCAAACCCTGTGAGTACCACTAGTCACTGCCGGTCAAACCCTGTGAGTACCGCTAGTCACTACCAGTCAAACCCTGTGAGTACCACTAGTCACTACCAGTCAAACCCTGTGGGTACCACTAGTCACTGCCGGTCAAACCCTGTGGGTACCACTAGTCACTGCCAGTCAAACCCTCTGGATACCACTAGTCACTGCCGGCCAAACCCTGTGAGTACCGCTAGTCACTGCCGGTCAAACCCTGTGAGTACCACTAGTCACTGCCGGTCAAACCCTGTGAGTACCGCTAGTCACTGCCGGTCAAACCCTGTGAGTACCGCTAGTCACTACCGGTCAAACCCTGTGAGTACCACTAGTCGCTGCCAGTCAAACCCTCTGGATACCACTAGTCTCTGCCAGTCAAACCCTGTGAGTACCACTAGTCACTGCCAGTCAAACCCTCTGGATACCACTAGTCTCTGCCAGTCAAACCCTGTGAGTACCACTAGTCACTGCCGGTCAAACCCTGTGGGTACCACTAGTCACTGCCGGTCAAACCCTGTGGGTACCACTGGTCACTGCCGGTCAAACCCTGTGAGTACCACTAGTCACTGCCGGTCAAACCCTCTGGGTACCGCTAGTCACTGCCGGCCAAACCCTGTGGGTACCGCTGGTCACTGCCGGTCAAACCCTGTGGGTATCGCTGGTCACTGCCGGTCAAACCCTGTGGGTACCACTAGTCACTGCCGGTCAAACCCTCTGGGTACCACTAGTCACTGCCGGTCAAACCCTGTGAGTACCACTAGTCACTGCCGGTCAAACCCTGTGGGTACCACTAGTCACTGCCGGTCAAACCCTGTGAGTACCGCTAGTCACTGCCGGTCAAACCCTGTGGGTACCGCTAGTCACTGCCGGTCAAACCCTGTGAGTACCACTGGTCACTGCCGGTCAAACCCTGTGAGTACCACTAGTCACTGCCGGTCAAACCCTGTGGGTACCACTAGTCACTGCCGGTCAAACCCTGTGAGTAGCACTAGTCACTGCCGGTCAAACCCTGTGAGTAGCACTAGTCACTGCCGGCCAAACCCTGTGAGTACCACTAGTCACTGCCGGTCAAACCCTGTGGGTACCACTAGTCACTGCCGGTCAAACCCTCTGGGTACCGCTAGTCACTGCAGGTCAAACCTTCTGGGTACCACTAGTCACTGCCGGCCAAACCCTGTGAGTACCGCTAGTCACTGCCGGTCAAACCCTGTGAGTACCACTAGTCACTGCCGGTCAAACCCTGTGAGTACCACTAGTCACTACCGGTCAAACCCTGTGAGTACCACTAGTCACTGCCGGTCAAACCCTGTGAGTACCGCTAGTCACTGCCGGCCAAACCCTGGAGTACCACTAGTCACTGCCGGTCAAACCCTGCGGGTACCACTAGTCACTGCCGTTCAAACCCTGCGGGTACCACTAGTCACTGCCGGCCAAACCCTGTGAGTACCGCTAGTCACTACCAGTCAAACCCTGTGGGTAGCGCTAGTCACTGCCGGTCAAACTCTGTGAGTACCACTAGTCACTGCCGGTCAAACCCTGCGGGTACCACTAGTCACTGCCGGCCAAACCCTGTGAGTACCGCTAGTCACTACCGGTCAAACCCTGTGGGTAGCGCTAGTCACTGCCGGTCAAACCCTGTGGGTACCGCTAGTCACTGCCGGCCAAACCCTGTGAGTACCGCTAGTCACTGCCGGCCAAATCCTGTGGGTACCGCTAGTCACTGCCGTTCAAACCCTGCGGGTATCACTAGTCACTGCCGGCCAAACCCTGCGGGTACCGCTAGTCACTACCGGTCAAACCCTGTGGGTACCACTAGTCACTGCCGGTCAAACCCTGTGAGTACCACTAGTCACTGCTGGTCAAACCCTGTGGGTACCACTAGTCACGGCCGGTCAAACCCTGTGAGTACCACTAGTCACTGCCGGTCAAACCCTGTGAGTACCACTAGTCACGGCCGGTCAAACCCTGTGAGTACCACTAGTTACTGCCGGTCAAACCCTGTGAGTACCACTAGTCACTGCCGGTCAAACCCTGTGAGTACCACTAGTTACTGCCGGTCAAACCCTGTGAGTACCACTAGTCACTGCCGGTCAAACCCTGTGAGTACCGCTAGTCACTACCAGTCAAACCCTGTGGGTACCACTAGTCACTGCCGGTCAAACCCTCTGGATACCACTAGTCACTGCCGGTCAAACCCTGTGGGTACCACTAGTCACTGCCGGTCAAACCTTCTGGGTACCACTAGTCACTGCCGGCCAAACCCTGTGAGTACCACTAGTCACTGCCGGTCAAACCCTGTGAGTACCACTAGTCATTGCCGGCCAAACCCTGTGAGTACCACTAGTCACTGCCGTTCAAACCCTGCGGGTACCACTAGTCACTGCCGGTCAAACCTTCTGGGTACCACTAGTCACTGCCGGTCAAACCCTGTGAGTACCGCTAGTCACTGCCGGTCAAACCCTCTGGATACCACTAGTCACTGCCAGTCAAACCCTGTGGGTACCACTAGTCACTGCCAGTCAAACCCTGTGGGTACCACTAGTCACTGCCGGTCAAACCCTGTGAGTACCACTAGTCACTGCCGGTCAAACCCTGTGGGTACCACTAGTCACTGCCGGCCAAACCCTGTGAGTACCGCTAGTCACTACCGGTCAAACCCTGTGAGTACCACTAGTCACTGCCGGCCAGCTGATCTTCTATCCCTGCTGGTATGTATCTCTCCTGTAATCCCATGGGCAGCACCTTGTCAAAAGCCTTCTGAAAATCCAAATAAACAACCTCCACTGGCTCTCCTTTCTCTATCCTCTATCCTGCTTGTTATTTCCTCAAAGAATTCTAACAGATTTGTCAGACAAGATTTCCCCTTAAGGAAACTATGCTGACTTTGGTCTATTTTATCACGTGCCTCTAAGTACCCAGGCAGCTCATCTTTAATAATGGGCTCCAACATCTTCCCAACCACTGAGGTCAGTCTAAGTGGCCTATAATTTCCCTTCTTCTGCCCCTCTCCCTTCTTGAAGATTGGAGTGACATTTGCAATTTTTCATTCCTTAAGAAACACTCAGAATCCAGTGATTCTTGACAAATCATTACTAATACCTCCACAATCTCTTCAGCCACCTCTTTCAGAACTCTGGGGTGTACACCATCTGGTCCAGGTGACTTATCTAACCTTCAGGTTTTTCAGTTTCACAAGCACCTTGTCCTTAGTAATAGCAACAACACTCACTTCTGCCTGTGGACACTCTCAAATTTATGGCATACTACATTGAAGACTGACACAAAATACTTATTAAGTTTGTCCACCATTACTACCTGTCCAGTGTCATTTTCTAGTGGTCCAATACCTATTCTTGCCTCTGTATTACTCTTGATATATCTGAAAAAAACTTCTAGACCTTAAGATATAGGAGCAGAATTACGCCATTTAGCTCAACGCATCTGCTCCGCCATTTCATCATGGCTGATCAACTTTTCCTCTCAGCCCCAATCTCCTGCCTTTCTGAAATCCTCTTTAATATTATTGGCCAATTTACTTTCATATTTCATCTCTCCTCTCTTTATGGCTTTTTAGTTACCTTCTGCTGGTGTTTAAAAGTTTCCCAATCCTTTAGCAATATTATATGCACTCTCTTTTGCTTTTATGCTGTTTTTGACTTTCCTTGTCAGGCACAGTTGCCTCATCCCCCGTTTAGAATACTTCTTAGTGTTCGGGATGCATCTGTCCTGCACATTCTGAATTGCCCCCAGAAACTTCAGCCATTGTTGTTCTGCCATCATCCCTGCTAGTGTCCCCTTCCAATCAACTTTGGCCAACTCCTCTCTCATACCACTGTAATTCCCTTTACTCCACTGTAATACTGACACATCTGACTTTATCTTCTCCCTCTCAAACTATAGGGCAAATTTGATCAAATTTTAATCACTGTCTCATAAGGGTACTTTTACCTTAAGCCCTCTAATCAAACCTGGTTCATTACACAACACCCAATTCAGAATGGCCTTTCCCCGAGTGACCTGAACCTCAGGTTCCTCTTTAAAAAAAGCCATTTCACAGGCATTCTACAAATTCCCTCTTTGGGATCCAGCACTGACATGAGTTTTGCGATCTATCTGCATATTGAAATTCCTCATGACTGTTGTAACATTTCCCTGATTACATGCCTTTTCTATCTCTCATTAACGTCAGTAAGTCTCTGTGGGGAAGGAGGGGAGATGGGGTGGAAATGGAAGAACAGAAAATAGAACGCAGGGCACTAGAGACATTTTGGTCCAGTGCCGACTCTCTAACCTACTCTAAGGTCAATCTAACCCTGCCTTATGTAACACACACAAAAAGTGCTGGTGAACGCGGCAGGCCAGGCAGCATCATTAGGAAGAGGTACAGACGGCATTTTGGGCCGAGACCCTTCGTCAGGACATCTGCAGATTTCCTCGTGTCTGCTTCCACCACCACTCCTGGCAGGACGTTCCACATACCCTCACCCTCTGTGTAAAGATTCAAGAATCAAGATTATCTGTTGGTATTCTTCAGTACATTGAGAATATTGAAATAATGGAAATTCTAAATTCAGCGTGTCTGTCACTGTACCAATGCGCTGTAATCACACATTTGTTAGTGTCCATGACAGCTTTCTCACGCTGTTTAACTCTCACTGCTTTGTCCTGTAAATGTCGGTGCAGCTTGTAATAGTCTCTGACATTCAACGCCAATTTGCTGTGTTTGCGCAGAGCAACAGAAAGGGTGGAGGGAGAGCTGGGACAAAGAGAGGAGAAAGAGGTGGAGGAGAGAGAGAAAGAGGTAGAGGGGAAAGATAGAGAGGGGGAGAGAGAGAAAGAGGGAAGAGAGATAAGGGAGAGAGGGAGTAAACATAAGAACATAAGAAACAGGAGCAGGAGTCGGCCATCTGGGCCTGACAAGCCTGCCCTGCCACTCAATAAGACCATGGCTGATCTGACCATGGACTCACCTTCACCTACCTGCCTTTTCCCCAGAATCCTTCATTCCCCTTTTATGCGAGAGAGAGAGCGAGAGAGAGAGAGAGAGAGGGTAAGAGAGGGGAGAGGGGGGAGAGAGCTCAGAGTGCTTGGTCAAGTCAGGACAGGACCCTGAGAGTGCTCCCACGTGCGATACAGGGCACTGGCAGCTTCAGAGGGGCAGAGGGAAAAGAAAAGGGGAAATTAGCAAAAGAACAAATGGTTAATTTGAGCGAAAGGTGCAAGCTCCCTCCCGAGCGCTGTAACAAACACCTGACCGAGTGGTGACAGGAGGAAGCAGACGGCTCTCACTGAGAATTGTAGGGAAGTCACTCAGTTTCTCACAAACTATGACATTCCTGCCAGCTCTATAAAAAATATATTCTGACAGCCACTGAATATTTGATGAGCCTGTTGAGAATCTCTGTATGCAGAGCTGAACACAATCAGATCCAATCCAATAAAGGGCAATGAACTTATGAAGTTAAGGATACTGAAACTGGGACATTCAAAGGGTTTTTTTCATTTGGACCTCTATGGATGGAAAGCGTTTTGATTTCTTTCCCTTAGTGATGAAGGAGTATTTGAATGAATGCTTGTCACGATCGGCTTGCCTAACAAGACAGTGCGCAGGAAATCATGCGTGGGGTGCCAAGATGAGGCAGCTGAACTCCTGACGATGAGGGCAGAGTCTGCCAGAGGCTATCAGCCGTCAGGAAGTACAGGGGCCAGAAGTCCCACACCAACGGGTTCAGGAACAACCCCTTCCCTTCAACCATTCCGTCCTCCAACCAGCCGGCACAACCCTCATCACAACCTTGGCACAGAAACACTCGGCACTACAATGGACTTAAATTTTCTAATTATGTTTGTCTTGTAAAAATGTGTGTGGTTTGTGTGGAATATGTTTTCTGTGTGAATGCTTTGAGCCTGTGGTGCTGCTACAAGTATATTTTACATTATACTCGTGCAGACACTGATTTGTGCATCTGACGGTGAACTGCACTGATTTTGATTAAAGTTCAAAGTTCAAAGAAAATTTATTATCAAAGAATGTCTGTGTCACCATCTACTACCATGAGATTCATTTTCTTGCAGGCAATCACAGTGGAACAAAATACAACAGGATCAATGAAGACATGCATGCAAAGACAGACAAACAACTACCGTGTAATAGAAGACAAATTCTGCAAATACAAAAAAACAAATAAATAAATAACTAACACAGGGAACATGAGATGCAGAGTCCTTGAAACTGAGTCTGTAGGTTGGGGCAACACACATAAGAAGCTGGAGGAACTCAGCTGGCCAGCGGCAACCGTGGAAACACCAACTCTACTCTTTTCCCTAGGTGCTGCCTGGGCTGCTGGGTTCCTCCAGCAATGTTCGTGTGTTGCTTGGATTTCCAGCATCTGCAGATTTTCTCTTGTTTGCTTTCGGTTGTGTTCTGTGATCGGTTGAGTATTGAGATGAGTGAAGTTATCCACACTGGTTCAAGAGCCTGATGGTTGAGGGGTGATAACTGTTCCTGAACCTGGTGGTGTTGGACCTGATGTTTGAGGGATAATAGCTGTTCCTGAATCTGGTGATGTGGGACCTGATGGTTGAGGGGTGATAACTGTTCCTGAACCTGGTGGTGTGGGACCTGATGGTTGAGGGGTGATAACTGTTCCTGAACCTGGTGGTGTGGGACCTGATGGTTGAGGGGTGATAACTGTTCCTGAACCTGGTGGTGTGGGACCTGATGGTTGAGGGGTGATAACTGTTCCTGACCCTGGTGGTGTGGGACCTGATGGTTGAGGGGTGATAACTGTTCTTGAACCTGGTGGTGTGGGACCTGATGGTTGAGGGGTGATAACTGTTCCTGAACCTGGTGGTGTGGGACCTGATGGTTGAGGGGTGATAACTGCTCCTGAACCTGGTGATGTGGGACCTGATGGTTGAGGGGTGATAACTGTTCCTGAACCTGGTGGTGTGGGACCTGATGGTTGAGGGGTGATAATTGTTCCTGAACCTGGTGGTGTGGGACCTGATGTTTGAGGGGTAATAACTTCCTGAACCTGGTGGTGTGGGACCTGATGTTTGAGGGGTAATAACTGTTCCTGAACCTGGTGGTGTGGGACCTGATGGTTGAGGGGTAATAACTTCCTGAACCTGGCGGTGTGGGACCTGATGGTTGAGGGGTAATAACTTCCTGAACCTGGTGGTGTGGGACCTGATGGTTGAGGGGTGATAACTGTTCCTGAACCTGGTGATGTGGGACCTGATGGTTGAGGGGTGATAACTGTTCCAGAACCTGGTGGTGTGGGACCTGATGGTTGAGGGGTAATAACTGTTCCTGAACCTGGTGGCGTGGGACCTGATGGTTGAGGGGTGATAACTGCTCCTGAACCTGGTGGTGTGGGACCTGATGGTTGAGGGATGATAACTGTTCCTGAACCTGGTAGTGTGGGACATGATGGTTGAGGGGTGATTACTGTTCCTGAACCTGGTGGTGTGGGACCTGATGGTTGAGGGGTGATAACTGTTCCTGAACCTGGTGATGTGGGACCTGATGGTTGAGGGGTAATAACTGTTCCTGAACCTGGTGGTGTGGGACCTGATGGTTGAGGGGTGATAACTGTTCCTGAACCTGGTGATGTGGGACCTGATGGTTGAGGGGTAATAACTGTTCCTGAACCTGGTGGTGTGGGACCTGATGGTTGAGGGGTGATAACTGCTCCTGAACCTGGTGGTGTGGGACCTGATGGTTGAGGGGTGATAACTATTCCAGAACCTGGTGGTGTGGGACCTGATGGTTGAGGGGTGATAACTGTTCCTGAACCTGGTGCGGTGAGTCCTGCGGCTCCTGTACCACCTTCCTAATGGCAGCAGCGAGGTGAGAGCATGTCCTGGGTGGTGGGGTCTCTGATGACGGATGCTGCTTGCCTGTGACAGCACTCTGTGTAGATGAGCTGAATGGTGGGGAGGGCTGTACCCGTGATGGACGGGGCTGTATCCACCAGTTTCTGCAGACGATTCCATTCTCGGGCACTGGTGTTGGGGAGGCTCCATTGTTCAGCATCCACAGCCCACTGATGCTCCCTCCCCAGCCACCTGTGTCAGCAAATCTACCCCCCTCCTTCTTAAGTGCATTCAGTGCCTTGATCAGCACTGTTGTCTGTGGGGAGAATCACACAGGTTCACTGTCCTCTGAGTACAGAACTTTATAGGGAACATGGAAGAGTACAGCAACACACATCAAAGTTGCTGGTGAACGCAGCAGGCCAGGCAGCATCTCTAGGAAGAGGTACAGTTGACGTTTCAGGCCGAGACCCTTCGTCAGGACTAACTGAAGGTAAAGATAGTAAGAGATTGGAAAGTGGGAAGAGCACAGTACAGGTCAGTACAGCGCAGTGCAGCACAGTACAGTGCAGTTCAGGGCAGTACAGCGCAGTACAGTACAGGGCAATACAGTGCAGTTCAGGGAAGTGCAGTGCAGCACAGTACTGTGCAGTGTAGTACAGCGCAGTTCAGCGCAGTACAGGGCAGGTCAGCACAGTACAGGGCAGTACAGTGCAATTCAGTGCAGTACAGTGCAACGGAGTACAGTACTGTGCAGTACTGAGCAGTGAAGTTCAGCATAGCACAGTACAGTGTAATTCAGTGCAGTACAGTGCAGTGCTGTACAGTACAGTGCAGTTCAGCGCAGTACAGTGCTTTGACCCATGATGTTCTGCTGACCAATAAACTTATACTCCACCACTCTTTCTTTTTATATTGCCCATTACCCTCCATTTTTCTATCATCCATGTGCCTATCTAAGAGCTTCTTAAATGTCCCTAATGTATCTGTCTCTATCACCACCTCGGCAGCACATTCCACACACCCACCACTGTCTGTGTAAAATAACCTACCTTTGACATCCCCCTTAAACTCTCCTCCAGTCACCTCAAAATGATGTCTCCTCATATTAGCCATTTCGACTCTGGCTGTCCACTCGGTCTATGCCTCTTATCATCTTGTACAACACTATCAAGTCAAGTCACCTCTCATCCTCCTTCACTCCAAAGAGAAACACCCTAGATCGCTCAACCAATCCTCATCAGACATGCTCTCAAATCTAGGCAACGTTCTGGTAAATCTCCTCTGCACCTTCTTTACAGCCTTCACACCCTTCCTATAATGAGACGACCAAAACAGAACGAACCAAGTGTCATTTCACCGGATTTTATAGAGCTGCAACATTATCTTACAGTCCTTGGTCTCAGCTGCTCCACTGATGAAGGTCAGCACACCCTATTTCTCCTTAACCACCCTATCTTCATCTCAGTCACAAATCCGGAGTCTCCGAGCTCTGTTCTACTGGCATCATTATCACGATGTGGGGTAGGACATTTATGTTTGATCACTGCTCCCCCCCCGAGCGGCATAGCTGCGCAGCCGCATGGTTACCAAAATGCTCCCACGCACATAGCCTTTGCTTCCCTGCAGCTGGAATGAAGACAGATAAGAAAAAGTTCACGAAATGTGACGGATTTTCTTTGTTGTACCGTATTTCATTATACCCTTCAATTAATAAATAAAACCTAAAGCATGTGAGTTTTCAATTTTCATTCTAAATATTCATAGTATGCATATTATAATAGAAGCATTTAAAGTGTCATGTAGTTTTCAGGGGCTGAAGGGATGACATGTCACGGTTGTCCACTGCCACCAAGGAAGATCCCAGTTCGTGATGCTTGAACCACTGGACCCAGACTTCTGAGGTTGAGAGCGAGGAACTGCCCCACTGCAGCAGCTTTCCACTTTAAAAACTCTCCTCCACAGGCTCTCTGTTTTCTGTCATTGTTGGACAAGATGGACAACCACCAGACGAGGGCCAGCCTGTCTTCTGCTTTTAGAAGGTTGATTGGACCTGCGGCTTTCTCCACTTGACTTCATATGTGTTCTCTGTGAAGCTCGTTCCTCTCCCAGGGATCAGACCTCCGGAGTGTTTCTGTCGTTCTGGCTTTCTATGGGATGGGGTGGCTAGCCCCGTGCCCAACCCTCCACTGCCAGGCTTGGGACTGCCTATAGCGGAGTTATTACGTGTGCATTGCTCGATAACTTTTATGAAACTCTGAATAGCTGTGGAAGTCTTTCTACTGCCCCCTGACCTTAACTTCAGAAGCCGCACCCTCTCATTACCTTTTAAAAACTGTATCAATTACACACCCACATTTAATTTGCTGAGTTATTCATTCATGCCTACACATGAGGAACATTTACCAGCTGCAATTCTTAAACTTTAAACCTCTTTTAAAGGAGAAAGCATCCGATTATTACAAATTATCAAGAGCCTCTATAAAATGTCAAATGCTTATGAAGAAGTGGAGAAGAAAACACAGATAATAAAGGTCATCTTAAATGAACAATTTCCCTTTATTGGCATTCCCACTGTAGGAATCTGCAGGCACTGTATAGACCTTTGTGATCAAATCACTAGGTCAGTGGGTCTACAACTCCGGTGCATCAAGATGCCCTTGTTAAATGGAAGCTGATGCCATCAAAGATGAGACCTAATTTGGAGTAGAGTACACGGTTCTGGTCACCTACTACAGAAACCATATCAATCAGACTGAAAACGTACAGAGAAAATCTACAGGAATTTTGCTGGGACTTGAGGACTTGAGTCATAGGGAAAGGTTGTACAAGTTCGGACTTCATTCCCTGGGTGCAGAAGAAAGGGGAGATTTGACAGAGGTGTACAAAGTTTTGAGGGTATAGATAGGGTAATTGCAAGCAGGCTTTTTCCCCTGAGGTTGGGTGAGACTAGAACTAGAGGTCATGGGTTAAGGGTGAAAGGTGAAATGTTTAAGGGGAACCTGAGGGGGAACTTCTTCGCTCAGAGGGTAGAGAGGATATAGAACGAGGTTCCAGCGGTAACGTGTACGTGGGTTCGACTGTAACATTTAGGAGAAGTTTGGATAGGTACATGGATGGGGGGGGTATGGAAATCTATGGCCCAGGTGCAGGTCAATGGGACAAGGCAGAATAATAGCTTAGCACGGATTAGATGGGCAGAAGGGCCTTTTCTCTGCTATACTCTTTGACTCCATCTCTATTTTTCTCCTTCAGTCCAAATAAAGGGTCTTGACCTGAACCATTGTCTGTCCATTTTCCTCCACAGTTGCAGAAAGTGCGTAGCAACTTGTTGGATGGGCTAGAGACACGGACATCCAGAAATACAGGCAGAAAGACTGGCCATGTTGCCTTATCAGAAAAGAAATCAAAGTCAGGAGGGAAAGAAATAGGCTGAGAGGCCATAAGATCATAAAACAAAGGAGCAGATTTGGGCTGTTTGGCCCATCGAGTCTGCCCCACCATTCCATCATGGCTGATTAATTATCCCTCTCAACCCCATTCTTCTGCCTTCTCCCCGTAACCTTTCACATCCTGACTAATCAAGAGCCTATCAACCTCTGCTTTAAATATACCCAATGACTTGGCCTCCACAGCCATCTGTGACAATGAATTCCGCCAATTCACCACCATGAAGAAGTTCCTCCTCCTGACAGAGTCATAACGGGAAATAAAGAACAGCTCAGAAGAGAGGAGGGGAAATCAGAACGCGTTAAAGAAGGTGAGGGTTTTAAAACTCCTAACAACAGTTCACAAGCTGCTTCTACTGAAGGAATGAAAGTTCATGGACAAAGTTGTTCATTTGCTGGGTTGGAGAGTTCCATCTGCTTTGCATGAACAATTATCGCATCGTGTAAGGATCACCTATGGCACTAATTAACTGGCTTCCCTTCTTGCAGCAGGCTGAAGAGGTAATTAAAATGGAAATTGAGCAACTTCCCAAAACTCAGACCCGAGAAGCTGTTTTCAGGAGAATGATAAATGGACGCAGCAAATTCCAACTCCTGATCCCTGCAACCGGCCAGCAATTTTCACATTACTAATGCCAAGCCTCCTCAAAGCACGATTTATTTCTTCAGGGATTTATGATCTGAACAGTTAACACTGGGTCTGAGAATACTGATGAAATAACGTCGCCATGCGGAAGGACATGGAAATATTAATCATTAGTAAAGACCGTGTGGAAATCTGGGAAGCATGCACAAGGAAGTCTGATTGCTTCTTCAACACAAGAGATGTGGCAGATGCTGGAAATCCAGAGCAACACACAGGCACACACACACACACACACAATGCTGGAGGGACTCAGCAGGTCAGTCAGCGTCTATGGACGGAAATGAGGATTTGAAGTTTCGGCCCACGGCCATCCACCGGGACTGATAAACAACAAATTTCACGACAGACACAAAATGCTGGAGGAAGTCAGCGTCTATGGAGGGGAATGAACAGTTTATGTTTTGGGCCGAGATCCTTCTTCACAACTGGAAAGGAAGGGGTAAGAGCCGGTGTAAGATGGTGAGGGGTGGGGAAGGAGCACAAGCTGGCAGGTGAGAGGATCTGGGTGACTGCAGGCTCGAAGAGTCACAGGGGAGCAGAGATCACCGAGAGCATTTACTCTCCTCCATAGATGCTGCCTGACCTGCTGAGACCTCACCTCCATTTTCCTTTCACCCACGTGCTTGTCTAAAAGAGTTTCTTAAACGTGTCTAATGTATCTGCCTTTAACACTTCCCTTTGCAGGGTGTTCCATGCCCCCACTCCAGTACGTTCAAAGTTACTTTGAATTAGAATGTACACAACAAGATGGTAATTGCCACACGTGAGGCACGGGAGCTGGTTTGCAGAGACCCAGCGTGTGAAGAGGTGGTGACACTAGGGGCACACATTTGTCAGAGATCTCGGAGACAGTGCTGAGACTGGGTCACAGCACCCGTCAGTGTGAGTGATCTGCAAAGTGTCGCTAACACTGATGGAGCAAGTGGAGGGTCAGACAGCGCAACCTCAAAATAACCCGCTCTTCCCATGTCCTTCAATCACTCACACATCCACAGACACACTCAAACAGACAGACACATACACACACATATACACACACCCACAGACACACTCAGACACATACACACTCACACAGACATACACACACTCAGACACACACAGAGACATACGCACACACACACTCACACAGACACACACACAGACATACGCGCACACACACACACACTCACACATACACATACACACACAGACATACGCACACACACTCACACATACACACAGACACACACACATATGCACGCACACACACACACTCACACAGACACACACACATACGCGCACACACACACACTCACACAAACACACACACACATACACACACCCACAGACACACTCAGACACACACACATATACACACACACAGACATGCACACTCACACACACACACTCACACAGACATACACACACTCAGACACACACACAGACATACACACACACACAGACACACACACACACAGACATACACACACACACTCACACAGACATACACACACTCAGACACACACACAGACATACACACACACACAGACACACACACACACAGACATACACACACACACTCACACAGACACACACACAGACATACACACACTCACACAGACATACACACACTCAGACACACACACAGACACACACACACTCACACAGACACACACACAGACATACACACACACACTCACACAGACACACACACACAGACATACGCACACACACTCACACATACACACACAGACATATGCACACACACAGACATACGCACACACACACACTCACACAGACACACACACAGACATACGCGCACACACACTCACAGACATACGCACACACACACACACACACTCACACAGACACACAGACATACGCGCGCGCACGCGCACACACACACACTTTCACTCACTTACACAACATGCACACACAGACACACTCACACACACAGACACATACACACACACTCACTCATTCAGTCACACACACAGAACAGTTACACACACACTCAGTCACACACAAACACACACTTACTCACACACATACACGTATACACACACACAAATACACACACAGAAACACAGACACACTCACTCACACATTCATCCACTTAACACACGCACACTCACTTACACACACTTACAAACACATTCATTTGTGCATACACACTCACAGATGCACACTCTTTCACTCACACAAAGACACACATACACACACTCATGGGCACACACACTCACTCATTTATACATGCACTCAAAGGCACTCACACACATTCACTCATTTACACGCGCGTGCACACACACAGAACCAGTTCCTTGTTTGATTATTATGTTTAATTGTTATTTAGGCCTTTTTTCCACCCTCAGGAATTCATTAACCGAATTTCAGAATATTCTGCTCCCGGGATTTCAGCAACATCTCCGACAGGGGTGTAATAGCCACAGATAAAGCTGAATTAAATGTGTCACAAATACAGGCGAAGGCTGGGACGTAACACCACTCTGTGTTTGAACTGTCTCCAGGGAACACTTCTACTGTCATCACCTCGTGTCTGTTCACTAGCCTGAGTCTCTCTGTTTGACTCTCTAGGAAAGCAACAATCTGAGGTATACAGTTAATTTACGCGTCCCCTCCTTCAGCAGAAAGGTGTTGCATCTTTCTCACCGCTCATTTTCTCCATGAGAGGCCTCACTTCTCCCAGCCCCACGCGTCCTGTCATTAGGCTGAGTGCTGGGGGGTTGAGAGACTGATTACTAATGAGGAGCACTGAGAGGCCGGGGGTCCACATGGGTTTCTGATCTCCCGCTGACTGAGATGAAACACCGTCAATACTTAAACAGCCCTTGTTCGTTTACTGTGGTGGCTGAAGGAGATTTCACAGCTGCTCTCTCCACATCAGTTGGAGGTGGTGATAAACTTCGGCCACGGCCATCAAAGCCTCCAAGAGGACCACGACCGTTTGGGGGGCTGGCCCAGAGAGTCGTGGCTTGAGGCTTTGGCTCTTGGTAGGGTCACCCACGCCAAAGAGGTCAAAGGGTAGAGGCCAGACTAAGAGCGGTCTACCGGTCCTCCAGGTTCGGGGGTTCAGCTCAGGGATAACAGCCCTGACTGGTCAAACAAAACTTACAGAAACTGTTACAGAATCCTTCTACGTCTGAGTGTGACAGTATTCCTGAGTCTCCACCCGGGCTTGCATGACTGACCGTAGTGAAAACTGAAAGGAAGCTCTGGGAATGAGAGGGTTAACATATGAGGAACGTTTGTCCGCTCTTAGACTGTATTCCTTGGAGTTTAGAAGAATGAGGGGAGACCTCATAGAAACATTTCGAATGTTGAAAGGCATGGACAGAGTGGATGTGGCAAAGTTGTTTCCTATGATGGGGGAGCCTAGTACGAGAGGGCATGACTTAAGGATTGAAGGGCGCCCATTCAGAACAGAAATGAGAAGAAATTTTTTTAGTCAGAGGGTGGTGAATCTATGGAATTTGTTGCCACAGGCAGCAGTGGAGGCCAAGTCATTGGGTGTATTTAAGGCAGAGATTGATAGGTATCTGAGTAGCCAGGGCATCAAAGGTTATGGTGAAAAGGCGGGGTAGTGGGGCTAAATGGGAGAATGGATCAGCTCATGATAAAATGGCGGAGCAGACTCGATGGGCCGAATGGTCGACTTCTGCTCCTTTGTCTTATGGTCTTATGGACATGATGAAGGAAGCCCTGAGCACTGCCAGAGATGGAGGAGCTTCACTATCTGCAGCATTACAGGCCGTACATATGCAAGGATAATCCATCAAGAAAGACCAAAGATTCTGGCAGCAACTGACAACGACAGGGACTGTAAAGTGTGAGATTTCTACACCTCCATTCAGGGCCCTAAATAGTCCCTTCAGGTGAGACAACACCCCACCTGGGGCCATCTACCATACCTGGTGTCTACATCAGTGAGACCTGACACAGATTGGAGAACCACTTCATCGAGCACCTTTGCTCTGTCTGCAAAAAAAAGATTTCCTGCTGGCCACCATTTTAATTCTTGTCCCCATTCCCATTCTGATATGTCAGTCCATGGCCTCCTCTACTGCCACCATATCCAACCTGATGGTATGAACATTGATTTCTCCAATTTCACCCCTTCCCTCCCTCTCTCTTTTTTTTCATTCCCCATTCTCTCACCCCTTCTCTTCTCCTCGCTGCTAATCACTTCCTTCTGGAGTCCCTCTTCCTTTCCGTTCTCCTCTCCTATCAGATTTCTTCTTCTTCAGCCCTTTACCTGTTCCACCTATCACCTCGCAGCTTCTTACTTCACCCACCCCCCCCCACCTGGTCTCACCTATCACTTGCCTGAGCTGGTTGACTGACTGGCACTCGCCACCAGTAAGGGATTAGATTGAGGACTTCAGGAAGAGGAAGTTGAGGGAACACTCACAAATCCTCATTGAGGGATCAGAAGTGGAAAGAGTGAGCAATTTCAACTTCCTGGGTTTCAGCATCTAACCTTGGCCCACCGCATTGATGTAGGCACAACAGCGGCTATATTTCGTTAGGAGTTTGAGGAGATTTGATTTGTCACCGAAGACTCACAAATTTCTATAGATGTACTGTGGGGAGCGTTCTGACTGGCTGCATCACTCCCTGGTATAGGTGGGGTGGCAGGGCACTGCACAGGATTGAAAGAAACAGCAAATTGGTGAATTTAGTCAGCTTCATCATGGGAAATTGCCTCCCCAGTATCCAGGACATCTTCATGGAGTGATGCCTCAAAAAGGTAACATCCATCATTAAGGACCCCATCACCCAGGACATGCCCTCTTCTCATTGCTACCATCAGGGAGGAGGTCCAGGAGCCTGAAGACACACACTCAACGATCCAGGAACAGCTTCTTCCCCTCTGTCATCAAATTTCTGAATGGACATTGAACCCATGAACACTACCTCACTAAATGTTTTTCCTGTTTTGCTCTATTTATTTAATTTAAGTTTAAATAAATAAATAAATATATACTTCTTAATGTAATTTATAGTTTTTATCATTATGTATTGCAATGTACTGCTAGCAAAAAGCAACAAATTTCACGACATACTCCAATGATATTAAACCTGATTCCCCCTCCCTCCACCCTTTTATTCTGAAGAACCCCTTCCTTTCCAGTCCCGATGAAGGGTCTCGGCCTGAAATATCACCTGCTTATTCCTCTCCATAGATGCTGCCTGACCTGCTGAGTCCCTCCAGCATTTTGTGCGTGTTACTCTGGATTTCCAGCGTCTGCAGATTCTCTGGTGTTGAAGATTTGTGTTGGATTCTCTCAGTGAGCGGCCGCAATCCTGCCATTCGAAGGCACGCCTTGTGAGGGCGCCATCGATCAGACAGCCTGCAGCGGCCTTCAGCACATACAATATCCGTGAGCAATGGAAAGGAACATTTCGGAGATCATCCCCTTCAGTCCAACACACACAAGATGCTGTAGGAACTCAGCAGGCCTGACAGCATTTATGAAGAATCACTTTGAGTTCACAGTGGCCACAGGTCTTAATTCACCCTATCAAAACTGAATACTGTATACTCAAAGACCAAGTACCCACGACTCACTGGGACAGAGGATTTCGAAGAGCCACAACTCACTGAATCAATCTTAAACAGCCTATTCTTCCTGTAAAGGAAGGGGGAAGAAGCCAGAATAAGGTGGTGGGGAGTGGGGAAGACTATGGACCCAGAGGTGGTTTGGTTTCTGCCGCTAGGCAAGTTCACTGTTGATGCAGTGTTGGGTGTGATCGGACAACAGTGATGAAAACGCCGAAGAAGGGATGCGGTCTGAGTGGGGATGGGGGAGGCAGGGGTGTGCAGGGTGCCTTGCTGGTAACCTCCCTGTACAAGGATCCTTGGCTGTGGGCCCACCGAAGGTGATGGCCTTGAGGTTTTCCGTGTTTCCTCAAGGCAGCTTCAGTGTTGAGATCGGGAAGACATGCCAAGCGTCATTCAATGCCACCACAACATCGTAGAGTAACACAGCACAGAAACAGGCTCTTTGGCCCATCTAGTCTGTGCTGAACAATTACTCTGCCTAGTCTCATTGACGGCCATAGCCCTATTACACATGTACTTACTCAAACTTCTCTTCAATGTTGCAATTGAAGCCTCATCCACCTCTTCCACTGAAAGCACGTTCCACACTCTCACCTCCCTCTGAGGAAAGATGTTCCTCCTGGTGTTCCCCTTAAATATTTCAGCAGTAGGGCACCGAGGAGTGTGCTAGAACAAAGGGATCTGGGAATATAGATCCATAATTCATCGACAGGTAGATAGGGTCGTAAAGAGAGCTTTTGGCACATTGGTTTCATAAATCAGAGTACTGAGTACAGGAGATGGGATGTTATGTTGAAGTTGTATAAGACGTTGGTGAGGCCTAATTGTATGCAGTTTTGGTCACCTACCTACAGGAAAGATGTAAATAGGTTGAAAGAGTACAGAGACAATTTACACGAATGTTGTTGGGACTTGAGGACCAGAGTTATAGGGCAAGGTTGAACAGGTTCAGACTTTATTCTCTGCAGCGTAGGAGAATGAGTGAAGATTTGATAGAGATGTACAAAACTATGAAGAGTACAGAAAGAGTAAATGCAAGCAGTCTCTTCCCACTGAGGTTAGGTGAGATTACCCCTCCATTCCCCTCCATAGCCCTCCACCCCCCTCCATATCCCTCCACCTCCCTCCATAGCTCACCATACCCCTCCATTAGCCTCCATACCCCTCTATAGCTCACTAGACCCCTCCATTCTCCTCCATATCCCTCCATACCCCTCCATTCCCCTCCATAGCCCTCCACCCCCTCCATATCCCTCCATAGCTCACCATACCCCTCCATTCTCCTCCATATCCCTCCATTCTCCTCCATTCCCCTCCACACCCCTCCATAGCCTTCCATAGCTCACCATACCCCTCCATTCCCCTCCACACCCCTCCATAGCCCTCCACCCCCTCCACACCCCTCCATTGCCCTCCACCCCCTCCATAGCCCTCCATAGCTCACCATACCCCTCCATTCCCCTCCATAGCCCTCCATAGCTCACCATACCCCTCCATTCCCCTCCACACCCCTCCATTGCAAGTTTGCAGTCCAATCTTAAGGATATTTAAGAGACTCTTTGCAAGGCACATGAATGAAAGAAATGGGGAGTTATGTAGGAGGGAAGGTTGGATTGATCCTGGAGTGGGTTAAAAGGTTCAGCATAACATTGTGGACCGAAGGGCCTGTTCTGTGCTGTCATGTTCTATCTATGCCCTGGGTAATCCAGGAATTATACGGTGTAACAGATCCCTGGGAGCCAGCTACCAGCAGCATTTAAATCGAATATTAAGGCTTCTTTAAATATAGAACTTCACCCCTCCTTGATGTTGCAAAGGTCCCCAGTAACCAGCCACCATGTGTACCTCGGCCATATGTCAGCTCTGAGCCTGGGCTGTCCACCTGAGCCATCCATCACTGAGGCTCCTTTCCTCAGTGATGCTGTCACGAGTAACATCGGAGACCGCACGGCCACGGGCAGGAAGGCTACACAACAGGTAGTCAAAACTGCCCAACACGTCACCAGCACCAGAACACTCTCCAATAAAGACATACACACCAGAACACTCTCCAATAAAGACATACACACCAGAACATTCTCCAACAAGGACATACACACCAGAACATTCTCCAACAAAGACAGGCATGTACAGAACCGCGCCGGAAAAGGGCCAGTAACGTCATGAAGAATCCCACCCACCCTGCTCATTGACTGTTCCACTCCCATTGGGGAGGAGGCTACGTAGCATCCACACCAGGACCACCAGACTCAAAATCAGTTCCTTTCCCCAAGCAGTAAGGCTGATCAACACCCCCACCCACTAACTCCACCACTGCTTTATTATTTCCTGTCAGTCACTTTACGTACAGCCTAGCCTCCCTTTATGGACAGACAATCGATCGATGTATAGAAACCATCTTATGTATTTATATTTATTGTGTTTTAGTATTATTTTTGTGTTGTTTATCTAACTGTGTTTTTTCTGGGTGCTGGTTGGTGGGTGGGGGTGGTGTGTGGTGGTGGGTGGTGGGTGAATGCTGGGTGAATGATGGGTGGGTGGTGGGTGGTGGGTGAATGATGGGTGGGTGATGGGTGCTGGGTGAATGATGGGTGGTGGTGGCTGATGGGTGGGTGGTGGGTGAATGATGGGTGGGTGGTGGGTGCTGGTTGGTGGGTGGTGGAGTGGTGAGTAGGTTGGTGGTTGGTAGGTGCTGGGTGCTGGGTGGGTGTATGGTGGTGTGGTGGGTGGTGGGTGAATGATGGGTGGGTGGTGGGGTGGTGAGTAGGTTGGTGGTTGGTGGGTGCTGGGTAGGTGTATGGTGGTGTGGTGGGTGGTGGCTGAATGATGGATGGGTGATGGATGCTGGTTGGTGGGGTGGTTGGGTGGTGAGTAGATGGGTGGTGTGTTGGGTGGTGGGTGAATGATGGGTGGGTGGTTGGGTGCTGGGTGGGTGTATGATGGTGGGTGGGTGGTGTGTTGGGTGGGTGGTAGGTGCTGGTTGGTGGGGTGGATGGGTGGTGCGTAGGTGGGTGGTTGGTGGGGGTGATGTGAGGTGCTGGGTGCTGGGTGGGTGTATGGTGTTTGGTGACTGATGGGTGCTGGTTGGTGGGGTGGTTGGGTGGTGAGTAGGTGGGTGGTGTGTTGGGTGGTGGGTGAATGATGGGTGGGTGGGTGGTGTGTTGGGTGGGTGGTAGGTGCTGGTTGGTGGGGTGGATGGGTGGTGCGTAGGTGGGTGGTTGGTGGAGGTGATGTGAGGTGCTGGGTGCTGGGTGGGTGTATGGTGTTTGGTGACTGATGGGTGCTGGTTGGTGGGGTGGTTGGGTGGTGAGTAGGTGGGGGTGATTCCAGGACTCAGCGGGTGATCCCGGTTGAGAATGTGCCTGGAATTCACTGGAGTTTTATATCATTTACCACCAGTGAGAAGTACAGTATTCCCAGCTCAGTCGCCCCATCGTGTATTTGAGCACCGGGAGAGTGACAACATTCAAAGCCCGCCGTTTTCTCTCCTCCCGCCCTTATCACCGCATTCGGGCCTCTGCTCACTGAAACCCCCCACACATTATACCCTTTGATGGCAGCTGTCTCCGGTTTATCACTGAGGCAACAATAAAGATCAAGCTGATGTCAAAACAAGGAATGACTCTGGCAGAAAGCGGGATGTTCGTTCGGAGAGCGGAGCCGAGTGAGACGTGTTCCGCACCTGAATACGGCAGCGTGGCCTGCTCACGGGATCGAACCGGCGAGCAAGCCCAGCATGGTGAGTCTGCGGAGGGAGCTTGGTTTACACGGTGACCGACAAACCAGCCCAGCACTGGGTCACGCCAGAGAGTTCAGTGTCCGGTGGAAATGATCTGGATGGTTGCAGGAGCAAGTGTCCCTTAGAATGCACAGACACGCTTACACACCCAGACACACACACTTACACACTCAGAGACACACATACCCACACATCACATTCACATACACACACACAAATCATACTCAGTGCACAGTTCAGCGCTGAGGGGAGTGAATCTGGTCCAGGAGCCCGATGGTTTGCAGGCCGCAGCCACGGAGTCAGTTCAGCGCTGAACCGAATCGATTCCACAGCTGCTCAGTGTGTTTAGTGACGGGGAATAAACCTGATGGATATGTTCCAGCGTGGAATTCTGACCAGCAGTTCTAAGCACCTGACTCATGGGGAATTTGTGGCATCGTACTCTGCACAAAAATTATGATCATGATTGTCTCTATTGTGTGCTGTGTTAATGGGGGTGGGAATAACGGATCTTAATACATACCAGGAACAGACAAAATTCCCAGTATTCCACTCAGTGTGGACTGGCAAATTTCTCCAGATGTGCCGTGGAGAGCGTTCTGACTGGCTGCATCACCGTCGGGTATGGAGGCGGGACGGGGGCTCCTGAACAGGATCGGAATAAGCTGCCCAGAGTTGTAAACTCTCAGCTCCAACACGGGTACTCGTCTCTGTGGTATCCGAATCACAAACAAGAGAAACTCTGCAGATGCTGGAAAATCCGAGCAACACCAGCAAAATGCTGGAGGAACTCAGCAGGTCAGGCAGCATCTGTGGAAAAAAGTACAATCGATGTTTCGGGTACAGAACCTGAAGGCACGGGAACAGCTTCTTCCCCTCTGCCATCCGATTTCTGTGCGGACACTGAACCCACGAACACTTCCTCACTACTTTTTAATTTCTATGTTAGCGCTTCTTATTTGATGTATCTCTTTTATATTCTGTATATACTTGCTGTGGTTTACAGTGTTTCTCTATTATGTATTGCTTTGTACCGCTGCTGCAAAGACAACAATTTTCACGGTACATGGCGGTGATATTAAACCTGATTCTGATTGTCGGACTCCTGAACAGAATTTCTTTATGCTAAAAGATGAATTCTCGATCTCCCAATCCACTTCTTACAGCCTGTGTGCTTTATGGCTTGCGCTACGCTTTCTAAATTCTGTCATCCGTTTTCTTTTCATTGCCATTACTGTGGAGATGGCGCTGGGGAAGGTAAAAGCCTGAAAGTGGATAAATCTCCCGGATCATAGAACTTAAGAACATCACATCACAGCACAGTACAGGCACAGTAGTGCCGACCTTTAAACCAGATAAAATCCACAGTAAATTTATCATCGAAGTATGTATACTCTATACAACCCCGAGATCCATTTTCTTGCAGGCAGCCACGGGAAAATACAACAGAGTCCCTGACAAACCACACATAACAAAGTCAGAGTCCCTGAGGAGCGAGTCTACAGACCGCCGAGTTAGTTCAGCGCGAAAATAAACCAGGCCGATCCAGAAACCCGAAGCCGCAGCTGCAGACCCTCACCCTCCACTTCCTAACCCTGACGAAGGGTCTCGGCCTGAAACGTCGACTGTTCCTCTTCCTACAGATGCTGCCTGGCCTGCTGCGTTCACCAGCAACTGTGATGTGTGTTGCTTGAATTTCCAGCATCTGCAGATTTCCTCGTGTTTGCGTTTTTAACTTCCTAGCCCTTGTCCACCGTCCCGACACGCCATGGCGGTCGGTCTTTTCACCTGGAGGTGAGGGAGGTCTCCAGTGGAAATCCCTTTACGAGGGGGTTCTTCCCATGCACCTGGCGGATCTGGGGTGGGGGCTGCTGCGTAGAGCGGTGCCCTGTAACAAGTTCTTTAGTTTGTACACGGATCTCCCAGCTATATGTCACTTCTGTGGGCTGGAGGAGACCGTGTACCACATGTACATAGAGTGTGTGAGGCTGCAGCCCCTTTTTGCGTATCTGCGTGGGCTGCTTCTCACCTTCTGGTTGCACTTTAGCCCCACCCTATTTATATACGATCATCCAGTAAGGAGGGGGGCATGCAGGGATGAGGATGTACCTGACAACTTGCTCCTGGGGCTGGTGAGATCAGCCATCTGTGGGTCCTGGAAATGGGTGGCGGGAGGATCTGCCCGGGTAGACTGCCTGGCAATGTTTAGGAGGAATGTTCGTGCCCGGGTAAATATTGAGAAGGAACACAAGCTGTGTTCCGGGGGCGTTGGGCTCCGCAGGGGGTTATTGCCATCACTGACATCACTCTGGTTTGTATACATAGCACTGAATTTGTAATAAAGATATTCTGTATAAAAATGCCGTAGTGCTACAACTGCTCCTGAACCTGGTGGTGTGGAACTCAGAATTTTCTTTCCTAGTGAAAAGTATTCTTCCCCTCCATAATTACTTCCAATCACCTTGTAATGATGTCCCCACCTTTGTATCAGCCAACTGTCCCCTCGGAGAAAAAGTCCACCCAATCTGCGTCTCTTACCATTTTGTATACTACTCTGTGACTCCATCAGGCCCGATACACGGGAGATGCTTTTAGGAAATCCTGCTGGCAGAAGGTTAAGATGTGAACCATGTTTTTTCAGCACATTACCCATTGTTTCCAGCAGGCAGGCCGTTGTGGGAAGATAAGTGCGTACCAGGATCAGAGACAACATCACGCAACATTAATGTTGACATTAGAGCTAAGTACGAGGCGGGCTTGCCGTTCGTGATAAATGGCAAATTTATTACACGCCGAACTCGCGACGGGTGGCGGGGAAGTTCTAGGCTGCCCACTGCACCAAGTCTACCCGCCTCACGGCCCCTCTCAGGGAGCTTTACAGTCACGTTGATAAGCACGTCTGCCTCGCATTATTCCATCTCACTTCTCCTCGCGGAATATACAGCACTTCACAGCTACGAGACACGCACTTGAATTTAAAGCGGGCTCTCTCTCCTCCAGCTCCAACGCCAACGTGGTCAAGTGCATTTTACGCCCGCCATATCCGTAGCAGACGAGTCTGCTGTGTGTGTGACTAATCCCCAGATACTTACACTGAATAAAACACTGCTCAGATTCACCAGCACAGCTCAGGTTGACAGAGACGCTAACAGGATTAACAACTGATGTGAAAGACAGAGCAGCTGCTTGCGAGAAGCCGGAAACATTTGACCATAAACCACTGGAGCGGAGTCCTCTCCGTCATTCCACCATGATTTATTAACCAGCTCAACCCCATTCTCCTGCCTTCTCCCCATAACCTTCGACACCCTAACTAATCAATAACCTATCAACTTCCACTTTAAATATACCAAATGATCTGTCCTCCACAGCCACCTGCGGCAACAAATTCCCATCCCTGTTCTAGATGGACAGAGGTTGTGCCCTGTGGTCCTAGACTCCCTTTCTATAGGAAACCCCTTCTCTCCTGGCCTTTCAATATTCAAGCAACACACATCAAAGTTGCTGGTGAACGCAGCAGGCCAGGCAGCATCTCTAGGAAGAGGTACGGTCGACGTTTCAGGCCGAGACCCTTCGTCAGGACTAACTGAAGGAAGAGTTAGTAAGAGATTTGAGGGGGGGGGGAGATCCGGAATGATAGGAGAAGACAGGAGGGGGAGGGATGGAGCCAAGATCTGGACAGGTGATTGGCAAAGGGGATACGAGAGGATCATGGGACAGGAGGCCCAGGGAGAAGGAAAAGGGGGAGGGGTGAAGCCCAGAGGATGGGTAAGGGGTATAGTGAGAGGGACAGAGGGAGAAAAAGGAGAGAGAGAAAAAGAATGTGTGTATATAAATAAATAACGGATGGGGTACGAGGGGGAGGTGGGGCATTAGTGGAAGTTTGAGAAGTCAATATTCATGTCATCAGGTTGGAGGCTACCCAGACGGAATATAAGGTGTTGTTCCTCCAACCTGAGTGTGGCTTCATCTTGACAGTAGAGGAGGCCGTGGATAGACATATCAGAATGGGAATGGGACGTGGAATTAAAATGTGTGGCCACTGGGAGATCCTGCTTTCTCTGGCGGACAGAGCGTAGGTGTTCAGCAAAGTGGTCTCCCAGTCTACGTCGGGTCTCGCCAATATATAAAAGGCCACATCGGGAGCACCGGACGCAGTATATCACCCCAGCCGACTCACAGGTGAAGTGTTGCCTCACCTGGAAGGACTGTTTGGGGCCCTGAATGGTGGTAAGGGAGGAAGTGTAAGGGCATGTGTAGCACTTGTTCCACTTACACGGATAAGTGCCAGGAGGGAGATCAGTGGGGAGGGATGGGGGGGACGAACGGACAAGGGAGTCGCGTAGGTAGTGATCCCTGTGGAAAGCAGAGAGGGGGAGGAGGGAAAGATGTGCTTAGTGGTGGGATCCCGTTGGAGGTGCGGAAGTTACGGAGAATAATATGTTGGACCCGGAGGCTGGTGGGGTGGTAGGTGAGGACTAGGGGAACCCTATTCCTAGTGGGGTGGCAGGAGGATGGAGTGAGAGCAGATGTGTGTGAAATGGGGGAGATGCGCTTGAGAGCGGAGTTGATGGTGCATTTTGATTTGGTCTGATTTATTTCCTTTAAGAGACTTCAGGAAGGGGAAAGGAGTCTCGGCATTGAATGATTGTGTTGAGCTGAGAGTGTTGTGTTGTGTTGTACAAGATGCGGGTGAGGCTGCATTTGGAGTACTGTCTTCATGCTTGGCCGTCTGCTGTAGGAAAGTGTCATGGTCCGGTCCGCAAAGTCCGCATTCCGGTTCATGGTCTGGTCCATCGATCCTTGTTCCGGGTTTTCCTGCTTTCTCTCTTGTTCTGATGGGTGCCTTAATTGGGGTACCTGATTCTCATTCTGGTCTGGTATATAAACACCTCTGCAAACCAGGGATTGTTGGCTGGACTGATCCCTTCCCTTCCCCTTCCTTCTGAAGCCTTGTCAGTATCCCCGTCAAGTTGAACTGCTGGAGTGGGACCGGAGCTTTGCCACGCCAAGATGAGGAACTATCTATTGTTGAGTTTGGAACTGTCTCTTTGTGTCCCTGTGTTTAGTGTCTGTGTTCTGTGTATGAGTCCCAGCCCTACGAGGGGTCCTGACTCTGTGTTCCTGTTCCTGTGCTCAAGTTCAAGGCTCTGTGTTCCAAGACCAAGTCCAGCCCTGTCCAAGTCTGAGATTCGTGTCCTCATCCAGTTCTAGTGCCACGCCCAGCCCAGGAGAACCTCGCCCAGTCCTGTGCTGGAGATTCCTCGTCCTGTGCTGGAACATCCCCATCCTAATCCTCAGCAGTCATCCTGGCCCTGCGCTCCTAGGAAGGGTCCTGGCCCTGTACCCAAGAGCCTAACCAAGCTGAGTCCAAGAGCCAAGCCAAATCTAGTTCAAGAGCCACATCCTGTGCTGCTGATTCCTTGCCCAGTCCAGGAGTACCTCACCCAGCCCGGTGCTGCAGTTCCCTCATCCTGTCCAGGAGTCTCTAGTCCTGTCCAAGCACCTCATCCTATCCAAGTCATGGCTTTGTGTTCTCATCCTGTCCGTGTGCCTCATCCTGTGCAGGAGTTCCACGTCCAGTCCTGTAGCCACGCCTTGTCCTCATCTAGATCTGGGGTCCGAGCCTGAGTCAAGACCCAGGTTCCGGGTCCCTGTCTGGTCTCTGGCTCGGAGTCCTAGCCCAGGCTCCTAGTTCCAAGTTCCTTGTCCTGGTCCCACTTTTCTAGCCCAAGTCTTAGCCCAAGCCCTGAATCCTCATCTCGTCCAGGACCTGTGTCAGTGTCCAGCGTCGTTTCTTCCGTTGCTTTCTCGTCAAACCTAGTCCTGTTCCTAGAACTGCAGCGTCTCTGTCTTGCATTAAGGTCCGCTCCCAGTGGCCCCTTATGACAGAAAGATGTCATTTTGCTGGAAAGAATGCAAAGAAGTTTTATGAGATCCCTGCACCAACCTTCCCCTTCACCTGATCTCCTGCCAGTTTGTACTCTTCCTCAGTTCCCCCCCCCACCCCCACCTGTCTTATTCTGGCTCCTGCCCCCTCCCTTTCCAGACCTAATGAAGAGCCTCAGCCCAAAACATCAACGTCTAGATCGATCCATAGCTACTGTCTGACCTACTGAGTTCCTCCAGCATATTGTGTGTTTTTGCCTGGAGTTCCAGCATCTGCAGAATCTCGTGTGCTTATAACTAATACACAGTCTTTACAAGGAAGACCACAAACAGAATTTTTAAAAATCTACAAGGAAAATTCAAGAAAATAGCAGCCTTGATGAGGGTCTTAGTCTGAAATGTTGACTGCTTATTTAGAATGTCTCTCAATGTCGCAAAAACAAAGGAGCTGGTTGTGGATTACAGGAGGAATGGAGACGGACTAACCCCTATTGACGTCAATGGATCTGGGGTTGAGAGGGTAAACAGCTTTAAGTTCCTCAGCATCCACATCACCGAGGTCTGTACACACATGCTGTGTGGTGAAAAAGGCACAGCAGCGCCTCTTTCACCTCAGACGGTTGAGGAAGTTTGGTATGGGTCCCCAAGTCCTAAGAACTTTCTACAGGGGCACAATTGAGAGCATCCTGACTGGCTGCATCTCTGCCTGGAATTGAAACTTTACCTCCCTTAATCGCAGGACTCTGCAGAGAGTGGTGCGGACAGCCCAGCACATCTGTGGTTGTGAACTTCCCATGGTTCAGGACATTTACAAGGACAAGTGTGTAAAAAGGACCCGTAGGATCATTGGGGACCCAAACCATCCCAACCACAATCTATTCCAGCTGCTACCATCCGGGAAACGGTACCACAGCATAAAAGCCAGGACCAACAGGCTCCAGGACAGCTTCTTCCACCAGGCCATCAGACTGATTAATTCATGCTGGTACAATTGTATTTCTATGTTATATTGACTGTCCTGTTGTACATACTATTGATTATAAATTACTATAATTGCACATTGCACATTTAGACAGAGATGTAACGTAAAGATTTTTACTCCTCATGTATGTGAAAGAGGTAAGAAATAAAGTGAATTCAATTCAGTTCATTTCCACGGATGCTGCCTGACCTGCTGAGCTCCTCCGGCATCTTGTGTTGCTTTATGCAAGGCTGTTCGAGTTTGGTGCTGGAGCTCTGGGTCTTGAGCAAGGTTTGATCGATGTAGTTTGTGGGTTGGGCTCTGCAGCTGACGCCGGGATGTGTTTCTGGCTTCTGGGCACTCCTTGTTTTCGTTGCTATTTTCGGTGACTTTGAACTAAAATGACCCGCTGATCGTGAACACTGAACTGAACAGAATATTCCTGGGCTCGTTGCATCTTGTGTTTATATTCTGTGCTTTTTGCTAATTTTTCTGTTGCCGCTTGTGTGATATGTTTTTTTTCAAGAATCTGAGAGGTGGGTTTGATATTTTTCTTTGAGTGAGTTCCATGGTTTTCTTTGTTTCGAGGCTGCCTGTGGGAAGACGAGTCTCAGGGTTGTATACGGGATACAGACTTTGATAATAAATGTACTCTGAATCTTTGAGACTTTCTGGCCAGGACTTGGGGAACTGGGATATAGGGAGAGGTTTGGCAGTCTGGGACCTTATTTCTTAGTGTAGGAGACTGAGAGATGATCTAACAGAGGTGTATAAAATCAGGAGGGGCACAGACAAGGTGAACGCACACAATCTTTTTTGCAGAGTTGTGAATCAGGAACTCGAGGGCACAGGTTTAGGGTTTAATAGGAACATGAGGGGCGACAGTTTCACCCAGAGGACGGTCTGTAACCGGAATATTCTGCTAAGGGAAGCACGCTGAAAGAGGTTGGTGTGGTAGTGTGGCGGTTAGCATAAGGCGATGGCGGTTCCATTTCCCCGGCTGTCTGCAGGGAGTTTGCACCTTCTCCCTGTGACTGCAGGGGTTCCCCAGGGTGCTGCAGTTTCAGCCCACAGTCCAAAGGCGTAGGGGTTAGCAGTAGTATGTTGTGGACCTAGTGGAAGTGTGCTGATACTTGGGGGCTGCCCCAGCACATCCTCAGACAGTGTCAGCCGTTGACGCAAACGGTATATTTGACTGTATGTTTTGATGTACGTATGATAGGATTAAATCGGGAGATTGCTGGGCAGCGAGGCTCAAAGGGTGAGAGGGGTCCATTCTGTGACTGTGTGTTCAGTTACAGCAAGCGACTCTTGGGGGGTGGAGTGGGGAGGCAGGTGCGTGAGAAGAGAACAAATGTGAACAGTGGATATGGAGAGGATGTTTCCAATAGTGGGGAGTCTGGGACTAGAGGGCACAGATAGAGTGGACATGGAGAGGATGTTTTCTGTAGTGGGGGAGTCTAGGACCAGAGGACACAGATAGAGTGGGTGTGGAGAGGATGTTTTCTGTAGTGGGGGAGTCTAGGACCAGAGGACACAGATAGAGTGGGTGTGGAGAGGATGTTTCCTATAGTGGGGGAGTCTGGGACCAGAGGACACAGATAGAGTGGATGTGGAGAGGATGTTTCCTGTAGTGGGGGAGTCTAGGACCAGAGGACACAGATAGAGTGGGTGTGGAGAGGGTGTTTCCTGTAGTGGGGGAGTCTAGGGCCAGAGGGCACAGATAGAGTGGGTGTGGAGAGGATGCTTCCTGTAGTGGGGGAGTCTAGGGCCAGAGGGCACAGATAGAGTGGATGTGGAGAGGGTGTTTCCTGTAGTGGGTAGTCTAGGACTAGAGGACACAGTCTCAGAGTACAAAAAATGTACTGTCACGGACTGTCACGGTGAGCCCTCGCAGGACTAAACCCAAGTACGGAGAAATGGCAGGTTATCCCTGTCACGGGGGCCGCTGGTGTTGCCTCAGCCCGGGAGTGGCAGATGGCGGGCTCACGACTTGACCCAGGATCGGAGGAATGGCAGAATTCCCATGAGGAGACAGATATAAAAGGTTAGACATAACCTCAGAGGAAGGACTGAGGGACACTATGTGAATAATCATTCTCTCCAAAACAATGACTCTGCTAAGGCACTAAGCGAGAGTCCTCTTTAAATAATCATGGAATGAGGGAAACCCGTGTCAGTCACAATAATTTAACCAGATTAAACCAAAAGCACAAGGGCTGATCAGCTCTAGTTGAGATAACAGAAAGCCAATACAGGGGTTCGATAAGCCTAGGTCAATGTTCTACTGCAAGACACAGAGGTCTGCAGGGCTCATGACAAGAGCAGAGATGAGGAGGAATTTCTTTAGCCTGGGAGTGGTGAATCAGTGGAATTCATTGTCACAGTTGGTTGTGGAGGCCAAGTCATTGGGTATATTTAAAGTGGAGGTTGACAGGGTCGGATTAGTCAGGGCATCAAAGGTTACGGGGTGGGAGGATGGCAGGAGAAGTTGAGAGGGAAAATAAATCAGCCATGATAGAATGGTGGAGCAGATTCGATGGGCTGAATGGCCTAATTCTGCTCTTATGTTTTATGGTCTTGTGGTCTAACTGCCAACGGAGAAATGAATTAGTGGGAATTCTGTCCTCAAACGCACATTTATTCAAAGTTGTTACAAGCGGAACAGAACACTAAAGAATGGAATGTGCTTTTATCTGAGAACAATTACAGATCCAAACAGGTTCTGTCTCAACACAAAATGTGGCAGGAGATGGATCGCTAAACACTAAAGACTGAATAATTGAGCACCATTTTAGGTTTTGTTCTGTAATTCATTGCAGTTGGCATGCAGAAGAAGGTGATTGATATTCTGTCCTAATGGACTGATAACTGGCAGTCTGTCCAAAGGGAAAGGCCTGGAGCATCAGAATTCAATGTGCAGACCAGCCAAAGGAAGTTGCCTGCACCGGGAACATTTGCTCTCAAATAAAAGTGACAGGAGGAATTGCAGTCTGCTAACTGGGATTTTCATCATAATCCACTCCAGGGCCACCTGTGAATGTTATCCCAGCCTTGGAATAGCAAACTCTCATCTTGTCCTTAGCTTCCTCAGACTTGACTAATCAAAATGCTCTTGCAAACGCCTGCATGTACCTCTCTGCAGATAAGACCTCAGTTGCACCAAATGTTCCCCAGGTTTCTGCCCTCATGCTAATGTGAGGGGCATGATTTGAAGGTGAGTGGAGGAGAGTACGGGAGGATGCAGGAGGTAAGTTTTTTTACCCACGGAGAGGTGGGAGTCTGGAACGGTCTGCCTGGGGTGGTGGGAGAGGCTGAACACATGAGGGACATTTAAGAGACAATAAGACAGTAAGATTGACAGGTTGACAAGGAGTATGAGGTGCATGTCAATGTAAGTCAGCAAAATGTTACTGCCACTATTATAATGAACAAGCAGTTATATAAATAAAAGATAAAAATATGACCAATGAGAGAGTGTCGGTGAGACGGGGAGGATAGGAGTGTTGGCGAGCCGGGGAGGGTGAGAGTGTCAGTGAGACGGGGAGGGTGACAGTGTCGGCGGGACGGGGAGGGTGAGTGTGTGTCGGTGAGACGGGGAGGATAGGAGTGTCGGCGAGCCGGGGAGGGTGAGAGTGTCAGTGAGACGGGGAGGGTGACAGTGTCGGCGGGACGGGGAGGGTGAGTGTGTGTCGGTGAGACGGGGAGGATGGGAGTGTCGGCGAGCCGGGGAGGGTGAGAGTGTCAGTGAGACGGGGAGGGTGACAGTGTCGGTGGGACGGGGAGGGTGAGTGTGTGTCGGTGAGACGGGGAGGGTGACAGTGTCGGTGAGACAGGGAGGGTGAGTGTGTGTCGGTGAGACAGGGAGGGTGGGAGTGTCAGTGAGACGGGGAGGATGAGTGTGTGTCGGTGAGACGGGGAGGGTGGGAGTGTCAGTGAGACGGGGAGGATGAGTGTGTGTCGGTGAGACGGGGAGGGTGAGTGTGTGTCGGTGAGCCGGGGAGGGTGGGAATGTGTGAGTGGGGTGGGCAGTTGGGGGTAGGGAATTCAGACAGGGTTTGTATGTGAGATGGGTGGCAGGAGGGACTTAAGGTGTCTGTCGATCATTCCTCTCCACAGAGAGGTGGAAATGGCTCCTACGAGGGCATAATTTTAAGGTGATTGGAGGAAAGTGTAGGGGGGATGACAGAGGTTGGATTTTCCACAGAGAGTGGTGGGTGTGTGTATGGAACACACTGTCAGGAGTGGTGGTAGAACCAGATACATTTGGATCATTTGATAGGCACATGTCTTGTTCTTTGAAATATTGTGGAATATTAGTAGCTCTCATTGGCTATTTGGAAGTTTGGTTGATTGCCAAGCCTGCAGATGTTTTGGCTCCAATTGAGAAGCCATCATCAGTGCACAGTTGAGGGTGCTGTTACCTCCGAATGCTGGTTTAAATACTCCTGCGGGGTCCGAATGGATATCGATTAGACGCTGTGACCTGGTTGGACATCGATTAGACGCTGTGATCTGGTTGGATATCCAGTAGATGCTGTGATCTGGTTGGATATCGATTAGACGCTGTGATCTGGTTGGATATCCAGTAGACACTGTGATCTGGTTGGATATCGATTAGACGCTGTGATCTGGTTGGATATCCAGTAGACGCTGTGATCTGGTTGGATATCGATTAGACGCTGTGATCTGGTTGGATATCCAGTAGACACTGTGATCTGGTTGGATATCGATTAGACGCTGTGATCTGGTTGGATATCCAGTAGACGCTGTGACCTGGTTGGATATCGATTAGACGCTGTGACCTGGTTGAATATCCAGTAGACGCTGTGACCTGGTTGGATATCCAGTAGATCCTGTGACCTGGTTGGATATCGATTAGACGCTGTGATCTGGTTGGATATTGATTAGATGCTGTGATCTGGTTGGATATCCAGTAGACGCTGTGATCTGGTTGGATATCGATTAGATGCTGTGACCTGGTTGGATATCCAGTAGATGCTGTGATCTGGTTGGATATCGATTAGATGCTGTGATCTGGTTGGATATCCAGCAGACGCTGTGATCTGGTTGGATATCGATTAGACGCTGTGACCTGGTTGGATATCCAGTAGATGCTGTGATCTGGTTGGATATCGATTAGACGTTGTGACCTGTTGGATATCCAGTAGACGCTGTGATCTGGTATCGATTAGACGCTGTGACCTGGTTGGATATCCAGTAGACGCTGTGATCTGGTTGGATATCGATTAGACGCTGTGACCTAGTTGGATATCCAGTAGACGCTGTGACCTGGTTGGATATCGATTAGACGCTGTGACCTGGTTGGATATCGATTAGATGCTGTGACCTGGTTGGATATCCAGTAGATGCTGTGATCTGGTTGGATATCGATTAGACACTGTGATCTGGTTGGATATCAATTAGATGCTGTGATCTGGTTGGATATCCAGTAGACGCTGTGATCTGGTTGGATATCGATTAGACACTATGATCTGGTTGGATATCCAGTAGACGCTGTGATCTGGTTGGATATCCAGTAGACGCTGTGATCTGATTGGCTGGTTCTAAACACTGCGAACAGTTTAGCGGCAGAGGGTTCTGATTGGCCAGCTTTGAGGGAGATCTGTTGGAAGTGTTTGCTCCGCTGTCCAGATCCCGAGGTTACTGGGGATTCAGTGATTGTTGATGCTGTTGTTTCTCTTTTCTTCGTAAGGCTCGGCCCGCTCTCGCTAGTATCAGGTCACGAAGACGAAGAAGGACACCATTTCAACTGGATGACAGCCACAGTGTTGAGTCAAGGAAGAACAAGAGAAGAATGAGAATGTTGGTTCTCTACAGAAGGATCCACCAACAAACACATCGACGTAGATCTGGTATATGAATCCTTATGGAGAATAGAGAAACAAACTGCATCAACTTTCAGCGAATCACCGGTAATCTTGGGATCTGGCCAATGGGGCAAACACTTTCAACAGACCTCCTTCGAAGCTAGCCGGTCAGAATCCTCTACAGCCTAAACTGCTCACAGTGGGTTGAAGCAGCCAGCCAGATCATGACGTGTAATCGCTATCCATTCGGACCCTGGAAGAGTATATAAGCCAGCATTCTGAGGAGACAACACCCTGAACTGCGCACTGATGATGGGTTCTCGGTTGGAGCTGGAACGTTTGCAATATTTTGACAAGCTCGGCGATCAACCGAACTTCCAAATGTCTTGTTCTGCTGCGCATTGCGGACGTGCCATGTTGGCATGGACTGGAGAGTGGGCTGCCCCCAGCACGTCTACAGTTGTTTTGGCTGTTAAAGCAAAGGGTACATTTCCTGACTTTGCAGGACTGTGACCTGGTCTCGGTGTCTCACGACTGGCCATTATTCGATATGACAAGGACGCGGCCCAGAAGACTAACACGCCTTCGGGGTTCCGGGATTTCGTGGCTCTGGAGGCAGGCGGATTTAAGACCAGTGCCGCTGCGGGAAACTGTTGCACCGTGGGAGACAGAAGATCGAAAGCAGCAAGCTGGCTGCTGGCTCCATGCACAAGACCCGAGTTATTTGGACACAGAGCTTGGAAGAAGCAACGCAACAGACTTTTAACATCGTAAATCAGTGAGTTGTTTTGTTTTGTCTCCGCTCTCACTGTGAAATGGGGACACCCCTTTTTCCCTTATTAGGGAGAGAGTGAGCCTGTGGTATGTCGAATTACCAGGTGAACGAGTAGTCTTTGGGGTACTGCAAGTCTGTGTCTTTATTGATGCTTTGCTGCACGCTTGAGTGCTCGGTGGGGGTGCCGATGCTTTTTTTGCTGCTGGTGGGTGGGTTGTTGCTGCCTTGCTGCTGCTTACGTGTGGGAGGGGGGAGCTGGGGGGGCTTTGGGGTTCTAACATTTTACTGCCAATCATTCTTTGGGGCACTCCTCTGTTTTCGTGGATGCTTGTGAAGAAAAAGAATTTCGGGATGTATATTGTATACATTTCTCTGACATTAAGTGTGCCTTTGAAACCCTTTGAATCTGGAGATGTTACAATCTGTCTCATGAATGCAGACGGCTGTGGCCCTAGCACTACAACATGACAACCTGAAAGCATTTAATTTACCCCTACAGGGTGGTTTGGTAGCGTAGGGGTCAGCATAACACTATTGGAGTGTCACTGACCTGGGTTCGATTCCCACCGCAGTCTGTAAGGAACTTGTACATTCTCTTCCTCCTGACAATGAGGGATCTCCCAAACCCTTTGGTTTCCTCTGACTTTCCAAAGGTGTATCGGTTACTAGGTTAATTGGTCACGTGTGTAAATGGGCAGTGTGGGTTCGTTGGGCTGGGGGGGGGGGCTGTTACTGCACTGTGTCTCTATATAAACAAATTAAAAATATCAATGTGCTAAGCTCAGGAATTCACTCCATAACATTCTGTCACTCTACCATTTTCTCACCCTTGAAAGTGCTCCTGATGTCGAAACCCTGATATCCGTATGGATATAAATGATCTGGATGCAAATACACAAGGCTCGATTGGTGAACTAGCAGCTGACAGCAAGTGAGGAGGGGTGAAGAAGGTTACACTGGTCAATAAAGATGTTACTTCCTCAATACTTATGGACTTTGGGTTGCTGATTATGAAGATCACCATGGAATTTCCCTGTCACGCACCTACATTTGTTCTTTCAGTTCATAATTCAAGTCAGAATAAATGATGCAAAAATTAAGAAAGGCATTTTTGTTGGTTCGCAGATCAAGCAGATTATCACATGGAAGGCATTCAAGGATGTTGAAAATTTTCTTGGCAACTGCAGAGCACCGAACTACATGCAGCTGGTTGACAACATGCTTCAAGCATACAAAACCATGAGGAATTAACACTTGCAAATAAATTTGTTGTCCAGTGTTATCGTAGATTACAGGGAGATCTTGATCAGCTGGGAAAGTGGGCCGAGGAGAGGTAAATGGATTCCAATACAAATGGAAAGTCAACCCAGTGTAGGGCTTCGACTACGAATCATAGGGCACTAAGGAGTGCAATGGAACAGAGGGAGCTGGCAGTACAGGTACATAGTTTGTTGAAAATAGCATCACGGGGGGGGGCGGGGGTGAAAAAGTTGCTTAAGCAGGTTGGCCTTTATCAGTCAGGACACTGAGTACAGGAGATGGGAGGCAGTGGTGAGGCCACAATTGGAGAAAGAGTGTAGAAAAGGTTTACGAGGATGTTGCTGGGACTGGAGGGCCTGAGGTATTGGAAGACGTTGGACAGACTGGGTCTTTATGCCAAGGAAGATGGACAAACAAAGGGCAATCATATCGAAAAAATTTGTGAGAGGATAGATATGCTGGGGTCCCTTAAGGTTATTATAGACTTTAAGACTATAAGACAATAAAACCATTTGATATAGCAGAAGAATTTGGCCATTTGGCCCATCGAATCTGCTCCTCCATTTCATCGTGGCTGATCCAATTTTCCTCTCAACCCCAATCTCCTGCCTTCACCCCGTATTCCTTCAGGCTCTGACTAATTACGAAATCTATCAACCTCTGCCTTAAATATATATATAAAGACTTGACTTCCACAGAAACTTGTGGCAAAGGATTCCACAGATTCACCACCCTCTGGCTAAAGAAATTCCTCTTCATCTCCATTCCAAAAGGACACCCCTCTATTTTGACTCTCTGGTCTTAGACTCTCCCACCATAGGAAACATCCTCTCCACATCCACTCTAGCAAGGCCTTTCACCATTTGATAGGTTTCAATGAGGTCACCCCTCATTCTTCTGAATTCCAGTGAATACGGGCCCAGTGCCATCAAATGCTCTTCATATGAGAAGCTGCTCAATCCTGGAATCATTTTCACGAACCTCCTTTTGAATCCTCTTCAGTTCCAGCACATCCTTTCTAAGATAAGGGGCCCAAACCTGCTCACAATACTCAAGTGAGGACTCATCAGTGCTTTATAAAATCTCAACTTTACATCCTTGTTTTTATATTCTAGTCCTCTTGAAATGAATGGAAACATTGCACTTGCCTTCCTGAACCTGCAAGTTAACCTTTAGGGAATCCTGCACAAGGAATCCCAAGAGCCTTTGTGTCTTGTGTTGTAGTTTTTGTATTTTCTCTAAAATCAGCTCTTTCATTTCTTCTACCAAAGTGCATGACCATACACTTACCGACACTATGCCATCTGCCACTTCTTTGCCCATCCTCAAACGCTGTCTAAGTCTTTCTGTAGCCTCTCTACTTCCTCAAAACTACTTGCACCTCCACCTAGCTTCATATTGTCTGCACACTTTGTAACAAAGCAATTAATTCCATTATCCAAATTGTTGACATATGACATAAAAAGAATCGGTCCAAACACAGACCCCAGTGGAGCACCACTAGTTACCAGAAGCCAGCCAGAAAAGTTCCCTTTATTCCCACTCTTTGCCTCCTGCCAACCAGCCACTGCTTTATCCATGCTAGAATCTTCCTTGTAATACCATGGGCTCATGGCTTGTTAAGCAGCCTCATGTGTGTCACCTTGTCAAAGGCCTTCTGAAAATCCACGTACACAACATCAACCAGTTCTCCTTTGTCTATCCTGCTTGCTATTTCTGCAAAGAATTCCAACAGATATATCAGACAAAACTTTCCCTTGAGGAAACCATTTTCACTATGGCCTATTCTATCATATGCCTCCAAGTACCCTAAAACAACATTCTTAACAACCGACTCCAACATCATCCCAACCACTGAGGTCAGCCTAACTTGCCTATAATTTCCTTTCTTCTACCTCTCTTCCATCTTGAAGAGTGGTGTGATATTTGCATTTTCCCAGTGTTCCAGAGCCATTCCAGCATCTAGTGATTCTTGAAAGATCATTACTAAAGCCTCCAGAATCTCTTCAGCCACCTCTTTCAGAACTCTGGGGTGTACACCATCTGGTGCAGCTGACTTATCTACCTTCAGACCTCTCAGTTTCCCAAGAATCTTCTCTGTAGTAATGGTAACTTCACACACTTCATGACCCTTGACACCTGGAACTTCCACCATACTGCTAGTGTCTTCCACAGTGAAGACTGTTGCAAAATACTTATTCAGTTCATCTACCATTTCCTTGTCTCCCATTACTATCTCTCCAGCATCATTTTCCAGTGGTCTGATATCTACTCTTGCTTCTCTTTTACACTTCATATATCTTAAGAAACTTCTGGTATTCACTTCACAATTGTTGTATTCTATCTTTACCTTCTTAATGACTTACTTAGTTGCCTTCTGTTAGTTTTTAAAAGCTTCCCATCCTCTAACTTCCCACTAATTTTTGCTCTATTATATACCCTCCCTTTGGCTTTTATGTTGTCTTTGACTTCCCATGTTGGCTATGATTGTGTCATCTTCCCTTTAGAATACTTCTTCCTCTTTGGGATGTATATATCCTGTGCCTTCTGAATTGCTTCCAGACATCCCAACCATTGCTGCTCTGCCATCATCCCTGCCAGTGTTCTTTTCCAATAAATTGTAGCCAACTCCTCTCTCATGCATCTGTAATTTCCTTTTCTCCATTGTAATACTGATAGATTTGACACTAGTTTCTCCTTCTCAAATTTCAGGGTGAATTTGGTCTTATTATGATTGCTGTCCCCAAAGGGGCTCTTTTACCTTAAGTTGTCTGATCAACTCCGGATCATTGCACAACACCCAGTCCAGAATAGCTGAACCCCTAGTCGGCCCAAACATGAGCTGCTTTAAAAAGCCATCTCACAGGCCTCCTAGAAGTGGGTTCTTGGAATCCAGCACCAACCTGATTTTCCCATTCTACCTGCATATTGAAATCCCCCATTACTATTGTAGCATTGCCCTTTTGGCATGCATTTTCTATCCCCAGTGTAATTTGTAGACCACATCCTTACTACTGTTTGGGGGTCTGTAGACAACTCCCTTCAGGGTCTTTTTACCCTTGCTGTTCCTTAGCTCTATCCACGATTCAACACCTTCCCACCCTATGTCACCTCTTTCTAATGATTTAATTTCATGTTTTACCAGCAGAGCAACATCGCCCCTTCTGCCTTCCCGCCTGTCCTTTTGATACAAAGTGCATCCTTGGACATTAATATAAATAATATTATCTTCTTTCAGCCAAGATTGAGCAATGGCTATATCATACCTGCCAATCTGTAACTGCGATAAGTTCACCTTCCTTATTCCGAAAACTGTGCACATACGAATATAACGCCTTCAGTCCTGTGTTCACTCTTTTCAAATTTATCTGCCTTTTACATTACAACTCATCCTGTTGACTGCAATTTTGTCCTACCATCAGCCTCTGCTTGCTGGGAGTCTCACTACAGACAGCCTTTGTTTCTAATCCAACTACCTCATCTTCAGCAGTATCACTCCAGTTCCCATCCCCCTGCCAAATTAGTTTAAACCCTCCCGAACGACTCTAGCAAACCTGCCTGCAAGGATATTGTAACCCGTCCCCTTTCACCAGGCCATACCTTCCCCAGAAGAGATCCCAGTGATCCATAAATCTAATCCCCTGGCCCCTGCGCCAGTTCCTCAGCCACTCATCCACCTGACAAGTCATCCTGTTCTTACCCTCGCTGGCATGTGGCACAGGGAGAAACCCAGAGATTACGACCCCGCAGGTCCTGTTTCTCAGCCTCCTACCTAACTCTCTAAAATCTCTCTTCAGGACCTCCTCACCTTGCCTACCTGTGTCACTGGTGCCAATGCGTACCAGGGCTTCCAGCTGTTCACCCTCGGTCTGGACAACGCCATGGACCGGATTGGAGACGTTCCTAATCCTAGCACCAGGGAGGCAACATTTCACAGAGTCTTGTCTCTGTTCCTCGGACTGAAGAATCTCCTATCAACACTGCAGTCCTCCTTGCCTCTCTGCTCTTCCGAGCCACAGCACCAGACTCATTGTGGCTCCCCCCGGTAGGTCGTCCTCCTCAATAGTAAATAAAGTTATATAGTTATCATTGAGGATGGCGAGAGATGCATTCCCCCGCCCCCGCAAGAGAGTCACCCAAATACTTGTCTGCTGCAACTTAGAGATAATTACCTCCCTGTAGCTCCTGTCTGTCAGCCCCTCATTCTCCCGTAAGAGTCGAAGGCCGGGGGTGGTATTGGGCATAATCTCCCACTACCTATAAGATGCTCCCAATGGCGTGTGCTTCAAGCAGTCTCTGACAACCAAGTCCAGCTCCTGTGTGGCTTTGCTACTGAGCCCAGCAGAACCGTTTCTACTGACAGGAGAAAGGCAAGTACAGGGACTGGCGCCTCAAAACCAGTGGCTTTGGGCAGATGGGGTTTTCAGCTGTAGTTGGCAGGTCACCTCGGAGAAGGAAAACTCAGATTTCAAACCTCTACTGCCTTGTGGCTATACCCACTCGTGGGTAAGGTTTCGGGAGTAAACCCTGAGGAAAAATCCAGAGCTGGAGTCCCTAAGGCAGTCCGACGTTGAGTTCGACGCTGACTGGCAACTCCTGTGACACTGGTGCCAGACTGTGCTGGTCTCTGCTGCTTCACTGAATTCATCAGGTGTGTGGAGAAGGGGAGCCTGCTGCATGGACAACAGCCTGTTCTCTGTATCGTACTGCCCTGGCTTGTTTGTCATGTAGACGGCTGGTCAAAGAGTCAAAAGTCAAAGAGTGATGAATATGTAGAACGAGTGACCAGGAGGAGAGGTTGAGCAGGTACAACAGGGTTATTTAAGCCACACCTGGGCAGGTACATGGAGCGGTCAGACTAAGAGGGATTTGGGTCAAATGTAGAAGCTTGGGACCAGCTGGGTGGACACTATGGTCAGCATAGACTAGTTGGGCTGAAGGGCCTGTATCCCTGCTGTACTTCTCCCTCAGTATTAAAACCTATCTTTCACTGAGTGTTCGGCTCTCTGTCCTAATACCTACTTAGGTGCCTCCGTGCCAATTAATTGGTGTTTGATGACACATCTGGAACAATAAAGGAGAAATATACATAGAAATTGCCTCTGTTAGAGAGGGTACAGAGCAGATTTACTGGAATAATTCCAGTGAGGGAGGCCTTTAATTACATGGAGAGAGGGGGAAGTAGAACTGTTCTCCTTAGAGCAAAGATTCTGAGTGGAGATTAATGAAGTTGTTTAAAAATACGAGGTTAGTTTAAGGAGCATTTAGTAACTATTTTAAGCAGCAAGGTTGGTGACTAGAGGACACGGATTTAACGAGTTAGCAAAAGGCCCTGCAGGGATGGTGGGAACAGTTTAAAGCAGCGAGTGGGATTGGGGATATGCTGCTTGAAGTATTAGTGACAGCAGATTCAGCAGGAACTTCAGAAGGGAATTGTACGAACACATGAATTGGGTGATATTGGAGCACAGGAGCTATTTGGCCCATTATACCAGTACTAGCTCTTTCCTCACAGCAAACATCCACTTAGAGGATGTGGCTAACGGGACAAGAAAGATGACTGATGTGGCTGCACCAAGCCTTAGAACGCAGGCTCTTCAGCCTACGATGCTGTATTGACATTATAACTTACTCAAAGATCAATCTAACTCTTCATCCCCAAATAGTCCTCCATTTTCTATCAACTACATGCCTATCTAAGTACCCTAATCTACGCTCAAGATCAAAGTTCAGAGTAAATTTATTATCAAAGTACAAGTATGTTCCTATATACAACCCAGAGATTCATTTTCTTGAGGGCATACTCAATAAATCCATAGAATAATAACCATGATAGAATCAGAGAGAGACTGCCCAACTAGGGCGTTCAGCCAGAGTGCAGAAGACAACAAACTGCAAATACAAAAAGAAAGAAATAATAATATTAAATAAATAGGCAATACATCTCAAGAACACGAGATGAAGAGTCCTCGAAAATGAGTCCATGAGCCGTGGGAACACTTCAGTGATGGGGCAAGTTAAGTTGAGTGAAGTTATCCCCTTTGGTTCAACTGCCTGATGATTGAGGGTAATAACTGTTCCTGACCCTGGTGGTATGAGTCCTGAGGCTCCTGTACCTTCGTCCTGATGGCAGCAGCGAGAAGAGAGCATGTCCTCTACCACCAGCCCAGCCAGAGCATTCTGCACACCCACCACTCTGTGTATAAAACACCTACCTTTGACATTCTTTCTATTCGTTCCTACAATCATCTTAAAATTATGCCCCCTGGTAATAGCAATTTCAACCCTGGGAACAAGTGTCTGGCTGTCCACTTGATCTATGCCTCACATTACCTTATACACCTCGATCAAGTCACCTCTCATCTTCCTTCACTCCAGAGGGGAAAGCCCTCCCTCACTCAACGTATCCTCACAGGACAAAAACTTCAGACCAAACCCATGTCTGTGATCACAGATTTCTGACAGATGGGCACTGTTCCCTCTAAACTGCATGGGTGCGCAGCAGCGCAATAACCAAAATGCTCCCACACACATAGCCTTTGTTGCTGCACAGCTGGAGTTTTGTTTATTTATTGGGATTCAGCATGGAATAGTCCCTTCGGGCTCTTTGAGCCATGCTGTCTGGCAATCTCCCAATTTAATTCGATCCTAATCACAGGGCAATTTCCAAATCCAACTAACCTACCAACCAGTACGCCTTTAAACTGTGGGAGGAAACCCACTCGGTCACCTGGAGAATGTAAAAACTCTTTACATTTAAACATTTAAAGTACTGCACAGTTTTCAGGCCGTGTAAAAAATTCCTGCACAGTGCCATGGCTGGTCTGAAAAAAGAGTGAGAGGGGGTGTTGGTGACAAGTTAACCATAAATTATACAGAAGGACAGGATGAAAACTGGTGGCCCTGATGTGGATGCTACATAGCCTCCTCCCTGATGGGGGTCAAGTCAAAGGAGATGCGTGGGGCAGTTTATTTTACTCAGAGAGCGGCGGGTGTCTGCAACGTGTTGCTAGGAACAGTGGTGGAGGCATTTGGTAGGGGCGTTTCTCAAGAGCAGCGTAAGATTTCCAGTACAGAATGTGAAGGAGAATGAAATAATTGTTACTCCGGATCTGATGCAACACAAAAAACACAATCAGATAAAGGACACAATGATAAAAACACAATAAATATAAATACATCAGATAGCTTACGCACATAGATTGGTCGTATGTCTGTAAAGTGACTTTAGGCACACGAGTGTTTGTACATAAGGTGACTCTGACAGGAAATGATAAAGTAGTGGTGTTTGGGGGTGTGGAGGGGTGGGTTAGCGGGTGGAGGTGTTGATCAGCCTTACTGCTTAGGGAAAGTAATTGTTTTTGAGTCTGGTGGTCCTGGGAGTGGGACTAACAGTCCATTGGCAGGGTAAATGGGATCCTTTGTGATATTTCTGGCCTTTTTCTGGCACCTTTGTGCCTCTAAGTCCTTGATGCCTTCCAGCATTTCCTATTTTAATTTCAAAATTTCATCAGCTGTTGCTTTTGTTTTGCAATTTTCAGAAACCTCTCAGTAATTCACCTCTACATCAGTACACGGCTCACGTGAATTCCATTCCCTGGACCCAGATGTTCAACAAAGATTGCCCGTCAGAAGCCTTCTGTCTTGTAACAATGACGACAGCTACACAGACGCTAAATCAGGATCTGCACAGGAATCTGCATGGGGGTGTTTCCCCCAGGCTGAACAGTTAGAATAAAGGAAGATGTGTCAAGCAAGGCTTCCCATGGACTGAGGAATGGTAGGACATTCATTATCTTGGAACATTATTCAAAGACATTAAAATGAGAGAAATTAGCAAGTTTAATCATAATGTTCCTGCTCACATATCACTGCTGACAAGTCGAGTATGGCCAAGGCTGCCTTTGGAGAAAATAGTGAGGCATTTGGGGCTCATAAAACAGGCAGGACCTTAGATTTGATAGAGGTGTACACGATGATGAGAAGCGTAGATCGAATGGACAGCTGGAGACTTTTTCCCGGGGTGGAAATGGCTAATGTGAGAGGGGTATAATTTGAAGGTGTTTGGAGGAAGCATGGGAGGGGGATGACAAAAGTAAGTTTGTTACCCAGGGAGTGGTGGATCCGAGGACCGTGTTGCCAGGAGGGTGGAGGTGGCAGGTACATTCGGGATGTTTAAGAGATTCTTTCCTCAGCACATGGATGATAGAAAAATAGAGGGCTATGTAGAAAGAAGGGTTAGATTGACCTTGGAGAGGTTAAAAGGTCAGTTAAAAGAGGTTATTAGATACCACCTGTACCTAATGAAGTGGTCATTGAGTGTATGTTCATGGTCCTCTGCTGCTGTAGCCCATTCACCTCAACGTTCAACATGCTGTGTGTTCAGAGATGCTTTTCTGCTACCACTGTTGTAACGTGAGGTTATTTGAGTTACTATCACCTTCCTGTCAGCTTGAACCAGTCTGGCTATTTTCCCCTGACCTCTCTATTAAGAAGGTGTTTTTTGCCCACAGAACTTCCGCTCACTGGATGGTTGTTTTTTTTAATACCATTCTCTGTAAACTCGCGGGTGTTCTGTTTGAAAATCTCAGGAGATGAGCAGTTTCTGAGATTCTCAAACCACCCCGTCTGGCACCAACAATCATTCCACGATCAAAGTCACTTAGATCACATTTCTTCCCCATTCTGATGTTTGGTCTGAACAACTGAACCTCTTGACCATGTCTGCATGCTTTTACGCATTAAGTTGCTGCCATATGATTGGCTGATTAGATATTTGCATTACCGTATGGGTGTAGACATGTAGCTAGTAAAGTGGCCACTGAGAGTATGTATGTACAGTGCAAACGTTATATTTTCAATTGTTGGTGTTTTCCTAACGCCATTATTAACGAATCTGGTTACTGCTGGTCCCACTCTCCCGAGCAGTCACCTGTTCACTAAACTGCCATCAGGGAGATGCTACAAGTCCATCCCCACCAGGACTACATGTCCTCTCTGAGGGCGAGTCTTCAAAGCATTTTCAGTCTGACTGCTACAGTTGGAAGTTTCCACCTGTTTCAAAAGGGCAACAATTACACCAGTGCCCAAGAAGAGCAGTGTGAGCAACCTTAATGACTATCGCTCAGCAGCACTCACATCTACAGTGACGAAATGCTTTGAGAGGTTGCTCAAGGCTAGAATGAACTCTTGTCTCAGGAAGGACTTTGACCCATGGCAGTTTGCCTATTGCCACAAGAAGTCTACAGCAGATGTGACCTCAATGGTTCTCCGTGCAGCCTTGAACCATCTGGACAATGCAAATACCAATGTCAGGATGCTGTTTATTGACTATAGCTCAGCATTTAACATCATTCCTACAATCCTGATTGAAAAGCTACAGAACCTGGGCTGCTGTACCTCCCTCTGCAATTGGATCCTCGACTTCCTAACTGGAAAACCTCAAACTGGAAATAACATCTCCACTCGCTGACAATTAACACTGGTGCTCCACAGGGGTGTGTACTTAGCCTACTGCTCTACTCTCTCTACGCTATGTGACTAGGCACAGCTCAAACAGCATCTATAAATTTGCTGATGATACAACCACTGTGGGCAGAATTTCAGATGGTGATGAAAGGGCGTACAGGAGTGAGATTTACCAGTTAGTGGAGTGGTGTCGCAGCAACAACCTGGCACTCAACGTCAGTACGATGAAAGAGCTGATTTGGACTTCAGGAAGGGTAAGATGAGGGAACACATACCAATCCTCATAGAGGGATCAGAAATGGAGAGAGTGAGCAATTTCAAATTCCTGGGTGTTAATATTTCCGAGGGTCTAACCTGGTCCCAACATATCAATGCAGCTATGAAGAAGGCAAGACAGTGGCTCTATGTCATTAGGAGTTTGTGGAGATTTGGTTTGTCACCTAAAACACTCAGAAACTTCTACCGTCATTGGGGGGTGGGGGGGGCGATGCTACTGCACAGGACTGTAGCAGTCTGCAGACAGTTAGTCAGCTCCATTATGGGTACTAGTCTCCATAGTTTCGTTAGCCAGACAGTGGTGAATTTGTGGAATGCATTGCCATTGGTGGCCATTGACACCACATCATTGGGTATAGTTAAGGCAGAGGCTGATGGGTCAGGGCATGAAGGACTATGGGGAGAAGGCAGAAGATTGGGGCTGAGAGGAAAAATGGATCAGCCATGATGAAATGGCGGAGCAGACTCGATGGGCCAAATGGTCTAATTCTGCTCCTTTCCCTCATGGTCTTATAATTCACAAAACACCAAAATTGAGCTGCTTTGTTCACCTTAAGAGCCAGTGTCTGACGTAATGACGTCAGTGTAAGGCGACTGCTTTCAATTTGCTGGTACTAGCAGTAACGAGCTGTGGCTTTTGTTAAGCACATAAAATGACTCTCTGTTTCATTCACAAAATCCTACGCTATCTTGGGCCCAGCACACTGATGCAGTACAAAGAAGGCACTGCAGTGCCTATTCTTCACTCGGAGTTTGATGAGTTTTGGTACGTCACCAAACAGAAGAGACTGAAGAGACCCTCGCAAATTTCTGGCCGATGTACGGTGGAGAGCATTCTGACTGGTTGTACCACTGGCCGGTATGGAGTCTCCAATGCACAGGATCACAGGAGACTGCAGAGGTTTGTAACTCAACCAGCTGCAGCATGGAGCACAACCCTCTTCACCATCGAGGACGTGCCTCAGCAAGGTGGTGACCATCACTCAGGACCCTCATCATTGAGGACATGCCCTCTCCTCATTGTTACCACCAGGGACAGACCCTCTCCTCATTGTTACCATCGGGGACATGCCCTCTCCTCATTGTCACCATTGGGGACATGCCCTCTCCTCATTGTTACCATCTGGTACATCCCCTCTTCTCATTGTTACCATCTGGGACATGCCCTCTTCTCATTGTCACCATCGGGGACATGCCCTCTCCTCATTGTTACCATCTGGGACATGCCCTCTTCTCATTGTCACCATCGGGGACATGCCCTCTCCTCATTGTTACCATCGGGGACATGCCCTCTTCTCATTGTCACCATCGGGGACATGCCCTCTCCTCATTGTTACCATCTGGGACATGCCCTCTTCTCATTGTCACCATCGGGGACATGCCCTCTCCTCATTGTTACCATCGGGGACATGCCCTCTCCTCATTGTTACCATCTGGGACATGCCCTCTTCTCATTGTTACCATCGGGGACATGCCCTCTTCTCATCACTGCCATCAGAGAGGAGGTACAGGAGCTGGAAGACACACTCTCATCACTTAGGAATGGTTTCTTCCCCTCTGCCATCTGATTCCCTAGAACACACTATTTGAAAATCTCTACATAAACAAATTCTGACAAATATCCAATGTGCAAAAGAAGAGAAATTGTGCAAATGAAATAATACTGAGAACATGAGTTGTGGAGTCCACAGTTTGTGGTGATCCCAGTCAGTGAGTTCACAGGTCAGAGTGCCATAGTACCATGACCAGCTAGCCCAGCTAGCCCAGGGGCTGGCGAACCCAGAGGTCCAGTGAGTCTGGAGGTTGGAAGCCAGGTGTGTTCAGGTGCAGGCTGGGGACTGGAGTTTGAAAGACTGATATCTGAGAGTCCAGGTCCCTGGACTGGAGGCCGGAGACCTGGAGGCGGCCTGCCCTGGGTTTGGAGGCAAGTCTGTGTGGGTGAGTGGGTGGGTGGATGTGAGAGAGTGTGGAAGAGGGGCTTGTTTGCTGTTGTTGTTTTGTTCTGTTGTTCTGCTGAACATTGTGGGCATGTTGAGTTGGTGCCTGAGCTAGTGGCAACACTTGTGGGCTGTCTCCTGCACATCCATAGGTTGTGCTGGCTGTTAATGCAAACAGCGTATTTCGATGTACATGCGGAAAATAAATCTGAATCTGAAGCTTTGTCTTTAATTAATAGCCTTTTTTGTAGACCTTTGTCAAAACTTTTCTACTTTTCAAATGTATGTTCAGCTGCTCTTGAAGTTAAAAGAATTCTCATGAATTGTTTTATACGGGGTTATTGTTGTATAGACAGTCTGCAAGTTGCTCCAAAGGTCTGCTGGATGTGCAGAGAAGAGAAGCAAGATGAATCAAGATGAATGGGCCTGTAACCACTCTTCTGCCTGCTCAGTCTCCGTCAGTTTGATTACTCTAGGCCAGCTTGGGGTGGTGTGATCCTGTTTGGAATATATAGTCCTGAGCCACTGTGGGATCGTGTGATCCAGTTTGGAACAGATTGCTCTGGCCTGCACTCTGCTAAATATATTTCCAGGGAATATTTTTTTGAATTTTTCGTTTCTATGTGTGCTGATTAGAAAAATACCAGTGTCAATTTCACATATTGATTTACAAGGTTATATCAATTACTTCAGATCAGCTTCAGGCAAGAAAATAAAAGCAAATTATGGCTGCAGCTCAGTCCTGCTTACGAGATTCAGAAAGAAGGGTGAGGTAGAAATCAGGATTGATGAGATGTAGTTTCACTCCTGAAACAGCATGCTTCTTTTTCAGATTATGCTGAGCAGTTCACAGATATGACGAATAGACAATGATTTGCTCTCAAATCTCCTGCATGAGCGAATTCCCCAGCACAAAGTGTCCAAGGTCTGATGTGCATAGACCATCCATCATCATCATTATAGAACGTAGACTATAGAACAGTACAGCCCAGTACAGGCCCTTTGGCCCAGCAATGTTGTGCTAACCTTTTAACCTACTCCAAGATCATCCTAACCCTTCCCGCCCCCTTAGCCTCCATTCATATGCCTATTGAAGAGTCTCTTAAACGTCTCCCACCTATCTGCCTCTACCACCACCCTCAGCACCATGTTCCAAGCATCCACCACTCTCTGTCAAAAAAAACTATCTCTGACATCCCCCTTAAACTTTCCTCCAATCACTTTAAAATTATGCCCTCTTCTATTAGTCATTACCACCCTGTGGAGAAGTCTTTGGTTGTCCACTCGATCGATGCCTCTTATCAACTTGTAAACTACTACCACTACGTTGACTCAGGCCTAGGGGGCAGGCATCTTGTAAAAGCCACCACTTATCCTCCTTTGCTCTAAAGAGAAGATTCCTAGCTCGCTCAACCTATCTCCATATGACATGCTCTCTAATCCAGGCAGCATCCTGGTAAATCTCTGCACCCTCTCTAAAGCTTCCACATCCTCCGTATAATGAGGCAACCAGAACTGAACACAATACTCCAAGTGGAGTCTAGCCAGGGTTTTATAGAGCTGCAACATAACCTCGTGGCTCTTGAGCTTAATTCCCGACTAATGAAGGCCAACACACCGTACACCTTCTTAACCACCACGCCAGCTGGGAGCGGTTTAGAAGGCCTGTACACCAGGCCACTCAGTGTAGTGCGTATGGAAACAGGGGAAGGATTACAGTATTATCCAGGCCTTTGGAGAATTACCAGAGGACTTGTAATTACAATTCAGCCAGTTCAAATCACTGGGGGTTAAATTTAGAAACAAAAAAAAATTAAAGAATAAAATTACCAGGCACTTGGAAAGATCTAATTTAAGAAAGGTCAGCCGGTACAGATTTGTAAAAATTGATTCTGTTTGATCAACCTAATTGTACTTTCTGATGAAGTGATGGAGAAGATTAATACGGTGCATGAACACAGAACAGGCCCTTCACCTTCAGGTCTCTATATGAATTTTAGGAAAATATTTGACAAAGAACCAGCTGGCAAACTCTGTGTGCAAGGAAGCAGTGAGTCGACGATGGCAGACAGTGGTCTTTCTCAATAAAGGCTGTTACGTACCCCGTAACTGGGTTGCCAAACCAGCAGAAATGGATCACTCAGTTGGAGTCTAGATTACTAGAACTAAGAAAGTTTTATTAAAGAAACAAGCAACACAGTAATCGAAAGGATAATAAATGCAACAGTTCAGCAATGATAAACACACGTGCACAGAATTAAGATAACAGGATCAATCAAGCTCTATCGTTGTCTAGGGGTAAATGACCAATTTCAAAGTGACACAAAAGTCCAGTTCGATTTAATAGTTCAGTTCGCAGTAATCGTTGCCATGGCGATGGACAACGTGGGGGGAGGGAGAGAGAGAACGGGAACGACTGATCATTCAGACCGGCGAGATTGCTCACAAGCAGCTTTCCGGGCGGGTCCTTGGTGATGTCACCTGAGGTCACCGACTGTGACCCCTCCTCCAGATACGGTCGATCCTCTGCAGTGAACTCGGCACCCAAGCGAGGGTGGACACACACCGGGTTCCCGCTGATCGTACCTTTCCACCCTGTGCGTTGTCCGGTACTTCCCACCGACTCGTGAGAGGCGCACCGCTTCCAGGGTCTCGTTACCTCGGGTGTCATGTGTGCTGCCTTAGCAAACCTGTCCCTTTTTATCCCCCTGCTGGGGTATCGCCTGTCCATCACTTCAAACAGTTCAGGGTTCAAAGGGGGAGCCGCTCCAGACGGCTCTCTCTCTCCCGTCCCTTCATTACACATCTCCAGATGCTGCTTCATTGTTCCTTATCTCTCCCTCCCCTGAGGACAGGTGGCAGACCAACTGCTGATCTCACAGGACAGCTAACATCTATGTGTATTCTCGTCACACTTCCCCCCTTTAAGGATTTTTACCGGGAGGTAAAAATTACAAACATGAATACATTAGTTGATACACACACAAGTATACATCTTTATCAGCTATTTGGCTAACACAGCGAGTTTGAAGTTGTCAACACCTTTGACAGACAGTCATCACATTTTCTGTTCCTTTTATATGTGTTACTAATAATCCCTTAGACCAGGCTCCAACTTAGCAAACTTCATAGTGGCCAAAAACACTGATGAATTGCGATCAATGTAACCTCTCATTTGGTTTTGTCCCGGACCACAATAACAAGGGTCGTCCCATTCCGACCTAGTTTTCTCTCGCAAGGGCTTAGTAGGAAGGGGAGGGGTAGTAACCGCAGAGTTATTGCAAAACTTCCTACAGTACCCCACCATCTCCAAGAGCCTTCTGAGGGCCCTCTTGTCTGTCGGGGTTGGGAGGTCAGCGATAGCCTGCACTGTAGCTTGCATCGCTGCCAGCTGCCCCTGTGTCACCACAACTCCCAGGTAAGTGACCTTCGCGTGGCCGAACTCATTTTTTTCAAGGTTCACTATCAGGCTGGCTTCAGACCGCCGTATTAAATTGCCAATACACACCTCTGTGTTCGTCAGACCTTTAGTCACTGAATTACTCATTATATATGATTGTTGTGATTGTAACAGACATCACCCAACGTCCCAGTTCTTTGCATCGCCTCAGGACAATCAAACCCACGGGTGCGAGTAGTTTAATTACTCCTGCTAAAGAGTCGCTTTGTTCGGGGATTAAGGGTGAGACCTTATCAGCAGACCTGGCCAAAACAATAGCCTTCTTCCATCTGATCGATCCCATACTAATCTTTTCAAAATGGTTTTTTTCTCTTATCAGGGGGCCCCTAGCTTCATTGATTTCCACGCTAACACCGACTAGGTTTGTTAGCATATCAAAAGCCGGTGACTGTTTCAGTTCGCGTCGGTCATGATCAATAACATTCTTCCCCCTGGGCAGCCGGTAAACCTCTTTCATGATTCCACCAACTGTTTCCTCCAGCACCGCAAAATGTCCACCGGGGGGTACCTCATGGGCCATGTTAAAAACCTCATCCCCATAACTCTTTTGCACCACCCCCCACTCCTCATCTACGGGGACTGTACTTGATTTCCCCTTTTTCCTTAGCACTTCCTCCTCCACACAATAGCCTACTAGTTCCCTTGTTAAAGCTGTGTCAGAAAGAGCTGTCTCTGCCAAAACCATCAGCCCCTCGTCTCGCTCCTGCGTCTGCACAAATTCTTTCCTGGTTAATGCTAAGTCTGTCCCAGCTCCCTCACTACCTCTTGTCTCACTACACTCCTTCTTTTCACTTTCTACCCCCTTCCCGTACAAGGTTGGCAGAAACGTCTCAGCTAAATTTACTACCGCGGTCCCATGATGAACCTGTGAGTCCATGGGCGGGGCCTCACTGCTGGCAGGCTGACCTGTCAATCTCATGACTGGGAACACGATTCCCCCGGCGATGTCATTACCGAGCAAGACTTCCACGCCTTTCATCGGTAACTCGGACCTCACCCCGATCGTGACTAGTCCAGAGACCAGGTTGCTTTGTAGGTGTATCTGGTGCAAAGGGACTGACTCTGTCCCTGCCCCAACACCTTTGACCTCTACCTCCCCAGTCTGGGTCTCTGAGCTAAACTCTAATACACTCTTCAATATTAGTGACTGACACGCTCCCGTGTCTCTCCAGATCCGCACTGGAACTGGTTTTAACCCCTCCTTCACTGACACCAATCCGGCCGAGATAAACCTCTCGCGCCCTTCCTGAACTTTTTCAGACCTGTCCTTCCCTAGCGGTTCGCTTAACAGCTCAATACAGCCATTCAAAATTGCCGTTTTTCCTTTTCCCGTCTCCTTCTTTGGGGCAAAGCACCTGGACGCAAAGTGTCCGGCTTTCCCACAATTATAACAGACGACCCCAGGAGGCTTCCTACCAGACTGCTCCCGGTCTACCTTATCCTTTTCATTAGTCCCCGGCTTACTTTCTGACTTTTCCGGCGGACTCTCCCCGCCGTCCTGACTACCCTTCTGGTAGCCTTTACTCGGGGCAAACTTCATTTTATGCGTCAACGCATACTCATCCGCTAACTTAGCAGTTGCGGCTAACGTGGCTGCCTCTTTCTCATCGAGGTAGGGTCTCATACCCTCAGGGACACAACCTTTAAACTGCTCAATCAGGATCAGCTGTAGCAGTCTGTCATAATCCCCATCTACCCCCTTCGAGGCGCACCAACGCTCACAATATGTCTGCATCTCACGGGCAAACTCTAAATACGTGCGGTCCCACTGCTTCCTCGCATTCCGGAACCTCTGCCGGTATGCCTCCGGGACCAACTCATAAATCCTGAGGATGGCCTCCTTCACCACCTCATACATCTGGGCATCTTCCGCGGACAAAGCTGAGTAAGCTTGTTGGGCTTTCCCTTTCAGTACACTCTGAAGCAAAACAGCCCACTTATCCCTCGGCCAGTCCTGACTTATAGCAACTTTTTCGAAATGGAGAAGGTACCAATCCACATCGGTATCGTCAAATGGGGGAACCAGCCTAACCTCCTGGGTCGCCCGGAACCCTCCACCTTGGTTCGGCATGGGCCCCTGCTCTGCCCTTATCTTTAACTTCTCCAGCTCAAATTCCCTTTCCCTGTTTCCCTCTCTCTTCTCGCTCCCATTGCCTCTCTTTCTCTTCTCTCTCCAACTGTCTCTCTCTCTCTTTCTCTTCTCTCTCCAACTGTCTCTCTCTCTCTCTCGTCTTTCTGCCTCTCTCTCCTTCTCGCTCCAACTGTCGTACCCGGAACTCGTGCTCGAGTCTCAGTTTTTCAAGCTGCAACTGTACCGCGTCTCCAGCAGGTTTTTCAATAGACACCACCTCCAGCTCCCCTTGGGGAAACACACCCTTAGGTACATAGTGCTCTACGATAGCTCTGTGTATCTCCTCTCTCCTCATTGTCGACTTCCTCTTAGCAAGATTCAACCGTTTGGCCACAGCTACCAGTTCCGCTTTCTGGCATCCTCTAATGCCTCCAAGGTCGGCGCCTTTATAAATCCCTCAATCTCCATTTCTGCTGTTTGTCTTTTCTTTCTTTCGGGAATTTTAACCCAATCAATTTACTCCGTCCCAAATTTAGCGTTCAAAATCGCGGACGAGAACCCCACTTATGTTACGTACCCCGTAACTGGGTTGCCAAACCAGCAGAAATGGATCACTCAGTTGGAGTCTGGATTACTAGAACTAAGAAAGTTTTATTAAAGAAACAAGCAACACAGTAATCGAAAGGATAATAAATGCAACAGTTCAGCAATGATAAACACACATGTGCACAGAATTAAAATAACAGCATCAATCGAGCTCTATCGTTGTCTAGGGGTAAATGACCAATTTCAAAGTGACACAAAAGTCCAGTTCGATTTAATAGTTCAGTTCGCAGTAATCGTTGCCATGGCGATGGACAACGTGGGGAGAGAGAGAGAGAGAGAGAGAACGGGAACGACTGATCATTCAGACCGGCGAGATTGCTCACAAGCAGCTTTCCGGGCGGGTCCTTGGTGATGTCACCTGAGGTCACCGACTGTGACCCCTCCTCCAGATGCGGTCGATCCTCTGCAGTGAACCCGGCACCCAGGCAAGGGCGGACCCACACCGGGTTTCCGCTGATCGTACCTTTCCACCCTGTGCGTTGTCCGGTACTTCCCACCGACTCGTGAGAGGCGCACCGCTTCCAGGGTCTCGTTACCTCGGGTGTCATGTGTGCTGCCTTAGCAAACCTGTCCCTTTTTATCCCCTTGCTGGGGTATCGCCTGTCCATCACTTCAAACAGTTCAGGGTTCAAAGGGGGAGCCGCTCTAGACAGCTCTCTCTCCCGTCCCTTCATTACACATCTCCAGGTGCTGCTTCATTGTTCCTTATCTCTCCCTCCCCTGAGGACAGGTGGCAGACCAACTGCTGATGCCACTGGTGCTAACCCAGGCCAGCAAACATCTTAATTTATGTGTATTCTCGTCACAAGGCGTAGACCATTTTCCAAACAGGTAGCAAGTTCAGAAATCGGAGGTGCAAAGGGACTTGGGAGTCCTCGTGCGGGATTCCATAAAGAGTAAAATCAAGGATATAATGCTGAGGCTTTATACAGTGCTGGATATTGTCAACAGCTTTGGGCCTCTTATCTAAGAAAGATGTGTTGGGTTTGGAGAGGGTCCAGAGGAGGTTTCCATGAATGATTCTGGGAATGGATGGCTCTGGGCCTGTGCTCCCTGGAAATAAGAAGAATGAGGGGGATCTTACTGAATCTAACCGAAGATTGAAATACCTTGACAGAGTGGACGTGGAGAAGATGTTTCCTGTAGTGGGGAGTCTAGGACCAGAGGACACAGATAGAGTGGATGTGGAGAGGATGTTTCCTGTAGTGGGGAAACTAGGACCAGAGGACACAGATAGAGTGGATGTGCAGAAGATGTTTCCTGTAGTGGGGAGTCTAGGACCAGAGGACACAGATAGAGTGGATGTGGAGAGGATGTTTCCTATAGTGGGGGAGTCTGGGACCAGAGGACACAGATAGAATGGGTGTGGAGAGGATGTTGGAGTCTAGGACCAGAGGACACAGATAGAGTGGATGTGGAGAGGATGTTTCCTATAGTGGGGAGTCTAGGACCAGAGGACCCAGATAGAGTGGATGTGGAGAGGATGTTTCCTATGGTGGAGGAGTCTAGGACCTGAGGGCACAGATAGAGTGGGTGTGGAGAGGATGTTGGAGTCTAGGACCAGAGGACACAGATAGAGTGGATATGGAGAGGATGTTTCCTGTAGTGGGGAGACTAGGACCAGAGGACACAGATAGAGTGGATGTGCAGAAGATGTTTCCTGTAGTGGGGAGTCTAGGACCAGAGGACACAGATAGAGTGGATGTGGAAAGGTTGTTTCCTGTAGTGGGGGAGTCTGGGACCAGAGGACACAGATAGAGTGGGTGTGGAGAGGATGTTGGAGTCTAGGACCAGAGGACACAGATAGAGTGGGTGTGGAGAGGATGTTTCCTATAGTGGGGGAGTCTAGGACCAGAGGACACAGATAGAGTGGGTGTGGAGAGGATGTTGGAGTCTAGGACCAGAGGACACAGATAGAGTGGATGTGGAGAGGATGTTTCCTGTAGTGGGGAGTCTGGGACCAGAGAGCACAACGTCAGAAAAGAATGACATTCCTTTGGAACAGAGATGAGGAAGAAATTCTTTAGCCAGAGGGATATATATGCATATATTTCTGTAATTGTGTGTGTATATATATGAAAATGTTAGTGGTTTGATAGCAAAGTTGCAGAAGGCACAAACATTGACAGAGTTGTGGATAAAAGTTGAGATATATGATCAGTTCTGTTTGTCACATGTACATGGAAACATCGAAACATGCAGTAGATGGGTTGTCTGCATCAATATCCAGGGTGTCAAAGGATACAGCAGATTTCAGATCGGTTGGAAGTGCGGATATGGGGATGACAGCTGGTGTTTAAACCGGACAAATCTCGTGCACTGAGAAATTGGCAGGAACGTTAGTAGCAAACACTCTGCAGGCCCAGCACCGCCAGAGGGAGGAAATGAATCGCTGGCGTTTCTGGTCGAAGCCCTGCGTCAGGCTGGAGATCAGCTGGTCAGCGTGGAGCGGACGTGCTGAGGGGAGGAAATGAATCGCTGGCATTTCTGGTCGAAGCCCTGCATCAGGCTGGAGATGAACTGGTCAGCGTGGAGCGGACGTGCTGAGGGGAGGAAATGAATCGCTGGCGTTTCCGGTCGAAACCCTGCATCAGGCTGGAGATGAGCTGGTCAGCGTGGAGCGCACGTGCTGAGGGGAGGAAGTGAATCGCTGGCGTTTCCGGTCGAAGCCCTGCATCAGGCTGGAGATGAGCTGGTCAGCGTGGAGCGGACGTGCTGAGGGGAGGAAGTGAATCGCTGGCGTTTCCGGTCGAAGCCCTGCATCAGGCTGGAGATGAGCTGGTCAGCGTGGAGCGGGCGTGCTGAGGGGAGGAAATGAATCGCTGGCGTTTCCGGTCGAAGCCCTGCGTCAGGCTGGAGATGAGCTGGTCAGCGTGGAGCGCACGTGCTGAGGCAGGAAGGGATTCCGTTCTGATTGGTGCTGTGAGAGGGCGTGCCGGTAGTGGAGTGTTGATGTGCAGAGGGATCTTGTGCTCCCTGCTGTCTGAAAGTGGAAGCACAGCTAGGGAGGTGAGTGAAGAAGATCCATAGCAGGGCAGGGCATTGACTATTTCAGGTGCCGTGGTAGCGTAGCGGGCTGGCTCAATGTTATTACAGCACCAGGCATTGGAGTTCAGAGTGCAATCCTGTTGTTTTCTGTAAGGAGTCTCTGTTCATCCACCTTGTGAAATGTGTGGGTCTTCCCCAGGTACTGCAGTTTCCTCCTATAGTCCAAAGCCGAATCAGTTTAATGGTTAATTGGTCGCTGTCAGCTGCTCGGTGATTAGGCTAGGGTTAAGTCAGTGTTGCTGGGTGGCGTGGCTCGAATGGCCGGAAGGATGTTTTCCATGCAGAATCCGTAAATAAAAATAGAAAATCAATAACATTTGAGCAGTCACTTTGAAAGTTTCTGGCAGGTCAGTTTTGGAGTACTGCGTGCAATTTAATTCAGAGCATTACAGATTACCTGGATTAGGTGTAGTGGAAGTTGAATAAACATCCATTGTTTTGTCTGCAGTGTCCAAGGCTGAGGGATGAGAGGCAAAGATCGGCAGGTAGTCAGAAACTCGCTCCTGGCTCTGAAATGCTGAATGGCAGGGGGAACGTTTAAAGGTAGTTTGTCAGGAAAAGTTTTTCAAGGTTTTTTTATACAGAGGTGGTAGGTTGCCTGGAACGTGCTGCTGGGGAGGAGCTGCTGGAATGTGCTGCTGGGGAAATGCTGCTGGAACGTGCTGCTGGGAGGTGTAACTTGGAGGAAGTCAACAAGCCTGCCAAGAAGGTGCCCAAGAATTCTGGAACCCTCCCGCCAAGCCTGAGGGGAGTAGTTGCCAAACCCCATTAGGGGAAAGGCTCCTAGGTGTAGATTGTTGGGGCACAGTACCAGGAGGACAGATTATTTGTAGCCCCTTATTGCCATCGTCCGAGGATACAGATGAAGATTTGGACTCTGATTTGGTCAAGTCTCTGGAGTTGGATAAGGACCCCAATTTGGACTCTGTTTCGACAAAGGCCTCTAGTTAACTTATAGAAAGGATTCTGAGAGCTGCCGACTTGCCTCATGATTACCAACAACGTCACCCCGAGCAGCCAGAGCTGTCAGAAGTCAGCAATGGGGAGGAGGTCCTGTTATGGTACATACGTGACTACACCAGCCTCTGGGGTCTGGATGTTCCAATTCTCCAGAGTATGGATAGCTGGTGCAGTCCTTTTAAAGATTCTGGTCCACTCCGCTAATTGGTGGCCATGTTTTGGCGCCAAGATTTGGACATTGACTTCGGTTTGGTGCTCAATTGCCAGCTCAACTTGGGTTCAGCCTGCGATTGCACTTAGGATTTCTGTCTCGTTTGGATACTCATCTAGCTCATCAGCTTCTTGTCTAGCATCCAGTCAGGGACCCTGTTCTTGCCTCAGTCTCAGTTCTAGTCTTGGAGACTCCCGCACTTGGGTCCTTACCATCTGCACCTGGGTGTCTCATCACAGGGTTAGGGTTGGGTTGTTGGTGGCTGGCTTAGGGTTAGGTTCAATGGTTTAATTTGATATCAGAGAGTATATACAGCATATAACTGGAAATTCTTAAACTCTTCACAGAAGTGAAGCCCAAAGAATGAACGACAGAAAAACGTTAGAACCCCAAAGCCCAATCTCCCTCCTCCCAAGCACGTACAGCAGCAAGACATCATCCATTCCCCTCCCCTCCCTCCACTTGTCCCAGCAGGGCATCATTCATTCCCCTCCCCCTCCCTCCACTTGTCCCAGCAAGGCATCATCCATCCCCTCCCCCTCCCTCCACTTGTCCCAGCAGGAAGCTTTAACACCCCCACCCACCAAGCAAACACGAGGAAATCTGCAGATGCTGGAAATTCAAGCTACACACATCAAAGTTGCTGGTGAACGCAGCAGGCCAGGCAGCATCTCTAGGAAGAGGTACAGTCGACGTTTGGGGCCGAGACCCTTCGACAAGACTAACTGAAGGAAGAGCTAGTGAGAGATTTGAAAGTGGGAGGAGGAGGGGGAGATCCAAAATGATAGGAGAAGACAGGAGGGGGAGGGATGGAGCCAAGAGCTGGACAGGTGATTGGTAAAATCTCCCTTTTCATATATCGTATCCCTTTTGCCAATCACCTGTCCAGCTCTTGGCTCCATCCCTCCCCCTCCTGTCTTCTCCTATCATTTTGGATCTCCCCCTCCCCCTTCCACTTTCAAATCTCTTACTAGCTCTTCTTTCAGTTAGTCCTGACGAAGGGTCTCGGCCCGAAATAGTAAAGCAGCTGTCTCAATGATCCGACTTCCGTGACGTTCCAGTTGGTGATCCTGGCGAGGGATCGAGTTATCCACAGGAGCTGCTTGAGGCTGCACTCCCCAAAGGCCCCTCTCTTCCAGGCCACTCCTGGAGATATTGAAAACGCGAGTCAGCTGGCTGAGCTCCGGAAGCTGTGTGGAACCACAGTTTGAGAGCAGCAGTGGATCATGGACCCCGACAGGACCCCAGCCACTTTGAAAAGGGGTAAAAAGAGACATTAAAGAGAGGACTTTAAGCTGTTTCACAGATGAGCTGGCAGAAGTGGCCTCCTGGCACCATTTTAGCTCCTCTGGAGGATTGTTGGTGGTGGGAACATACTGCTACTCCACACAACCCATTCCCAAATGTAGACAACATGAGGAAATTGTCTTCAATTCCACCTCGACCATGTAAACTAGACCCTGGGCAGAGCAGCTGCCACTCTGCCTGTGATGTTCTCTGAATGAGGCCGCAAGCTTAAGCTGGTAGGAATTACCTTCAAAAGCCTTAAAGCACAGAAGCAGAAGAGCAGAGGATTCAATTCCACACACAGTTCTCAGCAGCATTTTTCATGAAGACAACAGGATTGGATGTCAATGAGATGCAGGCTCTGTACATTTGCAACTGAATAGATTTTCAAAGCAGAGAAGTCACCCAAATAAAACACAACTACCGAGAGGAACATTTGTCTCTTTCATAAAGGTATAAGAGCTTTGTAAACTTGCAACGAACAAAAGCAAAGATAGCTGTGTCACTATATCAATAGATTTATTAGCAGAACATCAGAGTAAACACCATCATTGCTTGTGAAAAAATGCAGGAAAAATCGAAGTGTCCTCTTCTCATTGTTACCATCAGAGAGAAGGTAGAGGAGCCGGAAGACACATGCTCAATGTTTCGGTAACAGCTTCTTCCCCTCTGTCATCTGGCTTCTGAGTGGACAATGAACCCATGAGCACTGAAAAAATTTATTTTTCTTTTTTTGCTGTGTGTTTCTTTGCACCACTTAATTAATTATACATATATAACATTGTGTTGAATCAGCTAAAAAGTAAAAAAAACAGAACTAATCCCCCCTACCGATACAATGTCCATATCCCTCCGTCTTCCTCATACTCCTGTGCCTATCTAAACGTCATCCCTCCGTCTTCCTCATACTCCTGTGCCTATCTAAACGTCTCTTACAAGCCTCTAATGTATTCGCCTCTACCACCACACCAGGCAGTGCATTCCAGACATCCACCACTCTCTGAGTAAAAATCTTATCCCTCACATCCCCCTTGAACCTACCCCCTCTCACCTTCAATGCATACCCTCCAGTATTAGACATTTCATCCTGGGAAACAGACACTCCCTGTCCTCTCATAATCTTGTAAACCTCTATCAGGTCTCCCCTCGGCCTCCGACACCCCAGAGAAAACAACTCAAGTTTGTCCAGCCTCTCATGATAGCACCTGCCCTCTAAACCAGACAGCATCCTGGTAAATCTCTCCTGCACCCTCTCCGAAGCCTCAAATCCTTTTGATAGTGGGGCAACCAAAGCTGCATGCAATGCTTCAGATGAGGCCTAACCAGAGTTTTATAAAGTTGCAACATAACCTCCTGACCTTTGAACTCAATGACTTGACTAATAGAAGTAAACATTCCATAAGCCTTCTTCACCACCCTGTCAACCTGTGTGGCCACTTTCAAGGAGCTATGAACTTGGATCCCAAGATCTCTCTGCTCAGAAACACTATTAAGTATCTTGCTCTTAAAAGTGTATGTCTCCTTGCATTTACCCTACTGAGGTGCAACACCTCACATTTATCTGGGTTAAACTCCATCTGTCATTTCTCTGCCCATATCTGCAACTGATCGACATCATGCTGTATTCTTTGTCAGTCTTCTACACTATCCACAACTCCATAAATTTTGGTATCATCTGCAAACTTACTAACCCACCCATCTACATTTTCATCCAGGTCATTTATATACATCACAAACAGCAGAGGTCCCAGCACAGATCCCTGTGGAACACCACTCAAATAAGTCCCTTCAACCACTACCCTCTGTCTTCTGTGTGCAAGATAGTTCTGAATCCAAACAGCCAATTCGCTGCGGACCCCATGCATCTTAATCTTCTGGATTAGTCTCCCATGACAGACTTTGTCAAACTCTTTACTAAAATCCATGTAGACAAATCCACTGTTCTAATCTTATCAGTCTCTCATCACCTTATCAAAAAAACTCAGTCGAGTTGGTAAGGCATGACTTGTCCTGTACAAACCCATGCTGGCTTTCCCTAATTAGGCTATGAGTTTCCAAATGCTCATTAATCCTATCCCTAAGAATATTTTCCAGCAATTTCCCTACAACCGTGAGACTCACCAGTCTATAGTTCCCAGAGTTTTCCCTTGCTCCCTTCTTAAATAGAGGTACAACATTAGTCACTTGCCAGCCTGGGACTTCACCCAAAAGATACTGGACAAGAGCCCCAGCAATCTTGTCTGTTGCCTCCTTCAATAACCCTGGGGAAACCCCATCAGGCCCTGAGGAGTTATCCACCTTAATACTCATTAGGAGTCCCAACACTTCCTCCTCTTTGACCTCTAAACACCCTAACGTATTTAAACACTCAGCACTGATCTCCTGGTCCTCCACATCCTTTTCCTTGGTAAGTACTGAAGCAAAGTACTCATTAAATACCTCACTCACATTCTCTGCATCCAAACAAATGTTGTCCCCTTTATCTTTGAGTGGTCCCACCCTCTCCCCAGTTATCCTCATGCTCTTGAGGAATGTATAAGATGTCAGGATTCACTTCAATCCTACTTCCCAAGGACTCTTCACAGCCCCTGCGGGCTTTCCTAAGTATGTTCCTTTGTTCTTTTCTGGTTTCTCATATGATCTCAACTTCCCAACCTTTTCCTTCTTGATTAAATTCATTACCTCTCTGGACATTCAAGGTTCTCTTACCTTTCCATCCCTGTCCTTCCCTCTGACAGGAACATACCTTTCCTGTACTCTGTACAGTTTGATCTTTAAACACCCTCCACATGTCTGATGCGGACTTGCCAGAGAAAAGGTGTTCACAATTGACACTTAGTTCCTGCCTAATGCTCTCAATATTTGACCTACTCCAATTTAAAACACTCTCACAAGAACCACGCCTAACCTTATCTATAGCTATCCCGAAAGTTAAGGAGTTGTGGTTACTGTTCCCTAATTGTTCACCACTGAAATCTCAGTCACCTGGCCAGGCTCATTACCCAACACCAGGTCCAGTGCAGGCCCTCCTCTCATTGAACTGTCCTCATATTGATTTAAGAAACCTTCCTGGAGACACTTAACAAATTCTGCCCCGTCTAAACCCCTTACACTAAGAAGGTCCCAGTTTATATTAAGGAAGTTGAAATCTGCCATGATAACCATCCCATAATTTTTACACGTTTCCTTAATCTGATTACATATCTGTTCCTCAATGTCCTCAAGTGGCTATGAGGGGGTCTGTCCATACAATCCCATCAGTGTGATTGCACCCTTCCTATTCCTGAGTTCAACCCAAATGGACTCAGTGTCTGACCCCTCCATTATGTCTTCCCTGAGTGCAGCTGTGATATTGTCCCTGATTAGTAGTACAACTCCCCCACCCTTTACCTCCTCCTCTATACTTTCTAAAACCTGGAAAACCTGGTACATTAATCACTCATTCCTGCCCCCTCTCTCAACCAAGTTTCAATAATGGCTACAACATCGTATTCCATGTATTGATCGATGCTCTAACTTCATCACCCTTACCTATAATAGTCCTAGCATTAAAATATACACACTTCAAACTATCCGACCCATCATACCTGTTATTTCAATTTTGCCTTTCAATTCTTTCCCTGACATCTACCTTTTGGTCCAATCCTTCCCTTACTGACTTGGTGCTCTGGTTCCCAGCCCCTGCAAAACCGGTTTAAACTCTCCTGAGTAGCACCAGCAAAACTTCGGACCAGGATATTGGTTCCCTCCAGTTCAGCCCCAACCCATTCCTCTTGTACAGGTCCCTCTTTTCCCGTGATCGAAGAACTTGAAATCCTGCCTCCTGCACCGTCCCCTCAGCCACTCACTCATCCGTGCTGTCAGCCCATCCCTACCTGCACCGTCCCCTCAGCCACTCACTCATCCGTGCTGTCACCCCGTCCCTACCTGCACCGTCCCCTCAGCCACTCACTCGTCCGTGCTGTCACCCCATCCCTACCTGCACCGTCCCCTCAGCCACTCACTCATCCGTGCTGTCACCCCGTCCCTACCTGCACCGTCCCCTCAGCCACTCACTCATCCGTGCTGTCACCCCATCCCTACCTGCACCGTCCCCTCAGCCACTCACTCATCCGTGCTGTCACCCCATCCCTACCTGCACCGTCCCCTCAGCCACTCACTCATCCGTGCTGTCACCCCATCCCTACCTGCACCGTCCCCTCAGCCACTCACTCATCCGTGCTGTCACCCCATCCCTACCTGCACCATCCCCTCAGCCACTCACTCATCCGTGCTGTCACCCCATCCCTACCTGCACCGTCCCCTCAGCCACTCACTCATCCGTGCTGTCACCCCGTCCCTACCTGCACCGTCCCCTCAGCCACTCACTCATCCGTGCTGTCACCCCGTCCCTACCTGCACCGTCCCCTCAGCCACTCACTCATCCGTGCTGTCACCCCATCCCCACCTGCACCGTCCCCTCAGCCACTCACTCATCCGTGCTGTCACCCCATCCCTACCTGCACCGTCCCCTCAGCCACTCACTCATCCGTGCTGTCACCCCGTCCCTACCTGCACCGTCCCCTCAGCCACTCACTCATCCGTGCTGTCACCCCATCCCTACCTGCACCGTCCCCTCAGCCACTCACTCATCCGTGCTGTCACCCCATCCCTACCTGCACCGTCCCCTCAGCCACTCACTCATCCGTGCTGTCACCCCGTCCCTACCTGCACCGTCCCCTCAGCCACTCACTCATCCGTGCTGTCACCCCGTCCCTACCTGCACCGTCCCCTCAGCCACTCACTCATCCGTGCTGTCACCCCGTCCCTACCTGCACCGTCCCCTCAGCCACTCACTCATCCGTGCTGTCACCCCGTCCCTACCTGCACCGTCCCCTCAGCCACTCACTCATCCGTGCTGTCACCCCGTCCCTACCTGCACCGTCCCCTCAGCCACTCACTCATCCGTGCTGTCAGCCCATCCCTACCTGCACCGTCCCCTCAGCCACTCACTCATCCGTGCTGTCACCCCATCCCTACCTGCACCGTCCCCTCAGCCACTCACTCATCCGTGCTGTCACCCCATCCCTACCTGCACCGTCCCCTCAGCCACTCACTCATCCGTGCTGTCACCCCGTCCCTACCTGCACCGTCCCCTCAGCCACTCACTCATCCGTGCTGTCACCCCGTCCCTACCTGCACCGTCCCCTCAGCCACTCACTCATCCGTGCTGTCACCCCATCCCTACCTGCACCGTCCCCTCAGCCACTCACTCATCCGTGCTGTCACCCCATCCCTACCTGCACCGTCCCCTCAGCCACTCACTCATCCGTGCTGTCACCCCGTCCCTACCTGCACCGTCCCCTCAGCCACTCACTCATCCGTGCTGTCACCCCATCCCTACCTGCACCGTCCCCTCAGCCACTCACTCATCCGTGCTGTCACCCCATCCCTACCTGCACCGTCCCCTCAGCCACTCACTCATCCGTGCTGTCACCCCATCCCTACCTGCACCGTCCCCTCAGCCACTCACTCATCCGTGCTGTCACCCCATCCCTACCTGCACCGTCCCCTCAGCCACTCACTCATCCGTGCTGTCACCCCATCCCTACCTGCACCGTCCCCTCAGCCACTCACTCATCCGTGCTGTCACCCCGTCCCTACCTGCACCGTCCCCTCAGTCACTCACTCATCCGTGCTGTCACCCCATCCCTACCTGCACCGTCCCCTCAGCCACTCACTCATCCGTGCTGTCACCCCGTCCCTACCTGCACCGTCCCCTCAGCCACTCACTCATCCGTGCTGTCACCCCATCCCTACCTGCACCGTCCCCTCAGCCACTCACTCATCCGTGCTGTCACCCCGTCCCTACCTGCACCGTCCCCTCAGCCACTCACTCATCCGTGCTGTCACCCCATCCCTACCTGCACCGTCCCCTCAGCCACTCACTCATCCGTGCTGTCACCCCATCCCTACCTGCACCGTCCCCTCAGCCACTCACTCATCCGTGCTGTCACCCCGTCCCTACCTGCACCGTCCCCTCAGCCACTCACTCATCCGTGCTGTCACCCCATCCCTACCTGCACCGTCTCCTCAGCCACTCACTCATCCGTGCTGTCACCCCATCCCTACCTGCACTAGCCCGCGGCACAGGGAGTAATCCGGAGATAACTACCATGGAGATCCTCCTCTTCAGCCTCTTTCCTATCTCTAAATAGTCACTGCATAGGCCCTCTTCCCCGTTTCTTCCTACAACATTGGTGCCAGTATGCACAACAGCCTAGCAGGTAGGTCATGCTGAGGAAGCAATGCGATTGCAGCAGGACTTAGACAAATTGGAAGAACGGGCAAAAAAGTGGCAGGTGGAATACAGTGTTGGGAAATGTACGATAATGCATTGTGGTAAAGGAAACGATAGTGTGGACTATTATCTAAATGGGGAGAAGGTTCAAACATCAGAGGTGCAGAGGGATTTAAGAGTCCTTGTGCAAGACCCCCAGAAGGTTTATTTACAGGTTGAGTCCGTGGTAAAGAAGGCAAATATGCTGGTATTTATTTCAAGGGGAATAGAATATTAAAGCAAGGAGATAATGCTGAGTCTTTATAAGACACTAGTCGGGCTGCACTTGGAGTGTTGTCAATAGTTTTGGGTCCCTTATCTCAGAAAGGATGTGCTTTCATTGGAGAGAGTCCAGAGGAGGTTCATGAGGATGATCCTGAGAATGAAGGGGTTAACATATGAGGAGCATTTGGCAGCTTTGGGCCTGTACTCTCCGGAATTTAGAAGAAGGCAGGGGATCTCTTTGAAAGCTACCGAATGTTGAGAGGACTAGATAGGGTGGATGTGGAGAGGATGTTTCCTATGATGGAGGTATCCAGAACTAGAGGGCACAGCCTCAAAATTGAGGGGCAACCCTTTAGAATAGAGGTAAGGAGGATTTTTTTTTTAGCCAGAAAGTAGTGAATCTGTGGAATACTCTGCCACAGACTGTGCTGGGGGCCAAGCCTGTGGGTACATTTAAAGCGGAAGTTGATAATTTACTGAACGGTCAGGGCATCAAAGGATGTGGCGAGAAGGCAGGTGTGTGGGGCAGAGTGGGATCCAGGATCAACCATGATAGAATGGTGGAGAAGACTCGATGGGCTGAATGGCCTCATTCTGTTCCTGTATCTTATGGTCTTATAGACTTCTGGCTCTTCCCCCTTCCCCTTGAGAATCTCCTGCAGATGCTCGGATCCACCATGGACCCGAGCACCTGGGAGGCAATACACCATGCTGGCATCTCTGTTGTGTCCATGGAATCTCCTTTCTGTCCCTCGAGTTCCCTGTCACTGCCTGACTTAACCCTTCCCTGCTGATCCTGGACTGCCACCAGCTTGGGAGCTGCAGCTCTGTCCTGGTGGGTGATGACCCCACCTCTTCACAGCACTATGCAAACAGATCCACTTACTCCTGAGGGGCTGGTCACGGGGACCCCTGCACTGACTGATTACTCCCCCTAACACTCCTGGTGCCCACCTAACCTACTGCTACGTGCCGTGTCAGAGGTGATTGTGCTCTTTCCATCACCATGGTTGTTCTTGGCAAATTTTTTTACAGAAGTGGTTTTGCCATTGCCTCTTCTGGGCAGTGTCTTTACAAGATGGGTGACCCCAGCCATTATCAACACAATTCAGTGGTTGTATAACCAGGACTTGTGATATGCACCAGCTGCTTATATGACCATGGGTTTCATGTGACCCTGATTTGGGGGGGTGGGGGGGCTAAGCAGGTGCTACACCTTGCCCGAGGGTGACCTGCAGGCTAGCGGAGAGAAGGAGCACCTTACACCTCCTGTGGTAGAGAGGTGCAGTATGTCCACTCTGCCACTCCACCATCACGCAGGCAAAGGAGCTCACCCAGCCCCTGAACTGTGTGACGGAACAGTGCAGGAGGAGTTTCATTATATCCATTTTTTTAAAAATCAGGTTTTCCCTCTCTCCAAAATCCCAAAAGCACAGAGGTAGGTTGATAGGCTACCGTTTATCTTAGGCTAGTGGAAAATATCTGAGAGAAGACCAGCATGCTGCCTGGATTAGAGAGGATGTCTTATGTGGAGAGCTTGAGTGAGTGAGGGCTTTTCTCTCTGGAAAGATAAAGGATTAGGTGATTTGAAATAGGTGCACTAGATGATAAGAGGCATAGATCAAGTGGACAGCCAGAGACTTTTCCCCCGGGTGGAAATGGGAGTACGAAGGAGCATAATTTTAAGGTTATTGGATGTCCAAGGTAGGTTTTTTAATCAGAGAGTGGTGGGTGTGTGGAACACCCTGCTAGGGGTGGTGATAGATACAGATACATTATGGACATTTAAGAAACTTTTAGGCACATGGATGATAGAAAAATGGAGGTGAGGTCTGTGTGGGAGGGAGGGTTAGATTGATCTTGGAGTAGGTTAAAAGGTCAGTACAACATTGTGGGCAGAAAGGCCTGCACTGTGCTGTAATGTTCTATGATCTATGTTCTATATTGTATCTTGATGAATCCACCTTCTGCTCGGATTTGAACACACTGCTCCAGAAACACTCTCAACGAAGCTCTTTATTGCTAGAGCACCAATTTATTTTCATCTTCTCGGGGAAAAGGCTTACGCTGGATCACTTTTTGTAACTCTGATACTGGTGTTAGTATTCTCTCTGTTCTCTTGATAGCACAGTCAGCTGCCGAGGAAAGTTATAACGCAGAAATTCTGCCAGCCCAGCCCTTTCCGTAGGGGGCTCTTCCAGATGCACGGTAACTCTGCAGGCACCTCCTTGGGCCGGGCAAAACAACGAGACGAGGTGTGTGCTTCATGACAAGCTCTCCGTGGAGCTCCAATGTGGCGGTTTTGTCAAACTTGTGTTCCCCCCAACCTTGAACAACTAGTGGTCAAATACTGGTCTTCCATTTCCCGCGGGAGTTCCTCTCCCTAATCTTGACCGCACTTTACATACCGCTAGTGCCTGATTATAATCAAGATACTGCATGATACCGTCTCCAAACAAGAAACACTCTATCCCACTACATTTCAAATTGTAGTCAGGGACTTCATCCAGGCTTGTTTGAAAGAAATCCTTCCCAATTACTATCAGCATATAACCTGTAGCACCAGAGGTCCCAACACACTGGGCCACTGTTATATGAAGATAAGGAAAGCCTACCGTTCCATGGCCAGACCGTATTTCAGTAAATCCGATCACTTGGCTGTCCTTCTCCTCCCTGTATACAGGCGAAGGCTAAAGAACAAACCCCAGAGATTAGGACAACAAAGAGGTGGTCACGGGAGGCAGAAGAGCGGCTATGGGATTCTTTGAGTCGGTGGACTGGGCCGTGTTCAAGGTCTCATCTGTGGATCCGAATGAATACACCATGGTTGTCATGGACTTTATTAAAACAGTTGTAGGTGAGTGTGTCCCCAAAAAATCACTCCAAGTCTTCTCCAAGCAGAAATCCTGGATGAACCATGAGATCTGCAATCTCCTGAAGGCCACATCAGAGGCATTCAAATCTGGTGACCAAGAAAGTTACAAGAGGTCCAAGTGCAACCTCCGGAAAGCCATCTCATGGGTGAAGTGGCAATTCTGGACTAAACTTGATCAATGAAGTATGGTCCACAGTGCGGCAGGGCTCGAATACTGTTACCTCTTATAGGAGACAGCAGGGTTTCACTTCCAGATGAGCTCAATGCATTCTATGCTCGCTTTGACCGCCAAAACATGGACACAAGCTCCCACAGTCCCCAAGGATCCTGTAATTTCAGTCTTTGAGGCTGACATAGGAGCAGCCTCCATGAGGGTGTGCCCATGAAAAACATCCAGCCCAGACAGGGTACCTGCCCAAGTACTAAAGACCTGTGCTGATCACCAGCTGGAATGTACACTGAGACCTTTAACCTCTTGGTTCAGGCAGGCTTCGATGCCCAAGAAGAACGCGGTGACCACTGATCGTTGTCCAACACCACTTACATTCACTGTGATGAAGAGTTTTCAGAGTTTGGTGATGAAACATATCAACTCCTGTGTGAGCAGCGACTTGGATCTGCTCCAGTTTTCCTACTGGAGCAACAAGCCCACAGCAGAAGCCATTTCATTGGCTCCTCACTCAACCCTGGAACATCTGCAGCAAAGATGCATACATCAGGATGTTCTTTATCGACTATAGCCTGGCATTCAATACCATCACCCCCTCAAAACTAACCAATAAGCTCCAAGGCCTGGACCTCCATAACTCCTTGAGCAATTGGATCCCCGATTTCTCCACTTGCAGATCCCAGTCAGTTCAGATTGGTAGCAACATCTCCATCAGCACAGGTGCACCTCAAGGCTGTAGGCTTAGCTCCCGCTCCATTCATTTTATACTTATGACTGTGCGGCTAAGCACTACTCCAGTGCCTCGTTCAAGTTTGCTGATGACACCATTTTCGTGGGCCAAATCAAAGGTGGTGATGAATCAGCATATGAGGGGCGGGGGTGGGGGGGGAGATTGAAGATCTGGCCGAGTGATGCCACAACAACCACCTCTCACTCAGTGTCAGCAAGACCAAGGAGCTGATTATTGACTTCATGAGGAGGAAACCAGAGGCCCATGAGCCAGGCCTCTTTGGGCGATCAGAGGTGGAGAGGGTCAGGAACTAAATTCCTCTGTGTTACCATTTCAGAGGATCTGTCCCTGGGCCCAGCATGCCAGTGCAATTACAAAGAAAGTATAGCAGTTCCTCTACTTCCCTAGGAGTTTGTGAAGATTCAGTATGACATCTAAACTTCAACAGATTCATGGTGGGGAGTATATAAGCTTTCACAAATAAAATGAAGTGAACTGTTTGCACGTTTAATGAAACCCATAACACATTTTATTGAACTCCAAAACCTAAACCCAAAAGCACACCAAAACTCCTTATGTAATAACATCCTCATGTCAGACCAGCCTCTTAAATTGAGATCCCAACTCAGTGTTGGTGGTCGTGAATTTACTCCCAATCAGTTACCTCGCAGGCCCCCCTCCCCAAAGAATTCACTAAAACTAGCATTGTGAGCCTGCCTGAAGCTCGGACAAGCGGCCTGGTGCAGCTCCCTGTGTTCCACAGGTGGAGGAACAGCAGGTGACTCGACCTGCCCAGAGGTGTGTTGACACGCTCACGGTCATGTCGTGATGGCAGGGGCATGGCAGCAGAATATTCCAAATCCTGGTGGGCTGGTTCAAGGTGATCTATGGAAATATGTTCAGATTTACCCCTCTTACCTATAATAAAAGTCTTTCCTCTCCATTCCAAAATGTGGAACGGGCCATCGTAAGGGGGAATAAGGGGATGTTGGTGTGCATCATGGTGGACAAAAAGAAATGGGCTGGAATGTGGGTCAACAGAGTGCTGTACTTCATGATGGGAGGTAGGAATAGGTAGAAACATAGAAAACCTTCAGCACAATACAGGCCCTTCGGCCCACAAAGCTGTGCCGAACATGTCCATACCTTAGAACTACCTGGGCTTTACCCATAGCCCTCTATTTTTCTAAGCTCCATGTAGCCATTCAGGAGTCTCTTTAAAGACCCTATGGTTTAGAAAGGAATCGAATTTACTGAGGAGGGTGGAATGCTGTTGAGAGGCTGACCAGGCTGCATTAGGATCAGAGGCATTCAAATTTACTATCAGAGTACATCTATGTCACCATGTACAACCCTGAGATTCACTTTCTTGTGGGCATTCACAGTCGAACAAAGAAATCCTCGAGAATCAATGAGAAGCTTCACACAAAGACTGACAAACAACCAATGCGCTAAAGAAGTCAAACTGCAAATACAAAAAAAGCCAAATAAACAAATAACACCGAGAACATGAGTTGTTGAGTCCTTGAGAGTGAGCCTGTAGCTTGTGGAATCAGTTCAGAGTTGAGGCGATTGGAATTATACTTTACTTTATACTTTACACTTTATTGTCGCCAAACAATTGATACTAGAATGTATAATCATCACAGCGATATTTGATCCTGTGCTTCCCGCTCCCTGGATTACAAATATTAAATATTAAAAATAGTAAAAATTAGTAAATATAAAAATTTAAATTATAAATCATAAATAGAAAATAGAAAAATGGAAAGTAAGGTCGTGCAAAAAAAAACCGAGAGGCAGGTCCGGATATTTGGAGGTTACGGCCCAGATCCGGGTCAGGATCCGTTCAGCAGCCTTATCACAGTTGGAAAGAAGCTGTTCCCAAATCTGGCCGTACGAGTCTTCAAGCTCCTGAGCCTTCTCCCGGAGGGAAGTGGGACGAAAAGTGTGTTGACTGGGTGGGTTGTGTCCTTGATTATCCTGGCACCACTGCTCCGACAGTGTGCGGTGTAAACTGAGTCCAAGGACGGAAGATTGGTTTGTGTGATGTGCTGGGCTGTGTTCATGACCTTCTGCAGCTTCTTTCGGTCTTGGACAGGACAACTTCCAATGATGGGTGAATTGTTCCTGAACCTGGTGGTGTTGGTCCTGAGGCTCCTGTACCTTCCTCCTGATGGGTAGTAGCACGAAGAGAGCATGGCCTGGGTGGGGGGGGGGGGTCCCTGATGATGGATGCTGCCTTCGTATAGATGTGCTCAGTGGTGGGAAGGGCTTGACCCGTGATAGCCTGGGCTGTAATGCTAAACAAAAAGAACAAACCATTGGGCACAAAGGAGGGACAGCAAGTTTGGGGCTAGGTATATTTTGGTATTTCTATGTGGCACCAGAGGATCACAGAGTGAGCAGATATCCCAGCTGAAATGCTACTAATTGAAATCAAATTATCCTGACATACAGAGGCTTCAAGTGCAGCTCCAGGAGTATTAACTTTTCTTCCTCATTAGGCTTATTCTGGTATTAAAGGGGTTGCTGCTCCAGTTTTTAAGATGTAATTTGCAGTGAAGCAGAGATGCATGAGAAGAAATGCCACGGCAGAGGCGTATTGTGGCACTGTGGAAGGCAAGGACACAGTTTAATATATGCGACGCCCACTCCATTTGAACTGAGTAACAGAGCAATTGATCGGTGCAGAGGTAGTCCTGGGCGGTGAATTGGAGCATTGATCAAGTGATTACAGAGAATGCCATGAAATTAAATGCCCTCCCCTGCCAGTGAAAGTGACGATATGACTGTAGCCCTGCGGCCGGGAAAAGTGTGAAGACAAATTATGACCATTGACAATGTGAATGCCTTTGGGAGTTGCCTTCCGAAGGAAAGCACTGAGAACATAGAACACTACAGCACAGTACAGGCCCTTCGGTCCATCATGCCGTGCTGACCCGTTAACTGACTCCAAGGTCAGTCTAAGCACAAGAGATTCTGCAGATGCTGGAAATCCAGATCAACACACACAAAATGTTGGAGGGACTCAGCAGGTCAGGCGTGTAGGAGAATGAGGGGAGATCTGACAGAGGTATACAATATTATGAGGGGTACTCTTAGGGTGAATGCATGCAGTCTTTTGATGCTGAGGTTGTGCGAGACTAGAACTAAAGGTTATAGGTTAAGACCATAAAGACCATGAGATATAGGAGCAGAATTAGGCCATTTGGCCCATCGAGTCCGCTCCGCCATTTCATCATGGTTGATCCATTTTTCCTCTGAACCCCAATCTCCTGTTTTCACCGCGTATAACCTCATGCCCTGACTAATCAAGAATCCATGAGCCTCTGCCTTAAATATACCCAGTGATTTGTCCTCCATAGCCATCTGTGGCAGTGAATTTGACAGATTCACCACTCCCTGGCTAAAAGAGATTCCTCCTCATCTCTGTTCTAAACGGACACCCCTCTATTCTGAGGCTGTGCCCTCTGGTCTTGGACTCCCCCATATAGGAACCATCCTCTCCACATCCACTGTATCGAGACCTTTCAATATTCAATAGGTTTCAATGAGATCCCCCCTCGTTCTTCTGACTCCAGTGAGTACAGGCCCAGAGACATCGAACATGCCACATATGATAAGCCTTTCAATCCCAGAATCATTTTTGTGAATCTCCTGAACCTCCAAAGATGAGGGGTGAAATATTTTGGGAGACCTGGGGGGGGGGGTTGTGGGGATGCCTTCAAGCAGAGGGAGGTGAGAGTGTGGATCGAGCTGCCAGTGGAGGTGGTGGATGCGGGTTTGAATTCAATGTTTAAGAGGTTTGGATAAGGTGGGAGGATCATGGGCCAACTGTGGCTTGGTGGGACTAGGCAGAATAACAGTTCAGCACATGTTAGATGGGCCAAAGGGCCTGTTTCTGAGCTGTTAATGCTCTATGGTGTTATGACTCTACTTCAGCTTGATTACTGCAGGCAGTTGTGGTCAGCACACTGTAGCGATGTGACAGTGATGGGGGGTGAGGGCGCTCAAGCAGGAGATCAGGTCAGTATAGGCTAGGTAAGAAAAGCACACACACACACAAACACACACACACACACACACAGACAAACACACACACACACACACACACACATTCACACACACACACACACACAAACACACACACACACACATTCACACACACACATACACAAACACACACACACACACACACACACACATTCACACACACACATTCACACACACACACACAAACACACACACACACACACACATTCACACACACACACACACACACACACACACACATTCACACACACACATTCACACACACACACACAAACACACACATTCACACACACACATTCACACACACATACACAAACACACACACACACACACACACACATTCACACACACACATTCACACACACACACACAAACACACACACACACACACACATTCACACACACACACACACACACACACACACACACACACAGACAAACAAACACACACACACACACACACACACACACAGACAGGTAGTTCCACCTCTAACTACAGTTTGAACAACAGAGCTGCAGATCTTTCTGTTCTATTAAAATTTGAACTTGATGAATTAAAAATCATTGCATGCTTTACCCAGTGATCACAGATTCTAACGTATCTTGCCTGCATGTCTGAGGCAGTCTGGTTCTCTCAAACAGATTCCACAACTCCTGTTTGCTGTTTACTCTGCTTTGAGCATCTTCACTGCAGAGTCAGAGCTTGGGAACCGGTCACAGGGATCAGTGAGCCCTTGTTAAATATTCGAAACACAGAACGCCATGAAACTGCTGAGCAGGTGGTGTGCGCCGAACGCTCGAGAGGGCGCGCCTGAGAAAAGACATCAAGAACACTGAGATGTGCAGTGGGCTCACGCCTGAGCTCCCGGCTCCCTCTCTCTCACTCCCCAGACTATCCCTCGGTGTACCTCTGCTTCATTTTCTACATGGCAGTCTCTGTCGGGGTCGTTGTTAAGACCTTGTTTTTTAAGTATTTAGGAATGATTTTGAGGACCGAGAGGGGAGTTAGAGGGTAGATTAGAGTTTAGAGACAGGGGTGTGGGGAGTTGGAGATCAGGCCTCTGCTCTGTGCTCTGAACTCTGTGTTTGAGCTCCAGCTACGTGGATGAGCGATGAAGCACTTCTGCAGTGCAGGCCTCTGCTCAGTGCTTGAATGTTGAACACGTTCACACACAGACAGACAGACAGTTCTCTAACTCCAGGACAGGCCCTCTCCCTCCCACACACGTTCACACACGTACACATACAGACACACACGTACACACATGTTCACACACTGACACACCCGGATAGTTCTCTAACTCCAGGACACATCCCCTCCCTCCCACACACGTTCACACACGTACACACACGTACACATACGGACACACATGTACACACATGTTCATACACTGACACACCCGGACGGTTCTCTAACTCCAGGACACGTCCCCTCCCTCCCACACACGTTCACACACGTTCACACACGTTCACACATGTACACAGACGTTCACACACGTTCACACACGGACACACCCAGGCAGTTCTCTAACTCCAGGACAGCCCCCCCCCCCACACACGTTCACACACGTACACACACATACACACATGTTCACACACATACACACACGTTCACACACGTACACATACGGACACACCCGGACAGTTCTCTAACTCCAGGACACGTCCCCTCCCTCCCACACACGTTCACACACGGACAGTTCACTAACTCCAGGCCAGGCCTCTCCAGGCTTTGGCCTTTGGGCTTCGATTTCTGGGATTCTGATTGACTTGTGGGTTTCGACCTTTGGTATCAAGCCTCAGGCAAGCTGATGACGGGACCCCAAACTCCAGGCTTGATCTCTGGGCATGCCTACTCGTCCAGATTGTCACCAACACCTCCCTATGTTGTGTTGGTTGATAATGCAAACAACACATTGCACTGTACGTTGTGATGTATATGTGATAAATAAATCCGAATCTGAATATATTCTGTTCCCTTTCTTTCTCTCCCACCTACATTTCTTTTAAGTGTAAGTGTACTTGGGGAAGTTTGTTGTCTCCAGCAAGCTCTCTTCATGTCAGGTTCACTTTAGGGAGGTTGACAGAGAGAATAAGAACATTTTGTTCAAAGTTCAAATTAAATTTATCAACAAATGACATATATGTCACCATATACAACCCTAAGATTCATTTTCTTGTGGGCATTCACAGTAAATACACGAAACGCAATAGAATCAATGAAACACCACACCCAACAGGTCAGACAAACACCAATCTGCAAAAGACAGCAAATTGCACGAGGACAGAAATAAATAAATGAACAATAAATATTGCGAACTTGAAAGTGAGTCGAGAAGTTGTGGGAACATTTTAATGATGGGGCAAGAGAAGTTGTGTGAAGTTATCCCTTTTGGTTCAAGAGCCTGATGGTTGAGAGGTAGTAAGTATTCCTGAACCTGGTGGTGTGGGTCCTGAGGCTCCTGTACCACCTTCCTGATGGCAGCAGTGAGAAGAGAGCATGTCCTGGGTGGTGGGGGTCCCTGATGATGGTGCTGCTTCCCTGCAACAACGCTCCGTGTAGATGAGCTCAATGGTGGGGAGGGCTTTCCCTGTGACGGATTTCATCAGATTTGTGTACCTGTGAGCACCGCGGTATGAAAACAGAAGTAGCAATGGAAAACAGACAGTGGTTTGAGAGACCAACTCATAACAGTAAGTGGATCCTGCATCTCTTTTTCCAGAAGCTGGAAGATGTTACGGAAGTTTTCCACGCTTATGGATTTAGATTTTGGACTATGGACTTTTCTCTCAGTCTTATAGTTTTTATATTCTGTGTTTTCACCCGATCTTTCTTGCATCTTTTTGTGCAGGGGGAGGGAGATTTTGGGGTTGATGTTCTTGTTGTGTTTTGTGTGGAGGAGGGGTTTTGTGTGAGAGGGGGTGCGTTTGCTGTTTCTCCCTAAACTGACTCCCCTGGTTTTCTTTGTTTCGTAGCTGTCTGCAGAAGAAGCATCTCCAAGCTGTGCACTGCGTACATAGTTCGATGATAAGCGAACTTTTGAACCTTTTTTGAATTTTGTATTTAACATTCCCAAGGTGGAGAAATTGGGAGTATGGCTGATAAACAGACATTCATAGAGTAATACAGCATAGAAACGGGCCATTCGGCCCAAACATCCATGCTAACCATGTTGCCCATCTAGTCCCATTTCCTCACATTATAAAGATAAAGATTATCACATCTACGTTGGCAGATAGAGTGAACTGTGTGACTCACCTCAATAACAAACACAGTCCAAGGATCTGCTGGGGGCAGCCCGCAAGTCTTGCCATGCCCACAACTTACTAACCCTAACCTGTACGTCTTTGGACTGTGGGAGGAAACTGGAGCTCCTGGAGGAAACCTGCATGGTCACTTGGGAGAACACACAAACTCCTTGCAGACGGATAGAGTGGATGTGGAGAGGATGTTTCCAATAGTGAGTCCAGAGGGCACAACCTCAGAAAAGGAGGACGCCCCTTTAGGACAGAGATGAGGAGGAATTTGTTTAGTCAGAGGGTGGTAAATCTGTGGAATTCATTGCTACAGGTGGCTGTGTCATTGGGTATACTTAAAGTGGAAGCTGATAGATTCTTAATTAGTCAGGGCATCAAAGGTTACGGGGAGAAGACAGGAGAATGGGGTTGAGAGGGAAAATAAATCAGCCATGATGGAATGATGGAGCAGACTCGATGGGCTGAATGGCCTATTTCTGCTCCTGTGTCTTATGGTCTTATGGTCCTCCGGGTGGAGACCCATCTGCTGTACCTGGAGAATTTGCGGAAATGATTACCAGGGATTGATTTCAAATCCATAAGTTATTTTATGGAACTTCCCTCCAGTCACTGGGATTTTGCCAGAGAAATAATCCTGCTTTTATTGGGAGTGATTGCTGTAGATTTGTCAGGGAATCCGAGAGCTGGTTAAATAGTTTTATGTTTTGTTAGGTCCACAGTCCCAAATGTAATTCCAGCACAGTCCGTATCTCACATCTGCAGGGTATCTGTGTCTCTCCTCCTCAGTTCACCTCTGTGTCCTTCGATTTGCCGTTTCCAAATGGATCAGTTGTGACTAGCAGAGATTTTTTTTGTCAACAGAGACTCTGGCAGGTTTCTGCTGACGCCTCAGGGAGAGCACTCTGACCGGTTGCATCACTGTCTGGTGTGGAGGCTCCGATGTGCAAGGTCACAGGAGACTGCGGAGGGCTGTAGACAGCCAGCTCCATCGTCAGAATGCAGGCTTGATGGTGAAGATGATTTATACTGGTTGGCACAACATGGTGGGCTGTGCTGTAGTTTTCTATGTCCTACGATTTCTGATCGATGATCTCTGTTCTGTGTTCTGTGATGCATGTTCTCTGTACTGTGATATATGTTCCATGTTTTATGTTCTATGTTCTATGACTCTGTTCCATGTTCTAGTATGATTCATGTCTATGATCAATGTTTACTTTGACTTCAACACCTACAGGTTTTTCACTATCCAGGACTCTGTGCTTTGTGTACGTTGGGTTTCCCATCATTGTCCCTTACACTGGCTCTTTTCTTTTGAACAGAGATTCTGGACTATTTTCCCTGGAGTGAGGGACTCACTGTGACTCGAGAGCTCTGTTGCTGCGGATGAAAGCTTCTCAGACTGCCTGAAGCTTCAAACGGTGAAACAGAGTAGGTTTCAGAGACACCAATTATTCTAAAGCTCTACCTTTTAATAATCTTTCTGAGCTGAGAAAAAAAATTGAATCCACCTTCCCTTTCACTGTCAAGAGTACTTTAAGGCCATGCTTCAATGATGATGTTCATTTGAGAAAACTTGTTTTACATACACACCAATAATTTAAATCACATTAGAGTTGAGAATGCATTATAAATGACCATTAACCCATGATAGAATTACCCTAACTAATCCAATTTACAACGTGGCTAAGCACAGATGATCCCATTGGCTTTCTGCTATTCATCATCTGCACTAGAGAAGGCAGATCTTGTGCAGATTATAAAAGCTACCATCATCGTGTTTGGATAAGTTGTGTGGACTATTATCTGTGACAAATCACTATGTGGTTGGTAGGAGCCTACATAATGAAAGATAGATTTAATAAATTTCATTGGGTATTGTCTTCAGTTCTGGTTATCTCATTATAGGAAGGAAGCAGAAGCTTTAGAGAGGGTTCAAAGTTCAAAGTAAATTTATTAATTTTATTTACTTATTATTTATTATGACTCTGTGGCTAGGCGCAGCTCAAATACCACCTATAAATTTGCTGATGATACAACCATTGTTGGTAGAATCTCAGGTGGTGACAAGAGGGCGTACAGGAGTGAGATATGCCAACTAGTGGAGTGGTGTCACAGCAACAACCTGGCACTCAACGTCAGTAAGACGAAAGAGCTGATTGTGGACTTCAGGAAGGGCAAGATGAAGGAACACATACCAATCCTCATAGAGGGATCAGAAGTGGAGAGAGTGAGCAATTTCAAGTTCCTGGGTGTCAAGATCTCTGAGGATCTAACCCAAGGTATTGATGCAGTTATAAAGAAGGCAATACAGTGGCTATACTTTATTAGAAGTTTGAAGAGATTTGGCATGTCAACAAATACACTCAAAAACTTCTATGGTTGTACAGTGGAGAGCATTCTGACAGGCTGCATCACTGTCTGGTGTGGGGGGGGTGGGGGGCTATTGCACAGGACCGAAAGAAGCTGCAGAGGATTGTAAATTTAGTCAGCTCCATCTTGGACACTAGCCTACAAAGTACCCAGGACGTCTTCAAAGAGCAGTGTCTCATAAAAGCAGCGTCCATTATTAAGGACACCCAGCACCCAGGCCATGCCCTTTTCTCACTGTTACCATCAGGTAGGAGGTACAGAAGCCTGAAGGCACACACTCAGTGATTCAGGAACAGCTTCTTCCCCTCTGCCATCCGATTCCTAAATGGACATTGAACACTTGGACACTACCTCACTTTTTTAAATATACAGTATTTCTCTGTTTGCATGATTTTTAAACTATTCAATATATGTATACTGTAATTGATTTACTTATTTATTATTATTATTACTTTATGTTTTTTAGATCTATATCATGTATTGCATTGAACTGCTGCTGCTGTTAACAAATTTCACGACACATGCCGGTGACAATAAACTTGATTCTGATTCTGATTCAAATCACATATATGTGACCATATACAACCCTGAGATTCATTTCCTTGTGGGCATACCCAATAAATTCAAAAAACATAACGGAGTCCATGAAAGACTGCACCCAAAAGGACAAACAGTATGCAAAAGTTAACCAACTGTGCAAATATAAAAATAAAGGAATAAATAAACAAACAAGCAAATAAATAAATAACTAAGCAATAAGTATTGAGAAGATGAGATGAAGAGTCCTTGAAAGTGAATCCATTGGTTGTAGGGACATGTCAGTGATGGGGGAGCACTGTTGCAGAAGACCAGTATCCATCATCAGAGACTCCCACCACCCAAGTCGTGAAGTTATCCCCACTGGTTCAAGAGCCTAATGGCTGAGGGGTAGTAACCGTTCCTGAACCTGGTGGTGGTGCGGGACCTGAGGCTCCTGTACCTTCTTCCCAATGGCAGCAGCAAGAAGAGAGCTGGCTGGTGGGGGTCCCTGATGATGGATGCTGCTTTCCTGTGACAGTGTTTCATGTAGATGTGCTTAATGTGGGGAGGGTTTTACTTGTGATGAATTGGGCCGCATCTGCTACTTTTTGTAGGCTTTTCCATTCAAGCGTATTGGTGTTTCCATACCAGGCTGTGATGCAGCCAGTCGATATACTCTCCACCACACACCTCCACAGGTTAGTCAAAGTTTTAGATGTCATGCCGAATCTTCACAAACTCCTGAGGAAATAGAGACATTGCCGTGCTTTCTTCATAATTGCACTTACGTGCTGGGCCTAGGACAGGTCCTCTGAGACGATAATATTGAAGAATTTAAAGTTGGTGAACCTCTCCACCTCTGATCCCCCAGTGTAGGCTGGTTACATTCTAGGGCTGGTTCTGTTTTGTTCTTGCATATCTCAGAGAGGATGTAATGCTGAGGCTTGATAAGACCATAAGGTATAGGAGTAGAATGAGGCCATTTGGCCCATCAAGTCTGCTCCGCTATTTCATCGTGGCGGATCCAATTTTCCTCTCAGCACCAATCACCTGCCTTCTCCCCATATCCCTTCATGCCCTGACCAATCATGAATCTATCAACCTTTGACTTAAATATACATAAACACAGCCTCCACAGCTGCCTGTGGCAATGAATTCCATGGATTCATCACTCTCCAGCTAAAGAAGTTCTTCCTCATCTCCATTCTAAAAGAGCACTCCTCTATTCTGAGGTTGTGTCCTCTGGTCTTAGACTCTTCCACTATTGGAAACATCCTCTCCACATCCACTCTATCACCATTTGGTCGGTTTCAGTGAGGTCACCCCTCATCGTTATGAATTCCAGCAAATACGGGCCCAGAGCTATCAAACACTCTTCATATGACAAGCCATTCAATCATGGAATCATTTTCGTGAACCTCCTTTGAATCCTCTCTGGTTTCAGCACAACCTTTCTAAGATAAGGGGCCCAAAACTGCTCACAATACTCCAAGTGGGGCCTCATGAGCACTTTATGAAATCTCCACATTACATCCTTGCTTTTGTATTCTAATCCTCTTGAAATGAATGCTAACATTACATTTGTCTTCCTCACCACAGACTCAACCTGCAAATTAACCTTTAGGGAATCCTGCACAAGGACTCCCAAGGCCCTTTGCATCTCAGTTTTTTTTGTATTTTCTCTCCATTTAGAAAATAGTCACCCCTTTCATTTCTTCAACCGAAGAGCATGACCATACACTTCCCTACACCTACTTCCATCTGCCATTTCTTTGCCCATTCTCCTAATCTGTCTAAGTCCTTCTGTAGCCTCTCTACTTCCTCAAAACTACCTGCTCCTCAAAACTCTGCAACAGAGCCATCAATTCCTTCATCCAAATTGTTGACATGTAACGTAAAAATATTCAGTCCCAACACAGACCCCTCACACCACTAGTCACTGTCAGCTGGCCAGAAAAGATTCCTTTCATTCCTATTCTCTGCCTCCTGCCAACCAGCCACTGCCTTATCCATGCTAGTACCTTTCCTGTAATACCATGGGCTCTTGTTCAGCAGCCTCATGTGTGGCACCTTGTCAAAGGCCCTCTGAAAATCCAAGTGGTGAACGCAGCAGGCCAGGCAGCATCTCTAGGAAGAGGTGCAGTCGACGTTTCGGGCCGAGACCCTTCGTCAGGAATAACTGAAGGAAGAGCTAGTAAGAGATTTGAAAGTGGATTTTCACCATGGATGTCCAGTCAATACATATTTCCAGCCCCCATCAGGAAGGTCCGAAATGATAGGAGAAGACAGGAGGGGGAGGGATGGAGCCCAGAGCTGGACAGGTGATTGACAGCGGCCTATTTTATCATGTGCCTCCAAGTACCCTGAGACCTCATCCTCAGTAATTGACTCCAACATCTTCCCAACCACTGAGGTCAGACTAACTGGCTTATAGTTTCCTTTCTTCTGCCACTCTTCCTTCTTGAAGAGTGGAGTGATATTTACCAATTTCCAGTCTTCTAGAACAATTCCAGAATCTAGCAATTCTTAAAAGATCATTACCAATGCCTCTACAATCTCTTCAGCCACCTCTTTCAGAACTCTGGGGTGTACACCATCTAGTCCAGATGACTTACCTACCTTCAGACCTTTCAGTTTCCCAAGAATCTTCTCTCTAGTAATGGTAACCTCACACACTACATGACCCCTGACATCTGGAACTTCCACCATACTGCTAGTATTTTCCACAGTGATGACTGATGCAAAATATTTATTCAGTTCATTTCCCCATTTTCCTGTCTCCTATTACTACCTCTCCAGCATCTTATCCAGCATTCCGATATCCAGTCTCACCACTCTTTTACAAGGCATTGGTCAGAGTGCATTTGGAGTATTATGTACAGCTGTGGGCCTCTTCGCTAAGAGAAGATGGGCTGACATTGGAGAGAGTCCTGAGGAAGTTCACGAGAGTGATCTTGAGAATGAAGGGGTTAATGTACAAGAGTATTTGATGGCTCTGGGCCTGTACTTGAGGGAATTTGGAAGAATGAGAGGAGATTTCATTGAAACCCACTGAATATTGAAAGCCTAAATAGAGTGGATGTGGGAGAGTCTAGGACCAGAGGGCACAGCATCAGAATAGAAGGACATCTCTTTAGACTAGAAAAGGGGGAGGAATTTTTTTAGCTTGAGTTTGGTGAATCTGTGGAATTTGTTGCCACAAGATGGCTGAGGAGGTCAAGTCATGGGTGTATTTAAAATGGAGGTTGATTTAATAGGTTAATGATTAGTCAGGGCATCGAAGGTTATTGGGAGAAGGCAGGAGAATGGGGTTGAGAAGGATAATAAATCAGCCATGATGGAATGGCAGAGCAGACTTGATGGTGTGAATGGGCTAATTCTGTTCCTATGTCTTATGGTGTTGTAACAGGTCTATAACAGTTCTTGATGGGCGGAATTCTAAAACAAACCCAAGATCATGCTGTCCCCTTACACTGTAGAGAATTCCCAATCTAATTAAAACAATTGAATGCAAAGTCCTAATCTAATGCTGAAGTATTTCCCATGTGTGATTTCCAGAGCAGATGTCTGCCTCACAGCTGGGAAGCCCAGTGCCAACACAATCGAGTCGAAGCCGAGGCATTTCACAATTCTAATCATGTTTGTGTAAAATATTAATTTTAAATGTTTCCTGTTTAGATTTAATCAGCGAATGAATGATTAAAATGAACTGCAGAACAAAGCCTTGCAAATTGGTTGTTTTAATCGAAACTTTAATGGAATATCAATTTTTCCTGAGATGGTACTGGTGATGTCTCTGCTCCCTGAGGTACAGATTGTTACTGGGTGCTGTTTCCCAGTGAGCACAGGGCACAGAACACCACAGCGCAGTACAGGTCCTTTGGCCTACGACGGTGTGCCAACCTTTTAACCTTCTCTAAGACCAATCTAACCCTTACCTCCCACTTAACCCTCCATTTTTCTACCATCCATGTGCCCGAGTTTTTTTAAATATCCCTTATGTATCTGGGAAAAAGTCTCTGGCAATCTACTTGATCTATGTCTCCTGTCTCCAAGTATACCTCTGACAAGTCACCTCTCACCTCCAGTGCTCAGTACGTTTTCCAGATTCAGATTCAGATTGATTTATTCATTTTCATATTTTACCAGTGAAATGCACTGGTAAACTAATTTACCACTGATAGTAACCAGTAAAACTTCCAGTAAACCAATTCCCCCTTCCCTCTATTCCCCACTCTGACCTTTTACCTCTTCTCACCTGCCTGTGACCTCCCCCTGGGTCCCCTCCTCCTTCTCTTTCTCCAATGGTCCACTCTCCTCTCCGATCAGATTCCTTCCTCTCCAGCCCGTCACCTTTCCCACCCACCTGGCTTCACCTATCACCTTCCAGCCAGCTCCTACCCCCAACCTTTCTTCTTAGTATTGATGAAGGGCCTTGGCCCAAAATGTCGACGGCTAATTCATCTCCATAGATGCTGCCTAACCTGCTGAGTTCCTCCAGCGTCTTGTGTGTGTTGCTCTGTTTGCATTGACAACCGACACACCCAAGGATGTGCTGGGGGCTGCCCACAAGAATGGCCACACATTCCGGTGCTGACACAGGCTACCCACAAAGCTCAGCGGAGCACTAACAGTAGCAAGACAACGAAGTAACCGCGACAAAACAAGCCCTTTTCTCCCTTCCTACCGGGCGCATCACACTGAAAGGTTAACTGGGTTCGCAACGCACAGAGGTGTCCTGACCCTCGGGGGGGTTCAGCATTTACTTCTCATGTCAGTAATTCAGCACTGACTGATGGCATCTCTCCGAGCAGCCACTGGAAGGAAAATGGTGCGTAGGAAACAAGCAAATCCCACACAGTGGCAGAAAGGCACAGCCCTGAATATTTGATGTCACTTCAGAACGATAGTAATTTATTGAAAACTACTTTCCCCGGCCCTGGACCAACAGCTCTCCTGAGAGCCGGAAGTCCCGCTGGGAGTTTGAAGGTTGATGAGAGCTCACAGATTCTTGATGGGAACTCCACGAAGACCGCAGCGGTTCGAGCGGAGGTGGCTCCCTGCCACCCTCGCTCGGCAAATGAGGCCGAGCAGGTCTTTGCAGGAACACCCACAGCCAGGATACATACAGCGACAGCCATCTGCGGCAAGAGAGCGCTTCTTTGATCGAGTGTGCGGTATTAAGCTAAGTGTCTGGAGTCACCCTGTGTTTCCCCTCAGATTCAGAATTGGAATTATTATCAAACGTGGTGAAAAATATTGTCTTGCACTAGCAGCTCAATGCACTGTATAAACGTACAATCAATTAAATAATTCGTGCAAAAAGAGAACAAAAATGGTGAGGTAGTGTTCATGGGGTAATGGCCCGTTGAGAAACCTGATGGTAGAGGGGAAGAAGCTGTTCCTAAATTGTGGAGTGGGTGTCTGTAGCTCGTCCCCGATGGTAACTTCGAGAAGAGGGCATGTCCTGGGGATGGGGTCCTTCATATTGGACACCACCTTTTGAAGATGTTCTCAGTGGTGGGGCGGCTTGTGCCCAGGATTGAGTTGGCTGAATTTACAACTTTCTGTGGCTTTTTCCGAGCCTGTTCAGTGGCCCCTCCATGCCAGACGTGATACAACCAGTCAGAATGCCCTCCATGATACATCTATAGAAAATTGCAAGTGTCTTTGGTGACATACCAGATTTCCTCAAACTCCTGATGAAATATAGCCACCGCTGTGCCTCAATATGTTGAATCCAGGATAGATCTTCAGAGACAGAGACATGCAGGATCTTGAAACGTTTTACATAAATATTCCCAAGGAGATGGTACCTATTAGTGAATGAGGGCTGTAATGGCACTTTGACCCTTCCCTGGCCTTCATCTGCCGTGATGCTTGTGACTTCCAGTTGAGAATCTAAATCAGGTTTGGTATCACTGACGTATGTCATGAAATCAATTTTGTGACAGCAGTACAGTGCAATACATAAAAGAATTACTATAAATTACAATAAGAATATATAAACACATAAGATGCTGGAAACCCAGAGAAGCACACACAAAATGCTGAAGAAACTCAGCAGGTCAGGCAGCATCTGTGGAGGACAATCGACTGTCGATGTTTTCAAGTTCAGGTTTATTGTCATTCAGCTAAACGGAACAATGTTCCTCAGGGACCAAACTACAGAACACAGTGCATGTATCCCGTACAGCACATGGAATAAAATTAACACAGGAATATTAACAGGTAAAATTAACACAGTAATATTAACAGAGAAAAAAGAGCTGCCACCCTCCAACAGGACCAATTTTTATATAAAGAAATAGTGCAGAGAGTAAAATCGTGAGGTTGAGTTCACAGGGTCGCGGACTGTTTGGAAGCGCGATGGTGGAGGGAAGACGCTGACTGTGCGACAGTTGCCTTGTCCTGAGGGTTGGGCACAGTAATGATTTACTGAAACCGGAGAAACAACCGACTGGTTAACTATTGTATCACTATAAGACCATGAGACACAGGAGCAGAATTAGGCCATTCAGCCCATCGTTTCTACTCCACCATTCCATCATGGCTGATTTATTTTCCCTCTCAACCCCATTCTCCTGCCTTCTCTCCATAATCTTCGATACCATTACTAATCAAGAACCTATCAACTTTCGCTGTCTGTGGCAATGAATTCTACAGATTCACTGTCCCCGGCTAAAGAAATTCCTCCTCATCTCTGTTCTAAATAGATGACCCTCTCACCTGAGGCTGTGTCCTCTGGTCCTAGACTCCCCCACTACAGGAACCATCCTCTCCACATCCACTCTATCCAGACTTTTTAATATTCGATAGGTTTCAATGAGATCCCCCCAACTTCATTTTTCTGAACTGCTACGATTACAGGCCCAGAGACATCAAACACTCCTCAATCATTAACCATTTCATTGCCAGAATCATTGTTGTGAACCTTCTCTGAACCCTCTCCAATGCTAGCACATCTTTTCTTCGATAAGGGGCCCAATACTGCTTTCAATACCCCATGTGGTCTGATCAATGCTTTATACAGCCTCAGCAATACATCCTTGCGTTTTCATTCTAGTTGTCTCAAACACAAGACCCTTTGTGATGTGATTGCAGTTACTGTGTATTTCAGTACGTCAGCGTGGGATCTCCAGCAACTTGTTCACTCGTAAATATCAAATAATCGCTAACTGGCTGACATTTACTGTGCTGAGAGCCTCATATCTCGCATGGCACAGTGCCTAATCTTTGCGTGAAGGTGGCCCATTGTGCATCAGGTCACAGGGGAGTCATGGAGTCAGGCCATTCTTCCCTTTATGCCATGCTGACCAGCGGGCAGGGGATGGCTGAAGTTGGACAATTCTAACAAAATGCACCAATGAAAAGGCCACTTTATTCGTTAAGAGTCCGGTCAATGCAGTATCGGTCTCGAATATACCCTCTGACCCAGCATCACCTATCCAATTCTCCCATTTACACCATTGAACAGAACAGTATCGGCAGAAGTTGTCATAGAGTCCCACAACACATAGGTCATAGGTCATAGAACATAGAACAGTATGTACGGGCCTTTGCTCCACAATATTGGGCAAACCTCCATGATAAACCTAACCCGTCCCTCCTACACAGCCCATAACCCTTCAATTTTCTATCATCCATGTGCCTGTCTAGAAGTCCCTTCAATGTCCCTAACGTATCTGTCTCTCCCACCACCCCGGCAGTGTGTTCCACACACCCACCACTCTCGGTGCCAAAGCCTACCTCTGGCATCTCCCTCTTAGACACCCCCCACTCACCTTAGACAGACTATCAACTGTTGGCTATTTGCAAAAAATGAACCTCAGGGTTGTAGATGGATACATTCGTGTACTTCGATAATAAATTTTCTTGTTTTTGAACTTTGTACATGTCTGAAGAATTTGCTGTGGTGTGCTGGCATGTACTTTGAGCTTTGGTGAAACTGGTAGCACAGAGGTTGGCGTAACACGACTGCGGGGCCAGAGATCTGTAATCGGGGAGCATGGACTTGTTGGGTTGGAAGGGTGCGTCTCTAAAATTAAAATAATAAATAGTCTCTTGCTAACAACAGGAATTCTGCAGATGCTGGAAATTCAAGCAACACACATAAAAGTTGCTGGTGAACGCAGCAGGCCAGGCAGCATCTCTTCCTAGAATAGTCTCTTGCTGTCCACTCTATCGCTGCCTCTTCAAAGTGCAAAGTACATTTATTATCAAAGTATGTGTACATTATACAACCTTGAGATTGGTCTCCTTACGGGCAGCCAAGAAACTAGAAACCTAAAAGAACCCATTTAAACAAAAAGACAAACAAACACCCAACGAAAGTGAGTCCTCAGACATGAAGCCCGGAGCAGCTGGGGCAGGCCTCAGCCTCACCTCAGCACAGAGCGCAGTAAACATCGCGGAGCAGCGAGCAGAACCAGCTCAACCCTCGTCTCTGGTCCTGACACTCTTCCTCTTCAATCCATCTCGCCCTGTGTGAACATCATCCACACATCGGGTCATTCCTCACACTGAGATCAGGCCCTGTCGTGTCGATACGCTCTGCGACCGGACCCTGCCGCCCTGTTTCGGCCCCTACCCTTCCTTTCCAAACTGGTCTGGCACTTGGATCGATCCAATCTCACTCTCGGTTTACTTGGATGGGCTCTGAAGCTCCTCCACTCTGACGTCTCTCCGCTTCACATGCCCCGACTCCATCCCGAACATGTCTAGACTTCGCTGCTACCACTTCTCCTTGAACTTGCCCCAATCTCTCTCTAACTGTGCATTACACCTGCACGCCTTGACCCTCGAGTCATCCTCACTGCTGGCCTTTCATCGTTTGCGATGGTGGTTTAGCACAATTCCCCACAGAAAATGTGTTATTAATAAGGTATTTATCATATTATGCACCTCTATCAAATCACCTCTCAGCCTCTTGAATGGAAAGTCCTACAAAAAGTAGAGGATATGGCCCTAGTCCATCACAGGTAAAGCCCTCCCCACCATTGAGCACACCTACATGAAGCATTGTTGCAGGAGAGCAGCATCCATCAGCAGGGACCCCCACCACCCAGGTCATGCCCTCTTCTCACTGCTGCCGTCAGGAAGAAGGTACAGGAGCCTCAGGACTCACAACACCAGGTTCAGGAACAGTTACTACCCCTCAACCATCAGGATCTTGAACCACTGGTGATATACAGTACTCACTCAACTTCACTCACCCCATCACTGGACGGCTCCCACAACCTATGGACTCACTTTCAAGGACTCTTCATCTCATGTTCTCAATATTTATTGCTTATTTATTTATTATTATTTGCTTATTTTTGTATTTGCACACTGGTTGACACCCAGGTTAGTGCCATCATTGATTCTATTACAGTTGTTACTCTGTTATGTATGCCCACAGGAAATGAATCTCAGGCTCGTATATGGTGACATGTATGCACTTTGATAATAAAATTACTTTGAATTGTGAAATATCCTCATAAGGTATGCTCTGTAATCTTGGTGAACTTCCTCTCCACTTTCTCACCTTTACTCAGCAGGATTGATCCTGATTACCGCTCGGAGCAGCTCGCGTCTGCTCAGCTGGAAGTCAATTACAGAGACAGCAGAGTAACCAGTCCTGCCAGCCCTGAACCCACAGCCATGTGCCCAATTAATCCACTGACCTGCACACCGTCAGGGTATCGGTTGGTTAACCTCAGACAGTTAACCCCTGCACACTGCCAGGGTATCGGTTGGTTAACCTCAGACAGTTAACCCCTGCACACTGCCAGGGTATCGGTTGGTTAACCTCAGACAGTTAACCCCTGCACACTGCCAGGGTATCGGTTGGTTAACCTCAGACGGTTAACCCCTGCACACCATTGGAGTATCGGTTGGTTAACCCCAGACGGTTGGTTGAGATGTCTTCCTCCGCGGAACAGGTGAGAGACTCGGCAACCATCTTTGGAAATGTAAATACCCGAGCAGGTTTTGGAAGGCACAACCCTGTGTTCTCTCCCTCATCCCCAGAACTCGTTCTCCCAGCAACACGCACAGAATGCAGGGGGAACTCAGCAGGTCAGGCAGCGTCGATAGAGGAGGATAAACAGTCAATGTTTCAGGCCAAGACCCTCCATCAGGACTGAGAAGGAAGGGGGCAGAAGCCAGGGTAAGAAGATGGGGGGGGGGAGTACAAGCTGGTAGGTGAAAGGTGGGACCATGTGAGGGGAAAAGTGGGTGTGTGGAGGAGAGGGGAGTGAAGGTAGAAGCTGGGAGGTGATAGGAGGGAAAGGTAAAGGGCTGAAGAAGGAATCTGATAGGAGAGGAGAGTGGACCATGGGCAAAAGGGAAGGAGGAGGGGAACCAGAGGGAGGTGATGGGCAGGTGAGTTGAAGGAATGAGAGGGAAACCAGAATAGAGAATGGAAAAATGTGAGGAGGGAGGAGAAATTACAAAAGTTGTAAAAATCGATGTACATGTCATCAGGTTGGAGTCTACTCAGACGGAGTATGAGGTGTTGCTCCTGCACCCTGAGGATGGCTTCATCCAGCCAACTCATATTTAACACGCTGGAAAGCTTGGGCAACGTGATGGAGGATCCCAGCAGGTCAGGCTGAAAAGCTGGGAGGTGATAGGTGGAAAAGGTAAAGGGCTGAAGGAGAAGGAATCTGATTGGAGAGGAGATTGGAGCATGGGAGAAAGGGAAGGAGGAGGGGAACTTCTCAGGTGAGTAATTCATTGGATTTAGAATCAGTATGAAGAGATAGACATTAAGACCCTGGCTGGCTAACCAGGTTAAAGTTACAAGGTGACCATATGAATCCTCATAATGTGGGATCTGGACGGCTGGGAATGAAATAATCTGGAGATTCATGAATTTGCAGACCTATTGCAGTCGTGACACAGCGGCTCAGTAAAACAATTGCCCTCGTTGTGACCCTTGCTGCTTACAGTCCACTGGCACTGTACGATCTCTGTAAAAAATAACACTCTTTTTAATATTTTTCCACTACATCGGTGTACTGGCGTGTGGATTGATGTGTCTGAAAGGCAAACAAACAAAAGCTTTTCACTGTATCTCAGTACATGGGACAATAATCCAATACCAATGTTAAAACCGATACTCAATCCTTTCCCATTCTACTGGTGCACAGTGGAGAGCACCTGACACGCTGCATCTCTGCTCGGTACAGAAACAGCACTGTGGCAGACGGGAAGACCCTACAACGGGTCGTCAAAACTGCCTAACACATCAACGGCATCAACCTCCCTGCCAGCAAGGATATGTACACAGAAAGGTGCTGGAAAAGGGCCAGTCACATCATGAAGGATCCCACCCACCCTGCTCATGGTCTGTGTGTCCCAGTTCCTTTCCCCAAGCAGTAAGGCTGATCAACACCTCCACCCACTAACGTCACCACTACTTTATTACTTCCTGTCAGTCACCTTGTGTACAGCCCAGCCTCACTCTATGGACAGACAATCGATCGATGTATAGAAGCTACTTTATGTATTTATATTTATTGTGATCACAGCAGAAAGCAGAAAGTGAGGGGAGGGGGGATTCCGTGCACATCTGCTCTCACCCCATCCTCCCACCACCCCACCAGGGATAGGGTTCACCTTGTCCTCACCTACCAGCCCCTCAGCCTCCGCATCCAGCACATAATTCTCCACAATTTCTGCCATTTCCAATGGGATCCCACCACCAAGCACATCTTTCCCTCCCCCCCCCACCCCAACTTTCTGCTTTCCACAGGGATCGCTCCCTACGTGACTCCCTTGTCCATTCGTCCCTCCCCACTGATCTCCCTCCTGGCACGTATCCTCGCAAGCAGAACGAGTGCTACACCTGCCCCTACACCTCCTCCCTCACCACCATTCAGGGCCCCAGACAGTCCTTCCAGGTTAGGCGACACTTCACCGATGAGTCTGTTGTGGTCCTCTACTGTGTCTGGTGCCCTTGGTGTGGGGTCTTGAAGATCAGTGAGACCTGACGTAGATCAGGAGACTCCCAGTGGGCACCCATTTTAATTCCACTTCCCATTCCCATTCCAACACATCAGTCCTTGGCCTCCTCTACTGCTGCTATGACACCACACTTAGGGTGCAGGAGCAACACTTTGTATTCCATCTGGTCAGCCTCCAACCTGATGGCATGACCATCGACCTCTCGAACTTCTGGTAATGCTGCCCCCCCCCCCCGGCTCTTCACCATTCCTCATTCACATTTCCCCCTCACCTTATCTCCTTCGCTGGCCATCACCTTCCTCCGGTGCTCCTCCCCTTTTCTGTCCTCTCCTGGTAGACTCCCCTTTCTCCAGTCCTGTATCCCTTTCACCAATCAACTTCCAGCTCTTTACTTCACCCCCCCCCCCAGTTTCACCATCACCTTGTTCTTCTCCCACCCCCCACCCCACCTTCTAACTCTAACTCCTCATCTCTCTCTCTCTCTCTCTCCAGTCCTGCTGAAGGGTCTCGGCCCAAAACGTCGACTGTACTCTTTTCCATAGATGCTGCCTGGCCTGCTGAGTTCCTCCAGCATTTTGTGTGTGTGTCATTTGGATTTCTCATATGTATCTAGGGAGAGGAATAAAGAATTGATGTTTTGGGCTGAGGACCTTTATCAGGACTGAAACGTCGACTGTTTATTCATTTCCATAGATGCAGCCTGGCCTGCTGAGTTCCTCCAGCATTGTGTGTGTGTTGCTCACATTCTATTCATCGGCCTGCAAAAGGAGGAATACTTGATCTTAGCCTGTTTTAGTACTGGTTCTGACAGGGGAATAAAAAGATGCCGTCTCTCCATTTCCTGTGAATCCCCTCTTGTGCCCTTTGCACCTCACCGGGTCACCACCCCGGGCTGTTAATTGAGCTGCTTTGTGCTGAGGTTAATAATTTATTAATATCTGTGTGGATCGGAGAATGGTAATGTTAAAGTGGTTAAGCTACAATAATGCCAGCACTTTCATTCTGCTTACTGACTGTCCATCACAGCACTGGCGCCTGGGGCAGCAGAGAAGGCCCTCCCTTCACCTCTGCTAGTGTTCACCCTTCCTTCATCGGCCAGTAGCTTCCTCATGCTTTTCACTACTGTCGGTCACACAAATCCCGGGTGGAGACTCAGGAACGCTGTCACACTGAGCTGTAGAAGGATTCTTCAGTGCTGTTTCTGTGACAATTTTGTTCGACCAGTCGGGGTGTGAGCCCGGAGCTGAACTCCCGAACATGGAGGACCGGTGGGCCTCGCTTGGTCTGGCTTCCAAAGCAGCCAGAACCAGAAGTGACGCTGGGGAGCTGGTGACATGCGCTGACGTTGGGCTGAATCCATTTACTGTAAATAACTATGTGCTGGCAGTTTACCCGCACTGCCTGTCTTTATTCAGAACAAACATAACATGGTTTGAGATAAGCAACACACATAAAAGTTGCTGGTGAACGCAGCAGGCCAGGCAGCATCTCTAGGAAGAGGAACAGTCAACGTTTCGGGCCGGGACCCTTTGTCAGGTCTCACGGGGAGAAGGCAAGAGAATGCGGTTCAGAGGGAAATGGGTCAGCCATGATGGAATGGTGGAGCAGATTCGAAGGGCTGAATGGCCGAATTTGGCTCCTATGATTTATGGTCATAGTCTCCCTGCAGATTGAGACGAAGGTTTATTCATCACGTGTACATACAGTGAAGTGTGTTGTTTCATTAACAGCAACACAATGGCAGTATGTGCTGGGGCTGCCCTCGAGTCATAGACAGTAGAGTCACAGGCTGTTCGGCCCATCGAGACCAGACAACAAAACGTGGACACAGGCCATTCGGCCCATTGAGTCACAGACAACGAAACACGGACGCAGGCCGTTCAGCCCATCAATACCATGCTGAGAGCTGAGAGATGATGTATCTCTGTAAAACCCTGGCTAGACTGGTTGGATACTGTGTTCAGTTCTGGTCGCCTCATTATAGGAAGGACGAGGAAGCTTTAGACTGGGTGCAAAGGAGATGCACCGGGCCGTTGCCTGGGCACAGAGCACATCTCTTGAAGATATTTGAGCGAGTGAGAGCCCCCACCACACAGTCCGGTTCCAACGTAGCATTCCCACGATGTTCGGCAGAGCAACCAAACAGAACATACCAACCAGCTCCAGCCCAACAAGACCTGTTCCTCCCTCTCACCCACACACAAACATGATACTCCAGTCCCAGGATCTGCCATCTGGGCTTCCAGCCCCAGTGGTCTCTCAGAGATTCGCAGGTTCAGCCTCTGGACATCAGGCCTGGGTTTCTGGACCTCTGATCGACCTCTGGCTCTCAATCTGTATTCCCAATTGACCTTTGGTTTTCGATCTGTATTACCGATTGACTTTTGGTTCTTTTTCCATACTTACGATGTCCTTTGGTTCTGGATCTGTATTACCGATCGACCTTTGGTTTTTGATCTGTATTACTGATCAACCTTTGCTAATCGATCTGTATTACCGATCGACCTTTGGTTTTTGATCTGTATTACTGATCGACCTTTGGTTCTCGATCTGTATTCCCGATCGACCTTTGGTTCTCGATCTGTATTACCGATCGACCTTTGGTTCTCGATCTGTATTACTAACCGACCTTTGGTTCTCGATCTGTATTACCGATTGACCTTAATCACTCAAATCCAGCTCTCTTCACTATGGCAGCCGCTTCTGGGGAAGTGATTAGGAAATAAGTCGACCAAAATCCTGTTTCATCCATGAGCATAAGTTGTAGGAGCTGAATCCAGCCGTTCTGCTGGAGTCTGCTCTGCTATTCCATCGTGGCTGTCTTACTCTCCATCCCTCTGCCTTCTCCCTGTAACCTTTGACGCCCTGGCTAATCCACCTCCACTTTAAATATACTCCACAGCTGCCTGTGGCAATAAATTCCACAGATTCACCACCCTCTGGCCTCCTCACTTCTGTTCTAAATGGATGTCCCTTTATTCTGTGACTGTGCCCTCTGGTCCTAGACTCCCCACTACAGGAAACATCCTCTCCACATCCACTCTATCTGTGCCCTCTGGTCCTAGACTCCTCCACCATAGGAAACATCCTCTCCACATCCACTCTATCTGTGTCCTCTGGTCCTAGATTCCCTACTATAGGAAACATCCTCTCCACATCCACTCTATCGAGGCCTTTCAACATTCGATAGGTTTCAATGAGATACCCTCACCCCCCAATTCTTCTGAACTCCAGTGAGTACAGGCCCAGAGCTATCAAACACTCCTCATACATTAACCCTTTCATTCCCGGGATCATCCTCGGGAACCTCCTATGGACGTTCTCCAAGCCAGCACGTCCTTTCTCAGACAAGGGCCTCAAAACTGCTCACAATACACCAAGTGACAATAAACCTGATTCAGGTTTTTTTTATTAACTGTTATTTCGTTATTAATTATTATGACAATGATTTTAGGCATTTCAACACTTGATGGGTTTCTGTGAGATCCCCCTCATTCTTCTAAACGACTCACAGAAGGAAATCTGATGGACGGCCTTGTGTTGATGCTGAATCTGAATCCTGTCACCATGAGTCAACATTTTTTTTTGTAAAATTAAAATGAGAAAATTTGCTGAAGGTTGGTATTTTCTTTATGCACTGTCATGTCGCCAGGGTTTTCATAATAATAAAAGATGTGGTTGTCATGTTGTAATATATAGAAATGACACAGAAAGCCTCAGCCTTGAACCGACTCACAATAGCTTTCAGCTTGAAAGATGTAACACTGGGAAGGAAGGCAGGAGAGAGGGGGAGAGAGCTGCTCACAGGTGATAGGACATTGAACAGGCCCTTCAGACCACAATATTCATCCAAGGTCAATTCAATCTCACCCTTCTCTCCCACAGATCCCTCCAGTTTTCTATCATCCATGTGCCTTGTACTGGAGCCCAAAGGATAAGCGGAGGTCTGCACTGAGGCCTGAAGGCCAATCAGAGGTCCAGGTCAAGGCCCACAGGTCGATCAAAGGTCTGCATCAAGGCCCAAAGTTCAACTGGAGGTCCAGACTGAGGCCCGGAGGTCAATTGAAGATCTGGATCAAGGCCTGAAGGTTGGTTGGAAGTCCAGATTGAAGCCTGAAGGTCAATCAGAGGTCTAGATTGAAAACTAAAGACCAATCGGAGGTCTGAATCAAGGCCCGAAGGTTGATTGGAGGGCTGGATCAAGGCCCAAAGGCCAACTGGAAGTCCAGAAGTTGAGGCCCAAAGGCTGGAGCCCTGAGTCTCTGCGAATCTCTGTGAGTCTGCTGGAGAAGTCGAAGCCCAGTGTCTGGAATACACAAGTCCACTGGAGGCTGGAGGCCGAAAATAGGCTGTGCTGGGGTTCGAGGACTGCGATGTTTGTGATGGCTGGATGGGAGGGAGGGAGGGGTGCGATTTGTTTTGCTGCTGCTGTGTTCTGTGCTGTTCTGCTGAACATTGTGGGTTAACATTTCAGTGTGCTCCCCCAGCACGAAGGGAGAGAATGGGCACGTTTTGCTGCTGTTGTTGATACTTGTGTTGTTCTGCTGAGCATTGTGGGTACACTGTGTCAGCACCGGAATGTGTGGCCACACTTGCCGGCTGCCCCCAGCACATCCCCTAGGTGTGTTGGTTGTTAACACGAATGACACAGTTCTCTGTACACTTCGATGTACTTACAAATAATAGAGTTTGCCTCTTATCATCCTGCAACCCTTCTGATCCTCCTTCAGTCCAATGAGAGAAGCCCGAGCTCACTCATGTTGTCCTCACCATGTGGGGGCCCTACATTTAAATTGGAGACAGATAGTTGTATGAAAGATCTAGGAATTGAGGGTGATGGGGAACTGGGGCAAGAGAGGAGTAGAGGGTGATGGGGAACTGGGGCAAGAGAGGAGTAGAGGCCAGCATAGATCAGCCATGATCATATTGAATGGTGGGGCAGGATAGAGGGGCCGAGTGGCCTGCTCCTGCTCCTATTGTTTTATGATCTTGAGTTCAAGATAAAAATGAGCTTTATTTGTCACATGCACATCGAAACATACAGTGAAGTGTGCCGTTTGTGTTAATGACCAACACAGTCCGAGGATGTGCTGGGGGCAGCCCGCAAGTGTCACCAGGCTTCCAGCACCAACACAACACACCCACCCCTGACCCTGACATGTAACACGGAAAACCCTACACATGGTCATCGATTCGGCCCAGTACACCACGGATAAAACCCTCCCAACCATTCAGCACATCTACATGAAACGCTGTCGTAGGAAAGCAGCATCCATCATCAGAGACCCCCACCACCCAGAACATGGTCTCTTCTCACTGCTGCCATCAGGTAGAAGGTACAGGAGCCTCAGGACTCTCACCACCAGGTTCAAGAACAGTTATTACCCCTCAACCATCAGGCTCTTGAATAGAAGGGGATGGCTACTCTCACTTGCCCCATCTCAGAGATGTTCCCCAACAAATGGTCTCACTTTAAGGATTCTTTATCTTGTTATTTCATGTTCTCATTACTTATTGCTATTTATTTATATGTGCATTTGCACATTTTGTTGTCTTCTGCCCTCTGGTTGATTTTTCATTGATCCTGTTATAGTTACTATTCGATAGATTTGCTGAGTATGCCCGCAGGAAAATTAATCTCTGGGTTGATAATACAATTTACTTTGAACTTTGAACATACATGCCTTTAGAATGTGTGAGGGGACTGGAGCACCCACAGGAAACCCAGACAGCCACGGAGAAAACGTACAAACTCGTTCCTGGCAGCAGCAGGATTTGAACCCTGCTCGGTGATCTCTGTCACTGTACAACACTGCAATAACAGCAACACTGGCCCCACTGAGGTACGGAATTCCTGTACGGAGGTACAGAAGGAGGCTTCTGTACCTCCCACCCAATGGCGGCAGTGAGAAGCCAGCACGGCCTGGATGATGGGGTCTTTAGTGATGGAAACTGCTTTCTTGTAGCAGCCCTCCTTGAAAAAGTGTTCAGCGCTGGTGAGGGTGTTTCCTGTGATGGACAGGACTGTATATTCACTATGTTCTGTAGACTTTTCCTTTCTTGGTCATTGGTGTTTCCAACCCAGTTCGGATACTCTCCACTGTGCAGCTATAAAAGTTTGTCAGAGCTTTAGGTGACATTCCAAATCGATGCAAACTCCTGAGAGAGTAGAGGTGTTGTTGTGACAGCACTGATGTGCTGATCCTGGGACATGATGGCAACAGCAGCAAACCACGGCCAGTGGACAACTTAGTCTCGTCACCAGATGTGGTAGATGTTCAAAAGAAAACTTATGAAATCTGGTAAATCAGACTGGCCACAAGGTCTTTTGTTCTGTGGCTCAGAACGGCTTTTGAAAATATTTTCTATATGTCATGGATATGAGAGGTCATTAACCTCTGTGCTACACCAACACATGAAAAATTAAACTCCTCACCCTGACCTTACCTTGTGCTGAAAGATGGTGAGCTGCTGGGAGAGTCGTCAGGCTGATGACACTGACTTATGTCTCAGTACGGTGTCCCAGCAGAGGGTGGTGAGCTGCTGGGGGAGTCGTCACACAGGGAGGAGGTAGAGACACTTGGCAACAACAACCTGAGTCTCAATGTGGACAAGACAAAAGAGACGATTGTGGGCTTCAGGAAGGAGAAATTAAAGAGCGCCAAGTTCCTTGGTATGAACATAGTAAACAATCTAACCCGGACTCACAACACCTCCTTATTATTCAAGAAGGCACAGCAGTGTCTCCACTTGCTGAAGATATTGAGGTGAGCAAAGCTCCCCACTCCCATTCTAACAACTTTCTACAGGAGCACCGTCGGGAGTGCCTGCTACAAATGAACCGTGGCATGCACTCTACTGGTTTCATCACTGCCTGGACTGGAGGGGCCACTACACAGGGTCAGAAAAATGCTGCAGAAAGTTGCAAACTCGACCAGCCCCATCATGGGTACTAGCATCTTCCGGCTGCATCATTGCATGTGTGGAGGCAGCAAACCATTAGACCACAAGACCCTACAGAGAACAGTAAAGCTCCCGAGAGAATCACCGGGTCTCTCTCCTCCGATCTGGGACATTTACCAGCATTATCCTCCGCAACTTCCCCCACCTTCAACAGAACCCCACCACTAAGCACATCTTTCCCTCTCCACCCCTCTCTACTTTCCACAGGGATCAGTCCCTCTGTGACTCCCTGATCCACACGTCCCTCCCCATGGATCTCCCACCTGGCACTTATCCCTGTAAACGCAAATGCTACACCTGTCCCTACACCTCCTCCCTTGCCACCATTCAGTTCCCCAAACAGTCCTTCCAGGTGAGGCAACACTTCACTTGTGAGTCTTTTGGGGTCATCTATTGCATCCGGTGCTCCCGGTGCAGCCTCCTCTACATCGGTGAAACCCGACACAGATTGGGGGACCACTTCGTCGAGCACCTCCGCTCCGTCCGCCACAACAGACAGGATCTCCCAGTAGCCACCCACTTCAACTCTGCTTCCCATTCCCATTCAGATATGTCCATACATGGCCTCCTCTACTGCCATGATGAGGCTAAACTCAGGTTGGAGGAGCAACACCTCATATACTGTCTAGGTAGTCTCCAGCCCCTCGGTATGAACATAGAATTCTCCAACTTCTGGTAATTCCCTCCCCCTCCCTTCCCCTATCCCTATGTCACTCTGCCCCCTCCCCCAGCTGCCTATCACCTCCCTCATGGTTCCACCTCCTTCTACTACCCATTGTGTTTCCCCTATTCCTTCTTCACCTTTCCTGCCTATCACCTCCCTGCTTCCCCCCCACCCCTTTATCTTTCCCCTTACTGGTTTTTCACCTGGAACCTACCAGCCTTCTCCTCCCCACCTTCCCCCCACCTTCTTTATAGGGCCTCTGACCCCTCCCTCTACAGTCCTGACGAAGGGTTCTGGCCCAAAACATCGACTCATCGTTTCCACGGATGCTGCCCGACCTGCTGAGGTCTCATTAGTGTAGAGGAGGCCGCATCAGGAACACCGGACACAATAGACAACCGCACGGGTGAAGTGTTGCCTCACCTGGAAGGACCGCTTGGGGCCAGAACGGAGGTGAGGGAGGAGGTGAATTTGGCTGCTTGCAGGGTTAAGTGCTGGGAGGGAAATTCGTGGAGAGGGACGAATGGACACAGAAATCACAAAGCGCGTGATCCCTGCAGCAAACGAAGAGAGACCATTAGACCATAACCATAAGGTAAAGGAGCTGAATTAAGCCATTTGGCCCATCAGGTCTGCTCTGCCATTTCATCATGGTTGATCCACTTTCCCTCTCAGCCCTGATTTCCTGCCTTCTCCCCGTAACCCCTCATGCCCTGACCAGTCAAGAATCTATCAACCTCTGCCCTAAATATACATAAAGACTTGGCCTCCACAGCTGCCTGTGGCAATGAACTCCACAGATTCACCACTCTGGAGGAGGAGGGGGGGTGAAGATTGGGTGAGTGTGGGTGTTCGGGAAATGGAAGGGATGTGGTTGATGGCAGTGTCGATAGTGGAGGGAGGGAAACCGTGTTCTTTGAAGAAAGAGAACACCTCTGATGTCCTGGAAAGAAAAGCCACACCTTTGAAGAAGGAGGCGGTAGATTGTCTCCAGGCCTGGCGATTGAGTCCCACTGATGCGCTGAGCTGTCCTAATCACCCGTTGGAGAGCTTTGTGATCTGTCCTGCTGTGGCTAGAGTCCCACACTGTCATCCCGTATGTCTGTCACACATCGATAAATACTTGGGGCAGATTAGCTCCCCCAAAGCTCCTCAGGAGGTATAGTCACTGTTGTGTCTTCCCTACTATCGAGGTCGTGTTGACGGACCAAGACAGCTCCTCGGTGACGTTCATCCCCAAAGTTCGAAACTGGAGACCCTGTCCACTGCCCCCTACCGATGAACAGTGGGGCTTGCCCGGGACCTCTCGCCTTCCCGAGGTCGATGATCATTTCTTGATGTTGAGAGGTAGCTGTGGTTCCTGCACTATCTGGACGGTTTTGGCACCTCCTCTCTATATGCAGATTCGTTATTGTTTATGCCTAGGCTGATCGCAGTTGGGTCGTTTGCAAATCAGATGATTTATTGATTTATTTATTTATTGTGATACATTGCAGAGTGGGACCTTCGAGCAGTGCCTCTCCATCCACCCCACGTCCAGACCTTTCCATGAGATCCCCGCCTCGTTCTTCTAAATTCCAGCAAGTACAGGCCCAGAGACATCAAGCGCTCCTCATATGTTAACCCTTTCACTCCCAGAATCATGTATGTGAACCTCCTTCTGACCCTCTCCATTGCCAGCACATCTTTTCTTAGATACGGGGCCGAAAACTGTTCACAATACTCCAAGTGCAGTCTGACCAATGCCTTATAAAGCCTCAGCATTACATTCTTGCTTTTATATTCAAGTCCTCTCGAAATGAATGCTGACATTGCATTTGCCTTCCTCACCACAGACCTAACCGGCAAAAATCCTCAAAGTTCAAAATAAATTTATCATCAAAGTACATATATGTCACCGTATACAACCTACGATTCATTTTCTTGTGAGCATACTCTTGTCTTGTCCATACTGCACCAACCACTGCTGCTGGGCTATAGGACACAACACGCTGCCTCAGCTGAGGCTCGAACTTGCGACCTTCAGATCACTAATCCAACGTACTAACCACTTGGCCACATGCCACATGCCAAGTGGTTATTTACTCAATCAATCCACTGACTATAATAGAATCAATGAAAGACCACCCTATCAGAGAGGACAACCAATGTGCAAAAGACAACGAACTGTGTGAATACAAAAAGAAAGAAATGATGATAATAAATAAATAAATAAGCAATAAATATCAAGAACATGAGATGAAGAGCCCTTGAAAGTGAGTCTATAGGTTGTGGGAACAGTTCAGTGATGGGGTGAGTGAAGTTGAGTATATCCCCACTGGTTCAAGAGCCTGATGGTTGAGGGGTAGTAACTTCCTGAACCTGGTGGTGTGAGTCCTGAAACTCCTGTACCTTCTTCCCGATGGCAGCAGTGAGAAATTGGCATGACCTGGGTGGTGGGAGTCCCTGGTGATGGATGTTGCCTTCTGGCAACAATGCTCCGTGTAGAAGTGCTCAGTGGTGGGAAGGGTTTACCCGTGATGGGCTGGGCTGTATCCATTACTTTTCGTGGGATTTTCCATTCAAGGGCATTGGTGTTTCCATACCAGACTGTGATGTTGCCAGTCAGTCTGCTCTCCACCACACATCTACAGTTGCTACACTGAATCTTTGCAAACTCCTCAGGAAGTAAAGGCACTGCTGTGCTTTCTTTGTGATTGCATTTACGTGTTGGGCCCAGGACAGATCCTCTGAAATGATAGCACTGAGGAATTTAACGTTGCTGACCCTCGCCACCTCTGATCCCCCAATGAGGATTAGCTCATGGACCTCTGGTTTCCTCCTCCTGAAGTCAATAATCAGCTCCTTGGTCTTGCTGACATGGAGTGAGAGGTTGTTGTTGTGGCACCACTCAGCCAGATTTCCAATCTCCCTCCTGTATGCTGATTCATCACCACCTTTGATTCAGCCTGTGACAGTGGGGTCATAAACAAACTTGAATATAGCACTGGAGCTGTGCTTAACATCACAGTCATAAGTGTAAAGTGAATAGAGCAGGGGGCTAAGCACACAGCCTTGTGGTGCACCTGTGCTGATGGAGATTGTGAGGAGACGTTGTTGCCAATCTGAAATGACTGGGGTCTACAAGTGAGGAAATCGAGGACCCAATTGCTCACAGAGGTATTGAGGCAAACATCTTGAAGCTTATTGATTAGCTTTGAGGGGATGGGAGTATTGAATCCTGCACAAGGTCCAGGTGATTTATCTACCTTCAGACTTATCAGTTTCCAAAGCCCCTTCTCCTCATTAACAGCAGTGACACTCACTTCTGCCTCCTGACATTCCTGCAGTTCTGGAATTCAGCTGTTGCTTCCGCAGTGAAGACTGACACAAAATACTTATTAAGTTTGTCTGATATTTCTTTGTCCCCCATTACTACCGCTCCAGCATCATTTTCCAGCAGTCCGATATCTTCTTCCTCTGGGAGAAGGCTCAGGAGCTTGAAGACTCGTACGGCCAGATTTGGGAACAGCTTCTTTCCAACTGTGATAAGACTGCTGAACGGATCCTGACCCGGATCTGGGCCGTACCCTCCAAATATCCGGACCTGCCTCTCGGTTTTTTTGCACTACCTTACTTCCCATTTTTCTATTTTCTATTTATGATTTAGAATTTAAATTTTTAATATTTACTAATTTTAACTATTTTTAATATCTTTAACATTTGTAATCCGGGAAGTGTGAAGCGTAGAACCAAATATCGCTGTGATGATTGTACGTTCTAGCACCAATTGTTTGGTGACAAAAAAGTATAAAGTATATCTACTCTAGGCCTCTCTTCTACGTTTTATTTATCTGGAAAAACTTTTGGTTTCCTCTTTAGTGCTATCGGCTAGCGTATCTTCATATTTCACCTTCTCTCTCTATGGCTTTTTTAATTGCCTCCTTTTGGTTTTTAAAAGCTTCTTAAACTTCTAACATCCCACTAATTTTTGCTATATGGCCTATCTTTTGTTTTTATGCTGTCTTTGACTTCCCTTGTCAGTCACAGTTGCATCAGGCTCCCTTTAGAAAATGTAGTCATCTTTGGGATGTATCTATTCTGCACTTTCTGAATTGCCCCCAGAAACTCCACCCTGTGCTTGCCCAAGCCTGTAATCGCCGAAGTCTGTTGAGCCAATGTCGGACCACTCTAACAACTGGTCCACTCTTACAATAGCTGTTCCGTTTACACTTCCCTTCCTTTCATCGGCTCAAATAGAACTCTCCTGATGAATCTTGTAGTTTTCAAGTGACTCCCACCTTACAACAACGTTGGTCTCTCATTTGTTACTTCAAACAATAATTCACTTCCAATGAGACTTACAGTTTTCGAATGGCTCTTTCTCTCTCCTCAAGAACTCCTTGAGGGACCGTGCTTTCATAACATCACTAGCTCCACTCTTCCACCCCAGCTGCTGAATTCAGGCATTTCCATTCCCTCACCAGGTCCAGATTTCTGAACCTGATCCCTTTCATTGGGCCCAGGATGTGTCCCATGCATCCAGTCCCAGCCACCAGCAACTGGGCTTCAGCTCCCTGGAAATCCTGGCTGTGACAGAATCTTGCATTGAGGTGGTTGAGGGACAAGTACTATAAACAAATGTTTAACACTTTCAAAGAATTTCTGAACTGCTTTGTTGAACTCAGGAAAGTTTTATTTTCTCAAGGCTGGTGTAGCAGCTTGGATCAGATGGGGTGAAGATAGAATTAGCATTGCTGAAATGCAGCACATTTTAAAATGGAATTCATTTTCATGAACAATTTTTTTAATGCAAGCGGTCAGCTTTATTTCCCAAGCGTCTAATTTCTGAAGAAACACTTGTAACATTAACTTCCTCAGCATCGCTTCATCTTTTGTCAACAACATAAATCACAACTCTGGTACTTCTGAAGCAGACAAACTAGGTAGATGCATGGAGCAAGATATTAATATTTATATACCGATATCTGGGAGTTCAAAACCACACTCTGGATTTGGAGGCCCAGAGGCAGTATGTCCTGGAGTTGGGGCCCAGAAGCAACCAGTCCTGCAGGTTGGAGGCCTAGAGGTGGCCTGTCCTGGAGTTGGAGGCCCAGAGGTGGCCTGTCCTGAAGATTAAAACCCTCAGAGGCAGCCTGTCCTGAAGTTGCGGCCCAGAAGCAACTAGTCCTGAATGTTGGAGGCTTAGAAGTGGCCTGTCCTGGAGGTAGAGGTCAAGAAGTGGCCTTATATGGAGTTGGAGGCACAGAGGCAGCCAATCCCAGAGTTGAAGGCCCAGAGTCGGCCTGTCCTGGAGTTGGAGGCCCAGAGGCAGCCTGTGCTGGAGCTGGAGGTCCAGAGGTGGCCTGTGCTGGAGTTGGAGGCCCAGAGGCAGCCTGTGCTGGAGCTGGAGGTCCAGAGGTGGCCTGTCCTGGAGTTGGGGGCCCAGAGGTGGCCTGTGCTGGAGTTGGAGGCCCAGAGGCGGCCTGTGCTAGAGTTGGAGGTCCATTCGTGTGCATGGGTGGCTGGGGGTGGTGGGTAGGAGCTGTTTGTTTTGCTCTTGTTACTTGTGTATTGTTCTGCTGAGCATTGTGGGTACATGGTGCTGGCGCTGGAAAGTGTGGCAACACTTACTGGCTTCTCCCAGCCCATCCTCAGTCTGTGCTGGTTGTTAATTCAAATGATGCAGTTCGCTGTGTGTATCGATGTACAGTATGTGATTACGTGGCACAGCACACTACTGCAGCGGCTAGTGTTATGATCAGCAGCAACATCTCTCGGGTTTCAATTCCTGATGCTGGCTCCATTGAGTTTGTATGTTCTCTCTGTGACGTGTGTGTTTCCTCCGGGTGCTCTGCTTTCCTCCCACATTCCCAAGACAGTATGGGTTAGGGTTAGTGAGCTGCGGGCATGGTCAGTTGGCATTGGAAGCTTGGCAACACCTGCAGGCTGCCCCCAGCACTTAGAACATTGAACATTACAGCACAATACAGGCCTGTGGCCCACCCTTACTCTCGTTAATTCTATTTGCCATGACTCATTTTTGTCCTCTCATTCTGTTTCTTTTCTCCGCTACCACCCGTAACCCTAAGTGACTCGTTCGATACGAATTTCCTGTAACTGACATACACTTCCTGACTAAACCTTTAACGTCTTACATTAACATAAACTCTAAACTTAGCCTCTACAAAATTGCAAATATTATCTCCTTGTAGAGAAAAGTCTGTGGGGAACACAACAAATACTCAACAACAGATACTGCTTGTGAGGAATGTTCTGGAAATAATAACCAGTGATGGAGTTGGCAGTTATTTGCACAAGTGTGGATTGATTAGAGAATGTCGGCCTGGATTAGTCAAGAGTAAATCAAGCCTGACTAAATTTATAGAGGTTATTGCTGAAGCACCAGAGGGACTCACTGGGAGAAATGTGGCTGATATGGTACGTAAGGATTTCCAAACACCTTCCCTGCTGTCTTCTGGTGTCTAAATCCATGGTTCTTTCAGGAATCAGGAAAGACACATAAAACTTGTTGCTTTACGATGGTTTTATTAAGTGTGGATAGAACAGAAGAAACTGAACAGACAGCGGCAGGGAAAGCCAAGGAAAAAGGTGGTGCTGCTTTATACCCAGAGAGAAGGAAAAATCTATTCATATCTATAGTTAAAAATCACCCAATTAGAAAGTACTTATTCAATACTGCAGTAGCAAGTTAACCAATGAGAAAGCACTTATTCACTTAATACCAAACAAAGAAGCTTCCAGAGCTTTCCAGAAATATACTTTAGAGGCAAAAGCCCATAAGTGGTTGGAGCAGAATTAGGGCTTTTGGCCCATGGAGTCTGTTCCGCTGTTTAATCATGGCTGATCCATTTCCCTCTGAAACCCCATTCTCCTTCCTTCTCCCCTTAACCTTGCACGCCTTGACTTATTAAGAACCTAGCAACCTCTGCCTTAAATACATTGAATGACGTACCCTCCACAGCCGTCCATGACAACGAATTCCACACATTCACTCCCTCGAACTAAAGAAACTCCTCCTCATCTCTATTCTAAATAGATGTCCCTCTATTCTGAGGTTGTGCCTCTGGCCTGAGACTCTCCCACCATAGGAATCATCCTCTCTACATCCATTCTATCTAGGTCTTTAAACATTCAATAGGTTTCAATGAGTTCCTCCCTCATTCTTCTAAACTCTGGCAAGTACAGGCCCACAGCCATTAAACTGTTATGTGCATACTACAGCCACTAGGAACCATTGTAGGCAGTTACTTGTATATAAGTAATTATGTAAAATACAAATAAATAATTAATTGTTAAACTGCAAAGAAAATAACAATTAAACAGTCGAATCTAAGAATTAAATGCTTGGATCCAACATTTGGAAATAATATGCTTCTTGCCGAGGTTGAAGTTCAGAGTACGAGTGGGCCTGTTGTAGCAAAGACAGAAGCTTAACCACAGAACAAGAACAGATTGTTACAGAATGGTTGCTTTTTGAACTGGGACAAGTGTACAGTGCAGATCCCTAGGTTTGGTACTAGGATCACTGTTTTCTTTAAAATATACTAATGAATGGAGCCTGCTCGCTGATCTGGTGCTGTATAGTCATTGTGCTGACCACCAGGATCCTGTGCTGTCCCACCTTAGCGCTTTAGCTAAGGCCACTCAGTGGCCAAACCTGCTTAGAATGTGGAAAAAATGTGAGCAAAGTGACCAACAATGGACTGCCTGTTGGTGCTAGACAGGGTGATTTGAGTAAACCACTGATCTCCTGGGATTTTCACGCACAGGTCTCTAGAGTTGACAGAGAACGGTGTGAAAAACAAAAAAAAAATCCAGTGAGTGGCAATTCTGTGGGTGAAAACACCTTGTTGATGAGAGAGGTCAGAGGAGAATGGCCAGACTGGTTCAATCCCCACCGCTGCCTGTAAGGAGTTTGTATGTTCTCCCTGTGACCGCGTGGGCTCCCTCCAAGCTCCGGTTTCATCCTACATTCCGAAAAGGTACCGGTTAGGAATGGTAAATTGTGGGCCTGCAATGTTGACGCTGGAAACAACGGCACGTACGGTACGTAGGGATTTCCGAACGGCTTTTGTGTTACATTCCAGTGTCTACCTCCGAGGTTCTTTTAGAAGTCAGGAAAGAAGCACGAAACTTGTTGCTTCACGATGGTTTTATCAAGAGTTGATAGAAGCAGAAGAAAACTGATCAGACCGTGACAAGGAAGGCTAAGATTAAAGATGGCGTTGCTTTGTGTGTAGCTGACAACACATGTCATTGTAATTCACGTTGTACACGTGACAAATAAAGCTCGTCTTTCTCTATTAAAGAACAAGCGATTCTGCAGATGCTGGAAATCTAGAGCAACGCACAAACACGCAAAATGCTGGAGGAACTCAGCAGGTCAGGCAGCATCTGTGGAGAGGAACAAGCGGTTGTCACTTCGGGCTGAGATTCTTCATCAATGCTGATTTTTTATTTATTAAAGAGCCTTATTTTCTATCCATTTTCATGATCTGGGACACGCTGGATTATTTGTGCAGAGAGAGTGGGGACTTGCTGGGCTAAATAGGTCTCCGTCTGTGCTCCAGCCATTCTGTGATTTGATAATAACACAGACCTTCGTGGGTTTGCCAGCCTCCATTAATACTGCACCCAGCTGGTTAAAAAGCTCTACAACAAATACACCAGCAACACCTGCTGCACTTATTCCTCGACTGAATCACAATTAGTGGGAAAACAAAGTCTGTTGTAGCTGCTAGTGATTGACCGTAAGCGGAGGCAGAGTTCTTCCCTGCAGGCTTGTTAATAGCGGAGTGGAGGCTTCTCACTTCAATCACCACGTCGCTTGACCAAAGCACATTTACACGTATAAGACATCCATCCAATCCAATCCAAAGCACATTTACATGTACAAGACATGGATCCAAATCTTTCTCTATCATAATCAGCCTCTCGGTAAAATACCCCAGAGCTGTGAAACATCCTGTCTCATCTCAGGAAGGATCGACTGACTTGATGGGACTCGTCAGTATTGTGGTTCAGCATAGACTAGATGGACCAAAGGGCCTGTTTCTGTGCTGTTGTGTGCAATGGACCAACCCATGAACACAACCTACACACAGACACACAAACACACAGACACAGACACACACATACACATACACAAACACACACAGACACACACAACCTACACACAGACAAAGACACGGACACACATAGACACACAAACGCACACAAACACAGACACACAAACACACAGACATAGACACACACAACCTACACACAGACACACAAACCCCTCCCACACACAGAGACAAACACACAGACATAGACACACACACACAACCTACACACAGACACAGATACAGACACACAGACACACACACAGACACACACACACACACACACACACACACACACATAGACACAGACACAGACACACACATACACACAGACACACACACACACACACACACACACACACACACACACACACACACACACATTGTTGGTCCACATCAGGTGGTCATAAAAAGAGCTACCTTTTAATCTGAATGGCGACTGAGATTTTGAAGCAGAGTTTCACGGCAGCTTCGGAATTGAGGAGTGACCAATCAGCAAGAAAAGACACTTGCTTGGTTTGGGATTACAGAGGAATCATCGTTTTGTGTTGAAGACCAACCGAGGAATCACAATGTTCACTGGCCATTTCATTCATCTGCGTTCACTGGTCACATCATTAGGTATCAGCTGTAGCTAACAGAGTGGTCACCGAGGGTATGTTCATGGTCTTCTGCTGCTGTAGCCCGTCCACTTCAAGGTTTGAGTATTGTGTGTTCAGAGATGTTCTTCTGAACACCACTGTTGTAACGTGTGGTTATTTGAGTTACTGTCGCCTTCCTGTCAGCTTGAACCAGTCTGACCATTCTCCTCTGACCTCTGTCATTAACAAGGTGTTTTCACCCACAGAACTGCCGCTCACTGGATGTGTTTTTTTGTTTTTCATACCGTTCTCTGTAAACTCTAGAGACCTGTGCATGAAAATCTGGAGATCAGTGGTTTTCTCAAATCACCCTGTCTAGCACCAACAAGCAGTCCATTGTCGGTCACTTTGCTCACATTTTTTTCCACATTCTGAGCAGGTTCACTGAGTGTCCTTAGCTAAAGCGCTAAGGTGGGGCAGCACAGTATCCTGGCAGTCAGCACAATGACAATACAGGACCAGATCAGCGAGCAGGCTCCATTCCTGCCGCTGTCGGTAAGGAGTTTGTTCCTCCCCCCATCACTGTGTGGCTTTCAAGGTTAGGAAATTGTGGGTGTGCTTGCTGGCTGCCCAGTACAATCTGCACTGATCTGATTTTGGAAAACAGTGCATTTTGCCATATCTTTCGATGTGCAAATAAAGCTAGTCCCTCATCTTTGATGTTTTATAGAGCAGGGCGGGTTTTCCTTGTCAGAGGCCTCTGCAGAGGTTGGGTCTGCTGTGACCTATTAACCCTTGTTGGTCACGGCTCCTGAGAACTGCTTGGACACATGGTGGTCTCAGTAAAATACCCCAGAGTGATTATAAGGACAGATATATTGACTGAGGGTTATGGGCCAAACAAGACCAGCTCGGGTGAGCTCCTTGCCTGACATGGATCCACAGGGCCAAGCGGCCTGTTTCTGTGTTGTACTGCTCTCTCACTCTATAGCTGGATGACCTGAAGTGTAAGAAGCCAACTCGTCTGCAACATGGAGCGCCATGGTAACGTGGCGGTTAGCCCGACGCTATTACAGCGTGAGGACTCAGAGTTCACCTCCGGTGCCCTGTGTAAGGGGTCTCTGTGGAACGTGTGTTTTTGTCCAGGTACTCCGGTGCCCTGTGTAAGGAGTCTCTGTGTCTCTACATTCTCCCTGTGGAATGTGTGTTTGTTTCCAGGTACTCCGGTGCCCTCCCACAGTCCAAAGTCATACTGCGTAGGATAATTGGTCACACCCTCTTCTCATTACTACCATCAGAGAGGAGGTACAGGAGCCTGAAGATACACTCCCAACATTTGAAGAACAGCTTCTTCTCCTCCGCCATCAGATTTCTGAATGGTCTGGTTGGGACCTCTATGTACTGATTAAGGAAGGTTTCCTGAATACATTTGACAAACTCTATCCCATGAACCAATGAACACTAACTTACAAATCTTCTTTTGATTGATTTATTTATTTTATTGTAATTTATTGTATTTTTTCTTGTGATGTATAGCTACCAGAAAAGAACAAATTTGATGACATGACAGTAAGTCAGTGATAAAAAACCAGATTCAGATTCTGAATCTGATTGATTGTGATTCTGATTGATTCTGATTCTGATTTTGAATCTGAATGATTCTGAATCTGATTGATTCTGATTCTGATTCTGACATGATTGGCCAGAAGCAAAGAACGGACACTGGGAAATGTGGTTCCTCGTGCTGGGTTTGCCGATTCACCAACCAGACTGGAAGCTAATTTGGTTGTCCTCTGATGGCAAACAGCAATGCTTTTCACAGTAATGAGTATCTGGTAAGGAAGTAGTTTCAGCGCGGAGACTGCTTTGTTTGCACATTATGAACACAAGCTGGGGTAATCATACCCTTCAAATTGTTTTGTTGCAGAAATAGCGTCTGCCGTACTAGAACCTTTGGCATCTTCACCCTGAATGTCTGCAGAGTGAAAACACACATCTCTGGTTTACTGAGACAACTCATTATAATCAGTTTGAATAGTGATTATTTAATTATATTTAAATATGTAATGACAGGATCAGAGAACTCTGGATAATTACTGACAATTGTCGCATCTACAAATGACAACATCTACACAGGAAGATATGTAGCAAACATAAAGCCAGAGAATTCTGAAAATACTCCGCAGATCAGACAATGTTTATGAGAGGTGATGCAGTCAGCCCTTCTAGTCCAAACACGAGGAATTCTGCAGATGGTGGAAATTCAAGCAACACACATCAAAGATGCTGGTGAACACAGCAGGCCAGGCAGCATCTCCAGGAAGAGGTACAGTCGACGTAAGGATCTCGGCCCGAAACGTCGACTGTACTTCTAGTCCAAGATGCTTTACCCGAGCTTTGTCAGAACAGAATGTGGTAAGGCCACACTTAGATCCCCTCCGGTTCGCCTACCAGCCCCGACTAGGAGTTGAGGATGCCATTGTCTACCTGCTGAACCATGTCTACGCCCACCTGGACAAGCCAGCGAGCACTGTGAGGGTCATGTTTTTTGACTTCTTCAGTGCGTTCAACACCATCCGCCCTGCTCTGCTGGGGGAGAAGCTGACAGCGATGCAGGTGGATGCTTTCCTGGTGTCATGGATTCTTGATTACCTGACTGGAAGACCACAATACGTGTGCTTGCAACACTGTGTGTCCGACAGAGTGATCAGCAGCACTGGGGCTCCACAGGGGACTGTCTTGTCTCCCTTTCTCTTCACCATTTATACCTCGGACTTCAACTACTACACAGAGTCTTGTCATCTTCAGAAGTTTTCGGATGACTCTGCCATAGTTGGATGCATCAGCAAGGGAGATGAGGCTGAGTACAGGGCTACGGTAGGAAACTTTGTCACATGGTGTGAGCAGAATTATCTGCAGCTTAATGTGAAAAAGACTAAGGAGCTCGTGGTAGACCTGAGGAGAGCTAAGGTACCGGTGATCCCTGCTTCCATCCAGGGGGTCAGTGTGGACATGATGGAGGATTACAAATACCTGGGGATACGAATTGACAATGAACTGGACTGGTCAAAGAACACTGAGGCTGTCTACAAGAAGGGTCAGAGCCGTCTCTATTTCCTGAGGAGACTGAGGTCCTTTAACATCTGCCGGACGATGCTGAGGATGTTCTACGAGTCTGTGGTGGCCAGTGTGATCATGTTTGCTGTTGTGTGCTGGGGCAGCAGGCTGAGGGTGGTAGACACCAAAAGAATCAACAAACTCATTCATAAGGCCAGTGATGTTGTGGGGATGGAACTGGACTCTCTGACGGTGGTGTCTGAAAAGAGGATGCTGTCCAAGTTACATGCCATCTTGGACAATGTCTCCCATCCACTACATAATGTACTGGTTGGGCACAGGAGTACATTCAGCCAGAGACTCATTCCACTGAGATGCAACACAGAGCGTCATAGGAAGTCATTCCTGCCTGTGGCCATCAAACTTTACAACTCCTCCCTGGGAGGGTCAGACACCCTGAGCCAATAGGCTGGTCCTGGATTTATTTCATAATTTACTGGCATAATTTACATATTACTATTTAACTATTTATGGTTCTATTACTATTTATTATTTATGGTGCAACTGTAACAAAAAACCAGTTTCCCCCGGGATCAATAAAGTATGACTATGACTATTACAGCACAATTTGGGCAATTCAGCCCATGACGAACAAGAGAAAATCTGCAGATGCTGGAAATCCAAAGCAACGCACACAAAATGCTGGAGGAGCTCAGCCGTTCAGGCAGCATCTGTGGAAATGAATAAACAGACAATGTCTCAGGCTGAGACCCTCCGTCAGAACTCTCTCCCCTCCCCCCACCTTTTTATCCTGGCGTCTTCCCACTTCCTTGTCAGTTGTGATGAAGAGTCTCGGCCTGAAATGTTGACTGTTTATTCTTTTCCAAAGATGCTGCCTGATCTGCTGAGTTCCTCCAACATTTTTGGTGTGTTGACTCAGCCCATAATGTGATGCTGACATTTTAACCTATTCTAAGATGAATCTAACTCTTCCCTCCCACAAAGCCCTCAATTATTATATCATCTCAGGGCCTCTTAGATACCTTTATGTATCTTCCTCCACCACCACCCCAGCTGCACATTCAACTCAATCACCACTCAGTGTTTAACAAACACTTCCCTCTGACATCCCCCCTGTACCTTCCTTCAATCACCTTAACATTATACCTCCTCAAAATAGCCCTTTGCACCCTGAGAAAAAGTCTCTCCTGTCTACTGCATCTGTGCCTCTTCTCATCTTGTACACCTCGATCAAGTCACCTCTTATCTTCTTTCACTCCAGAGAGAAAAGCCCTTGCCCTCATAAGACGTGCTCTCTAATCCAGGCAACATCCTGGTAAATCTCCTCTGAACCCTCTTTAAAGCTTCCACGCTCTCCCTCAAATGTGGGGATCAGAACTGAACACAATATTCCAAGTGTGATCTAACCAGGGTGTTACAGAGCTGCAACATTACCTCACAGCTCTTGAACTCAATCCTCCGACTAATAAAGGTCAACACACCATAAACCTTCTTAACCATCCTATCAATTTGTACAGCAACTTTGAGGGATCTTTGGCTGTGGACTCCAAGATCCCTCTGTTTCCCACACTGTGAAGATCCTTCCAATAATGTTGTACTCTACCTTCCAAAGTGTATCCCTATTCTTCGACTGGAAATGTCAACACAGTTTCCCTTCCAATGGAAACTTCCTGATCTGCGGAGTGTTATTGTATTCTCTGTTTTTAACTCGGGTTTCCAGCATCTGCGATTTTCATTTGCTGAAGTAAATGTTCTTACACTCGTCCTGTCACCCCCACAGTATTTGCCAAAAGTAGTGGGGGGGGGGGCTGAGACAGAAACACTTCCGCAGTGCGAAGTGAAAGAGAATTCTTTATCGAAGTACATGTGTGTCACTATATACTACCTCGAGATTCCTTTTCTTGCAGGCATTTATGGGAAAATAAAGAATTACAATGGAATTTATGAATAACTACACATAAACAAAGACTGATAATTGACCAATGTGCAAAAGAAAACAAACTGTGCAAGCAAACAAATCCCACCGGGAACAGGAGCCGTCGAGCGTGAGTCTGCAGGCTGTGTTCAGTGTGAAGTGAGTGAAGTTATCCACACTGCTTCAGGAGACTGATGGTTGAAGGGTAATAACTGTTCTTGAACCTGCTGGTATGAGATCTGAGGCTCCTGTACCTCCTGCCAGATGGTAGAAACATAGAAAGCCTACAGCACAATACAGGCCCTTCGGCCCACAAAGTTGTGCCGAACATGTCCCTACCTTACAAATTATTAGTCTTACCCATAGCCCTCTAGTTTTCTAAGCTCCATGTACCTATCCAAAAGTCTCTTAAAAAACCCTATTGTATCTGCCTCCACCACCCTTGCCGGCAGCCCATTCCACACAATCACCACTCTCTGCGTAAAAAAACGTACCCTTGACATCTCCTCTGTACTTACTCCCCAGCACCTTAAAACTGTGTCTTCTTGTAGCAACTATTTCAGCCCTGGGAAAAAGCCTCTGACTATCCACACGATTAATGCCTCTCATCATCTTATATACGTCCATCAGGTCACCTCCAACCTCCGTTGCTCCAAGGAGAAAGGGCCGAGTTCACTCAACCTATTCTCAGAAGGCATGCTCCCCAATCCAGGCAACATCCTTGTAAATCTCCTCTGCACCCTTTCTATGGTTTCCAAATCCTTCCTGTAGTGAGGCGACCAGAATTGAGCACAATACTCCAAGTGGGGTCTGACCAGGGTCCTATACATCTGCAACATTACCTCTCGGCTCCTAAATTCAATTCCACAATTGATGAAGGCCAATGCACCGTATGCCTTCTTAACCACAGAGTCAACCTGTGCAGCTGCTTTGAACGTCTTTTGGACTCGGACCCCAAGATCCCTCTGATCCTCCACACTGCCAAGAGTCTTACCATTAATACTATATTCTGCCATCATATTTGACCTACCAAAATGAACCACCTCACATTTACCTGGGTTGAACTCCATCTGCCACTTCTCAGCCCAGTTTTGTATCCTATCAATGTCCCACTGTAACCTCTGACAGCCCTCCACACTATCCACAACACCCTCAACCTTTATGTCATCAGCAAATTTACTAACCCATCCCTCCACTTCCTCATCCAGGTCATTTATAAAAATCACGAAGAGTAAGGGTCCCAGAACAGATCGCTGAGGCACACGACTGGTCACCGACCTCGATGCAGAATATGACCTGTCTACAACCACTCTTTCCCTTCTGTGGGCAAGCCAGTTCCGGATCCACAAAGCAATGTTCCCTTGGATCCCATGCCTCCTTACTTTCTCAAAAAGCCTTGTATGGTCTACCTTATCAAATGCCTTGCTGAAATCCATATACACTACATCTACTGCTCTTCCTTCATCAACGTGTTTAGTCATATCTTCAGAAAATTCAATCAGGCTCGTAAGGCACAACCTGCCTTTGACAAAGCCATGCTGACTATTCCTAATCATATTATACCTCTCCAAATGTTCAGAAATCCTGCCTCTCAGGATCTTCTCCATCAACTTACCAAGCACTGAAATAAGACTCACTGGTCTATAATTTCCTGAGCTATCTCTACTCCCTTTCTTGAATAAAGGAACAACATCCGCAAGCCTCCAATCCTCCGGAACCTCTCCCGTCCCCATTGATGATGCAAAGATCATCGCCAGAGGCTCAGCAATCTCCTTCCTCGCTTCCCACAGTAGCCTGGGGTACATCTCATCCGGTCCCGGCAACTTATCCAACTTGATACTTTCCAAAAGCTCCAGCACATCCTCTGTCTTAATATCTACATGCTCAAACTTTTCAGTCCGCTGTAAGTCATCACTACACTCACCAAGATCCTTTTCCATAGTGAATACTGAAGTAAAGTATTCATTAAGTACCTCTGCTATCTCCTCCGGTTCCATACACACTTTCCCACTGTCATACTTGATAGGTCCTATTCTTTCACGTATTATCCTCTTGCTCTTCACATACTTGTAGCACGCCTTGGGGTTTTCCTTAATCCTGCCCGCCAAGGCCTTCTCATGGCCCCTTCTGGCTCTCCTAATTTCCTTTTTAAACTCCTTCCTGTTAGCCTTATAATCTTCTAGATCTCTAACATTACCTAGCTCTCTGAACCTTTTGTAAGTTTTTCTTTTCTTCTTGACTAGATTTATTACAGTCTTTGTACACCACGGTTTCTGTACCCTACCATAACTTCCCTGTCTCATTGGAACGTACCTGTGCAGATATCCACACAAATATCCCCTGAACATTTGCCACATTTCTTCTGTACTTTTCCCTGGGAACATCTGTTCCCAGTCTAAGCTTCCAATTTCCTGCCTGATAGCCTCATAATTCCCCTTACTCCAATTAAACACTTTTCTAACTTGTCTGTTCCTATCTCTCTCCAATGCTATTGTAAAGGAGATAGAATTATCATCACTATCTCCAAAATGCTCTCCCACTGAGAGATCTGACACCTGACCAGGTTCATTTCCCAATACTAGATCAAGTACAGCCTCTCCTCTTGTAGGCTTATCCACATATCTACCCAGTGAGAAATGAGCTGGGTAGCCCTTGCTCTCAGCACCGATCACTTCCAAGCCTCCAAATAATACTGAGAAGATGAGTTGTCGAGACTTGAAAGTAAGTCTGTTGTTTGTAGAATCAGTTCAGTGTTGGGGTGAGTGAAGTTATCCACACTAGTTCAGGAACCTGATGGTTGAGGGGTGATAACTGTTCCTGAACCTGCAGGTCTGGGATCTAAGTCTCCTGTACCTGCTATTCATCGTGTGGAAGACACAAAGCTGGTCTAGGCAAAAGATCAGGTCAGCGTGGAGTAGGTTGGCTGTTTTTGTGCCGTGGAACTCTAAGCTCTGGGATAATTTGTTTCAGTGATGTTTGTTTAAAGTAAACAGGCCGGGACACGAGGGAGAATTCTGCTGAGCTTCTTTGGAATATGACCATAGATTGTTTCATGTCTACCTGATACAGACAAGCAGAGTGTCAGCATTCTGGATGGAAAAGTGCAGTAAAGTGAAAGCTAAAGCAAGGATAGCCTGGGGCAGTTGTAGTCAAGTGAGATCTAGGAAGTGAGACATCTCTGCTTAATACAGTGGGGGTGCGCTGTGGCTGTGCGTACTCAAGCAAGATGAGTGAGGCTCTGTAATGAGACTTTCCCAGAAAGGTCTCCCTGAATCATAGTGTCCTTTTACATCATAGTAGGTGCTGGGGACAGATGAGCTCACAGAATGATGAGAAACAGACCCATCAACTAAGACTTTATTATCTTCACTAACTTCAAAATATCATTGGCTTTCCACCTGACGTTTCAATTGACTTTAACGCCTCCACTGTGAATGGCAATAGATCTTGTGAATAAGAAATTCAAAGATATGCCATTTACAATGATCAATAACAGATTAGCCAATTCTGTGCAAAAATAGCAGTTTTCTGTTCGGACCCAGAACGGTGTGGGTGACTGGGGCCATGCTGCTCTCCTTGTGCACAAGAGTAATAAAAGGAATGTTTGAGTTGTAAGAGTGCGTGTGTTCTGGGCCCCGTTATTTCAGTTATTTTATTATTGGTGCTGACAGTTACTTTGACAGAGAGCACATCGGATGACAGAGCGATCCTTTGTTTTCAGACCACTAGAATAACAGTCCTTCCCACTGACGATACTGTGCTCACCTATACGTTGTCTGCGCCATTGGTAATATGGTGAATGTTTCCCAAGAGGCACGATTGACAATTTCTGTCCATCGCTGGTGCAAACCCTGCTGAGGCCACACTTGTAATATTGTGTTCAGTTCTGTTCGCCTCATCATAGGAAGCATGCCGAAACTTTAGAGAGGGTGCAGAGCAGGGTTACCGGGGTGCTGCCTGGATTTGAGAGCGTGTGTTACGGGGAAAGGCTGAGTGAGTGAGGTGTTTCCTCTTTGGAGTGAAGGAAGTTGAGAGGCGACTTGATAGAGGCGTACAGGATGACAAGAGGTGCAGGTCGAGTTGACAGCCACAAACACTTCTCAATAAGGAAATGACTACATCTACATCTACTGCTCTTCCTTCATCAATGTGTTTAGTCACATCCTCAAAAAAATTCAATCAGGCTCATAAGGTACAACCTGCCCTTGACAAAGCCATGCTGACTATTCCTAATCATATTATGCCTCTCCAAATGTTCATAAATCCTGCCTCTCAGGATCTTCTCCATCAACTTACCAACCACTGAAGTAAGACTCACTGGTCTATAATTTCCTGGGCTATCTCTACTCCCTTTCTTGAATAAAGGAACAACATCTGCAACCCTCCAATCCTCCAGAGCCTCTCTTGTCCCCATTAATGATGCAAAGATCATCGCCAGAGGCTCAGCAATCTCCTTCCTCGCTTCCCACAGTAGCCTGGGGTACATCTCATCCAGTCCGGTGACTTATCCAACTTGATGCTTTCCAAAAGCTCCAGCACATCCTCTTTCTTAATATCTACATGCTCAAGCTTTTCAGTCTGCTTCAAGTCATCCCTACAATCACCAAGATACTTTTCCATAGTGAATACTGAAGTAAAGTATTCATTAAGTACCTCTGCTATCTCCATAGAAGTTGTTTGGCCTGCTGAGTTCCTCCAGCATTTTGTGTGTGTTACTTGGATTTCCAGCATCTGCAAGATTTCTGTTTGTAATTGTTCAGCTTGTTCCCCAGTGGTCATGATATGTATATACAATTGTTCATAGTCATAGTCATAGTCATACTTCATTGATCCCGGGGGAAATTGGTTTTTGTTACAGTTGCACCATAATAATAAATAGTAATAGAACCATAAATAGTTAAATAATAATATGTAAATTATGCCAGAAAATTATGAAATAAGTCCAGGACCAGCCTATTGGCTCAGGGTGTCTGACCCTCCAAGGGAGGAGTTGTAAAGTTTGATGGCCACAGGCAGGAATGACTTCCTATGACGCTCTGTGCTGCATCTCGGTGGAATGAGTCTCTGGCTGAATGTACTCCTGTGCCCAACCAGTACATTATGTAGTGGATGGGAGACATTGTCCAAGGTGGCATGCAACTTAGACAGCATCCTCTTTTCAGACACCACTGTGAGAGAGTCCAGTTCCATCCCTACAACATCACTGGTCTTACGAATGAGTTTGTTGATTCTGTTGGTGTCTGCTACCCGCAGCCTGCTGCCCCAGCACACAACAGCAAACATGATAGCACTGGCCACCACAGACTCGTAGAACATCCTCAGCATCGTCCGACAGATATTAAAGGACCTCAGTCTCTTCAGGAAATAGAGACGGCTCTGACCCTTCTTGTAGACAGCCTCAGTGTTCTTTGACCAGTCCAGTTTATTGTCAGTTCGTATCCCCAGGTATTTGTAATCCTCCACCATGTCCACACTGACCCCCGGATGGAAACAGGGGTCACCGGTACCTTAGCTCTCCTCAGGTCTACCACCAGCTCCTTAGTCTTTTTCACATTAAGCTGCAGATAATTCCGCTCACACCATGTGACAAAGTTTCCTACCGTAGCCCTGTACTCAGCCTCATCTCCCTTGCTGATGCATCCAACTATGGCAGAGTCATCTGAAAACTTCTGAACATGACAAGACTCTGTGCAGTAGTTGAAGTCCGAGGTATAAATGGTGAAGAGAAAGGGAGACAAGACAGTCCCCTGTGGAGCCCCAGTGCTGCTGATCACTCTGTCGGACACACAGTGTTGCAAGCACACGTACTGAGGTCTGCCAGTCAGGTAATCAAGAATCCATGACACCAGGGAAGCATCCACCTGCATCGTTGTCAGCTTCTCCCCCAGCAGAGCAGGGCGGATGGTGTTGAACGCACTGGAGAAGTCAAAAAACATGACCATCACAGTGCTCGCTGGCTTGTCCAGGTGGGCGTAGACACGGTTCAGCAGGTAGACGATGGCATCCTCAACTCCTAGTCGGGGCTGGTAGGCGAACTGGAGGGGATCTAAGTGTGGCCTGACCATAGGCCGGAGCAGCTCCAGTTATATTTGTGTTGTGACACTGTTGTGAGGCGTCTGCTGCAGTGATCGATGCTGAGAGTCCATCTGGTCAGAATGTACAACATTGACGAGGATGAGGGCATCAAATACTGTCAGTGGATCCCCCAGTGGTTATGGTATGTGTATACAATTGTTCGGTGTGTCCGCCGGTTGTTACATCTGTATGATTCTGGAAAGTTTTGGAAGCATCTCTTGATATTGCTTTATTTGAATAGGGGCTATCTGATTGAGTAACTCTTATCAACAAGTTGGAATGAAATGTTTCTTGTCTGTGGGTGTAAAAAGAGCTGACCATGAAACTCCACCATCTTCAGCTCCTCTCACTGGACCCCTATCACTGTTCAGTTTTCAATTTTCTTCGATCCATTAAATCTTAGTAAAATGGTCGTGAAGCAGCAAGCTTTGTGGCTCTTTCCTGACTTCCAAAGGAAGCTTGGATTAAAGGAGTAGAGCCCAACAGTACCTCCTCCAAGTTCAATATCCTACTGAATGTATCGGATGGATGTACCACTGACAGTATTTGATGCCCTCATCCTCGTCAATGTTGTACATTCTGACCAGATGGACTCTCAGCATCGATCACTGCAGCAGACGCCTCCCAACAGTGTCACAACACAAATATAACTGGATTATTTCTGCACTTTCCTGTCTGTTAACTCAGTCCACACCAGCAGGTAACCCCCAACAGCATATGGTCTGGTTTCGTTTAACAATCTGCAGTGTGGCAGTTTATCAAAGGCCTTCTGAAAATCCAAAAACACGACACCAACTGACTCCCCTTTGCCTAATCTTCATGCTTTAAAGCTCTAACAGATTTGTCAAACATGATTTTCCCATGTTGTTTATGCCAAATCTCCAATCTGATGGCATGAGCATTGATTTCTCTAGCTTCAGCGATTTCTCCCTCCCTCCTCTTCTTGATTTTTCCATTCCCCATTCTGGCTCCACTCTTACCCCTTCTCCTTCTCACCTGCCCATTGCCTCCTTCTGATGCCCCCCTTCGCCTCTCCCATGGTCCACTCTCCTCCTTCTTCAACCCTTCACCTCTTCCACCTCCCACCTCCCAGATTCTCACTTCATTCCCACATATCACTAACCAGCTTGTGCTCCTTCAACTCCCCCACCTTCTTATTCTGGCTTCTTCCCCCTTCCTTTCCAATTTTGCTGACTGTTTATTCCCCTCCATAGGTGCTGCTTGACCTGCTGAGCTCCTAAACCTTCAACTGCAACGCCACAGTCAAATGAAGATTAAAGCAATAACAAAGTTCAAAGTAGATCTATGATCAAAATCCGTACTCGTGTCACCATATACAACCCCGAGATTCGCTTTCTTTTGGGCTTACTCAATAAATACAAGAAACACAATAGAACCAATGAAAGCCCACACACAGCAGGATGGACAAACAATCTGTGTGCAAAAAAAAACAAACCCGGTAAATACAGAAAGGAAAAAAGAAGTAATAATGTGATAAATATCTAGATCATGAGATGAAGAGTCCTTGAAAGTGAGTCCATCGTTTGTAGGTTGGGGGACATTTCAGTGATGGGGTGAGTGATTTTGAGTGGATTATCCCCTCTGGTTCAAGAGCCTGGTAGTCCAGGGGCAATAACTGCTCCTGAACCTGGTGGTGTGGGCCCCGAGGCTACTGAACCTGGTGGTGTGGGCCCCGAGGCTACTGAACCTGGTGGTATGGGCCCAGAGGCTCCTGAACCTGGTGGTGTGGGCCCAGAGGCTCCTGAACCTGGTGGTGTGGGCCCTGAGGCTCCTGAACCTGGTGGTGTGGGCCCTGAGGCTCCTGAACCTGGTGCTGTGGGCCCAGAGGCTCCTGAACCTGGTGGTGTGGGCCCTGAGGCTCCTGAACCTGGTGGTGTGGGCCCTGAGGCTCCTGAACCTGGTGCTGTGGGCCCAGAGGCTCCTGAACCTTCTTCCTAATGGCAGCAACAAGAAGAGAATATGGCCTGGGTGGTGATGGATGCTGTTTCCTGCAATAACGCTCCATGTAATTGTGTTCAATGGTGGAGAGTGTTTTACCTGCGATAGACTGGGCCATGTTCATGACTTTCTGCAGGCTCATATCTGGTCAGGGCAGTGTCCAACCTGACGGCATGAAGGGAGAATTCTCAGACTGCCAGGAACCACTCTGCCCTCAGTCTGTTTATTTCCTTTTCTCTCTCCTCCTGATCCAACTGGCCCCCATCAGCCTGTTCCTCTTCCATCCCATCCTTTCCATCTGCCCAACCCATGTACTCCTCTCACTGCTTCCCCTTCCCACCTCCTTCCCTCTATTCCATGTTCCACCATCCCCTCCAATCCACTTCCATCTTCAGCCACTTGTCCCTTCCAACTCCCAGATCTTAGTGATTTGCTTTACTTGTCAACGTGCATCGAAACATGAAAACACCAACAACCAGCAGAGTCCGAGCATGAGCTGGGGCTGCACTTCCGGCGCCAGCGGGCGCACAAATCACTAACCCTAACCCCTACGTCTTAAACCGGAGCACCCGGAGGAAATCCACACGGCCACGGGGAGAATGTACAAACTGCCCACAGACAGCGGTCGGAACTGAAGCTCGTTTGCTAGCACTGTAAAGTGTTATGCTAACCGTAATGCTACTGTGCTGGCTATCATTCCTGCCCTCACCCACCGATCAGCCCCTCACCTGGAGTCCCCATCACCTGCCCTCACTGGCCTATCAGCCCCTCACCTGGACCCCCCATCACCTGCCCTCACCGGCTGATCAGCCCCTCACCTAGCCCCCCCATCACCTGCCCTCACCGGCCGATCAGCCCCTCACCTGGAGTCCTCATCACCTGCCCTCACTGGCCTATCAGCCCCTCACCTGGAGCCCCCATCACCTGCCCTCACCGGCCGATCAGCCCCTCACCTGGAGCCCCCATCACCTGCCCTCACTGGCCTATCAGCCCATCACCTGGACCCCCCATCACCTGCCCTCACTGGCCTATCAGCCCATCACCTGGACCCCCCATCACCTGCCCTCACCGGCCGATCAGCCCCTCACCTAGCCCCCCCCATCACCTGCCCTCACTCGTTGATCAGCCCATCACCTGGATCCCCCATCACCTGCCCTCACCCGCTGATCAGCCCCTCACCTAGACCCCCCATCACCTGCCCTCACCCGCCGATCAGCCCATCACCTGGACCCCCCATCACCTGCCCTCACGGGCCGATCAGCCCATCACCTGGACCCTCCATCACCTGCCCTCACGGGCTGATCAGCCCATCACCTGGACCCCCCATCACCTGCCCTCACGGGCTGATCAGCCCATCACCTGGACCTCCCATCACCTGCCCTCACCCGCTGATCAGCGCATCACCTGGACCCCCCATCACCTGCCCTCACGGGCTGATCAGCCCATCACCTGGACCCCCCATCACCTGCCCTCACGGGCTGATCAGCCCATCACCTGGACCCCCCATCACCTGCCCTCACGGGCTGATCAGCCCATCACCTGGACCCCCCATCACCTGCCCTCACGGGCTGATCAGCGCATCACCTGGACCCCCCATCACCTGTCAGCTTCGGCTTCAGCTCTCACCCCCTCCCTTCACACCAGCTTTCTACTCCTTTCCAGTCCTGATGAGGGGTGTCAGCACAAAACATCAACTGTCCAAAGTTCAAAGTAAATTTATTGTTAAAGATCATATGTCACCACACACAACCCTGAGATCTTTGTTTTCTTGTGGACATACTCAGTAAATCCAAGAACCACAATGAAAGACCACACCCAGCAGGATGAACAAACGACCAATGTGCAAAAGACAACAAACTACGAAATAAAAACTCTGGAATTTAGAAGGATGAGAGGGGATCCGATTGAAACATATAAGATTATTAAGGGATTGGACATGCTAGAGGCAGGAAACATGTTCCCGATGTTGGGGGAGAACCAGAGGCCACAGTTTAAGAATAAGGGGTAGGCCATTTAGAACGGAGTTCAGGAAAAACTTTTTCAGCCAGAGAGTTGTGGATCTGTGGAATGCTCTGCCCCGGAAAGCAGTGGAGGCCAATTCTCTGGATGCTTTCAAGAAAGAGTTAGATAGAGCTCTTAAAGATAGCGGAGTCAAGGGATATGGGGAGAAAGCAGGAACGGGGTACTGGTTGTGGATAATCAGCTATGATCACAGTGAATGGCAGTGCTGGCTCGAAGGGCTGAATGGCCTACTCCTGCACCTATTGTCTATTGTCTAAAAAATAATAATCAATAAATCAGCAATAAATATCGAGAATATGAGATGACGAGTCCTTGAAAGTGAGTCCATAGGTTGTGGGAATATTTCAGTGATGGGGTGAGTGAAGTTGAGTGAAGTTGTCCTCTCTGGTTCAAGAGCTTGACGGTTGAGTGGTGATAACTGTTCCTGAACCTGGTGGTGTGGGACCTGATGGTTGAGGGATGATAACTGTTCCTGAATCTGGTGGTGTGGGTCCTGATGGTTGAGGGGTGATAACTGTTCCTGAACCTGGTGGTGTGGGACCTGATGGTTGAGGGGTGATAACTGTTCCTGAACCTGGTGGTGTGGGACCTGATGGTTGAGGGGTAATAACTGTTCCTGAACATGGTGGTGTGGGACCTGATGGTTGAGGGGTGATAACTGTTCCTGAACCTGGTGGTGTGGGACCTGATGGTTGAGGGGTGATAACTGTTCCTGAACCTGGTTGTCTGGGTCCTGATGGTTGAGGGGTAATAACTGTTCCTGAACCTGGTGGTGTGGGACCTGATGGTTGAGGGGTGATAACTGTTCCTGAACCTGGTGGTGTGGGACCTGATGGTTGAGGGGTGATAACTGTTCCTGAACCTGGTGGTGTGGGACCTGATGGTTGAGGGTAATAACTGTTCCTGAACCTGGCGGTGTGGGTCCTGATGTTTGAGGGGTAATAACTGTTCCTGAACCTGGTGGTGTGGGACCTGATGGTTGAGGGGTGATAACTGTTCCTGAACATGGTGGTGTGGGACCTGGTGGTTGAGGGGTAATAACTGTTCCTGAACCTGGTGTTGTGGGACCTGACGGTTGAGGGGTAATAACTGTTCCTGAACCTGGTGGTGTGGGACCTGACGGTTGAGGGGTAATAACTGTTCCTGAACCTGGTGGTGTGGGACCTGATGGTTGAGGGGTAATAACTGTTCCTGAACCTGGTGGTGTGGGACCTGATGGTTGAGGGGTAATAACTGTTCCTGAACCTGGTGGTGTGGGACCTGATGGTTGAGGGGTGATAACTGTTCCTGAACCTGGTGGTGTGGGACCTGATGGTTGAGGGGTGATAACTGTTCCTGAACCTGGTGGTGTGGGACCTGATGGTTGAGGGGTAATAACTGTTCCTGAACCTGGTGGTGTGGGACCTGATGGTTGAGGGGTAATAACTGTTCCTGAACCTGGTGGTGTGGGACCTGACAGTTGAGGGGTAATAACTGTTCCTGAACCTGGTGGTGTGGGACCTGATGGTTGAGGGGTGATAACTGTTCCTGAACCTGGTGGTGTGGGACCTGATGGTTGAGGGGTAATAACTGTTCCTGAACCTGGTGGTGTGGGACCTGATGGTTGAGGGGTAATAACTGTTCCTGAACCTGGTGGTGTAGGACCTGATGGTTGAGGGGTGATAACTGTTCCTGAACCTGGCGATGTGAGACTTGAGGCTCCTGTACCTTCCTGACGGCAGCAACGAGAAGAGGGCATGGCCTGGTTGATAATGAATGCTGCTTTCCTGTGACAGTGCTGAACGTAGATGTGCTCAGTTTGGGAATGGTTTACTGGCTGATGGACTGGGTTGTATCCGTTACTTTTGTAGGATTTTCTGTTTAAGGGCATTGGTATTCCCATAGCAGGCATTTCTATCTACAGATACTGCCTGAGTTTCTCCAATGCTTTGAGTTAATTGCAGCTACTAACTTGCTTGATGGGTGTGCAGTGGGCTAGATGGGCCAAATAGCCTAACTCCAGCTTTTGATAGTCACAGCTGGAACCCTTGCTATTTTATTAGCAAACCACAGGATAAAACTCACAAGCCATTGTTTGTTGACTCTCTTGTCTTTCAATGTCTGAACGAATTCACGCTTCGTGCTTTCTTAGATTCATGAATCCAATTTAAGATCCCTATGTCAGATTGAACTAAATCATTTTAAATTTGTGTTTAAATTAAACCACTGTGCTACGGTGGGTGCCACGGTAGTCTAGCGGCTAGCATGATCTGTTACAGATCGGGGCGTACTGGAATTTGGAGTTCAATTCCGGCATCATTTTGTAAGGAGTCTCTGTACACCTTCCCTTGGACTGCGTGGGTTGCCCCGGTTTCCTCCCACAGTCCAAAGACGTACCGGGTAGGCTAACTGGTCCATAAGACATAGGATGATAATTAGGCCATTTGGCCCATCGAGTCTACTCCGCCATGTGATCATGGCTGATCCATTTTCCTCTCAACCCCATTCCATTCTCCGGCCTTCTCCCCTAACCTTTCATGCCCTGACATATCAACAACCTATCCCCAGACTCCACAGCCACCCGTAGCAACAAATCCTACAGATTCACCACCCACTGGCTCCAAAAATTGCTTGTCACCTCTGTTATAAATGGATGTTTCTCTAACCTGAGGCTGTGTTCTCTGGTTCTAGGCTCCCCACTGTAGGAAACATTCTCTCCACATTGACTATCCAGCTCTTTCAGTATCTGATAAATTTCAATGAGATCTTCCTTCATTCTTCTAAATTCCAGTGTGTACAGGCCCAGAGCCATCAACCGCTCCTCATATGACAAGGTGTTCAATCCTGGAATCATTTTCATGAACCTCCTTTGAACCCTCTCCAGTTTCAGCACATCCTTTCTAAGATAAGGGGCCCAAACCTGCTCACAATACTCCAAATGAGGCCTCACCAGTGCTTTATAAAGTCGCAACATTACATCATTGTTTTCAATATTCAAGTCGCTGTAAATTGTCAAAAAAAACACAAAGGTGAAGAACACAATAATAATACGAAGAATACAGAGTAAATACAAATACATACTATAGCTTATACACATACAGTATACTGATTGTCTGTCCATAAAGAGACGCTGCGCTGTACTTGCAGCAAGGTGACTGACAGGAGATAATAAAGTAGTGGTGGAGTTAGTGGGTGGGGGTGTTGATCAGCCTTACTGCTTGGGGAAAGGAACTGATTTTGACTCTGGGGACTGAGACGAAGTTTTCCTGTTGCAGAAACACTAAGAAGATTCTCGAAAAATACAGAAACTGCTATGGTTACAATTACTGGAAAATTCATTGAACACTGACACATATTTCAATGATTAAAATTATAAAAGCAAGCATTGGAAAATTCAACCTATGAGGAAAATAAAATTTTAAACACGAATTGAACAATTAGCATTAATTCAGAATGGTAAGTAGATCTACCTGTCACCTGAATACCGTTGTCATCACCAGGGCAGATTCCCAGACTAATTAAACTCTGGGTCTATGCATATGTTGATGGGGTAAAGCTACTATGTTCAGCCTAGGGCTGGTTTACAGAGTTCAATCTAAGCACAGCTCAGTTAAAGGGGATCCTGCATTGAAGACAAGGCTCAGGAATCTGATATAAAGGACCAGGATCTGAGAGCAAAACGACAGATAACCACCAACATGGCAGATAGAATCAGGGCCTAAATTGTCATTTTCCTTGTAGTTTACGTATCTGCTTGTAGAGGGAGAAAGTTACAGTTCCGATTTATTTATCACTGGTACATTGAAATACACAGTGGAATGCATCGTTTGCTTTAACAACCAACACTTCCGAGAGAGCACTGTCGGCAGCCCACAAATGATGCTGTACACTTTGGTGCCAACATAGCATACCCACAATGCCCAGTAGAACCACACAGCGCACACACAATGCTCAGCATCAGAACTACATAGCATACCCATAATACTCGACAGAACCACACAGCACCCACAATACTCAACAGACCAACACAGCACCCACAATGCCCAGCAGAACAACACAGCACCCACAATACTCAACAGACCAACACAGAACCCACAATATTCAGCATCAGAATAACATAGCATACCCACAATACTCGACAGAACCACACAGCACCCACAATACTCAACAGAACAACATAGCATACCCACAATGCACAGCAGAACCACACAGCACCCACAACTCAGCAGCACAACACAAATCACAACAGCAAAAGAACAAGACTGTGGTGATATCACGTGTAAGAACGTGATTGGAGAGAGTTCTGAGCATGCGCAGAAATGATAGAATGATCTGGAACATGGCTTGGTAAAAACGTGGTTTGGTTTTGTTGCTGTAAATAAAAGTTCTAATTCTTCCAGAATATAATTCTTTATTGCTAACCCATGGTATGTATAAATATAAGAACACAACAGGGTGTCAGAAGTCAGTCTGGAAGAATAATACATTTGCTAACACAGGAGAAGCGAATATTATCGAAGAAAAAAGAGTTTGAACTGTTTTGGTGTTTGCTAACAGTTTTAAAGATGGAACGTTTGCAAACTCCACTGACACTTCAGCTGACTGGAAACGTAGCTGAGAACTGGAGAAAATTCAAGCAACGTTTTGAAATTTATTTATCGGTAATTGAAGTGGATAAAAAAACTGGAAAAAACAAAAGCTGTGTTTCTACTCCACATAATAGGTGACGATGTAATTGAGGTATATAATCACTTTATTTTTGAAAATGGAGATAATTTAAATTTGAAATTGATAATGGACAAATTCGAAGCATTTTGTATACCGAAGCGCAATTTGACGTATGAAAGGCATAAATTTTTTACACGTGCGCAGAGAGCTAGTGAAACAATTAATCAATATGTTACTGAATTGAGACACCAGAGCAAAACATGCAAGTTTGCAGAATTGACAGATTCTCTCATTAAAGACAGAATTGTTTGTGGCATTTGGGATAATGGCCTGAGAGAAAGACTGTTAAGAGAACAAGAGTTAGACTTGGAAGAAGCTTTGTTGCTCTGCAAAGCTTCAGAAACAGTGATGTCACAGGCTAAAGAACTTTTCACTGAGAGCTGCCACGTAGACGCTGTGTAAAACCGCAAACATATTAGAAATAATAATAAAACGACAACAGAGCTGACAGAGAGCAAGATGTCATCTGAGCCAGAAAAGCTACGTGATTGCTGTGGACGGCAGCACTGGCCTAAACAGTGTCCAGTGTATGGAAAAATGTGCAAAGACTGTGGTAAGAGAATCATTTTTCTCACTGTTGCAGAAGTAGAAAGAAAATAAAACAAGTAAATGCAGTGCTTGAAAATGAACTGGAGGAGTTTTATATAGATGTGCTTTGTGAAAACAAACAAAGTAAGAATGACTGGACAATTCCATTGCAAATGAACCAAAACAATGTTCTATTTAAACTTGATACTGGAGCACAAGTAAATGCTCTTGCAGAATCTGAGTTTAACACATTAAAGCCAAGACCAAAGTTACATAAGACAAATGTAAAAGTGACTGGGTATTCAGGTGCAGACATTCCAGTTAAAGGAACATGTGTGGCAAAAGTATCACACAAAAATAGTGTGCACACACTTTCATTTGTGGTGGTGCCAAAGAATGTACAGTCAATACTGGGTTTATCTGCCTGTGAGAGACTGAATTTGGTGAAAAGAGTATTAGTCCTGGACAGTGACACAGAGTCAGAATACAGTGACAGAATGGAACGGCTAGAAGTCATAAAGAAAGCTCCCAGACCCATCCCTTTGTTACCAGCATCTGACAAAGCATTGCCACCAAAACCAGGAGTTGCAATTTTGCCCTCTGGAAGTAACGCACATGCATCAATGGGCCATGCATTCCATCACAATCTCACCTCTGCAGGAGGACAGAGGCCAAACTTCCCGGTACAGTACAATACTGATCTGAAGCCAAAGAGTGACAAGAATCAGGATCCAATTGAAGAAGTGAAAGCACAAGTGACGGAATTGAGAAGTTTTATTGAAACGATGAAGTCTCAGCATAAAAAAGAGATTACACGGTTTATGAATGAATTAGATGAAGAAAAGAAGATTTGTATTTCATTACAAGTGGAAGTGGAAGGAATTAAGAAAGCTACAGTACTTGAAGTACAACTCAGATCATACATGGTCCAAACAGAAGAAGGAGCAGTGTTAAAAAGAAATTGCAAAGACCTCAAGAAAGAGCCAGCTTCAGAGTTTCAGTTAACTGATGCAGACCAGGCAACACATGGAAATAACAATGAAAGCATTTGTCACAGAAAGAGACCATTCAGTTTCTCACACAAAACTGCTCTTTGGAAGTGTTTCCCACTTATTCCAGAAATTCTGCTCCCACACCCTTTCCTCAGATTCCTCCTCATCAAGCACTAATCCGGTTCTCAATGGGAGCCATTACTGGATCTATTTCCTTTCCGAAATTACATTCCAGACCATAGCAATTTGCCACATAAAACATTTTCAGCTCATCTCTGCCAATTGTCGAAACATTTATGAGTTCTGGCGTCTGTCCTGTTTGCTAGTGAAAATGTTTTCTCTCCATCTATCCTCATAATCTGACAATTACACACTGCACTTTGCCAGTGATTACCCCCTGTACGTTCCACATTGGGAACATTAACAGGAGACAGGCGAAGTCCACTGTGGGTCACGTGTCAAGGCGGGATAGGGTGATGACTAAATACCAGGTATCCAGCAGTGAGAAATGTTATATCTCCCTCTACACAGCCCATTTATTACCTGTTTCTGAGCCATGTAACTAACATAGAGAGCACTGGCATCGGTGAATCTGGCCTGTCGGTCAATGGCAATCCCTGACACACACACAGCTAATAGATATTTCCAGCTCCATTAAGGAGCAAGACAGAGTATGTGGAGCTGCGTTGCAAATGTGCTGTGTGCTTCCTGTGTCCAACAAAGTCACCCACCAGACACAAAATATGAAACCGTTTCTCCTGAACTCAGACATATCCTGCTAGCTATACTGCGCTCACTGATAACACAGGACTGTGCAAATATATATATATTTGTACATACATATAGCTGGGCTGCCTAAGAGTTTTGCACAGTACTGTAGTAATTTTATGTATTGCACTGTACTGCTTCCACAATAAAAAAAAAGATTTCATGACATATGTGAGTGATGATAAACCTGATTCTGATCTGGGTCTCTATTGTGGACCGAGATTGGGAAGGGGGCAGGGAGAGGGTAATCATGGTTGGGAAAAGGGGAAGGGAGAGGGGAGGGTGCGGGAAGCACCAGAGGGATATTCTGTAATGATCAATAAACTAATTGTTTGGAATCAAATAACCTTGCCTGGTGTCTCAGGGTTGGGTGAGTCTGTACCTGTGCCATCCCCCGCCCCTGGCACTCCTTCTCTGCCACCTGTCACATCTGGAAGCTCCTCACAGCCAATGAAATGCCCCTGAAGCAGTGACTCTGATCACGGCCAATGAAATACCCCTGAAGCTCCTCACAGCCAATGAAATGCCCCTGAAGCAGTGACTCTGATCACGGCCAATGAAATACCCCTGAAGCTCCTCACAGCCAATGAAATGCCCCTGAAGCAGTGACTCTGATCACAGCCAATGAAATACCCCGGAAGCTCCTCACAGCCAATGAAATGCCCCTGAAGCAGTGACTCTGATCACAGCCAATGAAATACCCCGGAAGCTCCTCACAGCCAATGAAATGCCCCTGAAGCAGTGACTCTGATCACAGCCAATGAAATACCCCTGAAGCTCCTCACAGCCAATGAAATACCCCTGAAGCAGTGTCTCTGATCACAGCCAATAAAATACCCCTAAAGATCCTCACAGCCAATGAAATGCTCCTGAAGCAGTGACTCTGATCACGGCCAATGAAATACCCCTAAAGATCCTCACAGCCAATGAAATACCCCTGAAGCTCCTCACAACCAATGAAATACCCCTGAAGCTCCTCACAGCCAATGAAATACCCCTGAAGCGGTGTCTCTGATCACAGCCAATGAAATACCCCTAAAGATCCTCACAGCCAATGAAATACCCCTGAAGCTCCTCACAACCAATGAAATACCCCTGAAGCAGTGACTCTGATCACAGTGCAAGGAACTCCATCGCCAATCGTCACACAGCAAGATCCCATAATTGCAAGGCGGAAATCAGAATCATGCTCAATATCACTGAAGTGTCAAAGTTCAAAAGTTCAGAGTAAATTTATTATCAAAGTACATATATGTCACCATATACAACCCTGAGATTCATTTTCTTGTGGGCGTACTCAGTAAATCCAAGAACGATAAGCGAATCCAACCCAACAGGACAGACAAACAGAGTGCAAAAGACAGCAAACTGTGTCAGTACAAAAATAAAGAAATAATAATATCAAATAAATAAGCAATAAATATCGAGAACATGAGATGAAGAGTCCTTGACAGTGAGTCCATTGGTTGTGGGAACATTTTAGCGATGGGGCAAGAGAAGCTATTGTGGCAGCAGTACAGTGCAGTACATAAAATTACCATAAATTACAGTAACAAATATTCATAAAACATTTAATTTAATAAGTAATGCAAAAAGAGAGTTTCTGGTGAAACTGACCACCTCTGATAGTTGGTCAGGGCTCTATCAAGCTACATAAACAGGTTTGACTTGAACAAATTCCCTAATGGAATTCTCGAATCAATCTAGAGTTGTCCAAATGATTGCCCATTCTCTTTCTGGATATTTTTCTAGAACCTTCATAGATTCCCCTCCACCGTTATCACGAGCCTTTACCTGCGACCCTGACAACTGTTCTCATCCCTTCTTCTATCCCTCAGAACGAGGATGGATAGCGTCCCTTTTATTTAATATTTTATATAATAATTTATTTAGTATTTTAATAATTTATATTAGAGGTGTATAAGATGAAACGAGGCATTGATAGAATGGTTCTTTTCCCAGGGCAGAAATAACTAATGCAAGGGGGCATGGCTTTAAGATGACTGGAGGAAAGGTCAGGGGGATGCTAGATGGAGATTGGTTACACAGAGAGTGGTGGGCGTGTGGAACACCCTGAAAGGGGTGGTGCTAGAGGCAGATACATTAGGGACATTTAAGAGACTCTTAGGTACATGAATGATAGGAAAGCGGAGGGGCGTGTGGGAGGGAAGGGTTAGATTGATGTCTGAGTGATCTGGATCCTGCAGTCTCTGAGGGGTGTCAGTGGAACTGACATTGACCTGAAGAGAATATCAATCAGACACATGGAAAGCTTTAACAGTCTGAAACACACATTTGACACTGAGAATAGCCATCTTTTAGAACATAGAACATGGAGCAGTACAGCACAGTAAAGGCCCTTCAGCCCACAATGTTGTGCATACCCTACAGTCAATCCAACCCCTCCCTCCCACAGAGCCCCCCTTGTCTATCATCCACCTATCTGTCGAAGAGTCTCATAAATGTCCATCAAGTATCTGCCTTGACCACCAGCCCGGACTCTTTGTCGGCCTTTAACCCGGCCAGGAAAGGGGGAACGTGTGGTCATCAGGAATTTCAGCTTTCTGCCACTTGCTCCTGCACTGAATGCACTTTTAGAAATGACCCATCTCAATCTCAGCCGGAGCTGGGAATTTCCCTGGAATCTCCAGGGAGTCGAGAGTCAGTAGTTCCAGATATTGATCAGTTTGCACTCAGTTCAATTTATCGATCAACAAGATCAACTTTGGCCATTGTCATTTATGTAAAGGGAATCAATGGGAATGAGGGTCAGGTTTACAGTCACTGACCTACTGTACAGTGTGTTGTGAACTGTGCTGCTTTGTGGCAGCAGTGCAGAACAACTAACACTATAAATTTAAGAATATACGTGCAAGTTGAGTACCCCTTATCTGAGATTCCAAAACCCAATTGTTTTTGAGTGCTGACAAGACGTCACAAATGGACAATTTCACAATCCGCTGGGAAGGTTCCCAGGCGATGCTCAGGTCTCTGTGCACTACAGACGGGTCTGAGAAGTGACCTCACGTTTGTAATGAAGAGAAGTTAATGAAAAGTAGAAAAACACTGCATAAAGAGAGAAATGAAGATCTCGATTGTGTATTGAAAGAGTGGATTCATCCGCATCAGAGCCCCCAGCACATCCTCGGACTGGGCTGGTCTTTGTTGCAAATGACACGTTTCACTGTGTCTTTTAAAGTTTCGATGTACGTGTGATAAATAGAACTAAACGATAAAAGATACAGGTCGACTGGGCAGCCAGAAGCTTTCGCCCCCGAGTGGAAATGGCTGATTCAAGGAGGCAGGTTCCTCCAGCATTCTGTGTGTGTTGCTGGCAGAACGTTACGATGTTTGGAGGAAAGTATAGGGTCGATCTAAGAGGTAAGTTTTTTTACACTCTGCCAGGGGTGGTGGTGGCAGCAGATAGATTAGGGGCATTTAAGAGACTTTTAGATAGGCACATGGATGGTAGAAAAATGGAGGCTGTGTGGGAGGAAGGGTTAGATTGAACTTGGAGTAAGTTAAGAGGCTAACACAGTGTTGTGGGCCGGAGGGCCTGTTTGTGCTGTACGGTTCCACGTTTTATCTTTTGCTGCCCCAGTGGAACCCTGAAACTCATACCCTGAAAATCTCAAGGGTACTTGTGCCCACGTACAAACACTACCAATGAGAGACAGGTCTGGTAACTTTATACCAATACCAACAGTTACTGGTGCCCTGCCTCTGCTCTGCGATCAGCTACATCAGGAATATAGGTTTGAAATAATATTTGAAGGCTTATAATTAACAGCCACTAACTGGGAAATAATGAGACAGAAAACATCAAACTGCTTAGCAGATGGAATTTTTAAACTGAACTGAAGGAGATGGCTGTGGGAAAAGTAAAAGGACTATGATGAGGAGTGAAACTCATCACTGCACAGCCAACAGCAACAGCCTGATTTCATTCAGAAAATTTACATATTATAGACATAATTGTTTCTGCTTTAGGATGGGCAGTAGATGCAGTTTTGTTTCATAATAATCCTCCTGCTCGTTTCCACTTCACTCTAAAACATAGAAGACTGAGGGGAGATTTGATAGAGGTATACAAAATTATTAGACCATGAGACTACAAAAGATATAGGAGCAGAATTAGGCCATTTGGCCCATCGAGTCTGCTCTGCCATTTCATCATGGCTGATCCATTTTCCCCTCAGCCCCAGTCTCCAGCCTTCTCACCGTATCCCTTCATGCCCCGACCGATCAACAATCTATCAACTTCTGCCTTAAATATTCCCTATGGCTTGGCCTCCATGAGTTCCACAGATTCTCCACTCTCTGGCTAAAGGAACTCTTCCTCATCTCCGTTGTAAATGGACAACAGAGATGAATGGCTTGGCATGGACTAGAGAGGCTGAAGGGCATATTTCAGTGTTGTGGTGTTCTATAACTCTTAAAAATACTGCCGCTCTTACCGCCCGCTTGCCGATACACCACATGTAGGGGAATCAATGCATTTGAGCTTGTTTCAGTGAATTTAATTACCCAGTTACTCAAAGGACATTAAATAGAAAATGTGCCCACTTGGAGTCCAGTGCTGTCACATACTGATGACATTAACGGAGAGGGGGAGAGCGAACTCACCATTAAGCTGTTATGGTTCAATGTCCCACAATATACTAGTTCAATACTTTTAATTTATCCCACAAAATTGCTTCCACTGCCATTGACAGGCCTATAACCAGCTTCAGTCTAATGCAATAGCCCGCAAGGCACTCTCTGCAAGCAGAAGCCAGGTTTGGAAGCAGAGGGTCTCCAGTGGACTGCCCCCACCACCCCACCCCCCAGCACAAGCTCAGGTGTGTGGCATGTTATAGCGGAAGCTGATAGGTTCTGCAGGCTTAGATATGTACATGGATGGTAGGTGCAGAATAATAGTTTAGTATGTTCTAGATGGGCTGAGGGGCCTGTTTCTGTGTTGTAGTGCTCTATGTCTCTAGGACTCTATCTTTAAGGAGTTTGTACATCCTCCCTGTGACCGCATGGATTTCCTCCGGGTGTTCTGGTTTCCTCCCACATTCCAAATGCGTACGGTTTAGGACTAGTGAATTGTGAACATGCAATGTTGGTGCTGGAAGTGTGGAGACACTCGCAGGCTGCCCCCAGCACAACCTCAGACTGTGTCGGTTGTTGATACAATTGACATATTTCACTGTGTGTTTTGAAAGATATCATATCTACTTCAAAACATCAAAACACACAGTGAAATATGTCATTTGCATCAACAACCAGATAGATAGATACGTCCTTTCAAAGATGAAGATTTTCACCCACAACTTGCAACAACTCACCCCCAAAATTTAAATTTATGATGATTTGTTGTAACACGAAGAGAAGCGAGTGATTGATTATTTTATAGAAGCGTCTGAAGAAGTGATAAACACAGAAGATTTTGCACTTGCTGTAAGCCCAGAGCAGCAAACAATGGGGGAAGTTAGCATGTCAGGCAGCGCCTGCGGAGGGAAATAAATTGTCAACGCTTCTGGCTGAAATGTTGTCCTGATGAAGGGTCTTGACCCAAAACAATCCGGAAATAGTGAGCTTGGTCAACGTTAGAGGAACAGAGTAGAAGGTTCTTTGCCAGCTGAATTTTGTCTGCGAGACCCACGTGTCCGAGATGTGACGTCTCATCGATGGATCAGTAGTGGAACATATGAGTAGTGTCAAGTTCCAGGGTGTCAACATCTCTGAAGATCTATCCTGGGCCCAACACATTGGCACAATAATGAAGAGGGCACATCAGATCTCTATTTCATTAGGAGTTTGGGGAGATCTTGTACGTCAACAAAGACTCTGGAAAATTGCTACAGATGATGAAGTTTTCTGTTTTCTAAGGATGTAGCCCGGAGAGCATTCTGACCAGTTGCATCATGTCTGGTATAGAACGGCCACTTCCGGGCAGGATTGGGAAAAAGCTGCAGAGGGTTGTAAGTTCGGTCAGCTCCATCATGGACACCAGCCTCCCCACCACCGAGGACATCTTCAAAAGGCCAGCGTCCATCACGAGGACCCTCATCCCGCACAACACGCTCTCTTCTCAAAGCTACCATCAGGGAGGAGGTACGGGAGCCTGAAGGCACACACTCAGTGTGTTGGGATTGGTTTCTTCCCCTCCACCATAACACATCTTAACGGACAATGAGCCCATGAACACTGCTATTTATTTGTTATTTTATTTTTCTTATTGTATTTTGAGTGTTGCACTGTACCGCTGCCGCAGAACAACACATTTCACAACAAACATACCCTGTGTCAGTGATGATGACCTGATTCGGGAGATGCTGTGGGGGCTGAGTGACGGGAATGCAGGACGGGTCAAATCCAGCTCGGCTAGAACCTTGCGTGAGCTCTTGCTGCCAGGCCGGAAGTGGAGAATGCTGATGAGTTGATTTAAAATTCAATGCCATTAAATATTTGAAGCACAAGAGATTCTGCAGCTGTTGGAGATCTAAGCAACACACACAAAGCACCGGAGGAACTCAGCAGGTCAGGCAGCTCCTATGCAGGGGAATAAACAGTTGATGTTTCAGGCTGACGGTGGTGAAGGGCCTCGGCCCGAAACATTGACTGTTCATTTCCCTCCATAGAGGCTGACTAACGTGTTAAGTATTTAACAATTGTAAGTGCAAGCAAGCTTTTTCCACTGAAGATGAGTGAGACTAGAACTAGAGGTCACAGGTTAAAGGTGAAAGCTGAAACATTGAAGGGGAACCTTAGAGGGAGCTTCTTCACTCAGAGGGTGGTAAACACAGGAGTCTCTGCAGATTCTGGAAATCTAGAGCCACACACACAAAATGCTGGAGGAACTCAGCAGGTCAGGCAGCGTCTATGAAGAGGAATAAACAGTCGATGTTTTCCACTGAGGTTGGGTTAAAGGTGAAAGGTGAAATGCTTAAGGGCACCATGAGGGAGAGCTTCTTCACTCAGAGGGTGGCATGAGTTTGGAACACAGCGGAAGTGCAGGATGTGGGCTTGATTGCAACATTTGAGAGAAATTTGTTTAGGTACATGGATGGGAGGGGTATGGGGGGGCTATGGTCCGGGTGTGGGTCAGAAAAACGAGGCAGAATAAGTTTGGCATGGGCTAGATGGGCATGTTTTTGTGGTGTAGTGCAATATGATTCTGTCACTCTAATTGAAGAACATGAGGTTATTAAGTGGATAACAGATTAAAAGTCAAACATAGCTGAGCAGACCAGCAGCCAATCATGGAGCAGAAACTCTAGTTCTGCAACGGTAAGATGTCAGAGGTAAAAGGTATAAGGAATGTGGATGAGGCTGATCATAAGCCATGCTCTGTGATAATTTGTTCATGTAGGTGGTACAGAAGTGTAATGCTTTACAGTGCCAACAACCCGGGTTCAAATCCCACTGCGGTCTGCAATGGGTGTGCATGTTCTCCCTGTGACTGCATGGGTTTCCTCCCGGTTCAAATCTCACTGAGGTCTGCAATGGGCTTGCATGTTCTCCCTGTGACTGTGTGGGTTTCCTCCCGGTTCTCCAGCTTCCTGTCTGACTTACTAAATATGGAACAATTGTAAATGCAAGCTGACTTCCCAGATTCACATCCCAAGTTCCATTCCCACGTTTCAAAGACGGACGGGTTAGAGTTGGTAAGCCGTGGGTTAATTGTGAGTTGCTGCTGGATGCTTGACGTCGTTGTGGACTGTTCCTAGCACATCCTCAGATTGTGCTGTCAAAGTTCAGAGTAAATTTGTTATCAAGGTACAGATACGTCACAATATACAACCCTGAGATTTGTTTGCTAGTGAACATATTCAATAATTCCGTAATAGAATAAAAATCATAATAGAATCATTTGAATCAAAACAAAAAACCGCTCTAACTTGGCTGTTCAACCAGAGTGCAAAAGGCAACAAACTGCGCAAATATAAAAAGAAAGAAATAATAACAATAAATTAACAAACAATAAATACTGAGAACATGAGATGAAGAGTCTTTGAAAGTGAGTCCATAGGTTGTGGGAACAGGTCAGTGATGGGGTGAGTGAAGTTGAATGAAGTTATCCCCAAAGCAAGTTAAGGACTGCATAAAAGCTAAGGAAAGGGTATACAGTATAAGGTAGCAAAAGTGAGTGGGAAGTTTGATGATTGGGAAGCTTTTAAAATCCAACAAAAGACAGCTAAAAAAGCTCTAAGAAGGGAAAAGATGAAATATGAGGGCAGACTAGCCAATAATATAAAGTGGGATACCAAAAGTTTTATCAGTTATATAAAGGGTAAAAGGGAGGTTAGAGTTGAAATCAGACCACTGGAAAATGATGCTGGTGAGGTAGTAATGGGGGACAAAGAAATGGCAAAGTGCTAGGCAAACTCCAAGGTCTTAAGGTGGATAAGTCATCTGGACCAGATGGTCCACATCCCAGAGTCCTGAGAGGTAATGGATGCATTGGTCATGATCTTTCAAGAATCACTTCATTCTGCCATGGTCCCGGAGGACCGGAAGATTGCAAATGTCACTCCACTCTTTAAGAAGGGAGGAAGGCAAAAGAAAGGAAATTATAGGCCAGTTAGCTTAACCTCAGTGGTTGGGAAAGTGTTGGAGTCTATTATTAAGGATGAGGTTTCAAGGTACTTGGAGACTATTGATAAAATAAGCCAAAGTCAGCACGGTTTCTGTAAAGGGAAATCTTACCTGATACATCTGTTGGAGCTCTTTGAGGAAGTAACAAGAAAGATAGACAAAGGAGAGGCAGTGGATGTCATTTAATTGGATTTTCAGAGGCATTTGACAAGGTGCCACACATGAGGCTGCTTAACAAGATAAAATCCTGTGACATTACAGGAGAGATACTGACATGGATAGAGGAATGGCTGACAGGCAGGAGGCAGCGAGTGGGAATCAAGGGGGCCTTTTCTGTTTGGCTGCCAGTGACTAGTGGTGTTCCTCAGGGGTCAGTATTGGGACCGCTACTTTTCACATTGATTTGGATAATGGAATTGATGGCTTTGTGGCAAAGTTTGTGAATGATACAAAGGTAGGTGGAGGGGTAGGTAGTGCTGAGGAAGCAATGCGATTGCAGCAGGACTTAGACAAATTGGAAGAACGGGCAAAAAAGTGGCAGATGGAATACAGTGTTAGGAAATGTATGACAATGCATTTTGGTAAAAGGAACAATAGTGCGGTCTATTATCTAAATGGGCAGAAGGTTCAAACATCAGAGGTGCAGAGGGACTTAGGAGTCCTTGTGCAAGACTCCTAGAAGGTTAATTTATAGGTTTAGTCTATAGTAAAGAAGGCAAATGCAATGTTGGCATTTATTTCAGTGGAAATTGAATATTAAAGCAAGGAGATGATGCTGAGCCTTTATAAGACACTAGTCAGACTGCACTTGGAGTATTGTCAACAGTTTTGGGCTTCATATCTCAGAAAGGATGTATTGTCATTGGAGAGAGCCCAGAGGAGGTTCTTGAGGATGATTCTGGGAATGAAGGGGTTAACAGATGAGGAGCGTTTGGCAGCTTTGGGCCTGTACTCATTGGAATTTAGTAGAATGTGTGGGGATTTCATTGAAACCTGCCAAATGTTGAAAGGACTAAATAAGGTGGATGTGGAGAGGATGTTTTCTCTGGTGGGGTATCCAGAACTAGAGGGCACAGCCTCAAAATTGAGGGGGAAACCCTTTAGAACAGAGGTAAGGAGGAAGTTTTTTAGCCAAAGACTGGTGAACCTGTGGAATGCTCTGCCACAGACTGCGGTGGAGACCAAGTCCATGGGTATATTTAAGGTGGAAGTTGATAGATTCCTGAATGGTCAGGACATCAGAGGATATGGCGAGAAGGCAGGTGTATTGGGTTGAGTGGGATCTGGGATCAGCCATGATGGCATGGTGGAGCAGACTTGATGGGCTGAATGGCCTAATTCTGCTCCTATGTCTTATGGTCTTTGGTTCAAGAGTCTGTTGGTTGAGGGGTAATAACTGCTCCTGAACTTGGTGTGCAAGTCCTGAGGCCCCTGCACATTTTTCCCGATGGCAGCAGCAAGAAAAGTGTCACGGTCTGGTCCGGTCCGGTCCGGTCCGTTGATTACTCATTTCCCTTTAATTTCCTTTTCCCCGTGTTCCACTGGACTCCTTGATTAGGGCACCTGATCCTCATTCGAACCGCCAGCATAAAGACTCTGGCTTACATCTACTCGTGGCTGGTTCGTCACCGTAGCCAGTGCGGTTATGCTCGTCCCAGGGCAGCCGAGAATCGTGGACTCTAAGTTGCTTCTGTGCCTGTGGCTGCTTAGTGAATTCAGTCGTTTTCGTGTCCAGCTGAGTTGCCAGCCGCTTTGCCGCTACTCCGAGACAAGATGCGAATTCTGTCGTTTTCCTGTGCGGCTGAGATTTGCTGGCCGATTGTCGCCACTCCGAGCCGCAAAGAATATGGGACCGTCTTCATGATCTTCTCCGTGTCTAGATACAAATGGACTGTCATTGTTTGGTTTATGTCGTCTTGTTTCCAGCTGTTTAGGTCTGGCCGTTTGCTGCTACTCTGAGTTGGGAATTCTGTCTCTTCATGTCTAGCTGAGGATCGCTGGCCGTTTGCCGCTCCTCCGAGCCAAGATATGAATCATCTGTGTCTGTTTGGTGTTGTTGTCTCCGTGTTCCAGTTCCAGGCTCTGTGTTCCAGGTCCAGGCTCCGAGTCCAAATCAAGTATCTGTGTCCAAGCCAAGTCCAAGTCCAGGATCTGTGTCCAAGCCAAGTCCAAGTCCAGGATCTGTGTCCAAGTCAAGTCAAAGTCCAGGCTCCGAGTCGATGTGCTCAATGGTGGGGAGGGCTTTACCTGTAATGGACTGGGCCAACTCCAATAGTTTTTGTTGGATTTTCTGTTCGGGGCATTGGTGTTTCCATGCCAGTCAATATACACATCCATAGAAGTTTGTCAAAGTTTTAGGTGTCATGCTGAATCTTTGCACACTCCTTAGGAAGTAGAGACACTGCAATGCTTTTTTGTAATTGCAGTTACACTCTGGGCCCAGATCAGGTCCTCTGAAATGATAATACTGAGGAATTTAAAGTTGCTGACCCTCTCCATCTCTGATTTGCTGATAAGGACTGGCTCATAGACCTCTGATTTCCTCCTCCTGAAGTCAATAATCAGCTCTTTGGTCTTGCTGGCATTGAGCAAGAGGTTGTTGTTGATATGAATGATGTAGTCCGTTTTATGTTCTGATGTTCTGATATACATGTGACAAATAAAGCTAATCTTTATCTCTTCATTCACTGGTGAGAGGAGAAGTAGGAGGAAATCCTTTCATAATTGGTAATAATTCGGAGCAGATGAATAAATCCCGCATCAAAACTGGAAGATCCTAAACAGACTAACAGGGCTCAAAACAAATTCATCGCCAGGATCAATGATATCGATCCCAGGGTAAGAAAGAAGCAAGGTGAGATTGGAGGGGGACTCGATGGATATTACAAAAATCCTCCTACATTGGTAACTATTTGTCAAGGGGATAACAAACTGACACAACACAAAACCATTAGGATTAGATCAATCCACAGGCAACATAATTCAGTCATTTATACGAAGCTGAGATGATGATTCCTTCTTTGAGATTAACCTGGTTGACCTCAGAGGCCAATTTGGCTTTGAAAAGGGAAGGTATTGCCAAACTCGTCTGGCTGACATTGATCTTTTAATTAGTAAAGCAAGGCCATGTTGCATAATCCACATGAGATTTCAGGAAGCCTTGTACGAAGTTTCATTACAACACAAGGTGTCAAAGTTAAGCCTGCCTCGTCACCTCTTGGTCTGGTACCAGAACTTTCTCCTCAGAACCAGATTCAGGTTTATTAACACTGACATGTCTCGTGAGATCTGATTTGCAGCCGCAGCACATAAAATATTTTACTGTAAGTTACAATTAGAAAGATTAAAAAATAAATAAATCGAGCGAAAAAGAGAAAAATAGTCCTCATGGGTTCATGAAACGTTCAAAGATATGATGACGGAGCTGAAGAAGCTGTGCTAAGATGCTGAGTGTGTGTCGCTGGTCCTTCATTGTTGCTGGGTCAAAATCATGGAATCCCCTCGCTAACATCACTGTGGGTGCACCTACACCTCAGGGACTGCAGCGGTTCAAGAAGACAGATCATCACCACCTTCTCAAGGGGCAACTAGGGATGGGCAATGAATGCTGGTTTAGCCAACGATGCCCACATCCCGTAAGTGAATAAATTAAGAAACCATAGAAAAACTACAGCACAGAAACAGGCCTTTTGGTCCTTCTTGGCTGTGCCGAACCATCTTCTGTTTAGTCCCACTGACCTGCACACAGACCATATCCCTCCATACACCTCCCATCCATGTATCTGTCCAATTTATCCTTAAATGTTAAAAAAGAACCCGCATTTACCACCTCGTCTGGCAGCTCATTCCATACTCCCACCACTCTCTGTGTGAAGAAGCCCCCCTCGAATGTTCCCTTTAAACTTTTCCCCCTTCACCCTTAACCCATGTCCTCTGGTTTTTTTTCTCCGCTTGCCTCAGTGGAAAAAGCCTGCTTGCATTCACTCTATCTATACCCATCATAATTTTATATACCTCTATCAAATCTCCCCTCATTCTTCTACGCTCCAGGGAATAAAGTCCTAACCTATTCAACCTTTCTCTGTAACTGAGTTTCTCAAGTCCCATCAACATCCTTGTAAACCTTCTCTGCACTCTTTCAACCTTATTTATATCCTTCCTGTAATTTGGTGACCAAAACTGAACACAATACTCCAGATTCGGCCTCACCAATGCCTTATACAACCTCCTCATAACATTCCAGCTCTTATACTCAATACTTTGATTAATAAAGGCCAATGTACCAAAAGCTCTCTTTATGACCCTATCTACCTGTGACGCCACTTTTAGGGAATTTTGTATCTGTATTCCCAGATCCCTCTGTTCCACTGCACTCCTTAGTGCCTTACCATTAACCCTGTATGTTCTACCTTGGTTTGTCCTTCCAAAGTGCAATACCTCACACTTGTCTGTATTAAGCTCCATCTGCCATTTTTCAGCCCATTTTTCCAGCTGGTCCAAGTCCCTCTGCAGGCTCTGAAAACCTTCCTCACTGTCTACTACACCTCCAATCTTTGTATCATCAGCAAATTTGCTGATCCAATTTACCACATTATCATCCAGATCATTGATATAGATGACAAATAACAATGGACCCAGCACTGATCCCTGTGGCACACCACTAGTCACAGGCCTCCACTCGGAGAAGCAATTCTCTACTACCACTCTTTGGCTTCTTCCATTGAGCCAATGTCTAATCCAATTTACCACCTCTCCATGTATACCTAGCGACTGAATTTTCCTAACTAACCTCCCATGCGGGACCTTGTCAAAGGCCTTACTGAAGTCCATGTAGACAATATCCATTGCCTTCCCTTCATCTACTTTCCTGGTAACCTCCTCGAAAAACTCCAATAGATTGGTCAAACATGACCTACCACGCACAAAGCTATGTTGACTCTCCCTAATAAGTCCCTGTCTATCCAAATGCTTGTAGATTCTGTCTCTTAGTACTCCCTCCAATAATTTACCTACTACCGACATTAAACTTACTGGCCTATAATTTCCCGGATTACTTTTCGATCCTTTTTTAAACAACGGAACAACATGAGCCACTCTCCAATCCTCCAGCACCTCACTGCAGACAGCGACATTTTAAATATTTCTGCCAGGGCCCCTGCAATTTCAACACTAGTCTCCTTCAAGGTCCGAGGGAACACCCTGTCAGGTCCTGGGGATTTATCCACTTTAATTTTCCTCAAGACAGCAAGGACCTCCTCCTTTTTGATCTGTACAGTTTCCATGATCTCACTACTTGTTTCCCTTAATTCCATAGACTTCATGCCAGTTTCCTTAGTAAATACAGATGCAAAAAACCTGTTTAGGATCTCCCCCATTTTTTTGGTTCCGCACATAGCCGACCACTCTGATCTTCACGAGGACCAATTTTATCCTTACAATCCTTTTGCTCTTAATATACCTGTAAAAGCTCTTTGGATTATCCTTCACTTTGACTGCCAAGGCAACCTCATGTCTTCTTTTAGCACTCCTGATTTCTTTCTTAAGTATTTTCTTGCACTTCTTATACTCAAGCACTTTATTTACTCCCTGCTTCCTATACATGTCATACAACTCCCTCTTCTTCTTTATCGGAGTTGCAATATCCCTTGAGAACCAAGGTTCCTTATTCCTATTCACTTTGCCTTTAATCCTGACAGGAACATACAAATTCTGCACTCTCAAAATTTCTCCTTTCAAGGCTTCCCACCTACCGATCACATCCTTGCCAGAGAACAACCTGTCCCAATCCACGCTTTTTAGATCCTTTCTCATTTCTTCAAATTTGGCCTTCTTCCAGTTCAGAACCTCAACCCTAGGACCAGATCTATCCTTGTCTATGATCAAGTTGAAAGACTGCTGAACCTCCTCCCTGATATTAGTAATGAGAAGAGGGCACGCTGTGGACAGTGAGGGTCCTCAGTGATGGATACCGTCTCCTTAAGGCATTGCTTCCTGAGGACGTCCTGGGCGCTGGGGCCGCGATCAGGGTTAATACCACCGGCGCACAGTATGTCATGAAATGCATTGCTTTGCCGCATCAGTACAGGGCAATACATAACAATGTTGTTGTTGTTTGTTGTTTGTCCATCGTACGTCGATGAGGACCTCAACACCATTATGATGGTGTCGAGACTAGCGCGTGACTTGGATTTAAGTGAGGGAGAGTTGTGCAGCGTCAGCCTCACTCTCTCTTCCCAATTCCCATCTGGATCCAGTGGCAAGACAGAGTCTAGACGGCTGGAGATGGGACTAGGCGCAGTGGATGACCAGGACGTCTTCTGTGTCTTGTCCTGCTCTACATGTTCCACGATGCTTGCAGGAACCGCCTTCTTGACCGTTGGACCTTCCATTGGTCTCGTCCGCTCAATCCGCCGGAGTCTGTCTTCACATGCTGGGATAGACAACTCCCTATCACACCAAGGGTTTGAGACCCGTCGGCTACCCTCACCTGGTTCAGCTGGCTTGTCGAAGCCGTTGCCCGGGGTGTTGCCGCTGTCGCAGGCAAACAGCTACGGGGAGCCACAGGTGAGAGCTGAGTGCCAGGTGAGGACCAAAGGTGGACTAACCGCCTTGAAAAGGACGCGACATGTTACCCCACCAGAGGTGCTACCCCTCCCTGACACCCCATACACCCCAATAAAACACTATAAATTACAATAAGAAATAATTTTTTTGAAAAATTAATGAAGTAAGCTCTGGGCCACGATGAGCTGCGTCTACACCCCTTTGCTGTTTTCCCTGATACTGTACATCGCCCAGCTCTGCACTTTGTTCTGCCGCGCTAACTACACTCACCCCTGTGGATCATTGCAATGAATTATTGCTGTTGTAAGTGTTTTCATAAGATGACTTAAACATTGCTTTTCATCAACTTGAAATTGACATTCAGTAGCTTTGGTTGGATCCTGTTTCACCTCGCCTCGGGCCACTCAAGTCAGTAAAATATTTAACTGAAACATTAAATGTGGGAAAGCAGAAGTGAGTTTGCCCAAGTTACAGGGGGAGGATGGGCAGGCTTAGAATTCATAGGTTAAAGATTGGCTTTCTTTGTCACATGTACGTCAGAATATCGACACACGCAGTGGAATGCGTCAAGTCACATCAGCAAGGACTGAGCAGAGCGACCCGCACGTGACACCACGCTTCCTGCAGCAACATAGCATGCCCACACCTCACAGACCCTTACTAATGCTGGTGTGCAGAGGCTAGTGAGACACTATTTCAGCTCGGGGAGTGGGAGTTCGGAGTTTAATTTCAACATCCCCTCGAGGGAGTCTGAACATCCTCCCCATGGAATGCATGGGTTTTCCCTGGGCCCCTGGTTTCCACCCACAGCCCAAGAGTCCATGGGCAAGCCAGGCAGGTCAATTGGTCATTGTAAACTGTGCTTTGGTTAGGTTCGGCTTAAGCTGAGGCGTCGTGACTCAGGGCCAGAAGGACCTCTTCTGCAGTGTATCAATAAATAAATAAATAGAATTTCCTATCTGTCTTTGGCATGTGGGAGGGAAGTGGAGCACATACAGACTCCTTACAGGCAGTGGCAGGATTTGAACCCTGATCAATGATTGCTGGTATCGAAAGTGAATACGCTAACTGGTACGCTCACGCCTTGCAGCGTAGTAGAGTGAGGGGTAACCTTTGAAAGGTGTATAAAGTCATAAAGGACATAGATAGGTGAAAGGGAAAGATAATCATAAACAGAGGGTATCGAGTATTGTAGCAAGGTCTTGGGCACATATCTATAGCAAGGGCGCCTAAGACTTTTGCACAGTACTGTAGTAATTTGATGCATTGAACTGTACTGCCACAAAAACAAACACATTTTATGTCTTATGTGAGTGATGGTTAACCTGATACTGAAATAAGTCTCTACTGTGCATTGAGAGTGGGAAGGGGGCAGGGTGAGGGGAATCATGGTTGGGAAAAGGGACAGGGAGAATGGGAACAAGGATAAGTCAGGAAGCTACAGACCCTTGAGCCTTTAATCAGTGGTAGGGAGGTTTTATAAGAGATAGGATACAACTGATTTAGAAAGGCAGGGCCCAGAGATAGGTAGCATGGCTTTGTGTGTGGAAAACTCTGCCTCAATAATCTGACTGAGTTTTTTGAGGATGTACCTGTGCCAAAGAGATGATTCTTGATTACAGGAGGAAGAAGCCCAAGTTAATGAGCCAGTGCTCTTTAGCGGATTGGAGGCGGAGAGGGTCAGAAACTTTAAATTCCTTGGCATTATCATCGCAGAGTACCTGCCTCGAGACCTGCAGCACCTCTGCTTTCTTCCAAGTTTAAGTAGATTTCACATGTGACCAAAAACTTAGACAAAGTTCTATATACGGTGTGCACAGTTGAGCGCACCTGCAGAGGGTGTATCACGGTCTGTCAGGAAAGTCTACAGTAAGTGATGGATACAGTCCCGTCCATCACAGAAAAACACCTTCCCCATCACTGAACACATCAGACAGTGATGGATACAGTCCGTCCATCACAGGAAACACCCTCCCCATCACTGAACACATCAGACAGTGATGGATACAGTCCCGTCCATCACAGAAAAACACCTTCCCCATCACTGAACACATCAGACAGTGATGGATACAGTCCGTCCATCACAGGAAACACCCTCCCCATCACTGAACACATCAGACAGTGATGGATACAGTCCCGTCCATCACAGGAAACACCCTCCCCATCACTGAACACATCAGACAGTGATGAATACAGTCCGTCCATCACAGGAAACACACTCCCCATCACTGAACACATCAGACAGTGATGGATACAGTCCATCCATCAGAGGAAACACCCTCCCCATCACTGAACACATCAGACAGTGATGGATACAGTCCGTCCATCAGAGGAAACACCCTCCCCATCACTGAACACATCAGACAGTGATGGATACAGTCCGTCCATCACAGGAAACACCTTCCCCATCACTGAACACATCAGACAGTGATGGATACAGTCCCGTCCATCACAGGAAACACCCTCCCCATCACTGAACACATCAGACAGTGATGAATACAGTCCGTCCATTACAGGAAACACCCTCCCCATCACTGAACACATCAGACAGTGATGAATACAGTCCCGTCCATCACAGGAAAACCCTCCCCATCACTGAACACTTCAGACAGTGATGGATACAGTCCGTCCATCACAGGAAACACCCTCCCCATCACTGAACACATCAGAAAGTGATGAATACAGTCCCGTCCATCACAGGAAACACCCTCCCCATCACTGAACACATCAGACAGTGATGGATACAGTCCCGTCCATCACAGGAAACACCCTCCCCATCACTGAACACATCAGACAGTGATGAATACAGTCCCGTCCATCACAGGAAAACACCCTCCCCATCACTGAACACATCAGACAGTGATGGATACAGTCCGTCCATCACAGCAAACACCCTCCCCATCACTGAACACATCAGACAGTGATGAATACAGTCCGTCTATCACAGGAAACACCCTCCCCATCACTGAACACATCAGAGAGTGATGGATACAGTCCATCCATCACAGGAAACACCCTCCTCATCACTGAACACATCAGACAGTGATGAATACAGTCCGTCCATCACAGGAAAACACCCTCCCCATCACTGAACACATCAGACAGTGATGGATACAGTCCCGTCCATCACAGGAAACACCCTCCCCATCACTGAACACATCAGAAAGTGATGAATACAGTCCGTCCATCACAGGAAACACCCTCCCCATCACTGAACACATCAGATAGTGATGAATACAGTCCGTCCATCACAGGAAACACCCTCCCCATCACTGAACACATCAGACAGTGATGGATACAGTCCGTCTGTCACAGGAAACATCCTCCCCATCACTGAACACATCAGACAGTGATGAATACAGTCCGTCCATCACAGGAAACACACTCCCCATCACTGAACACATCAGACAGTGATGGATACAGTCCGTCCATCACAGGAAACACCCTCCCCATCACTGAACACATCAGACAGTGATGAATACAGTCCGTCCATTACAGGAAACACCCTCCCCATCACTGAACACATCAGACAGTGATGAATACAGTCCCGTCCATCACAGGAAAACCCTCCCCATCACTGAACACTTCAGACAGTGATGGATACAGTCCGTCCATCACAGGAAACACCCTCCCCATCACTGAACACATCAGAAAGTGATGAATACAGTCCCGTCCATCACAGGAAACACCCTCCCCATCACTGAACACATCAGACAGTGATGGATACAGTCCCGTCCATCACAGGAAACACCCTCCCCATCACTGAACACATCAGACAGTGATGAATACAGTCCCGTCCATCACAGGAAAACACCCTCCCCATCACTGAACACATCAGACAGTGATGGATACAGTCCGTCCATCACAGCAAACACCCTCCCCATCACTGAACACATCAGACAGTGATGAATACAGTCCGTCCATCACAGGAAACACCCTCCCCATCACTGAACACATCAGAGAGTGATGGATACAGTCCATCCATCACAGGAAACACCCTCCTCATCACTGAACACATCAGACAGTGATGAATACAGTCCGTCCATCACAGGAAAACACCCTCCCCATCACTGAACACATCAGACAGTGATGGATACAGTCCCGTCCATCACAGGAAACACCCTCCCCATCACTGAACACATCAGAAAGTGATGAATACAGTCCGTCCATCACAGGAAACACCCTCCCCATCACTGAACACATCAGATAGTGATGAATACAGTCCGTCCATCACAGGAAACACCCTCCCCATCACTGAACACATCAGACAGTGATGGATACAGTCCGTCTGTCACAGGAAACATCCTCCCCATCACTGAACACATCAGACAGTGATGAATACAGTCCCGTCCATCACAGGAAACACCCTCCCCATCACTAAACACATCAGACAGTGATGAATACAGTCCGTCCATCACAGGAAACACCCTCCCGATCACTAAACACATCAGACAGTGATGAATACAGTCCGTCCATCACAGGAAACACCCTCCCCATCACTGAACACATCAGACAGTGATGAATACAGTCCCGTCCATCACAGGAAAACCCCTCCCCATCACTGAACACATCAGACAGTGATGAATACAGTCCGTCCATCACAGGAAACACCCTCCCCATCACTGAACACATCAGACAGTGATGGATACAGTCCATCCATCACAGGAAACACCCTCCTCATCACTGAACACATCAGACAGTGATGAATACAGTCCGTCCATCACAAGAAACACCCTCCCCATCACGGAACACATCAGACAGTGATGGATACAGTCCGTCTGTCACAGGAAACACCCTCCCCATCACTGAACACATCAGACAGTGATGAATACAGTCCCGTCCATCACAGGAAACACCCTCCCCATCACTAAACACATCAGACAGTGATGAATACAGTCCGTCCATCACAGGAAACACCCTCCCGATCACTAAACACATCAGACAGTGATGAATACAGTCCGTCCATCACAGGAAACACCCTCCCCATCACTGAACACATCAGACAGTGATGAATACAGTCCCGTCCATCACAGGAAACACCCTCCCCATCACTGAACACATCAGACAGTGATGGATACAGTCCCGTCCATCACAGGAAACACCCTCCCCATCACTGAACACATCAGACAGTGATGAATACAGTCCCGTCCATCACAGGAAACACCCTCCCCATCACTGAACACATCAGACAGTGATGGATACAGTCCATCCGTCACAGGAAACACCCTCCCCATCACTGAACACATCAGACAGTGATGGATACAGTCCATCCATCACAGGAAACACCCTCCCCATCACTGAACACATCAGACAGTGATGGATACAGTCCGTCCATCACAGGAAACACCCTCCCCATCACTGAACACATCAGACAGTGATGAATACAATCCCGTCCATCACAGGAAAACCCCTCCCCATCACTGAACACATCAGACAGTGATGAATACAGTCCGTCCATCACAGGAAACACCCTCCCCATCACTGAACACATCAGACAGTGATGGATACAGTCCATCCGTCACAGGAAACACCCTCCCCATCACTGAACACATCAGACAGTGATGAATACAGTCCGTCCATCACAGAAAACACCCTCCCCATCACTGAACACATCAGACAGTGATGAATACAGTCCGTCCATCACAGGAAACACCCTCCCCATCACTGAACAGATCAGACAGTGATGGATACAGTCCCGTCCATCACAGGAAACACCCTCCCCATCACTGAACACATCAGACAGTGATGAATACAGTCCCGTCCATCACAGGAAACACCCTCCCCATCACTGAACACATCAGACAGTGATGGATACAGTCCATCCGTCACAGGAAACACCCTCCTCATCACTGAACACATCAGACAGTGATGAATACAGTCCGTCCATCACAGAAAACACCCTCCCCATCACTGAACACATCAGACAGTGATGAATACAGTCCTTCCATCACAGGAAACACCCTCCCCATCACTAAACACATCAGACAGTGATGGATACAGTCCGTCCATCACAGGAAACACCCTCCCCATCACTGAACACATCAGACAGTGATGAATACAGTCCGTCCATCACAGGAAACACCCTCCCCATCACTAAACACATCAGACAGTGATGGATACAGTCCGTCCATCACAGCAAACACCCTCCCCATCACTGAACACATCAGACAGTGATGAATACAGTCCATCCATCACAGGAAACACCCTCCCCATCACTGAACACATCAGACAGTGATGGATACAGTCCATCCATCACAGGAAACACCCTCCCCATTACTGAACACATCAGACAGTGATGGATACAGTCCGCCCATCACAGGAAAACCCTCCCCATCACTGAACACATCAGACAGTGATGGATACAGTCCCGTCCATCACAGGAAACACCCTCCTCATCACTGAGTACAAGGAGTGTTTGCACACCTTCATAACAACCCTATCAACTCGCACAGCATCTTTGAGAGATCTGTGGACCCCAGGATCCCCCTGTTCCTCCACACAACCATTAACCCTGTCCTCTGCCTTCACGTCTGACCTTCCAAAGTGCTTCAATTCACAAACTGTTGGAGCATGGAATTTATTTTTGTGAGTCATTGACGGGAGTGGACATGATTGCATCGGTTAAGGCAAAGGCAGGTAAACACTGGAACAGAGGAAGGCATTGATCCTTACTGAGAGAGGGCAAAGTTCAAAGTGAATACATCATCAGAGTACGTACACTGTGTATCACCTGATACAAGCCTGAGATTAATTGTCCTGTGGGCAGTCACAGTAGATACAAAGGAACACATTAGAGTCAAAGGGCTAGCACAGGATTGACAGGGCTGATCGGTCCACTCCTTTGTGATGAGTCTCAATGCTTTGCCAAAGGTTGCAGCCCGCTTTCTCTCGCAGAACTGAATAGACTCTGAAGGGAGAGCGCAATCTGGAGTCACACCAGATTGTAATTCTTTAATGCATAAGGATAACATACAGATCTCCTTCAGCCTAAGTACTGAGGTCCCCAGACTGCTGAGCAGCTCAGAGTTATTAAACTTCCCTGCAAAGCTCAGAGGCTTACTACCACAGCCTTTTGTTCCCAGTCAAGTATTAATTGATCTGCTGTGCTGAGTTGAGATTTCTGGGCCGTGTGGCTCACTGTTCATGTAATAGTCTGGGAACTCTACCACAGCCAACACTTATTAAAGGAGAGAAAACACAAATTGCAAGTCAAGGAGATTTATTGGGGACAGTTTTAATGTTAACACCAGATGATGACTGAAACTCTAAGGTGGCGAGGTTCCTGCGTGACACTGCGTCGGGCAGGAGGTAGGGTTGGAATAAGAGCTGCTTGGATGAGAAACCCCCTCTTCCCCCGGGCTGTGAGAGTACTGAGTTTACTAGCACCCCCGCTCAGGGCTCATCAGGCATGAAGCCCCAGTAGTGTTTACCTCTTCACCTGTGCCGTAAACGCACCTCATTATTCGTTAATTTATTTCTGGCAATAATACTTTATGTGTCGTGTGTGAGTTATATGTACTGTGTTGTGCACCTTGGTTTGGAGGAACGTTGTCTTATTTGGCTGTATACATGTGTACGGTTGAATGGCAATAAACTGAACTTCAACCTCTGCCTGTTGTCTTGTTTATTATTTATTGTAATGCCTGCACTGTTCTGTGTGCTTTGTGTAGTTCTGGGTAGGTCAGTAGTCTAGTGTAGTTTTTGTGTTGTTTTATGTAGTTCAGTGTAGTTTTTGTGTTGTTTTATGTAGCACCATGGTCCTGAAAAACGTTGCCTCGTTTTTACTGTGTACTGTACCAGCAGTTATGGTCAAAATGACGATAAAAAGTGACTTGACTTGACTTGAATCGTCCGTTCCAGCATTTTCTTCGGAGTCAGAAAGTTTTCTGTAATATATGGATCTATTTCTTTTTGTGCAGTGACATGACCCCTCCCTTGGAACTACGTATTGTTGACCTGTTGTCTACGCATGCGTATTGTTCCCTCTCGCTCTTTCTCTCGTTGCAATGTGAATACGTCAGTTAAAGCCATCTCCCACGTGCATGCTTTTATTTAATTGATATTTAGTTCTGCACAGACACAACAAGTTGGCATTGAACGTCAGAGGATATTACAAACTACACTGACAGTTAGGGGACGAAACAGTAAGAGTTAAACAGCATGAGAAAGCTGTCATGGACACTAACAAAGGTGTGACTACAGAGCATTGTAACAGTGACAGACACGCTGAATTTAAAGTGAAAATAACACGGCAATGGCTTCAGTAGGGAAATTTGACAAATTTGATAACACAAATGGAGGCTGGGAATCATATATCAAGAGGGTTGAACTGTATCGTAATGTGAACAACGTGGAGCAGCAAAAGAAAGCTCCTGTACTTCATAGCTTAACGGCTGCAAGAACTTACAGTCTCGTACGCAACGTAGTAACCCCTGAAAAGCCAGCAAGCAAGATGTTCGATGAAATTGTTAGAAGTTTACAAAATCACTTGCGCTTTACCGTTGGTAATAGCTGGGTAATTTAGATTTTACAAAGGGAACCAGTCAAAAGATAAAAGCATTTCTGAATGCATTGCAGAACTGCGCAAACTTTCCCAGTACTATGACTTTCTGATACATTAAGGATCAGGCTTGTATATGGCATGCACAGTCAAAGCACTCAAACGAGGCTTCTATGTGAAGGAGTCCTAACCTTAGAGCGGGCATTGACCATTGCAATATCATTAGAGACTGCAGCGAAGGATGCAGCTGAACTACAGAAAAGGAGTTGAGAATGAGAAATGCACAAAATGTCCCTGAATGGAGCAAAAAGCCAAAAATTTTATCAACGTGGCAAATGGTCTCATGATACAAGGGACTGTTGCTTCAAAGAAAAAGTCTGCAGAAAATGTCACAGACAAGGTCACGTAGAGGGAGTGTGCAAGGCAGACAAAAAGCAGAACCGAGTGAAAAGTCTCAAACACAAAACTAAGCAAATGCATAAAGTTACTGAATGTAAAACAGAATCAGACAACATAGAGTCTGACAAAGGTGAACTGTCATGCCTGGAACTGCATGGTAGTACTGAAGCAGATCACAAGATCATATTGATCACAATAGATGTGTCCAGTGTAAAACTGAAAATGGAGCTGGATACAGGGCCAGCTTCGTCCATAATTCCAGAGCTTGACGACATCAGACTGTTTCCCAAGATACCATTAGAGAAGACCTCAGTGATACCAGAGACTTACACAGGTGAAAAAGTGTCTCCCAAAGGCAAACTGAAAGGGAAGTTGATGTATGGAGGCCAAACATAACAGTTAGAGCTTTGTGGAGGGGCAGCATTTTTCAGATGTGAATGGTTGAGAAAAATCCAACTAGACTGGCACTCAATTAAAGCTCTCAGTGTGGCATCAACAGGCAACTGCTGTCCAAATGGTAGCACCAACCAGAGACTGGCACAGCAGCTAATGCTGATGAGAAGACGTTTGCAAAGGGAATAGATAAACAGATCGAAGACTTGGCCAAAAGCTGTTCAGGATGCCAAAAAGATCGAAATACACCCCCACAGGCAGTGTTACACCCGTGGAGTGGCAGTCTTCACCATGGCAAAGAGTACATATTGACTTTGCTGGGTCATTCATGGCCTCCATGTTTCTGATTGCTGTGGATGCTCATCTGAAGTGGCTGGAGGTTGTACCAATGAAGTCAACCACCTCAGCAAAGACTGTCTCTGATCTGAAGACTAACTTCATCACAAATGGCTTAGCAGAACAAATTGTGAGTGACAACAGACCATAATACACATCAGAAGAATTTCGACTGTTCATGAAGAAAAATGGCATCAGACATTTCAACTCAGCTCCTCACCACCCAGCAATGAATGGGTTAGCTGAAAGGCTTACCTAAACCTTCAGGAAGTCTATTAAAGTGATGGACAAGGGGGACATTCCTCTACAGCACCAGGAGGACAACTTTTTTAGTGTATTGGAACACTGTTCATCCGATGACAAATCAAAAACCTGCAATGTTGTTCATGAGCAGAAATCTGAGATCTTGCAAAGACCTCCTGAAACTAGATCTACAGAGGGAAGTGCAGAATAAACAGTTCAACCAAGTGAAGCAGTAAGGACCTTCGAGATTGGACAGGAACTCCTAGTGCGTGATTACCAAGAAGCCAAGTAGACACCCGGTAGGACAGCTACAAGAACTGGACAACTGATGTACATGGTGGATGTTGGAGATCAGGCATGGAGACGTCATGTAGATCAGATACAAGTCGCTTGCATCCATCAAGATGGACACATTACAGTCACCAGACTTACTTCTCAGTGATGATCATGTCACTAACAGAAACCAAGAACGTTGTCTTTGACAAGACGCCCTCAAAACCCGATGCCCCTCCATGGGTCCAGAGGCACGATGAGAAAGTTATCACTGACGGGACACCTGCCAAACCTGATGCCACTGGGTTACGCTTTGCGTTGTATCAGACAGAGCAAGGCAGCAGAGGTGTTGCTTCACCAGATATTCCTGGTAGCGTAAACTAAAGGTGCTTAAAACACTGTTGGGTCTACTTTCAGGAGAAAAGCTATTGTAACTAAAAGACACAGGAGATTCTGTAGATGCTGGAAGTTCAGAACAACACACACAAAATGCTGTGGAAACTCACCAGGACAGGCAGCATCTATGGAGAGGGTGAGACCATTAACATTTCGGGCTGAGTCTCTTCATCAGGACTGGATAGGAAGAGCTCTGTGTTCAGTTCCAGCGGCTGTCTGTAAGGATTTTGTACGTTCCCCCTGAGACTGCTCTGGTTTCCTCCCACATTCCAAAGCCAAATCAATTAGTACCTTAATTGGTCAGATCAGCGTAATTGGACAATGTGGCTCATAGGGCTCGTTGGGCCTGTTACTGTGTTGTGTCTGATTGGACAGTGTGGGCTCGTTGGGCCTGTTACGGCGTTGTGTCTCTGATTGGACAGTGTGGGGTCGTTGGGCCTGTTACTGTGTCTCTGATTGGACAGTGTGGGCTCGTTGGGCCTGTTATTGTGTCTCTGATTGGACAGTGTGGGCTCGTTGGGCCTGTTACTGTGTTGTCTCTGATTGGACAGTGTGGGCTTGTTGGGCCTGTTACTGTGTTGTCTCTGATTGGACGGTGTGGGCTCGTTGGGCCTGTTACTGTGTTGTGTCTGATTGGACAGTATGGGCTTGTTGGGCCTGTTACTGCGTTGTGTCTCTGATTGGACAGTGTGGGCTCGTTGGGCCCGTTACTGTGTCTCTGATTGGACAGTGTGGGCTCGTTAGGCCTGTTATTGTGTCTCTGATTGGACAGCGTGGGCTCGTTGGGCCTGTTACTGTGTTGTGTCTGATTGGACAGTGTGGGCTCGTTGGGCCTGTTACTGTGTTGTGTCTCTGATTGGACAGTGCGGGCTCGTTGGGCCTGTTACTGTGTTGCGCCTGATTGGACAGTGCGGGCTCGTTGGGCCTGTTACTGTGTTGCGCCTGATTGGACAGTGCGGGCTCGTTGGGCCTGTTACTGTGTTGCGCCTGATTGGACAGTGCGGGCTCGTTGGGCCTGTTACTGTGTTGCGCCTGATTGGACAGTGCGGGCTCGTTGGGCCTGTTACTGTGTTGCGCCTGATTGGACAGTGCGGGCTCGTTGGGCCTGTTACTGTGTTGCCTCTGATTGGACAGTGCGGGCTCGTTGGGCCTGTTACTGTGTTGCCTCTGATTGGACAGTGCGGGCTCGTTGGGCCTGTTACTGTGTTGTCTCTGATTGGACAGTGCGGGCTCGTTGGGCCTGTTACTGTGTTGCGTCTGATTGGACAGTGCGGGCTCGTTGGGCCTGTTACTGTGTTGCGTCTGATTGGACAGTGCGGGCTCGTTGGGCCTGTTACTGTGTTGCGTCTGATTGGACAGTGTGGGCTCGTTGGGCCTGTTACTGCGTTGTGTCTCTGATTGGACAGTGTGGGCTCGTTGGGCCTGTTACTGTGTCTCTGATTGGACAGTGTGGGCTCGTTGGGCCTGTTATTGTGTCTCTGATTGGACAGCGCGGGCTCGTTGGGCCTGTTACTGCGTTGTGTCTCTGATTGGACAGTGTGGGCTCGTTGGGCCTGTTACTGTGTCTCTGATTGGACAGTGTGGGCTCGTTGGGCCTGTTATTGTGTCTCTGATTGGACAGTGTGGGCTCGTTGGGCCTGTTACTGTGTTGTGTCTGATTGGACAGTGTGGGCTTGTTGGGCCTGTTACTGCGTTGTGTCTCTGATTGGACAGTGTGGGCTCGTTGGGCCTGTTACTGCGTTGTGTCTCTGATTGGACAGTATGGGCTCGTTGGGCCTGTTATTGTGTTGCGTCTGATTGGACAGCGCGGGCTCGTTGGGCCTGTTACTGTGTTGCCTCTGATTGGACAGTGCGGGCTCGTTGGGCCTGTTACTGTGTTGCGTCTGATTGGACAGTGCGGGCTCGTTGGGCCTGTTACTGTGTTGCGTCTGATTGGACAGTGCGGGCTCGTTGGGCCTGTTACTGTGTTGCGCCTGATTGGACAGTGCGGGCTCGTTGGGCCTGTTACTGTGTTGTCTCTGATTGGACAGTGCGGGCTCGTTGGGCCTGTTACTGTGTTGCGTCTGATTGGACAGTGCGGGCTCGTTGGGCCTGTTACTGTGTTGCGTCTGATTGGACAGTGCGGGCTCGTTGGGCCTGTTACTGTGTTGCGCCTGATTGGACAGTGCGGGCTCGTTGGGCCTGTTACTGTGTTGCGCCTGATTGGACAGTGCGGGCTCGTTGGGCCTGTTACTGTGTTGCGTCTGATTGGACAGTGCGGGCTCGTTGGGCCTGTTACTGTGTTGCGCCTGATTGGACAGTGCGGGCTTGTTGGGCCTGTTACTGTGTTGTGTCTGATTGGACAGTGTGGGCTTGTTGGGCCTGTTACTGCGTTGTCTCTCTGATTGGACAGTGTGGGCTCGTTGGGCCTGTTACTGTGTCTCTGACTGGACAGTGTGGGCTCGTTGGGCCTGTTATTGTGTCTCTGATTGGACAGCATGGGCTCGTTGGGCCTGTTACTGTGTTGCGTCTGATTGGACAGTGCGGGCTCGTTGGGCCTGTTACTGTGTCTCTGATTGGACAGTGTGAGCTCGTTGGGCCTGTTACTGTGTCTCTGATTGGACAGTGTGGGCTCGTTGGGCCTGTTATTGTGTCTCTGATTGGACAGCATGGGCTCGTTGGGCCTGTTACTGTGTTGCGTCTGATTGGACACTGCGGGCTCGTTGGGCCTGTTACTGTGTCTCTGATTGGACAGTGTGGGCTCGTTGGGCCTGTTATTGTGTCTCTGATTGGACAGCATGGGCTCGTTGGGCCTGTTACTGTGTTGCGTCTGATTGGACAGTGCGGGCTCGTTGGGCCTGTTACTGTGTTGCGTCTGATTGGACAGTGAGGGCTCGTTGGGCCTGTTACTGTGTTGCGTCTGATTGGACAGTGCGGGCTCGTTGGGCCTGTTACTGTGTTATCTCTGATTGGACAGTGCGGGCTCGTTGGGCCTGTTACTGTGTTGCGCCTGATTGGACAGTGCGGGCTCGTTGGGCCTGTTACTGTGTTGTCTCTGATTGGACAGTGCGGGCTCGTTGGGCTTGTTACTGTGTTGTCTCTGATTGGACAGTGTGGGCTTGTTGGGCCTGTTACTGTGTTGCGCCTGATTGGACAGTGCGGGCTCGTTGGGCCTGTTACTGTGTTGCGCCTGATTGGACAGTGCGGGCTCGTTGGGCCTGTTACTGTGTTGCGTCTGATTGGACAGTGCGGGCTCGTTGGGCCTGTTACTGTGTTGCGTCTGATTGGACAGTGCAGGCTCGTTGGGCCTGTTACTGTGTTGTGTCTCTGATTGGACAGTGCGGGCTCGTTGGGCCTGTTACTGTGTTGTCTCTGATTGGACAGTGTGGGCTCGTTGGGCCTGTTACTGTGTTGTGTCTGATTGGACAGTGTGGGCTCGTTGGGCCTGTTACCGTGTTGTGTCTGATTGGACAGTGTGGGCTCGTTGGGCCTGTTACTGTGTTGTCTCTGATTGGACAGTGTGGGCTCGTTGGGCCTGTTACTGTGTTGTCTCTGATTGGACAGTGTGGGCTCGTGGGCCTGTTACTGTGTTGTATCTGATTGGACAGTGTGGGCTCGTTGGGCCTGTTACTGTGTTGCGTCTGATTGGACAGTGTGGGCTCGTTGGGCCTGTTACTGTGTTGTGTCTCTGATTGGACAGTGTGGGCCCGTTGGGCCTGTTACTGTGTTGTCTCTGATTGGACAGTGTGGGCTCGTTGGGCCTGTTACTGTGTTGTGTCTGATTGGACAGTGTGGGCTCGTTGGGCCTGTTACTGTGTTGTGTCTGATTGGACAGTGTGGGCTCGTTGGGCCTGTTACTGTGTTGTCTCTGATTGGACAGTGTGGGCTCGTTGGGCCTGTTACTGTGTTGCGTCTGATTGGACAGTGTGGGCTCGTTGGGCCTGTTACTGTGTTGTGTCTGATTGGACAGTGTGGGCTCGTTGGGCCTGTTACTGTGTTGTCTCTGATTGGACAGTGCGGGCTCGTTGGGCCTGTTACTGTGTTGTGTCTGATTGGACAGTGTGGGCTCGTTGGGCCTGTTACTGTGTTGTCTCTGATTGGACAGTGTGGGCTCGTTGGGCCTGTTACTGTGTTGTGTCTGATTGGACAGTGTGGGCTCGTTGGGCCTGTTACTGTGTTGTGTCTGATTGGACAGTGTGGGCTCGTTGGGCCTGTTACTGTGTTGTGTCTCTGAAAGTAAATAATTAAATAAATGAAAATGCACAGCTGGTATGAGTACTGGTTGTCAGCTGGTTGCTCGGTGAGGAAAGGTTACTCCAATTTGAAGATCAGGAATCTACGATCAAGAATGAACTGTACTCACCATCTAAATTTCTTGGCCTGACCCTGCCTTGTGCAGCTGGATCCTGGACAAGACCATAAGATATAGGAACAGGAGTAGACCATTCGGCCCATTGAGTCTGTTCCGGCATTCAATCATGGGCTGATCCAATTCTTCCAGACATCCCCACTCCCCTACTTTCTCCGCATACCCTTTGATGCCCTGGCTGATCAAGAACCTATCTACCTCTGCTTTAATTGCACCCAGTGACTTGGCTTCCACAGCTGCTCATGGCAACAAATTCCACAGATTTACCACCCTCTGTCTAAAGTAATTTCTCCACATCTCTGTTCTAAATGGACGTCCTTCAATTCTGAAGTCGTGCCCACTTGTCCTACGCTCTCCTGCCACGGGAAATAACTTTGCCATATCGAATCTGTTCAGGCCTTTTAACATTTGGAATGTTTCTATGAGATCCCCCCTCATTCTCCTGAACTCCAGGGAATACAGCCCAAGAGCTGCCAGACGTTCCTCATGTGGTAACCCTTTCATTCCTGGAATCATTCTTGTGAATCTTCTCTAAACCCTCTCCAATGTCAGTATATCCTTTCTAAAATAAGGAGCCCAAAACTGCACACAATACTCCAAGTGTGGTCTCACGAGTGCCTTATAGAGCCTCAACATCACATCCCTGCTCTTATATTCTATACCTCTAGAAATGAATGCCAACATTGCATTCGCCTTCTTCACCATCGACTCAAGCTGGAGGTTTACCTTTAGGGTATCTTGCACAAGGACTCCCAAGTCCCCTTGCATTTCTGCATTTTGAATTCTCTCCCCATCTAAATAATAGTCTGCCCATTTATTTCTTCCACCAAAGTGCGTAACGATACACTTTCCAACATTGCATTTCATTTGTCACCTCTTTGCCCATTCCCCTAAACTATCTAACTCTCTCTGTAGGCTCTCTGTTTTCTCAACACTACCCACTCCTCCACCTATCTTTGTATCATTGGCAAATTTAGCCACAAATCCATTAATACTGTAGTCCAAATCATTGACATACAACGTAAAAAGCATTGGTCCCAACACCGACCCCTATGGAACTCCACTGGTAACTGACAGCCAGCTAGAATAGGATTCCTTTATTCCCACTCTCTGTTTTCTGCCAATCAGTTATGCTAGTAACTTCCCTGTAATTCCATGGGCTCTTATCTTGCTAAGCAGCCTTATGTGCGACATCTTATCAAAGGCCTTCTGAAAATCCAAGTACATCACATCCACTGCATCTCCCTTGTCTACCCTGCTTGGAATTTCCTCAAAAAATTGCAGTAGGTTTGTCAGGCAGGATTTTCCTTTCAGGAAACCATGCTGGCTTTGGCCTATCTCGTCAAGTGCCTCCAGGTATTCCATAATCTCATCCCTAAAAATTGATTCCAACAACTTCCCAACCACTAATGTCAGGGTAACAGATCTATAGTTTCCTTTCTGCTGCCTCCTACCCTTCTTAAATAGCGGAGCAACATTTTCAATTTTCCAGTCATCCAGTACAATGCCAGAATCTATTAATTCTTGAAAGATTGTTGTTAATGCCTCCGCAATCTCTCCAGCTACTTCTTTCAGAACCCAAGGGTGCATTCCATCAGGTCCAGGAGATTTATTCACCCTCAGACCATTAAGCTTCCTGAGCACCTTCTCAGTTGTAATTTTCACTGCACATACTTCACTTCCCTGACACTCTTGAATGTCCGGTATACTGCAGATGTCTCCACTGTGAAGACTGATGCAAAATACACATTCAGTTCCTCTGCCATCTCTGCGTCTCTCATTACAATATCTCCAGCGTCATTTTGTATTGGTCCTATATCTACCCACAACTCTCTTTTATCCTTTATACACTTAAAAAAGCTTTGAGTATCTTCTTTGATATTAGTCACCAGCTTCCTTTCATAATTCATCTTTTCCTTCCTAATGACCTTCTTAACTTCCTTCTGCAAATTTTTAAAATCTTCCCAATCCTCTATCTTCCCATTAACTTTGGCTTCTTGTCAGATTGCCGGCAGATGGTAAGATTGGGCTCCCTCACCTCCACCCCTCTGACTCTCAATACAGGAGCCCCTCAGGGCTGTTTACTGAGTCCCCTCCTTTTACTCCCTGTATACCCATGACTGTGTCTCCACCCACAGCTCCAATCTGCAAATTAAATTTGTAGATGACACTACATTGATTCGCTTTATCGCAAACAATAACAAGGTGGCCTGAAGGGAAGAAGTCATCTCTCTGACACAGTGGTGTCAAGAAAACAACCTCTCCCTCAATGTGGCAGAAACAAAGGAGCTGGTTGTGGATTACAGGAGGAATGGAGACGGACTAACCCCTACTGACATCAATGGATCTGGGGTTGAGAGGGTAAACAGCTTTAAGTTCCTCAGCATCCACATTACTGAGGACCTCACGTGGTCTGTACGCACCAGCTGTGTGGTGAAAAAGGCACAGCAGCGCCTCTTTCACCTCAGACAGTTGAGGAAGTTTGGTATGGGTCCCCAAATCCTAAGAACTTTCTACAGGGGCACAATTGAGAGCATTCTGACTAGCAGCATCACTGCCTGGTATGGGAACTGTACCTCCCTTAATCGCAGGACTCTGCAGAGAGTGGTGTGGACAGCCCAGCACATCTGTAGTTGTGAACTTCCCATGATTCAGGACATTTACAAAGACAGGTGTGTAAAAAGGGCCCGAAGGATCATTGGGGAGCCGAGCCATCCCAACCACAATCTATTCCAGCTGCTACCATCCGGGAAACGGTACCACAGCTTAAAAGCCAGGACCAACAGGCTCCGGGACAGCTTCTTCCACCAGGCCATCAGACTGATTAACTCACGCTGATTTGAGTGTATTTCTATGTTACAATGACTGTTCTATTTATTATAAATTACTATGATTGCACATTGCAGATTTAGATGGAGACGTAACGTAAAGATTTTTACTCCTCATGTATGTGAAGGATGTAAGAAATAAAGTCAATTCAATTCAATATATAGATAGGAATTTGCTGCTGTGTGACGTACTGCTACAACGTTCAACTTTGGTGCACTCCGCTGGTCAGGGTCAACCATGGTTATTGCGTCCTAGCTGTCTACATGTCAGTATGCGAGGCAGTACACCAGCCAGAGCAGTGTGCTATGGACAGCAAGCTGTTGCCCATGCAGTTGCTGATGGGGGAGCTCAGCAGGTTCGGCAGCAGTCCTGTTGAAATGTTTTGGCTGAAATGTTGCCCGTTTATTCCCCTCCGTAGAAATTGCTTGACCTGCTGAGTTCCTCCAGCATTTTGTGTGCGTTACTCTGGATTTCCAGCATTGCCAGAATCTCTTGTGTTTACGATTTGCTTCTTCTCTGCAAAGTCTGTTCTGGAGATGCTGATGCAGACGAAGTTTAAATCTTCTCTTTGATGGGAGTCCAGTGAGACCCTCTCTCACTGCTCCCCCTCTGTGATCTCCGCTAAACTGTGAGTCTTTGACCATGTGCTCACCCAGCTCTATCTTTTCCAGCAATCCCCTCCCAGTTCTTACTTCATCCCTCTCCCCTCACCTGGTCTGTCAGCTTGTACTCTTTCCCCTCACCTGACCTTCTTATTCTGGCTTCTTCCCCGTTCCTATCCAGTCCTGATGAAAGGTCTCAGACCAAAACACAGGACCGTTCATTGCCCTCCATATCTGCTACTTGACCCGCTGTGTTCCTCCAGCATTTTGTGTGTGTGTTGTTCTGGGTTTCCAGCATCTGCAGAATCTTGTGCGTTTACCCTCCGTCATCCTGTTCTTGCGCTGATCCAGCTTTCCTCGAAATTCTCCCCCTCCAACGCGCTTCGCTGATTGGTTCAGAAACTGCTTGAATCCCCTCACACAAATCTCATCAGCTCCAGGAGGATCAGCTCCTCGAGGCCTAACTTCTGTACAACGTTAGGGACGGAATCCTATTGCATTTTTAATATGAAAGCTAAATTGAAAATGCTACCAAAAAGCCCTCCAGGCAATTATAAAGGAAGTGTTAAAGGTCACACGCTGTGCGAGATGAGCCAATGCAGGTCGTAAGTGACTTGCCTGGGTTATATTGTTAAGACGCAATCTGCACCTCATTTGCAGAACAACGTTGCACTAATTACAGCTGAAGTTAGCATTTGCTAGAAGAGTACGTCGGAGAGAGGATGTACAACAGTATTAAATTACATGGTCAAAGTGTGTACACTTGACTATCAGCCAATGAGCCTGGTTCACTGATACCTTGTTACCAATATTGGCCTTCTTTATTGCCTGCTTTAATTGAGGAGGCTCTTGACCTGATTTAACCCTCTCAGAGATATTGCCCCACAACTTAGTGAGCTTCCGTTCTCTCCTTCCCAGTTCGGACAAAGGGTCTTTGACCTCAGATGTCAGCCCCGATTCTCTTACCACAGATGCAGAATCAGGTTTGTTGTCACTGATGTATATATGTATGTATGTATGTATTGTCACTGATGTATGTATGATGTACGTATTCATGAAATTTGTTGTTTTCTGGAAGCAGTACAGTGCGGGGCATAAAATACACCCCTTGTCTTCTTTATTAGAACATAGAACATAGAATAGTACAGCACAGTACAGGCCCTTCGGCCCACAATGTTGTGCCGACCCTCAAACCCTGCCTCCCATATAAGCCCCCACCTTAGATTCCTCCATATACCTGTCTAGTAGTCTCTTAAACTTCACTAGTGTATCTGCCTCCACCACTGACTCAGGCAGTGCATTCCACGCACCAACCACTCTCTGAGTGAAAAATCTTCCTCTAATATTCCCCTTGAACTTCCCACCCCTTACCTTAAAGCCATGTCCTCTTGTGTTGAGCAGTGGTGCCCTGGGGAAGAGGTGCTGGCTGTCCACTCTATCTATTCCTCTTATTATCTTGTACACCTCTATCATGTCTCCTCTCATCTTCCTTCTCTCCAAAGAGTAAAGCCCTAGCTCCCTTAATCTCTGATCATAATGCATACTTTCTAAACCAGGCAGCATCCTGGTAAATCTCCTCTGTACCCTTTCCAATGCTTCCACATCCTTCCTATAGTGAGGCGACCAGAACTGGACACAGTACTCCAAGTGTGGCCTAACCAGAGTTTTATAGAGCTGCATCATTACATCGCGACTCTTAAACTCTATCCCTCGACTTATGAAAGCCAACACCCCATAAGCTTTCTTAACTACCCTATCCACCTGTGAGGCAACTTTCAGGGATCTGTGGACATGTACCCCGAGATCCCTCTGCTCCTCCACACTACCAAGTATCCTGCCATTTACTTTGTACTCTGCCTTGGAGTTTGTCCTTCCAAAGTGTACCACCTCACACTTCTTCGGGTTGAACTCCATCTGCCACTTCTCAGCCCACTTCTGCATCCTATCAATGTCTCTCTGCAATCTTCGACAATCCTCTACACTACCTACAACACTACCAACCTTTGTGTCGTCTGCAAACTTGCCAACCCACCCTTCTACCCCCACATCCAGGTCGTTAATAAAAATCATGAAAAGTAGAGGTCCCAGAACAGATCCTTGTGGGACACCACTAGTCACAATCCTCCAATCTGAATGTACTCCCTCCACCACCACCCTCTGCCTTCTGCAGGCAAGCCAATTCTGAATCCACCTGGCCTGGATCCCATGCCTTCTAACTTTCTGAATAAGCCTACCGTGTAGAACCTTGTCAAATGCCTTACTAAAATCCATATAGATCACATCCACTGCACTACCCTCATCAATATGCCTGGTCACCTCCTCAAAGGAATCTATCAGGCTTGTTAGACACGATCTGCCCCTCACAAAGCCATGCTGATTGTCCCTGATCAGACCATGATTCTCTAAATGCCTATAGATCCTATCTCTAAGAATCTTTTCCAACAGCTTTCCCACCACAGACGTAAGGCTCACTGGTCTATAATTACCCGGACTATCCCTACTACCTTTTTTGAACAAGGGAACAACATTCGCCTCCCTCCAATCCTCCGGTACCATTCCCGTGGACAACGAGGACATAAAGATCCTAGCCAGAGGCTCAGCAATCTCTTCTCTCGCCTCGTGGAGCAGCCTGGGGAATATTCCGTCAGGCCCCGGGGACTTATCTGTCCTGATGTATTTTAACAACTCCAACACCTCCTCTCCCTTAATATCAGCATGCTCCAGAACATCAACCTCACTCATATTGTCCTCACCATCATCAAGTTCCCTCTCATTGGTGAATACTGAAGAGAAGTATTCATTGAGAACCTCGCTCACTTCCACAGCCTCCAGGCACATCTTCCCACCTTTATCTCTAATCGGTCCTACCTTCACTCTTGTCATCCTTTTTTCCTTCACATAATTGAAGAATGCCTTGGGGTTTTCATTTACCCTACTTGCCAAGGCCTTCTCATGCCCCCTTCTTGCTCTTCTCAGCCCCTTCTTAAGCTCCTTTCTTGCTTCCCTATATTCCTCAATAGACCCATCTGATCCTTGCTTCCTAAACCCCATGTATGCTGCCTTCTTCCACCTGACTAGATTTTCCACCTCACCTGTCACCCATGGTTCCTTCACCCTACCATTCTTTATCTTCCTCACCGGGACAAATTTATCCCTAACATCCTGCAGGAGATCCCTAAACATCGACCACATGTCCATAGTACATTTCCCTGCAAAAACATCATCCCAATTCACACCCGCAAGTTCTAGCCTTATAGCCTCATAATTTGCCCTTCCCCAATTAAAAATGTTCCTGTCCTCTCTGATTCTATCCTTTTCCATGATAATTATAAAGGCCAGGGAGCGGTGGTCACTGTCCCCCAGATGCTCACCCACTGAGAGATTAGGTACAAGTGGTACATAGTAAAGCGGCCAACGAGTTTATGTTCAGGGTCTTCTGCTGCTGTAGCCTGTCCACTCTCTAGGTTCAACATGCTGTGCATTTAGAGATGTTCTTCTGCACTGCTGCTATAATCAAGTTCAAATTTATTTGTCATTCAACCGTACATGAATACCCATGGATACAGCCAAATGAAACAGCTAGTCCAGGGCCAAGGTACAAAACGCAGTACCAACAGTCACACACAGCACAAAGCACATATAAGACGGCAGTAAAGTACAATCACACAAAAAATATATAGTCCAAGTCCCTGACTCCATGAATGTTGCAGCAGTCTGCAGTGGAACACAATACAGCTCGTCACCAGCTCCAGCATGGACACTGCATACGCTGCCTCCAACACTGTGCTGGAGCACACTGACTGACACTTCCGGCTCTCCTGGGCAGCTGGAAACAGGCAAGACCACGGCTTGAGGCCACACAGCTCCCTCACCATGTGTCAATAAACCAGTGAATCAGACTTGCAGCATTCCACATTAACAAGGTCCAGTAAGGTCTAGTGATCACAACAAGCCGACTAAGACGAATACTCGCTGTTCGACTACACCCCGCCTTTGCACACCAACTCCTCCACCGCTTCTCTGACACAGTCAGCAGCAAGAAGCGATTCAAGTCAGCTCCTTCAGTTTCTCCAGCAATGAGTAACTCACTGGTGGAACAGATGTGCAGCACTTTAAGTTCTTAATGTCCAGCAGGGTATTGCGATTGTAAGAAATATGTTTAAAATCACCGTTGATTCCATGTATCTTAATCTTCTGGCTGGCCCAGTGGAATCTGCTGCGTCCAAGCGTGCCATCAACTTACCGAAGTACGTGTGGTTATTTGAGTTACTGTCAGCTTGAACCAGACTGGTCATTCTCCTCTGACCCCTCTCATTGACAAGGCATTTTCACCCACACACCCTCAGGTCACTAGATGGTTTTGTTTTTCGCACCATTCTCTATAAACACCAGAGACTATCAGAATATAGAACATAATGTTGTGCCGAACCAATTAAATTAGTAATCAAATGGCCAGCTAAACTAATCCCTTCTTCCTACACAAAGTCCGCATCCTTCCAATTCCCTCACATTCTTGTGCCAATCTGAACGTCCCTTAAAGTCGTTAATGTTTCTGCCTCTAGCAGCACACTCCTGGCCCCCACCACTCTGTGTAAGACCTTGCTCCTCACATCTCCTTAGGAACTACCCCTCTCACGTTAAACAAATGCCCTCTGTTATTAGACATTTCACCCGGGAAAAATATATCGCCTGTCTATTCTGTCTGCGCCTCTCATAATCTTATAAACATCCACCAGATCTCCCCTCAGCCTCTGGCACTCCAGAGAAAACAACCCTAGTTTCCCCAACCTCTCGTTACAGCACCAGTCCTCAAATCCCTCTGCTCATCAGCACTGTTGAGAGTCTTCCCCCTAACAGACTACTGTTTCTCTGCATTTGCCCTACCAAAGTGCAACACTTCACCTTTAGCTGGGTTAAACTCCATCTGCCATTTCTCCGCCCATATCTGAAATTGATCTATATCCCTGTACTCTTTGCCAATCACCTACTGTAACCAGAACACCACCATTCTTTGTATCATCTGCAAACTTACTAACTCACCTATCCACATTTTCATCCGGGTCATCTATATACATCACAAACAGGAGAGGTCCCAGTACAGAACTGTGTGGAACACCACTAATCACAGACCACCTGCTAGAATCAGTCCCTTTGCCCACCACCCTCTGACTTCTAAGGGCAAGCCAGTCCTGAATCCAAATGGCCAAATCACCGTTGATTCCATGTATCTTAATCTTCTGGATGAGCCTCCCATGAGGGACCTTGCCTCACCCTTTACTAAAATCCACGTAAACACCATCCACAGCCCCACCTTCATCAATCAACCCCATCACCTCCACAAAAATCTCATTCAGGTTAGTAAGACCTGACTTGCCATGCTGGCTCTTACCAAATAGGCCATGGTTTTCCAAATGCTCAAAGTACTGTGTGTGGACATCCGGGAGAGCAGTACTTTCTGGGATACTCAAACCACATTCTAATGTTTGGTTTGAACAACAGAACCCCTTCAGAATCAGAATCAGGTTTAACATCACCGGCAGATGTCATGAAATTTGTCATCTTTGCAGCAGTACAATGAAATACATAATAAAGAAACAAATCTGTGAATTACAGATGGTAGGAATAAAAAAAAAGTAGTGAGATAGTGTTCACGGGTTCAATGTCCATTGAGTAATCGGATTACAATGGGGAAGAAGCTCTTCCTGAAATGTTGAGTGTGTGTCTCCAGGCTCCTGTACCTCCTTCCTGATGGTAGCAATGAGAACGAGGCATGACCTGAGTAATGGGAGTCCTTAATGATGGATGCCATCTTTTCGCGGCATTGTACCTTGAAGATGTCCTGGATACTACAGAGGCTGAGTATCCTTGATGGAGTTTACACCTTTCTGCAGCTTATTTTGATCCTGTGCAGTAGCCCCTCCAACCCCCACCCTCCTCCCCATACCAGATGGTGACGCAGCTAGTCAGAACATTCTCAACGTCTCTTGACCATGTCCGCATGTTCTTATGCATTGAGTTGCAGCCACATGATTGGCCGATTAGATATTTGCATTAATGTACAGGTGTACAGGCGTACCTAACAAACTGGTCACTGGGTATATACTATAAGTTGCAATTAGAAATACTGCATGTAAAAAATAAATAACTAGTGCAAAAAAAAACAAAATATTGAGACGTTGAGTGAAACGTGTCACTTGCGTTAGCAATGAACCCAATCAAGGACGTGCTGGGGGCCGCCCGCGAGTGTCGCCACACATTCCAGTGCCAGTATTACATGGCCACAATGTTCAGAAGAACAACATGCAACCAACACACATCAGGGCACCGGATGGGCAGCAAGGTGGGTTTACTAAATCACGACCAACACATATCAGGGCACTAGATGGGCAGCAATGTGAGTTTACTAAATTGATTGCAGGGACTGTGGAATGGAAGTAACCCTTTGAAGAAAAATTAAAACCATAATGTCATAATGTTCGAATGTCTAGAGTCGGGCTTCAGAGCCTCAAACGAAAGTGTTTACACTGGACTGCAGAGATGAGAAGAAATTTCTTGACGGAGGACTGTCAACCTTTGGATTACTGCACCAAAGAGATGAAGATATTCAAACCAGCATAATACATTTTTGGATATTGAGAGAGTCGAGGGAAATGGGGAATTAGGGTGGCACTGTAACGTAGTGGTTGGCGTAACGCTTTACAGTGCCGGCTGTAAGATGGGGGTTCAATTCCTGCTGCTGTCTGTAAGGGGTTTGTACATTCTCACCGTGACCGTGTGGGTATCCTCCAGGTTCTCTGGTTTCCTCCCACATTCCAAAGACATACGGGTTAGGGTTGGTGAGTTGTGGGCGTGCTATACATGGCAATACTTGTGGGCCGCCCCCAGCACATCCTCGCACTGTGCTGGTCATTGGCACAAATGATGCATTTCACTGTGTGTTTCGATGTCCATGTGACAAATGAGACTAATCTTTATCCTTAATCTCATCTTTAAGATCATCTTAATCTCAGGTCAAGCCCCCACTCCTCCCACCCAAGGAAGCAGACCGTTGTGGTAGTGGGAGAGCAGCCACGGCCGGCTCCTCGGGCTCGGGGAGTTGGACCGGGAGAACATCACTGGAGGAGCCTGGAGTCTCTGGAATGCAGAACAGATGATTTCCCAGAATGCCTATGGCACATTTTGCTCTCTTTTTGCACTATTTATTTGTCTATTTAACATTCCTTATTGTAATAATAATAATATTAATAGGCATCTGTTAGTCTCATGAGACCATGGATTTGCGCCTTGGAAGGTTTCCAGGGTGCAGGCCTGGGCAAGGTTGTATGGAAGACCGGCAGTTGCTCATGCTGCAAGTCTCCCCTCTTCACGACACCAATGTTGTCCAAGGGAAGGGCATTAGGACCCATACAGCTTGGCACCGGTGTCGTCGCAGAGCAATGTGTGGTTCAGTGCCTTGCTCAAGGACACACGCGCTGCCTCAGCCAAGGCTTGAACGAGCGACCTTTAGATCACTAGACGAACACCTTAACCACTTGGCCACGCGCCAACACATTGTAACTTACGGTAATTTTTAACGCATTACAATATTGGAAGATTGGGGTTCAAATCCTCTGCTGTCTGTAAGGAGTTTGTACGTTCTCCCCGTGACCGTGTGGGTTTCCTCCGGGTGCTCCAGTTTCCTCCCTCAGTCCGACAGTGGGCCTGTTACATTGGCAGCGGAAGCCTGGCGACATTTGCGGCCTGCCCTCCGTACAGTCCTCATCAGACACAAATGACACAATTCACTATATGTTCCGAAGTGCATGAGACAAATGAAACTAATCTTTCAATCAGCGGACAGACTCTTACACCACTGGTTTTAGTGCGCGAGGCTGACGACCAACACTCTGTCATCTGTTAAATAGCCTCCCCCCTAATGAGAAGATAACAGCAGTTAAAAGAATAAAATTGTGGTTATCATTTTAAATAATTGAGTAATTTGTATGGTAAAGTAGATCTGAAGGAGTCAGATTGGAGATAATATGGATGTATGACAAAGAGCTGGCTCTGATGTATAGTGGCAAATCCAGACTACATTAGGCTTGTCACGGGTTATTGAACAGAGGATTTATCCAACTCTGCGTTATGGGTTCTGCCTTAGCCTCAGGTTGGTATTTTTCCTTGATTGATCCCTAAGTTGTGATGCTGAATCTCCTCCCCTCCCACCTTCTGATTCTGGCTTCCTCCCCTTTCCTCTCCAGTCGCCGAAACATCGACTGTTTATTCCCCTCCATAGATACTGCCTGACCTGCTAAGTTCCTCCAGCATTTTGTGTGTGCTGCTCTAGATTTCCAGCATCTGTAGAATCTCTCATGCTCATGGTAAAAGAAAAGAATCCTTTCAACCCCCCTCTGAGCCTTCAGCGGGTTCCCCAGGTCACTGGTGGGGACTTTGAACCTTCAACAGGGCCCCAGGTCACCTGGGTTATAGGACTTTTTTTTAGATTATGAGGACGCGCAGTCCTCTCTTATCATCATTTAGTAATACATGCACTAAGAAATGATACAATATTCCTCCGGTGTGATATCACAAAACACAGGACAGAGCAAGACTGAAAAACTGACAAAACCACATAATTATAACATATAGTTACAACAGTGCAAACAATATCGTAACTTGATGAAGAACAAGCCGAGAGCACGGCAAAAAGTTTAAAGTCTCTCCAAAGTCCCACATCTCACGCAGACGGGACAAGGAAGAAAACTCTCCCCGCCAAGCTCGACCACAGTCCGATTCTGAGTCATCCGAAAACTTCGAGCTCCGATCAGCCCTCCGACACCGAGCACCGAGTACCATCTCTGCCGAACGCTTCGACCCCGGCCCTGGCCGCCAGCAGTAGGCAAAGCCGAGGATTTTGGGGCCTTCCCTCCAGAGATTCTCGATCGCACAGTCGTAGCGGCAGTGAACCGGGCATTTCAGAGTTTCTCCAGATGTTCCTCTGTGCTTCTCATGGCTGTCTCCATCAAATCAGAATTGTGCATGGCATCCTACTTACAAATACGATATCATTTCACCAGAGAGGCTACGTGCGCTGCGTCACGCCACCATCTTCTCCTCCTCTCCAGGACTTTATTCCCTGGAGTTTAGAAGAACGAGGGAGATTTAATAGAGACACACAAAATTACGTGTGTTATAGGTAGGGTAAATACAAGCAGGCTTTTTTCCCACCGAGGTTAGGTGAGACTAGAACTAAAGGTCATGGGTTAAGGGTGAAAGGTGAAACGCTTAAGGAGAACTGGAGAGGAACCCCTTCACTCAGAGTGTGGAACGAGCTGCCAGCAGAAGTGGTGGATGTGGGTTTGATTTGAACATTTAAGAGAAGTTTGGACAAGTAGAGGGATGGAGGAGTATGGTGGGCTATGGTCTGAGTGTGGGGAGATGGGACGAGCACAGAGTAGATGGGCTGAAAGGCCTGTTTTTGTGTTGTACACTCAATGGCTCTATGACACACCTTCATTTCACAAGCCTCAGAATTTAAAGGAGCAGGACTTCAATGAAGGTGTGGAAACTTCTCACTCGGCCAGGCAGCACCTCTCCCTCAACAGTAGGTCACTCAAGGCCAAAGGAGCGGTGTGGCCCAATATCCAAGGTGAGGTTGGTCACCAGGGCTCACAGTGAGGAGGTCAAACAAAAAGCAGCTGCTGGAGAGTCAACATCCCCACCAGTGAATAAGGGGCCCCGATGAAGATTCAACATCTCCACCAGTGAACGAGGGGCCCCGATAAAGAGTCAATATTCCCACCAGTGAACGGGGGCCCCGTTGAAGATTCAACATCCCCACCAGTGAATGGGGTCCCTGATGAAGATTCAACATCCCCATCAGTGACCTGGGGGCCCCGATGAAGATTCAATGTCATCACCAGTGAACAGAGGCCCTGATGAAGATTCAACATCCCCACCTGTGAACGGGGGCCCCGATGAAGATTCAACATCCCCACCAGTGACCTGGGGGCCCTGATGAAGATTAAAAGTCCCCACCGGTGACCTATAACTTTCCCATAACCCAGATCGTCAAGTCCCAGCAACATCTTTGTAAATTTTCTCTGCACTCTTTCAATTTTATTGATATCTTTCCTGTTGGTAAGTGACCAGAACTGCATACAATACTCCAATGATTTTTAACATCTTCAGCGTAATGTCCCAGACATCCCTTTGTTACACTTACAGTCAAACCTAAAATTTATTCAGCAAAAAGAAACACTTTAACAGTCAATAAAGTTATTGGCATTGGAAGTGGTTTATTATTGACAGATGTACCGAGATACAGGGAAAAGGTTGTCTTGCATCCTGTCCTTACAGATCAGATCATTGCCCGGTGCACTGAGATAGAACAAGGTAAAACAATAACAGGACGCGGAATGAAGTGTAGCAGCTACGGAGAAGGTGTAGTGCAGGTAGACAGTAAGTTGCAAGATCATAATGAGTAGACTGTGAGGTCCGGAATCCATTGGTACCAGGGAATAATTTTAGTATTCGTATAACAGCAGGTGGACAGAAGCTGCCCTCGAGCCTGGTGGGACGTGCTTTCCGGCTTTGGTATCTTCTGTCCGATGGGAGGGAGGAAAAGACAGAGTAAACACAAAATACTCTGCAGATGCTGGGGTCAAAGCAACACTCGCAACACGCTGGAGGAACTCAGCAGGTCGGGCAGCATCCGTGGAAACGATGAGCCGACGTTTCGGGACGGAACCCTTCGTCAGGACTGAAGAGGGAAGGGGTAGCGACAGAGTATCTGGGGTGGGTGGGGTCTTTGTTTATGCTGGGTGCTTTACCAAAGTGTCGATACATTTACAGTAAAACTATCACATCCGTCTCCCCTCTGGATCAATGCTGGTTCATACAGTACTCTGCAAAAGTCTCAGGTACCCAAACTATATATGTGTGCCCAAGACTTCTGCACAGTACTGTACACCTCTCTCTCTCTCTCTCTCTCCCTCTCTATATATATGTGTGTGTGTGTGTTTGTGGGTGTGTGTGTGTCTCTGTGTGTGTGTGTGTGTGTGTGTTTGTGTGTGTGTGTGTGTGTTTGTGTGTGTGTGTGTGTGTTTGTGTGTGTGTGTGTGTGGGTGTGTGTGTGTCTCTGTGTGTGTGTGTGTGTGTGTGTTTGTGTGTGTGAGTGTGTGTGAGTCTCTGTGTGTGTGAGTCTATGTGTGTGTGAGTCTGTGTGTGTGTGTGTGTGTGTGTGTGTCTGTGTGTGTGTGTGTGTGTGTGTGTGTGTGTGTGTGAGAGTGTGTGTGTGTGAGTCTGTGTGTGTGTGTGTGTGTGTGTGTGTGTCTGTGTGTGTGAGTCTGTGTGTGTGTGTCTGTGTGTGTGTGTGAGAGTGTGTGTGTGTGTCTCTGTGTGTGTGTCTGTGTGTGTGTGTGTGTGTGTGTGAGAGTGTGTGTATGTGTGTGTGTGAGTCTCTGTGTGTGTGAGTCTGTGTGTGTGTGTGTGCGTGTGTGAGAGTGTGTGTGTGTGACTCTCTGTGTGTGTGTGAGTCTGTGTGTGTGTGAGTGTGTGTGTGTGTGTGTGAGTGTGTCTCTGTGTGTGTGTCTGTGTGTATGTGTGTGTGTGTGTGAGAGTGTGTGTGTGTGTGTGTGAGTCTCTGTGTGTGTGAGTGTGTGTGTGTGTGTGAGAGAGTGTGTGTGTGTGTGTGTGAGTGTGTGTGTGTGAGAGTGTGTGTGTGTGTTAGAGTGTGTGTGTGAGTCTGTGTGTGTGTGAGTGTGTGTGTGTGAGTGTGTGTGTATGTGTGTGAGTCTCTGTGTGTGTGAGTGTGTGTGTGTGTGTGTGTGTGTGTGTGAGTCTCTGTGTGTGTGAGAGAGTGTGTGTGTGTGTGTGTGTACAGTATATCTATATATCTCTCTATCAGCTGATCGCCTTTGGTATTCTATGTGAACTCTTGGACATGGGGAGCTGGAGAGTGCTGATAGAATCTTTTCCAAAATGAAAATCACTCATCATGTTTTTCTTTTTCCCATTTCTTCACGTGGATTGATAATGGTAACTGCCCATTTCAACCTATCACAAAGTAATCACAGCCCCCAGGCAGTGGTGGCTTTACAAGGGTGGGGTGTGCAATTGCATCCCTGGCAGGAAAGGAACTGAGGTGTGACAAGCTTATACAAAGTTATTCAAAAAAGCGTTGAGGGGAATTTGGTGGAGATGAAACATTTTTGTACCTGTGCATTTCCGTAATAAACTCCAAGCAAGCTATTTATTTGAGCAGCAGCAGCAGTTTTCTTCTGTCTGTGTTATCCCGACTCTTTCTCTGAGCTTCAGATTGTGCCAGAGTAGAAAAAGGAACGAGAAGTCCCGAGGCATAGGTCTGTGAGATAACATTTGTGCGCTAACTATGGATCAGTATAAAGTTTGGGGGCAGAATGGCTGAGTGTGACTGTGGATAACTTCACTCCCCATAACACTGACCCCACAACGTACGCACTCCCTTTCAAGAATTCAACAACTCCTGTTCTCAATATTATTCATTTTTTATGTGCACCATTTGTCTTCTTTTGCAAATTGCTTGTTTATGTGTAGGTTTCCATAAATTCCGTTGTATTTTTTTAATTTTTCTTGCAAATACCTGCAAGACAATGAATCTCAGAGTAGTAGATGGTGACATAAATGTACTTTGATGATAAATTTACTTTGGCTTTGGGTATTGCTGTGGATTTATATTTTCCGGTTCTGGCCCTTACTCATTCAGAAATTCAATTCCTTTCACTTGCTTTCAGCTGATGGGACCCACAGCTCTGAAATCCACCCCACCCCAACCCCCAACTCTTACGCTTTTTAACCTACCTCAGGATGTGTCTTTGCTGATCCCGGACAACGTCCCCATCTCTGTCCGAGTGTGACACTTTGTTTGATAAAGGCTAGGGTGGAACAGCGGTTAGTGCCACACGTGACGGGATTTCAATCCTGCGGCTGTCTGTAAGGAGTTTGTCTGTCTTTCTTTATGAACAGTTTTAAATAAATTCTATTGTATTTCTTTATTTTCCTGGGAATGCCTGCAAGAAAATGAATCTTATGGTAGTATATGATGATATATATATATATACACATTGATAATAAATTTACTTTGAACTTTGGCACTCTCAGTCTGCTGTAAAATAGATAGATAGATACTTTATTGATCGCAAAGGAAATTACAGGTGCACAGATATAAATATTAGGAGAGGTCTAGAGAGAATAAAAAGTAAGTTAGCTCAAACAGTCTAACAGGAGGGGGTGATCAATTCCCCACTGTAGGTTGACTCATTATAGAGCCTAATGGCCGAGGGTAAGAATGGCCTCATATCGCTCTTCGGAGCAGCACAGTTGTCTTAGTCTATTATTAAACATGCTCCTCTGTTCAGCCAAGGTGGCATGCGTAGGGTGAGAAACATTGTCCAGACTGGCCAGCATTTTCCGTAGGGTCCGTTGTTCTGCCACAGCCTCCAGTGTGTCCAGTTTGACTCCGATAACAGAGTCAGCCTTTCTAATCAGTTTATTGAACTTGTTGGCATCACCCACATTGATGCCATTTCCCCAGCACACCACCACATAGAAGATTGTACTGGCGGCAACAGACTAGTAGAACATGTGAAGGAGAGGCCTGCAAACTCCAAAGAACCTCAGTCTCCCCAGGAAGTAGAGGCGCCTTTAGCCCCTCTTGTACACAGCCTCTGTATTGGTGCTCACTCAAGTCTGTCATCCAGGTGCACCCTAGGTACTTGTAGGGCCTCACCACATCCACGTTCTCACCTTCAATTGTAACGGGGAGCAGTGCAGGCTTAGTCTTCCTAAAGTCCGTCACCATGGAGGGAGGAGAAGATGGCAGCACGATGCTGTGCGCGTGGCCGCTCCGAACTGATATCGTATTCGTGAAGTAGGGGCCATGCACAATCCTGATTTGATGGAGACAGATGTGAGAAGCACGGAGGAACATCTGGAGAAACTTCTGAAATGCCTGTTTCGCTGACGCTGCTACTGTGTGATCGAGAATCTCCGGAGGGGAAGGCCCCAAATCCTCGGCTTTGTCTATTGCCTGTTGCCGGGGCCGGGGTCGAAGCGCTCGGCAGAGATGGTGCTCGGTGCTCAGTGTCGGAGAGTTGGTCGGAGGCTCGAAGTTTTCGGACGGACTCGGAGTCCGACTGTGGTTGGGTGCTTCCAGGATGCTGCATCGGCAAGTTTGCAGCACTGGAGGTTCATGGCAGGGAGAGTTTTCTTCCTTCAACCATCTGCGTGAGATGATGGGGCTTTCGAGAGACTTTGAGACTTTCTTTACCATGCCCATGGTCTGTTCTTCATCAAATTACGGTATTGCTTGGCACTGTTGTAACTATGTGTTATAATTATGTGGTTTTTGTCAATTTTTTTAGTCTTGGTTTGTCTTGTGTTTTTGTGATACCATTCTGGAGGAACAAATTGTATCATTTCTTAATGCATGCATTACTAAATGACAATAGAAGAGGACTGTGTGTCCTCATAATCCAATCTAATCTAATCTTCCTTGCTTCACGTATACAAGATAGATCGGCTTTGCTGCGCAGCCGAGACACGGAAGGGTGCTGCACTCGCAGGGACAGAGAGAGAGAGGTTCCTTGGTTCCTGCACATTTAGTAGTTTAATTGGTTGATGTAAATTGTCCCGTGATTAGGGTGGGTTCAATCAGGGGTCGCTGGGCAGCATGGCTCAAAGTACCAGAAGGGATGTTCCACACTGTAGGTGGATAAATAAATAACTCAACAAGCTGTGTGCTGGCAGGACTGGATCGAGGGTTTTATATTACAGTCTGCTGATCAATTCCTATTCTTTCCGTGGCCTCTGAGAGATTTGGTGCATGAACAATATGTTGTGGTCAATAGCAAAAACACAGCCGATATTGACAGTAACACACACAAAATGCTGGAGGGACTCCTCACACCAGCCGGCACCTATGGAAAAGAGTAAACAGTCGACATTTTGGACCGAGAGGCTTCTCCAGGATTGATATTGGCACATTGCCTGTGAAGCCCCATGAGTGAAACACCATGCACTTCTCAGGAACCTTCATCAAATAGTGTCACACTACACCACAGAGCGGAACAGTGCAAGGGGTAATCACAGACTTGCTCTGGGGTCAAGACCATAAGAAAGATAAAGGTTATATTGATTTGTGCATCGAAACATACAGTGAAATGCGAAGGGCGAAGCCACTAACAGGATAAAATCCTGTGACATTACAGGAAAGGTACTGGCATGGACAGAGGAATGGCTGACAGGCAGGAGGCAGCGAGTGGGAATAAAAGGGGTCTTTTCTGGTTGGCTGCTGGTGACTAATGGTGTTCCTCAGGGGTCAGTGTTGGGACCGTTGCTTTTCACATTGTTTGTCAGTGATTTGGATAATGGAATTGATGGCTTTGAGGCAAAGTTTGCAGATGATAGAAGACAAGTGGAGGGGTAGGTAGTGCTGAGGAAGCAATGTGATTGCAGCAGGACTTGGGCAAAAAAGTGGCAGCTGGAACACAGTGTTGGGAAATGTACGATAATGCATTGTGGTAAAAGGAACAGTGGTGTAGACTATTATCTAAATGGGGAGAAGGTTCAAACATCAGAGGTGCAGAGGGACTTAGGAGTTCTCGTGCAAGACTCCCGGAAGGTTACTTTACAGGTTGAGACTGGTAAAGAAGAGAAGTGCAATGTTGGCACTTATTTCAAGAAGAATTGAATATAAAAGCAAGGAGGTAATAGTGAGCATTTATAAGACACTAATTAGGCCGCACTTGGAGCATTGTCAACAGTATTGAGCTCCATATCTCAGAAAGGATGTGCTGTCATTGGACAGAGTTCAGAGGAGGGCCACAAGGATGATTCCGGCAATGAAGGGGTTAACATACGAGGAGCGTTTCGCAGCCTTGGGCCTGTACTCACTGGAATTCAGAAGAATGCAGGGGGATCTCATTGAAACCTACCAAATGTTGAAAGTACTGGATAGGGTGGATGTAGAGAGGATGTTTCCTGTGGTGAAGGTATCCAGAATTAGAGGGCACAGACTTGGAACTGAGGGGTGATCCTTTAGGAGGAATTTTTTTAGCCAGACAGTAGTGAATCTGTGGAATGCCCTGCCACAGACTGTGGTGGAGGCCACGTCGGTGCATACATTTAAGGCTGAAGTTGATCGTTTCCTGATCAGTCAGGGCATCAGAGGATGTGGTGAAATGGCAGGTGTATGGGGCAGAGGGGATCTGGGATCAGCCATGATGGAATGGTGGAGCAGACTCGATGGGCTGAATGGCCTCATTCTGCTCCTGTGTCTATGGTCTTACGTGCACTGGGCAGCCCACAAGTGTTGCCATGCTTCCTGCACCAAGGTAGCACGGGCAGAACTTACTAGTTCAAATCCATACATCTTTAGAAGTTAGGAGGAAATGGGAGCACCCAGAGGAAACCCACGTGGTCACAGGGGGAACGTGCAAACTCCCCGCAGAAAGCAGCAGGAACTGAACCCCAAGTCACTGGCGCTGTGAAGCGTTGTGCGGCTCCAGCAACCTTTATCAAACAAAGTGTCACACTTGGACAGAGATGAGGACAGCGTCAGGGATCAGCAAAGACACATCTTGAGGTAGGTTAAAAGGAGGGGTAAGAGTTGGTGGTTGGGGTGGGGTGGATTTCAGAGCTGTGGGTCGCATCAGCTGAAAGCAAGTGAAAGGAATTGAATTTCTGAATGACTAAAGGCCAGAACCGGAAAATATAAATCCACAGCAATACCCAAAGCCGAAGTAAACTTATATCAAAGTATGTTTACGTCACCCTGAGATTCATTGTCCTTTGGACGTTCGCATAAGTACAATGAAACACAATAGAGATGGTGAAAAGCTACACACAAACAAATACTGATAAATAACAAATGTGTAAAAGAAGACAAATTATGCAAATAAATAAATAAATAATATTGAGAACATGAGTTGTAGAGTCCTTGAAAGTGAGTGTGTAGGTTGTGGAATCAGATCAGAGTGGTAGTGAGTGAAGTTATCCCTTCTGGTTCAGAAGCCTGATGGTTAAAGGGTAACAGCTCTTCCTACATGGTGGTGTGGCACCTAAGACTCCTGGATCTCCTGCCCAATGGTAGTATTGAGAAGAGCGCATGGCCTGGATGGTGGGTGAAGCTGCTTTCTTATAGCAGCGCTCCTTGTGAATGTGCTCACTGGTGGGGAGGGTGTTTCCTGTGATGGATGGACTGTATCCATCACTGTCTGATGTGTTCAGTGATGGGGAGGGTTTTCCTGTGATGGACGGGACTGTATCCATCACTGTCTGATGTGTTCAGTGATGCGGAGGGTGTTTCCTGTGATGGACGGGACTGTATACATCACTTTCTGATGTGTTCAGTGATGGGGAGGGTGTTTTCCTGTGATGGACGGGACTGTAACCATCACTTTCTGATGTGTTCAGTGATGGGGAGGGTTTTTCTGTGATGGACGGGACTGTATTCATCACTGTCTGATGTGTTCAGTGATGGGGAGGGTGTTTCCTGTGATGGACGGACTGTATCCATCACTGTCTGATGTGTTCAGTGATGGGGAGGGTGTTTCCTGTGATGGATGGACTGTATCCATCACTGACTGATGTGTTCAGTGATGGGGAGGGTGTTTCCTGTGATGGACGGGACTGTATACATCACTTTCTGATGTGTTCAGTGATGGGGAGGGTGTTTTCCTGTGATGGACGGGACTGTATTCATCACTGTCTGATGTGTTCAGTGATGGGGAGGGTGTTTCCTGTGATGGATGGACTGTATCCATCACTGTCTGATGTGTTCAGTGATGGGGAGGGTGTTTCCTGTGATGGACGGACTGTATTCATCACTGTCTGATGTGTTCAGTGATGGGGAGGGTGTTTCCTGTGACGGACGGACTGTATCCATCACTGTCTGATGTGTTCAGTGATGGGGAGGGTGTTTCCTGTGACGGACGGACTGTATTCAACACTGTCTGATGTGTTCAGTGATGGGGAGGGTGTTTCCTGTGATGGACGGGACTGTAACCATCACTTTCTGATGTGTTCAGTGATGGGGAGGGTGTTTCCTGTGATGGACGGGACTGTATCCATCACTGTCTGATGTGTTCAGTGATGGGGAGGGTGTTTCCTGTGATGGACGGACTGTATCCATCACTGTCTGATGTGTTCAGTGATGGGGAGGGTGTTTCCTGTGATGGACGGACTGTATCCATCACTGTCTGATGTGTTCAGTGATGGGGAGGGTGTTTCCTGTGATGGACGGACTGTATTCATCACTGTCTGATGTGTTCAGTGATGGGGAGGGTGTTTCCTGTGATGGACGGACTGTATTCATCACTGTCTGATGTGTTCAGTGATGGGGAGGGTGTTTCCTGTGATGGACGGACTGTATTCATCACTGTCTGATGTGTTCAGTGATGGGGAGGGTGTTTCCTGTGATGGACGGACTGTATTCATCACTGTCTGATGTGTTCAGTGATGGGGAGGGTGTTTCCTGTGATGGACGGGACTGTATCCATCACTGTCTGATGTGTTCAGTGATGAGGAGGGTGTTTCCTGTGATGGACGGACTGTAACCATCACTTTCTGATGTGTTCAGTGATGGGGAGGGTGTTTCCTGTGATGGACGGGACTGTAACCATCACTTTCTGATGTGTTCAGTGATGGGGAGGGGTTTTCCTGTGATGGACGGACTGTATTCATCACTGTCTGCTGTGTTCAGTGATGGGGAGGGTGTTTTTCTGTGACGGACGGACTGTATTCATCACTGTCTGATGTGTTCAGTGATGGGGAGGGTGTTTCCTGTGATGGACGGGACTGTAACTATCGCTTTCTGATGTGTTCAGTGATGGGGAGGGGTTTTCCTGTGATGGACGGACTGTATTCATCACTGTCTGCTGTGTTCAGTGATGAGGAGGGTGTTTTTCTGTGACGGACGGACTGTATTCATCACTGTCTGATGTGTTCAGTGATGGGGAGGGTGTTTCCTGTGATGGACGGGACTGTATCCATCACTGTCTGATGTGTTCAGTGATGGGGAGGGTGTTTCCTGTGACGGACGGACTGTATTCAACACTGTCTGATGTGTTCAGTGATGGGGAGGGTGTTTCCTGTGATGGACGGGACTGTAACCATCACTTTCTGATGTGTTCAGTGATGGGGAGGGTGTTTCCTGTGATGGACGGGACTGTAACCATCACTTTCTGATGTGTTCAGTGATGGGGAGGGTGTTTCCTGTGATGGACGGGACTGTATCCATCACTGTCTGATGTGTTCAGTGATGGGGAGGGTGTTTCCTGTGATGGACGGACTGTATTCATCACTGTCTGATGTGTTCAGTGATGGGGAGGGTGTTTCCTGTGATGGACGGGACTGTATCCATCACTGTCTGATGTGTTCAGTGATGAGGAGGGTGTTTCCTGTGATGGACGGACTGTAACCATCACTTTCTGATGTGTTCAGTGATGGGGAGGGTGTTTCCTGTGATGGACGGGACTGTAACCATCACTTTCTGATGTGTTCAGTGATGGGGAGGGGTTTTCCTGTGATGGACGGACTGTATTCATCACTGTCTGCTGTGTTCAGTGATGGGGAGGGTGTTTTTCTGTGACGGACGGACTGTATTCATCACTGTCTGATGTGTTCAGTGATGGGGAGGGTGTTTCCTGTGATGGACGGGACTGTAACCATCGCTTTCTGATGTGTTCAGTGATGGGGAGGGGTTTTCCTGTGATGGACGGACTGTATTCATCACTGTCTGCTGTGTTCAGTGATGAGGAGGGTGTTTTTCTGTGACGGACGGACTGTATTCATCACTGTCTGATGTGTTCAGTGATGGGGAGGGTGTTTCCTGTGATGGACGGGACTGTATACATCACTGTCTGATGTGTTCAGTGATGGGGAGGGTGTTTCCTGTGATGGACGGACTGTATCCATCACTGTCTGATGTGTTCAGTGATGGGGAGGGTGTTTCCTGTGATGGATGGACTGTATCCATCACTGTCTGATGTGTTCAGTGATGGGGAGGGTGTTTCCTGTGACGGACGGACTGTATCCATCACTGTCTGATGTGTTCAGTGATGGGGAGGGTGTTTCCTGTGATGGATGGACTGTATCCATCACTATCTGATGTGTTCAGTGATGGGGAGGGTGTTTCCTGTGATGGACGGGACTGTATTCATCACTGTCTGATGTGTTCAGTGATGGGGAGGGTGTTTCCTGTGATGGACGGGACTGTATCCATCACTGTCTGATGTGTTCAGTGATGGGGAGGGGTTTTCCTGTGATGGACGGGACTGTAACCATCACTGTCTGATGTGTTCAGTGATGGGGAGGGTGTTTCCTCTGATGGACGGGACTGTATACATCACTGTCTGATGTGTTCAGTGATGGGGAGGGTGTTTTCCTGTGATGGACGGGATTGTATTCATCACTGTCTGATGTGTTCAGTGATGGGGAGGGTGTTTCCTGTGATGGATGGACTGTATACATCACTGTCTGATGTGTTCAGTGATGGGGAGGGTTTTCCTGTGATGGACAGGACTGTATCCATCACTGTCTGATGTGTTCCGTGATGGGGAGGGTGTTTCCTGTGAAGGATGGACTGTATTCATCACTGTCTGATGTGTTCAGTGATGGGGAGGGTGTTTCCTGTGATGGACGGACTGTATCCATCACTGTCTGATGTGTTCCGTGATGGGGAGGGTGTTTCCTGTGATTGACGGATTGTATCCATCACTGTCTGATGTGTTCAGTGATGGGGAGGGTGTTTCCTGTGACGGACGGACTGTATCCATCACTGTCTGATGTGTTCAGTGATGGGGAGGGAGTTTTCTGTGATGGATGGACTGTATCCATCACTGTCTGATGTGTTCAGTGATGGGGAGGGGTTTTCCTGTGATGGACGGACTGTATCCATCACTGTCTGATGTGTTCAGTGATGGAGAGGGTGTTTCCTGTGATGGACAGGACTGTATCCATCACTGTCTGATGTGTTCCGTGATGGGGAGGGTGTTTCCTGTGAAGGATGGACTGTATTCATCACTGTCTGATGTGTTCAGTGATGGGGAGGGTGTTTCCTGTGATGGACGGACTGTATCCATCACTGTCTGATGTGTTCCGTGATGGGGAGGGTGTTTCCTGTGATTGACGGATTGTATCCATCACTGTCTGATGTGTTCAGTGATGGGGAGGGTGTTTCCTGTGACGGACGGACTGTATCCATCACTGTCTGATGTGTTCAGTGATGGGGAGGGAGTTTTCTGTGATGGATGGACTGTATCCATCACTGTCTGATGTGTTCAGTGATGGGGAGGGGTTTTCCTGTGATGGACGGACTGTATCCATCACTGTCTGATGTGTTCAGTGATGGAGAGGGTGTTTCCTGTGATGGACGGGACTGTATCCATCACTGTCTGATGTGTTCAGTGATGGGGAGGGTGTTTCCTGTGATGGACGGGACTGTAACCATCACTTTCTGATGTGTTCAGTGATGGGGAGGGTGTTTCCTGTGATGGACGGGACTGTAACCATCACTTTCTGATGTGTTCAGTGATGGGGAGGGGTTTTCCTGTGATGGACGGGACTGTATCCATCACTTTCTGATGTGTTCAGTGATGGGGAAGGGTTTCCCTGTGACGGACGGACTGTATTCATCACTGTCTGATGTGTTCAGTGATGGGGAGGGTGTTTCCTGTGATGGATGGACTGTATCCATCACTGTCTGATGTGTTCAGTGATGGGAAGGGTGTTTCCTGTGACAGACGGACTGTATCCATCACTGTCTGATGTGTTCAGTGATAGGGAGGGTGTTTCCTGTGATGGACGAGACTGTATACATCACTTTCTGATGTGTTCAGTGATGGGGAGGGTGTTTTCCTGTGATGGACGGGACTGTATTCATCACTGTCTGATGTGTTCAGTGATGGGGAGGGTGTTTCCTGTGATGGATGGACTGTATCCATCACTGTCTGAGGTGTTCAGTGATGGGGAGGGTGTTTCCTGTGATGGACGGACTGTATTCATCACTGTCTGATGTGTTCAGTGATGGGGAGGGTGTTTCCTGCGACGGACGGACTGTATCCATCACTGTCTGATGTGTTCAGTGATGGGGAGGGTGTTTCCTGTGATGGACGGGACTGTAACCATCACTTTCTGATGTGTTCAGTGATGGGGAGGGTGTTTCCTGTGATGGACGGGACTGTATCCATCACTATCTGATGTGTTCAGTGATGGGGAGGGTGTTTCCTGTGATGGACGGACTGTAACCATCACTTTCTGATGTGTTCAGTGATGGGGAGGGTGTTTCCTGTGATGGACGGACTGTAACCATCACTTTCTGATGTGTTCAGTGATGGGGAGGGTGTTTCCTGTGATGGACGGGACTGTAACCATCACTTTCTGATGTGTTCAGTGATGGGGAGGGGTTTTCCTGTGATGGACAGACTCTATTATTCACTGTCTGCTGTGTTCAGTGATGGGGAGGGTGTTTTTCTGTGACGGACGGACTGTATTCATCACTGTCTTATGTGTTCAGTGATGGGGAGGGTGTTTCCTGTGATGGACGGGACTGTATACATCACTGTCTGATGTGTTCAGTGATGGGGAGGGTGTTTCCTGTGATGGATGGACTGTATCCATCACTGTCTGATGTGTTCAGTGATGGGGAGGGTGTTTCCTGTGATGGACGGACTGTATCCATCACTGTCTGATGTGCTCAGTGATGGGGAGGGTGTTTCCTGTGATGGACGGACTGTATCCATCACTGTCTGATGTGTTCAGTGATGGGGAGGGTGTTTCCTGTGATGGATGGACTGTATCCATCACTGTCTGATGTGTTCAGTGATGGGGAGGGTGTTTCCTGTGATGGACGGGACTGTATTCATCACTGTCTGATGTGTTCAGTGATGGGGAGGGTGTTTCCTGTGATGGACGGGACTGTATCCATCACTGTCTGATGTGTTCAGTGATGGGGAGGGGTTTTCCTGTGATGGACGGACTGTATTCATCACTGTCTGATGTGTTCAGTGATGAGGAGGGTGTTTCCTGTGATGGACGGACTGTATCCATCACTGTCTGATGTGTTCCGTGATGGGGAGGGTGTTTCCGGTGATGGACGGACTGTATCCATCACAGTCTGATGTGTTCCGTGATGAGGAGGGTGTTTCCTGTGATGGACGGATTGTATCCATCACTGTCTGATGTGTTCAGTGATGGGGAGGGTGTTTCCTGTGACGGACGGACTGTATCCATCACTGTCTGATGTGTTCAGTGATGGGGAGGGTGTTTTCTGTGATGGACGGACTGTATCCATCACTGTCTGATGTGTTCAGTGATGGGGAGGGGTTTTCCTGTGATGGACGGACTGTATCCATCACTGTCTGATGTGTTCAGTGATGGGGAGGGTGTTTCCTGTGATGGACGGGACTGTATCCATCACTGTCTGATGTGTTCAGTGATGGGGAGGGTGTTTCCTGTGCTGGACGGGACTGTAACCATCACTTTCTGATGTGTTCAGTGATGGGGAGGGGTTTTCCTGTGATGGACGGGACTGTATCCATCACTGTCTGATGTGTTCAGTGATGGGGAGGGTGTTTTTCTGTGACGGACGGACTGTATTCATCACTGTCTGATGTGTTCAGTGATGGGGAGGGTGTTTCCTGTGATGGACGGGACTGTAACCATCGCTTTCTGATGTGTTCAGTGATGGGGAGGGGTTTTCCTGTGATGGACGGACTGTATTCATCACTGTCTGCTGTGTTCAGTGATGAGGAGGGTGTTTTTCTGTGACGGACGGACTGTATTCATCACTGTCTGATGTGTTCAGTGATGGGGAGGGTGTTTCCTGTGATGGACGGGACTGTATACATCACTGTCTGATGTGTTCAGTGATGGGGAGGGTGTTTCCTGTGATGGACGGACTGTATCCATCACTGTCTGATGTGTTCAGTGATGGGGAGGGTGTTTCCTGTGATGGATGGACTGTATCCATCACTGTCTGATGTGTTCAGTGATGGGGAGGGTGTTTCCTGTGACGGACGGACTGTATCCATCACTGTCTGATGTGTTCAGTGATGGGGAGGGTGTTTCCTGTGATGGATGGACTGTATCCATCACTATCTGATGTGTTCAGTGATGGGGAGGGTGTTTCCTGTGATGGACGGGACTGTATTCATCACTGTCTGATGTGTTCAGTGATGGGGAGGGTGTTTCCTGTGATGGACGGGACTGTATCCATCACTGTCTGATGTGTTCAGTGATGGGGAGGGGTTTTCCTGTGATGGACGGGACTGTAACCATCACTGTCTGATGTGTTCAGTGATGGGGAGGGTGTTTCCTCTGATGGACGGGACTGTATACATCACTGTCTGATGTGTTCAGTGATGGGGAGGGTGTTTTCCTGTGATGGACGGGATTGTATTCATCACTGTCTGATGTGTTCAGTGATGGGGAGGGTGTTTCCTGTGATGGATGGACTGTATACATCACTGTCTGATGTGTTCAGTGATGGGGAGGGTTTTCCTGTGATGGACAGGACTGTATCCATCACTGTCTGATGTGTTCCGTGATGGGGAGGGTGTTTCCTGTGAAGGATGGACTGTATTCATCACTGTCTGATGTGTTCAGTGATGGGGAGGGTGTTTCCTGTGATGGACGGACTGTATCCATCACTGTCTGATGTGTTCCGTGATGGGGAGGGTGTTTCCTGTGATTGACGGATTGTATCCATCACTGTCTGATGTGTTCAGTGATGGGGAGGGTGTTTCCTGTGACGGACGGACTGTATCCATCACTGTCTGATGTGTTCAGTGATGGGGAGGGAGTTTTCTGTGATGGATGGACTGTATCCATCACTGTCTGATGTGTTCAGTGATGGGGAGGGGTTTTCCTGTGATGGACGGACTGTATCCATCACTGTCTGATGTGTTCAGTGATGGAGAGGGTGTTTCCTGTGATGGACGGGACTGTATCCATCACTGTCTGATGTGTTCAGTGATGGGGAGGGTGTTTCCTGTGATGGACGGGACTGTAACCATCACTTTCTGATGTGTTCAGTGATGGGGAGGGTGTTTCCTGTGATGGACGGGACTGTAACCATCACTTTCTGATGTGTTCAGTGATGGGGAGGGGTTTTCCTGTGATGGACGGGACTGTATCCATCACTTTCTGATGTGTTCAGTGATGGGGAAGGGTTTCCCTGTGACGGACGGACTGTATTCATCACTGTCTGATGTGTTCAGTGATGGGGAGGGTGTTTCCTGTGATGGATGGACTGTATCCATCACTGTCTGATGTGTTCAGTGATGGGAAGGGTGTTTCCTGTGACAGACGGACTGTATCCATCACTGTCTGATGTGTTCAGTGATAGGGAGGGTGTTTCCTGTGATGGACGAGACTGTATACATCACTTTCTGATGTGTTCAGTGATGGGGAGGGTGTTTTCCTGTGATGGACGGGACTGTATTCATCACTGTCTGATGTGTTCAGTGATGGGGAGGGTGTTTCCTGTGATGGATGGACTGTATCCATCACTGTCTGAGGTGTTCAGTGATGGGGAGGGTGTTTCCTGTGATGGACGGACTGTATTCATCACTGTCTGATGTGTTCAGTGATGGGGAGGGTGTTTCCTGCGACGGACGGACTGTATCCATCACTGTCTGATGTGTTCAGTGATGGGGAGGGTGTTTCCTCTGATGGACGGGACTGTAACCATCACTTTCTGATGTGTTCAGTGATGGGGAGGGTGTTTCCTGTGATGGACGGGACTGTATCCATCACTATCTGATGTGTTCAGTGATGGGGAGGGTGTTTCCTGTGATGGACGGACTGTAACCATCACTTTCTGATGTGTTCAGTGATGGGGAGGGTGTTTCCTGTGATGGACGGACTGTAACCATCACTTTCTGATGTGTTCAGTGATGGGGAGGGTGTTTCCTGTGATGGACGGGACTGTAACCATCACTTTCTGATGTGTTCAGTGATGGGGAGGGGTTTTCCTGTGATGGACAGACTCTATTATTCACTGTCTGCTGTGTTCAGTGATGGGGAGGGTGTTTTTCTGTGACGGACGGACTGTATTCATCACTGTCTTATGTGTTCAGTGATGGGGAGGGTGTTTCCTGTGATGGACGGGACTGTATACATCACTGTCTGATGTGTTCAGTGATGGGGAGGGTGTTTCCTGTGATGGATGGACTGTATCCATCACTGTCTGATGTGTTCAGTGATGGGGAGGGTGTTTCCTGTGATGGACGGACTGTATCCATCACTGTCTGATGTGCTCAGTGATGGGGAGGGTGTTTCCTGTGATGGACGGACTGTATCCATCACTGTCTGATGTGTTCAGTGATGGGGAGGGTGTTTCCTGTGATGGATGGACTGTATCCATCACTGTCTGATGTGTTCAGTGATGGGGAGGGTGTTTCCTGTGATGGACGGGACTGTATTCATCACTGTCTGATGTGTTCAGTGATGGGGAGGGTGTTTCCTGTGATGGACGGGACTGTATCCATCACTGTCTGATGTGTTCAGTGATGGGGAGGGGTTTTCCTGTGATGGACGGACTGTATTCATCACTGTCTGATGTGTTCCGTGATGAGGAGGGTGTTTCCTGTGATGGACGGATTGTATCCATCACTGTCTGATGTGTTCAGTGATGGGGAGGGTGTTTCCTGTGACGGACGGACTGTATCCATCACTGTCTGATGTGTTCAGTGATGGGGAGGGTGTTTTCTGTGATGGACGGACTGTATCCATCACTGTCTGATGTGTTCAGTGATGGGGAGGGGTTTTCCTGTGATGGACGGACTGTATCCATCACTGTCTGATGTGTTCAGTGATGGGGAGGGTGTTTCCTGTGATGGACGGGACTGTATCCATCACTGTCTGATGTGTTCAGTGATGGGGAGGGTGTTTCCTGTGATGGATGGACTGTATTCATCACTGTCTGATGTGTTCAGTGATGGGGAGGGTGTTTCCTGTGATGGATGGACTGTATTCATCACTGTCTGATGTGTTCAGTGATGGGGAGGGTGTTTCCTGTGATGGACGGACTGTATCCATCACTGTCTGATGTGTTCAGTGATGGGGAGGGTGTTTCCTGTGACAGACGGACTGTATCCATCACTGTCTGATGTGTTCAGTGATGGGGAGGGTGTTTCCTGTGATGGACGGGACTGTATCCATCACTGTCTGATGTGTTCAGTGATGGGGAGGGGTTTTCCTGTGATGGATGGACTGTATTCATCACTGTCTGATGTGTTCAGTGATGGGGAGGGGTTTTCCTGTGATGGACGGGACTGTAACCATCACTGTCTGATGTGTTCATTGATGGGGAGGGTGTTTCCTGTGATGGACGGGACTGTATTCATCACTGTCTGATGTGTTCAGTGATGGGGAAGGTGTTTCCTGTGATGGATGGACTGTATCCATCACTGTCTGATGTGTTCAGTGATGGGGAGTGGTTTTCCTGTGATGGACGGGACTGTATTCATCACTGTCTGATGTGTTCAGTGATGGGGAGGGTGTTTCCTGTGATGGACGGGACTGTATTCATCACTGTCTGATGTGTTCAGTGATGGGGAGGGTGTTTCCTGTGATGGATGGACTGTATCCATCACTGTCTGATGTGTTCAGTGATGGGGAGGGTGTTTCCTGTGATGGACGGGACTGTATCCATCACTGTCTGATGTGTTCAGTGATGGGAAGGGTGTTTCCTGTGATGGACGGACTGTATTCATCACTGTCTGATGTGTTCAGTGATGGGGAGGGTGTTTCCTGTGATGGACGGGACTGTATTCATCACTGTCTGATGTGTTCAGTGATGGGGAGGGTGTTTCCTGTGATGGACGGGACTGTATTCATCACTGTCTGATGTGTTCAGTGATGGGGAGGGTGTTTCCTGTGATGGACGGACTGTATCCATCACTGTCTGATGTGTTCAGTGATGGGGAGGGTGTTTCCTGTGATGGACGGACTGTATCCATCACTGTCTGATGTGTTCAGTGATGGGGAGGGTGTTTCCTGTGATGGACGGACTGTATTCATCACTGTCTGATGTGTTCAGTGATGGGGAGGGTGTTTCCTGTGATGGACGGACTGTATCCATCACTGTCTGATGTGTTCAGTGATGGGGAGGGTGTTTCCTGTGATGGATGGACTGTATCCATCACTGTCTGATGTGTTCAGTGATGGGGAGGGTGTTTCTTGTGATGGACGGGACTGTATTCATCACTGTCTGATGTGTTTAGTGATGGGGAGGGTGTTTCCTGTGATGGACGGGACTGTATTCATCACTGTCTGATGTGTTTAGTGATGGGGAGGGTGTTTCCTGTGATGGACGGGACTGTATTCATCACTGTCTGATGTGTTTAGTGATGGGGAGGGTGTTTCCTGTGATGGACGGGACTGTATCCATCACTGTCTGATGTGTTCAGTGATGGGGAGGGTGTTTTCTGTGATGGACGGACTGTATCCATCACTGTCTGATGTGTTCAGTGATGGGGAGGGTGTTTCCTGTGATGGATGGACTGTATTCATCACTGTCTGATGTGTTCAGTGATGGGGAGGGCGTTTCCTGTGATGGACGACTGTATTCATCACTGTCTGATGTGTTCAGTGATGGGGAGGGTGTTTCCTGTGATGGACGGACTGTATCCATCACTGTCTGATGTGTTCAGTGATGGAGAGGGTGTTTCCTGTGATGGATGGACTGTATCCATCACTGTCTGATGTGTTCAGTGATGGGGAGGGTGTTTCCTGTGATGGACGGACTGTATCCATCACTGTCTGATGTGTTCAGTGATGGGGAGGGTGTTTCCTGTGATGGACGGACTGTATCCATCACTGTCTGATGTGTTCAGTGATGGGGAGGGTGTTTCCTGTGATGGATGGACTGTATTCATCACTGTCTGATGTGTTCAGTGATGGGGAGGGTGTTTCCTGTGATGGATGGACTGTATTCATCACTGTCTGATGTGTTCAGTGATGGGGAGGGTGTTTCCTGTGATGGACGGACTGTATCCATCACTGTCTGATGTGTTCAGTGATGGGGAGGGTGTTTCCTGTGACAGACGGACTGTATCCATCACTGTCTGATGTGTTCAGTGATGGGGAGGGTGTTTCCTGTGATGGACGGGACTGTATCCATCACTGTCTGATGTGTTCAGTGATGGGGAGGGGTTTTCCTGTGATGGATGGACTGTATTCATCACTGTCTGATGTGTTCAGTGATGGGGAGGGGTTTTCCTGTGATGGACGGGACTGTAACCATCACTGTCTGATGTGTTCATTGATGGGGAGGGTGTTTCCTGTGATGGACGGGACTGTATTCATCACTGTCTGATGTGTTCAGTGATGGGGAAGGTGTTTCCTGTGATGGATGGACTGTATCCATCACTGTCTGATGTGTTCAGTGATGGGGAGTGGTTTTCCTGTGATGGACGGGACTGTATTCATCACTGTCTGATGTGTTCAGTGATGGGGAGGGTGTTTCCTGTGATGGACGGGACTGTATTCATCACTGTCTGATGTGTTCAGTGATGGGGAGGGTGTTTCCTGTGATGGATGGACTGTATCCATCACTGTCTGATGTGTTCAGTGATGGGGAGGGTGTTTCCTGTGATGGACGGGACTGTATCCATCACTGTCTGATGTGTTCAGTGATGGGAAGGGTGTTTCCTGTGATGGACGGACTGTATTCATCACTGTCTGATGTGTTCAGTGATGGGGAGGGTTTTCCTGTGATGGACGGACTGTATTCATCACTGTCTGATGTGTTCAGTGATGGGGAGGGTGTTTCCTGTGATGGACGGACTGTATTCATCACTGTCTGATGTGGTCAGTGATGGGGAGGGTTTTCCTGTGATGGACGGACTGTATTCATCACTGACTGATGTGTTCAGTGATGGGGAGGGTGTTTCCTGTGATGGACGGACTGTATCCATCACTGTCTGATGTGTTCAGTGATGGGGAGGGTGTTTCCTGTGATGGACGGGACTGTATTCATCACTGTCTGATGTGTTCAGTGATGGGGAGGGGTTTTCCTGTGATGGATGGACTGTATCCATCACTGTCTGATGTGTTCAGTGATGGGGAGGGTGTTTCCTGTGATGGACGGACTGTATCCATCACTGTCTGATGTGTTCAGTGATGGGAGGGTTTTCCTGTGATGGACGGACTGTATTCATCACTGTCCGATGTGTTCAGTGATGGGGAGGGTGTTTCCTGTGATGGACGGACTGTATCCATCACTGTCTGATGTGTTTAGTGATGGGGAGGGTGTTTCCTGTGATGGACGGGACTGTATTCATCACTGTCTGATGTGTTCAGTGATGGGGAGGGGTTTTCCTGTGATGGACGGGAGTGTAGCCATCACTGTCTGATGTGTTCAGTGATGGGGAGGGTGTTTCCTGTGACGGACGGACTGTATTCATCACTGTCTGATGTGTTCAGTGATGGGGAGTGTGTTTCCTGTGACGGACGGACTGTATTCATCACTGTCTGATGTGTTCAGTGATGGGGAGGGTGTTTCCTGTGACGGACGGACTGTATTCATCACTGTCTGATGTGTTCAGTGATGGGGAGGGTGTTTCCTGTGACGGACGGACTGTATTCATCACTGTCTGATGTGTTCAGTGATGGGGAGGGTGTTTCCTGTGATGGACGGGACTGTATCCATCACTGTCTGATGTGTTCAGTGATGGGGAGGGTGTTTCCTGTGATGGACAGGACTGTATTCAGCACTGTCTGATGTGTTCAGTGATGGGGAGGGTGTTTCCTGTGACGGACGGACTGTATTCATCACTGTCTGATGTGTTCAGTGATGGGGAGGGTGTTTCCTGTGACGGACGGACTGTATTCATCACTGTCTGATGTGTTCAGTGATGGGGAGGTTGTTTCCTGTGACGGACGGACTGTATTCATCACTGTCTGATGTGTTCAGTGATGGGGAGGGTGTTTCCTGTGACGGACGGACTGTATTCATCACTGTCTGATGTGTTCAGTGATGGGGAGGGTGTTTCCTGTGACGGACGGACTGTATTCATCACTGTCTGATGTGTTCAGTGATGGGGAGGGTGTTTCCTGTGATGGACGGGACTGTATCCATCACTGTCTGATGTGTTCAGTGATGGGGAGGGTGTTTCCTGTGATGGACAGGACTGTATTCATCACTGTCTGATGTGTTCAGTGATGGGGAGGGTGTTTCCTGTGATGGACGGACTGTATCCATCACTGTCTGATGTGTTCAGTGATGGGGAGGGTGTTTCCTGTGATGGACAGGACTGTATTCATCACTGTCTGATGTGTTCAGTGATGGGGAGGGTGTTTCCTGTGATGGACAGGACTGTATTCATCACTGTCTGATGTGTTCAGTGATGGGGAGGTTGTTTCCTGTGACGGACGGACTGTATTCATCACTGTCTGATGTGTTCAGTGATGGGGAGGGTGTTTCCTGTGACGGACGGACTGTATTCATCACTGTCTGATGTGTTCAGTGATGGGGAGGGTGTTTCCTGTGACGGACGGACTGTATTCATCACTGTCTGATGTGTTCAGTGATGGGGAGGGTGTTTCCTGTGATGGACGGGACTGTATCCATCACTGTCTGATGTGTTCAGTGATGGGGAGGGTGTTTCCTGTGATGGACAGGACTGTATTCATCACTGTCTGATGTGTTCAGTGATGGGGAGGGTGTTTCCTGTGATGGACGGACTGTATCCATCACTGTCTGATGTGTTCAGTGATGGGGAGGGTGTTTCCTGTGATGGACAGGACTGTATTCATCACTGTCTGATGTGTTCAGTGATGGGGAGTGTGTTTCCTGTGACGGACGGACTGTATTCATCACTGTCTGATGTGTTCAGTGATGGGGAGGGTGTTTCCTGTGACGGACGGACTGTATTCATCACTGTCTGATGTGTTCAGTGATGGGGAGGGTGTTTCCTGTGACGGACGGACTGTATTCATCACTGTCTGATGTGTTCAGTGATGGGGAGGGTGTTTCCTGTGATGGACGGGACTGTATCCATCACTGTCTGATGTGTTCAGTGATGGGGAGGGTGTTTCCTGTGATGGACAGGACTGTATTCAGCACTGTCTGATGTGTTCAGTGATGGGGAGGGTGTTTCCTGTGACGGACGGACTGTATTCATCACTGTCTGATGTGTTCAGTGATGGGGAGGGTGTTTCCTGTGACGGACGGACTGTATTCATCACTGTCTGATGTGTTCAGTGATGGGGAGGTTGTTTCCTGTGATGGACGGGACTGTATTCATCACTGTCTGATGTGTTCAGTGATGGGGAGGGGTTTTCCTGTGATGGATGGACTGTATCCATCACTGTCTGATGTGTTCAGTGATGGGGAGGGTGTTTCCTGTGATGGACGGACTGTATCCATCACTGTCTGATGTGTTCAGTGATGGGAGGGTTTTCCTGTGATGGACGGACTGTATTCATCACTGTCCGATGTGTTCAGTGATGGGGAGGGTGTTTCCTGTGATGGACGGACTGTATCCATCACTGTCTGATGTGTTTAGTGATGGGGAGGGTGTTTCCTGTGATGGACGGGACTGTATTCATCACTGTCTGATGTGTTCAGTGATGGGGAGGGGTTTTCCTGTGATGGACGGGAGTGTAGCCATCACTGTCTGATGTGTTCAGTGATGGGGAGGGTGTTTCCTGTGACGGACGGACTGTATTCATCACTGTCTGATGTGTTCAGTGATGGGGAGTGTGTTTCCTGTGACGGACGGACTGTATTCATCACTGTCTGATGTGTTCAGTGATGGGGAGGGTGTTTCCTGTGACGGACGGACTGTATTCATCACTGTCTGATGTGTTCAGTGATGGGGAGGGTGTTTCCTGTGATGGACGGGACTGTATTCATCACTGTCTGATGTGTTCAGTGATGGGGAGGGTTTTCCTGTGATGGATGGACGTATCCATCACTGTCTGATGTGTTCAGTGATGGGGAGGGTGTTTCCTGTGATGGATGGACTGTATCCATCACTGTCTGATGTGTTCAGTGATGGGGAGGGTGTTTCCTGTGATGGGCGGACTGTATACATCACTGTCTGCTGTGTTCAGTGATGGGGAGGGGTTTTCCTGTGATGGACGGACTGTATCCATCACTGTCTGATGTGTTCAGTGATGGGGAGGGTGTTTCCTGTGATGGACGGACTGTATCCATCACTGTCTGATGTGTTCAGTGATGGGGAGGGCGTTTCCTGTGACGGACGGGACTGTATTCATCACTGTCTGATGTGTTCAGTGATGGGGAGGGTGTTTCCTGTGACGGACGGGACTGTAGCCATCACTGTCTAATGTGTTCAGTGATGGGGAGGGTGTTTCCTGTGATGGACGGACTGTATCCATCACTGTCTGATGTGTTCAGTGATGGGGAGGGTGTTTCCTGTGATGGACGGACTGTATCCATCACTGTCTGATGTGTTCAGTGATGGGGAGGGTGTTTCCTGTGATGGATGGACTGTATTCATCACTGTCTGATGTGTTCAGTGATGGGGAGGGTGTTTCCTGTGATGGACGACTGTATTCATCACTGTCTGATGTGTTCAGTGATGGGGAGGGTGTTTCCTGTGATGGATGGACTGTATCCATCACTGTCTGATGTGTTCAGTGATGGGGAGGGTGTTTCCTGTGATGGATGGACTGTATTCATCACTGTCTGATGTGTTCAGTGATAGGGAGGGTGTTTCCTGTGATGGACGGACTGTATCCATCACTGTCTGATGTGTTCAGTGATGGGGAGGGTGTTTCCTGTGATGGACGGACTGTATTCATCACTGTCTGATGTGTTCAGTGATGGGGAGGGTTTTCCTGTGATGGACGGATTGTATCCATCACTGTCTGATGTGTTCAGTGATGGGGAGGGGTTTTCCTGTGATGGACGGACTGTATTCATCACTGTCTGATGTGTTCAGTGATGGGGAGGGTGTTTCCTGTGATGGACGGGACTGTATTCATCACTGTCTGATGTGTTCAGTGATGGGGAGGGTGTTTCCTGTGATGGACGGTACTGTATCCATCACTGTCTGATGTGTTCAGTGATGGGGAGGGTGTTTCCTGTGATGGACGGACTGTATCCATCACTGTCTGATGTGTTCAGTGATGGGGAGGGTGTTTCCTGTGATGGACGGACTGTATTCATCACTGTCTGATGTGTTCAGTGATGGGGAGGGTGTTTCCTGTGATGGACGGACTGTATCCATCACTGTCTGATGTGTTCAGTGATGGGGAAGGGTTTTCCTGTGATGGACGGACTGTATTCATCACTGTCTGATGTGTTCAGTGATGGGGAGGGTGTTTCCTGTGATGGATGGACTGTATCCATCACTGTCTGATGTGTTCAGTGATGGGGAGGGTGTTTCCTGTGATGGACGGACTGTATCCATCACTGTCTGATGTGTTCAGTGATGGGGAGGGTGTTTCCTGTGATGGACGGACTGTATTCATCACTGTCTGATGTGTTCAGTGATGGGGAGGGTGTTTCCTGTGATGGACGGACTGTATTCATCACTGTCTGATGTGTTCAGTGATGGGGAGGGTGTTTCCTGTGATGGACGGGACTGTATTCATCACTGTCTGATGTGTTCAGTGATGGGGAGGGTGTTTCCTGTGATGGACGGACTGTATCCATCACTGTCTGATGTGTTCAGTGATGGGGAGGGTGTTTCCTGTGATGGACGGACTGTATCCATCACTGTCTGATGTGTTCAGTGATGGGGAGGGTGTTTCCTGTGATGGACGGACTGTATTCATCACTGTCTGATGTGTTCAGTGATGGGGAGGGTGTTTCCTGTGATGGACGGACTGTATCCATCACTGTCTGATGTGTTCAGTGATGGGGAGGGTGTTTCCTGTGATGGATGGACTGTATCCATCACTGTCTGATGTGTTCAGTGATGGGGAGGGTGTTTCTTGTGATGGACGGGACTGTATTCATCACTGTCTGATGTGTTTAGTGATGGGGAGGGTGTTTCCTGTGATGGACGGGACTGTATTCATCACTGTCTGATGTGTTTAGTGATGGGGAGGGTGTTTCCTGTGATGGACGGGACTGTATTCATCACTGTCTGATGTGTTTAGTGATGGGGAGGGTGTTTCCTGTGATGGACGGGACTGTATCCATCACTGTCTGATGTGTTCAGTGATGGGGAGGGTGTTTTCTGTGATGGACGGACTGTATCCATCACTGTCTGATGTGTTCAGTGATGGGGAGGGTGTTTCCTGTGATGGATGGACTGTATTCATCACTGTCTGATGTGTTCAGTGATGGGGAGGGCGTTTCCTGTGATGGACGACTGTATTCATCACTGTCTGATGTGTTCAGTGATGGGGAGGGTGTTTCCTGTGATGGACGGACTGTATCCATCACTGTCTGATGTGTTCAGTGATGGAGAGGGTGTTTCCTGTGATGGATGGACTGTATCCATCACTGTCTGATGTGTTCAGTGATGGGGAGGGTGTTTCCTGTGATGGACGGACTGTATCCATCACTGTCTGATGTGTTCAGTGATGGGGAGGGTGTTTCCTGTGATGGACGGACTGTATCCATCACTGTCTGATGTGTTCAGTGATGGGGAGGGTGTTTCCTGTGATGGATGGACTGTATTCATCACTGTCTGATGTGTTCAGTGATGGGGAGGGTGTTTCCTGTGATGGATGGACTGTATTCATCACTGTCTGATGTGTTCAGTGATGGGGAGGGTGTTTCCTGTGATGGACGGACTGTATCCATCACTGTCTGATGTGTTCAGTGATGGGGAGGGTGTTTCCTGTGACAGACGGACTGTATCCATCACTGTCTGATGTGTTCAGTGATGGGGAGGGTGTTTCCTGTGATGGACGGGACTGTATCCATCACTGTCTGATGTGTTCAGTGATGGGGAGGGGTTTTCCTGTGATGGATGGACTGTATTCATCACTGTCTGATGTGTTCAGTGATGGGGAGGGGTTTTCCTGTGATGGACGGGACTGTAACCATCACTGTCTGATGTGTTCATTGATGGGGAGGGTGTTTCCTGTGATGGACGGGACTGTATTCATCACTGTCTGATGTGTTCAGTGATGGGGAAGGTGTTTCCTGTGATGGATGGACTGTATCCATCACTGTCTGATGTGTTCAGTGATGGGGAGTGGTTTTCCTGTGATGGACGGGACTGTATTCATCACTGTCTGATGTGTTCAGTGATGGGGAGGGTGTTTCCTGTGATGGACGGGACTGTATTCATCACTGTCTGATGTGTTCAGTGATGGGGAGGGTGTTTCCTGTGATGGATGGACTGTATCCATCACTGTCTGATGTGTTCAGTGATGGGGAGGGTGTTTCCTGTGATGGACGGGACTGTATCCATCACTGTCTGATGTGTTCAGTGATGGGAAGGGTGTTTCCTGTGATGGACGGACTGTATTCATCACTGTCTGATGTGTTCAGTGATGGGGAGGGTTTTCCTGTGATGGACGGACTGTATTCATCACTGTCTGATGTGTTCAGTGATGGGGAGGGTGTTTCCTGTGATGGACGGACTGTATTCATCACTGTCTGATGTGGTCAGTGATGGGGAGGGTTTTCCTGTGATGGACGGACTGTATTCATCACTGACTGATGTGTTCAGTGATGGGGAGGGTGTTTCCTGTGATGGACGGACTGTATCCATCACTGTCTGATGTGTTCAGTGATGGGGAGGGTGTTTCCTGTGATGGACGGGACTGTATTCATCACTGTCTGATGTGTTCAGTGATGGGGAGGGGTTTTCCTGTGATGGATGGACTGTATCCATCACTGTCTGATGTGTTCAGTGATGGGGAGGGTGTTTCCTGTGATGGACGGACTGTATCCATCACTGTCTGATGTGTTCAGTGATGGGAGGGTTTTCCTGTGATGGACGGACTGTATTCATCACTGTCCGATGTGTTCAGTGATGGGGAGGGTGTTTCCTGTGATGGACGGACTGTATCCATCACTGTCTGATGTGTTTAGTGATGGGGAGGGTGTTTCCTGTGATGGACGGGACTGTATTCATCACTGTCTGATGTGTTCAGTGATGGGGAGGGGTTTTCCTGTGATGGACGGGAGTGTAGCCATCACTGTCTGATGTGTTCAGTGATGGGGAGGGTGTTTCCTGTGACGGACGGACTGTATTCATCACTGTCTGATGTGTTCAGTGATGGGGAGTGTGTTTCCTGTGACGGACGGACTGTATTCATCACTGTCTGATGTGTTCAGTGATGGGGAGGGTGTTTCCTGTGACGGACGGACTGTATTCATCACTGTCTGATGTGTTCAGTGATGGGGAGGGTGTTTCCTGTGACGGACGGACTGTATTCATCACTGTCTGATGTGTTCAGTGATGGGGAGGGTGTTTCCTGTGATGGACGGGACTGTATCCATCACTGTCTGATGTGTTCAGTGATGGGGAGGGTGTTTCCTGTGATGGACAGGACTGTATTCAGCACTGTCTGATGTGTTCAGTGATGGGGAGGGTGTTTCCTGTGACGGACGGACTGTATTCATCACTGTCTGATGTGTTCAGTGATGGGGAGGGTGTTTCCTGTGACGGACGGACTGTATTCATCACTGTCTGATGTGTTCAGTGATGGGGAGGTTGTTTCCTGTGACGGACGGACTGTATTCATCACTGTCTGATGTGTTCAGTGATGGGGAGGGTGTTTCCTGTGACGGACGGACTGTATTCATCACTGTCTGATGTGTTCAGTGATGGGGAGGGTGTTTCCTGTGACGGACGGACTGTATTCATCACTGTCTGATGTGTTCAGTGATGGGGAGGGTGTTTCCTGTGATGGACGGGACTGTATCCATCACTGTCTGATGTGTTCAGTGATGGGGAGGGTGTTTCCTGTGATGGACAGGACTGTATTCATCACTGTCTGATGTGTTCAGTGATGGGGAGGGTGTTTCCTGTGATGGACGGACTGTATCCATCACTGTCTGATGTGTTCAGTGATGGGGAGGGTGTTTCCTGTGATGGACAGGACTGTATTCATCACTGTCTGATGTGTTCAGTGATGGGGAGGGTGTTTCCTGTGATGGACAGGACTGTATTCATCACTGTCTGATGTGTTCAGTGATGGGGAGGTTGTTTCCTGTGACGGACGGACTGTATTCATCACTGTCTGATGTGTTCAGTGATGGGGAGGGTGTTTCCTGTGACGGACGGACTGTATTCATCACTGTCTGATGTGTTCAGTGATGGGGAGGGTGTTTCCTGTGACGGACGGACTGTATTCATCACTGTCTGATGTGTTCAGTGATGGGGAGGGTGTTTCCTGTGATGGACGGGACTGTATCCATCACTGTCTGATGTGTTCAGTGATGGGGAGGGTGTTTCCTGTGATGGACAGGACTGTATTCATCACTGTCTGATGTGTTCAGTGATGGGGAGGGTGTTTCCTGTGATGGACGGACTGTATCCATCACTGTCTGATGTGTTCAGTGATGGGGAGGGTGTTTCCTGTGATGGACAGGACTGTATTCATCACTGTCTGATGTGTTCAGTGATGGGGAGTGTGTTTCCTGTGACGGACGGACTGTATTCATCACTGTCTGATGTGTTCAGTGATGGGGAGGGTGTTTCCTGTGACGGACGGACTGTATTCATCACTGTCTGATGTGTTCAGTGATGGGGAGGGTGTTTCCTGTGACGGACGGACTGTATTCATCACTGTCTGATGTGTTCAGTGATGGGGAGGGTGTTTCCTGTGATGGACGGGACTGTATCCATCACTGTCTGATGTGTTCAGTGATGGGGAGGGTGTTTCCTGTGATGGACAGGACTGTATTCAGCACTGTCTGATGTGTTCAGTGATGGGGAGGGTGTTTCCTGTGACGGACGGACTGTATTCATCACTGTCTGATGTGTTCAGTGATGGGGAGGGTGTTTCCTGTGACGGACGGACTGTATTCATCACTGTCTGATGTGTTCAGTGATGGGGAGGTTGTTTCCTGTGACGGACGGACTGTATTCATCACTGTCTGATGTGTTCAGTGATGGGGAGGGTGTTTCCTGTGACGGACGGACTGTATTCATCACTGTCTGATGTGTTCAGTGATGGGGAGGGTGTTTCCTGTGACGGACGGACTGTATTCATCACTGTCTGATGTGTTCAGTGATGGGGAGGGTGTTTCCTGTGATGGACGGGACTGTATCCATCACTGTCTGATGTGTTCAGTGATGGGGAGGGTGTTTCCTGTGATGGACAGGACTGTATTCATCACTGTCTGATGTGTTCAGTGATGGGGAGGGTGTTTCCTGTGATGGACGGACTGTATCCATCACTGTCTGATGTGTTCAGTGATGGGGAGGGTGTTTCCTGTGATGGACAGGACTGTATTCATCACTGTCTGATGTGTTCAGTGATGGGGAGGGTGTTTCCTGTGATGGACAGGACTGTATTCATCACTGTCTGATGTGTTCAGTGATGGGGAGGTTGTTTCCTGTGACGGACGGACTGTATTCATCACTGTCTGATGTGTTCAGTGATGGGGAGGGTGTTTCCTGTGACGGACGGACTGTATTCATCACTGTCTGATGTGTTCAGTGATGGGGAGGGTGTTTCCTGTGACGGACGGACTGTATTCATCACTGTCTGATGTGTTCAGTGATGGGGAGGGTGTTTCCTGTGATGGACGGGACTGTATCCATCACTGTCTGATGTGTTCAGTGATGGGGAGGGTGTTTCCTGTGATGGACAGGACTGTATTCATCACTGTCTGATGTGTTCAGTGATGGGGAGGGTGTTTCCTGTGATGGACGGACTGTATCCATCACTGTCTGATGTGTTCAGTGATGGGGAGGGTGTTTCCTGTGATGGACAGGACTGTATTCATCACTGTCTGATGTGTTCAGTGATGGGGAGGGTGTTTCCTGTGATGGACGGGACTGTATTCATCACTGTCTGATGTGTTCAGTGATGGGGAGGGTTTTCCTGTGATGGATGGACGTATCCATCACTGTCTGATGTGTTCAGTGATGGGGAGGGTGTTTCCTGTGATGGATGGACTGTATCCATCACTGTCTGATGTGTTCAGTGATGGGGAGGGTGTTTCCTGTGATGGGCGGACTGTATACATCACTGTCTGCTGTGTTCAGTGATGGGGAGGGGTTTTCCTGTGATGGACGGACTGTATCCATCACTGTCTGATGTGTTCAGTGATGGGGAGGGTGTTTCCTGTGATGGACGGACTGTATCCATCACTGTCTGATGTGTTCAGTGATGGGGAGGGCGTTTCCTGTGACGGACGGGACTGTATTCATCACTGTCTGATGTGTTCAGTGATGGGGAGGGTGTTTCCTGTGACGGACGGGACTGTAGCCATCACTGTCTAATGTGTTCAGTGATGGGGAGGGTGTTTCCTGTGATGGACGGACTGTATCCATCACTGTCTGATGTGTTCAGTGATGGGGAGGGTGTTTCCTGTGATGGACGGACTGTATCCATCACTGTCTGATGTGTTCAGTGATGGGGAGGGTGTTTCCTGTGATGGATGGACTGTATTCATCACTGTCTGATGTGTTCAGTGATGGGGAGGGTGTTTCCTGTGATGGACGACTGTATTCATCACTGTCTGATGTGTTCAGTGATGGGGAGGGTGTTTCCTGTGATGGATGGACTGTATCCATCACTGTCTGATGTGTTCAGTGATGGGGAGGGTGTTTCCTGTGATGGATGGACTGTATTCATCACTGTCTGATGTGTTCAGTGATAGGGAGGGTGTTTCCTGTGATGGACGGACTGTATCCATCACTGTCTGATGTGTTCAGTGATGGGGAGGGTGTTTCCTGTGATGGACGGACTGTATTCATCACTGTCTGATGTGTTCAGTGATGGGGAGGGTTTTCCTGTGATGGACGGATTGTATCCATCACTGTCTGATGTGTTCAGTGATGGGGAGGGGTTTTCCTGTGATGGACGGACTGTATTCATCACTGTCTGATGTGTTCAGTGATGGGGAGGGTGTTTCCTGTGATGGACGGGACTGTATTCATCACTGTCTGATGTGTTCAGTGATGGGGAGGGTGTTTCCTGTGATGGACGGGACTGTATTCATCACTGTCTGATGTGTTCAGTGATGGGGAGGGGTTTTCCTGTGATGGACGGGAGTGTAGCCATCACTGTCTGATGTGTTCAGTGATGGGGAGGGTGTTTCCTGTGACGGACGGACTGTATTCATCACTGTCTGATGTGTTCAGTGATGGGGAGTGTGTTTCCTGTGACGGACGGACTGTATTCATCACTGTCTGATGTGTTCAGTGATGGGGAGGGTGTTTCCTGTGACGGACGGACTGTATTCATCACTGTCTGATGTGTTCAGTGATGGGGAGGGTGTTTCCTGTGACGGACGGACTGTATTCATCACTGTCTGATGTGTTCAGTGATGGGGAGGGTGTTTCCTGTGATGGACGGGACTGTATCCATCACTGTCTGATGTGTTCAGTGATGGGGAGGGTGTTTCCTGTGATGGACAGGACTGTATTCAGCACTGTCTGATGTGTTCAGTGATGGGGAGGGTGTTTCCTGTGACGGACGGACTGTATTCATCACTGTCTGATGTGTTCAGTGATGGGGAGGGTGTTTCCTGTGACGGACGGACTGTATTCATCACTGTCTGATGTGTTCAGTGATGGGGAGGTTGTTTCCTGTGACGGACGGACTGTATTCATCACTGTCTGATGTGTTCAGTGATGGGGAGGGTGTTTCCTGTGACGGACGGACTGTATTCATCACTGTCTGATGTGTTCAGTGATGGGGAGGGTGTTTCCTGTGACGGACGGACTGTATTCATCACTGTCTGATGTGTTCAGTGATGGGGAGGGTGTTTCCTGTGATGGACGGGACTGTATCCATCACTGTCTGATGTGTTCAGTGATGGGGAGGGTGTTTCCTGTGATGGACAGGACTGTATTCATCACTGTCTGATGTGTTCAGTGATGGGGAGGGTGTTTCCTGTGATGGACGGACTGTATCCATCACTGTCTGATGTGTTCAGTGATGGGGAGGGTGTTTCCTGTGATGGACAGGACTGTATTCATCACTGTCTGATGTGTTCAGTGATGGGGAGGGTGTTTCCTGTGATGGACAGGACTGTATTCATCACTGTCTGATGTGTTCAGTGATGGGGAGGTTGTTTCCTGTGACGGACGGACTGTATTCATCACTGTCTGATGTGTTCAGTGATGGGGAGGGTGTTTCCTGTGACGGACGGACTGTATTCATCACTGTCTGATGTGTTCAGTGATGGGGAGGGTGTTTCCTGTGACGGACGGACTGTATTCATCACTGTCTGATGTGTTCAGTGATGGGGAGGGTGTTTCCTGTGATGGACGGGACTGTATCCATCACTGTCTGATGTGTTCAGTGATGGGGAGGGTGTTTCCTGTGATGGACAGGACTGTATTCATCACTGTCTGATGTGTTCAGTGATGGGGAGGGTGTTTCCTGTGATGGACGGACTGTATCCATCACTGTCTGATGTGTTCAGTGATGGGGAGGGTGTTTCCTGTGATGGACAGGACTGTATTCATCACTGTCTGATGTGTTCAGTGATGGGGAGTGTGTTTCCTGTGACGGACGGACTGTATTCATCACTGTCTGATGTGTTCAGTGATGGGGAGGGTGTTTCCTGTGACGGACGGACTGTATTCATCACTGTCTGATGTGTTCAGTGATGGGGAGGGTGTTTCCTGTGACGGACGGACTGTATTCATCACTGTCTGATGTGTTCAGTGATGGGGAGGGTGTTTCCTGTGATGGACGGGACTGTATCCATCACTGTCTGATGTGTTCAGTGATGGGGAGGGTGTTTCCTGTGATGGACAGGACTGTATTCAGCACTGTCTGATGTGTTCAGTGATGGGGAGGGTGTTTCCTGTGACGGACGGACTGTATTCATCACTGTCTGATGTGTTCAGTGATGGGGAGGGTGTTTCCTGTGACGGACGGACTGTATTCATCACTGTCTGATGTGTTCAGTGATGGGGAGGTTGTTTCCTGTGACGGACGGACTGTATTCATCACTGTCTGATGTGTTCAGTGATGGGGAGGGTGTTTCCTGTGACGGACGGACTGTATTCATCACTGTCTGATGTGTTCAGTGATGGGGAGGGTGTTTCCTGTGACGGACGGACTGTATTCATCACTGTCTGATGTGTTCAGTGATGGGGAGGGTGTTTCCTGTGATGGACGGGACTGTATCCATCACTGTCTGATGTGTTCAGTGATGGGGAGGGTGTTTCCTGTGATGGACAGGACTGTATTCATCACTGTCTGATGTGTTCAGTGATGGGGAGGGTGTTTCCTGTGATGGACGGACTGTATCCATCACTGTCTGATGTGTTCAGTGATGGGGAGGGTGTTTCCTGTGATGGACAGGACTGTATTCATCACTGTCTGATGTGTTCAGTGATGGGGAGGGTGTTTCCTGTGATGGACAGGACTGTATTCATCACTGTCTGATGTGTTCAGTGATGGGGAGGTTGTTTCCTGTGACGGACGGACTGTATTCATCACTGTCTGATGTGTTCAGTGATGGGGAGGGTGTTTCCTGTGACGGACGGACTGTATTCATCACTGTCTGATGTGTTCAGTGATGGGGAGGGTGTTTCCTGTGACGGACGGACTGTATTCATCACTGTCTGATGTGTTCAGTGATGGGGAGGGTGTTTCCTGTGATGGACGGGACTGTATCCATCACTGTCTGATGTGTTCAGTGATGGGGAGGGTGTTTCCTGTGATGGACAGGACTGTATTCATCACTGTCTGATGTGTTCAGTGATGGGGAGGGTGTTTCCTGTGATGGACGGACTGTATCCATCACTGTCTGATGTGTTCAGTGATGGGGAGGGTGTTTCCTGTGATGGACAGGACTGTATTCATCACTGTCTGATGTGTTCAGTGATGGGGAGGGTGTTTCCTGTGATGGACGGGACTGTATTCATCACTGTCTGATGTGTTCAGTGATGGGGAGGGTTTTCCTGTGATGGATGGACGTATCCATCACTGTCTGATGTGTTCAGTGATGGGGAGGGTGTTTCCTGTGATGGATGGACTGTATCCATCACTGTCTGATGTGTTCAGTGATGGGGAGGGTGTTTCCTGTGATGGGTGGACTGTATACATCACTGTCTGCTGTGTTCAGTGATGGGGAGGGGTTTTCCTGTGATGGACGGACTGTATCCATCACTGTCTGATGTGTTCAGTGATGGGGAGGGTGTTTCCTGTGATGGACGGACTGTATCCATCACTGTCTGATGTGTTCAGTGATGGGGAGGGCGTTTCCTGTGACGGACGGGACTGTATTCATCACTGTCTGATGTGTTCAGTGATGGGGAGGGTGTTTCCTGTGACGGACGGGACTGTAGCCATCACTGTCTAATGTGTTCAGTGATGGGGAGGGTGTTTCCTGTGATGGACGGACTGTATCCATCACTGTCTGATGTGTTCAGTGATGGGGAGGGTGTTTCCTGTGATGGACGGACTGTATCCATCACTGTCTGATGTGTTCAGTGATGGGGAGGGTGTTTCCTGTGATGGATGGACTGTATTCATCACTGTCTGATGTGTTCAGTGATGGGGAGGGTGTTTCCTGTGATGGACGACTGTATTCATCACTGTCTGATGTGTTCAGTGATGGGGAGGGTGTTTCCTGTGATGGATGGACTGTATCCATCACTGTCTGATGTGTTCAGTGATGGGGAGGGTGTTTCCTGTGATGGATGGACTGTATCCATCACTGTCTGATGTGTTCAGTGATGGGGAGGGTGTTTCCTGTGATGGATGGACTGTATTCATCACTGTCTGATGTGTTCAGTGATAGGGAGGGTGTTTCCTGTGATGGACGGACTGTATCCATCACTGTCTGATGTGTTCAGTGATGGGGAGGGTGTTTCCTGTGATGGACGGACTGTATTCATCACTGTCTGATGTGTTCAGTGATGGGGAGGGTTTTCCTGTGATGGACGGATTGTATCCATCACTGTCTGATGTGTTCAGTGATGGGGAGGGGTTTTCCTGTGATGGACGGACTGTATTCATCACTGTCTGATGTGTTCAGTGATGGGGAGGGTGTTTCCTGTGATGGACGGGACTGTATTCATCACTGTCTGATGTGTTCAGTGATGGGGAGGGTGTTTCCTGTGATGGACGGTACTGTATCCATCACTGTCTGATGTGTTCAGTGATGGGGAGGGTGTTTCCTGTGATGGACGGACTGTATCCATCACTGTCTGATGTGTTCAGTGATGGGGAGGGTGTTTCCTGTGATGGACGGACTGTATTCATCACTGTCTGATGTGTTCAGTGATGGGGAGGGTGTTTCCTGTGATGGACGGACTGTATCCATCACTGTCTGATGTGTTCAGTGATGGGGAAGGGTTTTCCTGTGATGGACGGACTGTATTCATCACTGTCTGATGTGTTCAGTGATGGGGAGGGTGTTTCCTGTGATGGATGGACTGTATCCATCACTGTCTGATGTGTTCAGTGATGGGGAGGGTGTTTCCTGTGATGGACGGACTGTATCCATCACTGTCTGATGTGTTCAGTGATGGGGAGGGTGTTTCCTGTGATGGACGGACTGTATTCATCACTGTCTGATGTGTTCAGTGATGGGGAGGGTGTTTCCTGTGATGGACGGACTGTATTCATCACTGTCTGATGTGTTCAGTGATGGGGAGGGTGTTTCCTGTGATGGACGGGACTGTATTCATCACTGTCTGATGTGTTCAGTGATGGGGAGGGTGTTTCCTGTGATGGACGGACTGTATCCATCACTGTCTGATGTGTTCAGTGATGGGGAGGGTGTTTCCTGTGATGGACGGACTGTATCCATCACTGTCTGATGTGTTCAGTGATGGGGAGGGTGTTTCCTGTGATGGACGGACTGTATTCATCACTGTCTGATGTGTTCAGTGATGGGGAGGGTGTTTCCTGTGATGGACGGACTGTATCCATCACTGTCTGATGTGTTCAGTGATGGGGAGGGTGTTTCCTGTGATGGATGGACTGTATCCATCACTGTCTGATGTGTTCAGTGATGGGGAGGGTGTTTCTTGTGATGGACGGGACTGTATTCATCACTGTCTGATGTGTTTAGTGATGGGGAGGGTGTTTCCTGTGATGGACGGGACTGTATTCATCACTGTCTGATGTGTTTAGTGATGGGGAGGGTGTTTCCTGTGATGGACGGGACTGTATTCATCACTGTCTGATGTGTTTAGTGATGGGGAGGGTGTTTCCTGTGATGGACGGGACTGTATCCATCACTGTCTGATGTGTTCAGTGATGGGGAGGGTGTTTTCTGTGATGGACGGACTGTATCCATCACTGTCTGATGTGTTCAGTGATGGGGAGGGTGTTTCCTGTGATGGATGGACTGTATTCATCACTGTCTGATGTGTTCAGTGATGGGGAGGGCGTTTCCTGTGATGGACGACTGTATTCATCACTGTCTGATGTGTTCAGTGATGGGGAGGGTGTTTCCTGTGATGGACGGACTGTATCCATCACTGTCTGATGTGTTCAGTGATGGAGAGGGTGTTTCCTGTGATGGATGGACTGTATCCATCACTGTCTGATGTGTTCAGTGATGGGGAGGGTGTTTCCTGTGATGGACGGACTGTATCCATCACTGTCTGATGTGTTCAGTGATGGGGAGGGTGTTTCCTGTGATGGACGGACTGTATCCATCACTGTCTGATGTGTTCAGTGATGGGGAGGGTGTTTCCTGTGATGGATGGACTGTATTCATCACTGTCTGATGTGTTCAGTGATGGGGAGGGTGTTTCCTGTGATGGATGGACTGTATTCATCACTGTCTGATGTGTTCAGTGATGGGGAGGGTGTTTCCTGTGATGGACGGACTGTATCCATCACTGTCTGATGTGTTCAGTGATGGGGAGGGTGTTTCCTGTGATGGAAGGGACTGTATTCATCACTGTCTGATGTGTTCAGTGATGGGGAGGGTTTTCCTGTGATGGATGGACTGTATCCATCACTGTCTGATGTGTTCAGTGATGGGGAGGGTGTTTCCTGTGATGGACAGGACTGTATCCATCACTGTCTGATGTGTTCAGTGATGGGGAGGGTGTTTCCTGTGATGGACGGACTGTATTCATCACTGTCTGATGTGTTCAGTGATGGGGAGGGTGTTTCCTGTGATGGACGGACTGTATTCATCACTGTCTGATGTGTTCAGTGATGGGGAGGGTTTTCCTGTGATGGACGGACTGTATTCATCACTGTCTGATGTGTTCAGTGATGGGGAGGGTTTTCCTGTGATGGACGGATTGTATCCATCACTGTCTGATGTGTTCAGTGATGGGGAGGGGTTTTCCTGTGATGGACGGACTGTATCCATCACTGTCTGATGTGTTCAGTGATGGGGAGGGTGTTTCCTGTGATGGACGGACTGTATTCAATCACTGTCTGATGTGTTCAGTGATGGGGAGGGTGTTTCCTGTGATGGACGGACTGTATTCATCACTGTCTGATGTGTTCAGTGATGGGGAGGGTGTTTCCTGTGATGGACGGGACTGTATTCATCACTGTCTGATGTGTTCAGTGATGGGGAGGGTGTTTCCTGTGATGGACGGTACTGTATCCATCACTGTCTGATGTGTTCAGTGATGGGGAGTGTGTTTCCTGTGATGAACGGACTGTATCCATCACTGTCTGATGTGTTCAGTGATGGGGAGGGTGTTTCCTGTGATGGATGGACTCTATTCATCACTGTCTGATGTGTTCAGTGATGGGGAGGGTGTTTCCTGTGATGGACGGACTGTATCCATCACTGTCTGATGTGTTCAGTGATGGGGAGGGGTTTTCCTGTGATGGACGGACTGTATTCATCACTGTCTGATGTGTTCAGTGATGGGGAGGGTGTTTCCTGTGATGGATGGACTGTATCCATCACTGTCTGATGTGTTCAGTGATGGGGAGGGTGTTTCCTGTGATGGACGGACTGTATCCATCACTGTCTGATGTGTTCAGTGATGGGGAGGGTGTTTCCTGTGATGGACGGGACTGTATCCATCACTGTCTGATGTGTTCAGTGATGGGGAGGGTGTTTCCTGTGATGGACGGGCCTGTATCCATCACTGTCTGATGTGTTCAGTGATGGGGAGGGTGTTTCTGTGATGGACGGACTGTATCCATCACTGTCTGATGTGTTCAGTGATGGGGAGGGTGTTTCCTGTGATGGATGGACTGTATCCATCACTGTCTGATGTGTTCAGTGATGGGGAGGGTGTTTCCTGTGATGGACGGACTGTATCCATCACTGTCTGATGTGTTCAGTGATGGGGAGGGTGTTTCCTGTGATGGACGGGACTGTATTCATCACTGTCTGATGTGTTCAGTGATGGGGAGGGTGTTTCCTGTGATGGATGGACTGTATCCATCACTGTCTGATGTGTTCAGTGATGGGGAGGGTGTTTCCTGTGATGGACGGGACTGTATTCATCACTGTCTGATGTGTTCAGTGATGGGGAGGGTGTTTCCTGTGATGGACGGACTGTATCCATCACTGTCTGATGTGTTCAGTGATGGGGAGGGTGTTTCCTGTGATGGACGGGACTGTATTCATCACTGTCTGATGTGTTCAGTGATGGGAGGGTGTTTCCTGTGATGGACGGACTGTATCCATCACTGTCTGATGTGTTCAGTGATGGGGAGGGTGTTTCCTGTGATGGACGGACTGTATTCATCACTGTCTGATGTGTTCAGTGATGGGGAGGGTGTTTTCCTGTGATGGACGGACTGTATCCATCACTGTCTGATGTGTTCAGTGATGGGGAGGGTGTTTCCTGTGACGGACGGACTGTATTCATCACTGTCTGATGTGTTCAGTGATGGGGAGGGTGTTTCCTGTGACGGACGGGACTGTATCCATTACTGTCTGATGTGTTCAGTGATGGGGAGGGTGTTTCCTGTGATGGACGGGACTGTATCCATCACTGTCTGATGTGTTCAGTGATGGGGAGGGTGTTTCCTGTGATGGACGGGACTGTATCCATCACTGTCTGATGTGTTCAGTGATGGGGAGGGTGTTTCCTGTGATGGACGGACTGTATTCATCACTGTCTGATGTGTTCAGTGATGGGGAGGGTGTTTCCTGTGATGGACGGACTGTATTCATCACTGTCTGATGTGTTCAGTGATGGGGAGGGTGTTTCCTGTGATGGACGGACTGTATTCATCACTGTCTGATGTGTTCAGTGATGGGGAGGGTGTTTCCTGTGACGGACGGACTGTATTCATCACTGTCTGATGTGTTCAGTGATGGGGAGGGTGTTTCCTGTGATGGACGGGACTGTATTCATCACTGTCTGATGTGTTCAGTGATGGGGAGGGTGTTTCCTGTGACGGACGGACTGTATTCATCACTGTCTGATGTGTTCAGTGATGGGGAGGGTGTTTCCTGTGACGGACGGACTGTATTCATCACTGTCTGATGTGTTCAGTGATGGGGAGGGTGTTTCCTGTGATGGACGGACTGTATCCATCACTGTCTGATGTGTTCAGTGATGGGGAGGGTGTTTTCCTGTGATGGACGGACTGTATCCATCACTGTCTGATGTGTTCAGTGATGGGGAGGGTGTTTCCTGTGACGGACGGACTGTATCCATCACTTTCTGCAGCCTTTTCCATTCCTGGCCGTTGCTGTTTCCATACCAGGCTGTGATGCAGCCAGTCAGAGTTCTCTCCACAAGTTTGTAATTGTTTTTGGCAGCATGCTGAATCTACACAACCTTCTAAGGAAATAGAGGCGCTGTCATGCCTTCTTTATGATGGCATGCGTGCTGGACCCGGGACCAATCCTCTGAAATGATAACGCCAAGCAATTTAAAGTTACTGACCCTCTCCATATCTGATCCTCCAATGCGGACTGACACATGAACCTCTGGCTTCTTCCTGCTGTAGTCAATAATCAGCTCTTTGCTTTCTTTCTACCTGCTCTTCACAGTATTACACATTGCAACAACATCTCCTCCACAATCTCCATGGTAACAACAATCTCCACATGGTAACAACACCTCCACAATCTCCATGGCAACAACAATCTCCACATGGTAACAACATCTCCACAATCTCCATGGAAACAACAACCTCTGTATGGTGATCCCATCTCCTCCATAATCTCCATCAGCACAGGAGCACCACAAGACTGTGTGCTTAGCCCCCTGCTCTACTCGCTTTACACCTATGACTATGTGGCTAAGCACAGCTCCAATGTCACATTCACGTTTGGTAACGACACCACTGTTGTTGGCCGAATCAAAGGGATGATGGATCAGCGTACAGGAGGGAGGTGAAAACATGGCGGAGTATTGCAGAGCAACAGCCTCTTGCTCAGTGTCAGCAAGACCATGGAACTGGTTGGACCTCAGCAGGAGGAAACCAGAGGCCCACGAGCCAGTCCTCATCGGAGAATCAGCAACTTCAAATTCCTCGGTGTTATTATTTTGGAGGATCTGCCCTGGGCCCAGCACGTAAGTGCCATTATGAAGAAAGTGCAGCAGCTTCTCTACTTCCTCAGGAGGTTGCAAAGATTCGGCACGACACCTAAAACCTTGACAGATTTCTATAGGTGTGTGGGTGGAGATTGTATTGACTGGCTGCATCACAGCCTGGTATGGAAACACAAATGCCCTTGAGTGGAAAATCTTACAAAAAGCAGTGGATGCAGCCCAGTCCATCACGGGTAAAGCCCTGCCCACATTGAGCACATCGGCAAGAAGTTCATCATCAGGAACTCCAGCACCCAGGACGCGCTGCTGCCGTCAGGAGGCAAGCTCAGCAGCCTCAGGACTCACTGCACCAGGTTCAGGAACAGTTACTACCCTCAACCGTCCAGCTTGAACCAAAAACGATAACTTCACTCAACTTCACTTGCCCCTTCATCGAAATGTTCCCACAGCCAATGGATTCACTTTCAAGGACTCTTCATCTCATGTTCTCAATATTTACTGTTTATTTATTTATTATTATTACTTCTTTCCTTTTGTATTTGCAGTTTGTTGTCTTTTGCACAATGGTTGAACACCCAACTTGACGCGGTCTTTCATCGATTCTTTCCTGGTTATTATTTGATGATGTATTTATTGTGTATGCCTGCAGAAAAGGAAGCTCAGGGTTGTATATTGTGAGATGTATGCACTTTGAGCTTCGGCTTTGAAATTGTGCACAGCAGTCCTCCAGCTCCCAGCCCAGAGAATGGGTCTGCGTTAACCATTCGGTTTGTCGAGATGCAAAGCACTACACTGGGCTTGCAATGTTAGTAGCTTTTGCCTATTGCAGGGTTAATCATCCACTAAGTGAGTGGAGTTGGAATTCTAGTAATAGTTCCTTCACGTGACCACAGTGCAAACAGTCACTGAGACTATCATCTTCATCCGTCATTCTGAGCAGAGGCCCTAATCTGTGAAACATCACTGTTCTTCACCCTCTAATCAGCCATTCCGCTCATATCTCCTGCATTTCCTGCCGGAATTCCTCAATACTTTATGTGCTCAATCCCATTTCGCATTCCGCTATTGCACTGCACGTGTTCGCAATGTTTGCAATTGTGTCAGTCCAACCAGTCTCAGGTTTACTGAATTCATTATATACAAAGACAGAAGCTAACAGTTACGTCTAAACACAGAGCACTTTACATATCAAAGCCCAAGACTACAAACACGACTATTTAAAACCAATTTGCATCAACATGGCACAAGTTAAATTAAACAACAAATTATTTTATGTAAGAACTTTGTTAGAATCCACAGAGAGTAAGAAAATGTTCACATCTTCTATGTCAATTGGCATTGTACTGCTGTCATATCAGGGCCATCAATCCAGCCCTCTGCACACAGTCAGCTCCTTTGTGATGATTATGGCATAATGGAGCAAACATGCCAGCTTCTTCTTATTTCAGCTAGATTTTAATTGAAAATTATTCAGCTTGCGGGTGCAACAGTATCACAGGACAGTGAGACGGTATCTCAGGACGGTGCAATGGTATCACAGGACGGTGTAACGGTATCACAGGACAGTGTGACGGTATCACAGGACAGTGAGACGGTATCACAGGACGGTGTGACGGTATCACAGGACAGTGTGACGGTATCACAGGACGGTGTGACGGTATCACAGGATGGTGGGACGGTATGAAGGTATCACAGGACGATGTGACGGTATCACAGGACAGTGTGACGGTATCACAGGACGGTGGGACGGTATCACAGGACGGTATGAAGGTATCACAGGACAGTGAGACGGTATCACAGGATGGTGTGATGGTATCAGAGGACGGTGTGACGGTATCACAGGACAGTGGGACGGTATCAGAGGACGGTGAGACGGTATCACAGAACGGTGAGACACTATCACAGCACGGTGTGACGGTATCACAGGACGGTGTGACGGTATCACAGGACAGTGAGACAGTATCACAGGACGGTGTGACGGTATCACAGGATGGTGTGACAGTATCACAGGACGGTGTGACGGTATCACAGGACGGTGCAATGGTATCACAGGACGGTGAGACGGTATCACAGGACGGTGTAACGGTATCACAGGACAGTGTGACGGTATCACAGGACAGTGAGACGGTATCACAGGACGGTGTGACGGTATCACAGGACAGTGTGACGGTATCATAGGACGGTGTGACGGTATCACAGGATGGTGGGACGGTATGAAGGTATCACAGGACGATGTGACGGTATCACAGGACAGTGTGACGGTATCACAGGACGGTGGGACGGTATCACAGGACGGTATGAAGGTATCACAGGACAGTGAGACGGTATCACAGGACGGTGCGATGGTATCACAGGACAGTGAGACGGTATCACAGGATGGTGTGATGGTATCAGAGGATGGTGTGACGGTATCACAGGACAGTGGGACGGTATCAGAGGACGGTGAGACGGTATCACAGAACGGTGAGACACTATCACAGCACGGTGTGACGGTATCACAGGACGGTGTGACGGTATCACAGGACAGTGAGACAGTATCACAGGACGGTGTGACGGTATCACAGGATGGTGTGACAGTATCACAGGACGGTGTGACGGTATCACAGGACGGTGCAATGGTATCACAGGACGGTGAGACGGTATCGCAGGACGGTGCAATGGTATCACAGGATGGTGTGACGGTATCACAGGACGGTGGGACGGTATCGCAGGACGGTGGCAGGACAGTGCATGGTTTTGATGCACTGATGGTTTTGACAAGTTTCATTTCCTAAGCCCACATCCTAACTTCCCACAAGCCATGTTCAAGTCTTTACCTGGCATGCTTCTGTTGCAACTATTGAACTGGGACAACTCTAACAAAGGTGGCAGAAATCCATATGGTCATGGGAAGAATGTACAAACTGCCTACATCAGCAGTGGCAATCGAACCCCAATCGATTTTACAGCAGGTTATGCTCATGTGCCAGCTCTCGTTACTGTGCCGTATCTGGACTACCATGTCACCAGCAAAGGATGGTGGAGGCTTCGAAAGGGAGATTGTTCCGGGATGAGTAATCACGGTTGTATTGTCAGCAGCATGAAAGGTTATGGAAAATTCAGGAATTGCTGTACAGATAGTCTCCTGTCTCTGGTCAATGTCTCTGTTTAGATAGCCAGATGTCTCTGTACAGATAGTCTCCTGTCTCTGGTCAATGTTTCTGTTTAGATAGCCAGATGTCTCTGTACAGATAGTCTCCTGTCTCTGGTCAATGTTTCTGTTTAGATAGCCAGATGTCTCTGTACAGATAGTCTCCTGTCTCTGGTCAATGTTTCTGTTTAGATAGCCAGATGTCTCTGTACAGATAGTCTCCTGTCTCTGGTCAATGTTTCTGTTTAGATAGCCAGATGCCTCTGGTCAATGTTTCTGTTTCGATAGTCAGATGTGTCTGGTCAATGTCTCTGTACAGATAGTCAATATCTCTGTTTAGATAGTCAAGTGTCCTGTGGATTTCATAAATGACATGGATGAGGAAGTGGAGGGTGGGTTAGTAAATGTGCAGTTGACATGAATGTTGATGGAGTTATCATGATGTGTGCTGGCATTGTCAGAGCCCAACTGCGGAGGAAAGACATACTCCAATATAAAGACAATGACCAGGGTTTCTTCACAATACTTACAGCAGAACATCAGTGGCTCAGCCAAGCATCACTGTGAGATGTAATATTCTCAAAGCTAGGACCCCATGACTAGCACTAATCAGGCATCTGCTTAAATAATACAAATAACATGGACACACTGAGCTTATTGAGATAAACTTCACGTGTTTTAAAAGAAAGCACCAGGAAACGGTATTACAAAGAGCGAGTCGCTGGAGAAAAACACAAGGAACTCTAAACGACTAACAGCTCTTGTTCAACAATGAACTAATTGGGGCACTCAGAATACATTGGGATCCAATACTCTGGTGCCTGACATAGTCCTGAAGAGCTCTTTACTGTTGTGGTTAGAATGGAAGGTTGAGGTTTGCAATGAGACGTTGACAAGATACAGAGCTGGGCTGAGAAGTGGCAGATGGAGTTCAATTCAGAGATGTGTGAAGTGATTCACTTTGGAAGGCAGACTACAGGGTTAATTGCAGGATTTTTGGCAGTGTGGAGGAACAGAGGGATCTTGGGGTCCCACATCCATAGGTCCCTCAAAGTTGCAATGCAAGTTAACAGGGCGGTGGAGAAGCAGTGTGGAGTGTTGGACTTCATCAGTTGGCTGTTGAGTTCAAGAGCCATGAGGTGATGTTGCAGCTCTATAAAACTGGTTCGACCACCAGCATGGAGCATTATGTTCAGTTTTGTTCACCTCATCCTTGGAAGGATATGGAAGCTTTATAGCAGGTGCAGAGGAGATTTTCCAGGATGCTGTCCGGATTAGAGAGGGTGTAGAGGAGATTTTCAGGATACTGTCTGGATTAGAGAGGGTGCAGAAGATATTTTCCAGGATGCTGTCCGGATTAGAGAGGGTGTAGAGGAGATTGTCCAGGATGCTGTCTGGATTAGAGAGGGTGCAGAGGAGATTTTCCAGGATGCTGTCTGGATCAGAGAGGGTGCAGAGGAGATTTTCCAGGATGCTGTCTGGATTAGAGAGGGTGCAGAGGAGATTTTCCAGGATGCTGTCTGGATCAGAGAGGGTGCAGAGGAGATTTTCCAGGATGCTGTCTGGATCAGAGAGGGTGCAGAGGAGATTCACCGGGATGCTGCCTGGATTAGAGAGCACATTTTAAGAGGACAGGTTGAGTGAGCAAGGGTGCAAGGGCCATGTTGAGATAATTGTGAGATCAGGAGCTCAACTTTAAATTGGTAAGTTATAAAAGATTGCTGAATTTGTTTATTATTGTTAGCTGTAGTGAAAGACTTGTCTACTCTTTGTACGGACCATTCCATTACAACTTGTACACTGTCCGTACGCACCGTTTCAGTGCATTTTGGCGGAACAAGGTTGAAGGTGTTTGGAAGTGCAGTGTTGGGAGACAGTAAGCTTCAAGGTTATAAGGAGACAGAGTTTGAGCTCAAGTGTCCATGTTATTGTACTAGACACTATTTAAAAATCTGAGGCAGAATTTGTCCTTGAGCCTAGTGGTACTGGATTTCAGGTTTTTGTACCTTCTGTCCTGTGGGAGAGGGGAGAACAGAGAATTCTCGGAGTGGGTGGGGTCTTTGACTATGAAAGGAACTTCCGAATGACTTCACCGCTCGCCACAGCAACTCCCTCCCCCCCCGCCACTGTCCTCCACACATTCAAGCACTGAGTTAGATTATGTGCTCCAGCTGAGGCTGGGCTGAAGCAAGAAACCTCTTTATCTGCAGTCCTGATGAAGGGTCTTGACCTGAAACGTTGACTGTTTATTCCCCTCTGTAGATGCTGCCTGGCCTGCTGAGTTTCCGCTGCATTTTGAGTGGGCTTCTCTGGATTTCCAGCATCTTGCCTTTATCTGAACGTTCAGTGCTTGAATGACGCAGCTTTCCTAGCAGTGCGATCACTCGAGTGGAGTATGTTGTCCTCCGAAGGGATTGTCTATTGGTGAGTCGTCAGGTGCCCTAGTATCCACATATCCTGGTGCAGGGTGGGGAAGAGGAACTGGCTGTGGTCACTGACAGTCGATTATGAAGTTGTTCGAGCAAATCTCTTTCCGTCATTTTGGTTCACACAATTTAGCTTTGAAGCCAGCAGTACACTTTAATAGTTGAGGAGATGTTTTTACTGAGTGTACATATATTGGATGAACTACAACAATAAAGTAAATCTCTGTTGTTAATATTGTGCGGTTGGATAGCATGCTCAGGTGGAGTCATTTGGTAATTTAGTGCGGTTTATAGATAGAATAATGTGCAAGTGGGAGGTGATTATGGGATGTAATGAAATCAAGGAACTGATGTAACATCATGTACCATGAGAGCAGAGATGGAACATTTGCTAATTATGTTCACATAAGATTACTCTTTCAAAATCATTGCTGGTGAACTTTTGTTCGGTGAACAATCATTGCTGGTGAACAATGTGGCCGCTGCCGCAGTGAAATGCACATCGCAATTCCATTCTGCCTCAGGAAGCAATGTTTCTCGGTACAGTTCCAGCTCCATCACTGCTGTGACACAGAGCCCAGCTAATTAGGGCAAGTGAGATCAAGCGATCGCCCACTTGAATCACGCTAGCATAACGGGTAGAGCACTGCCTTGGAGCACCAGCTGTAAGATCAGGGTGCAATCTCTGCCGATACCTGTGGAGAGCTTATACTGTACATTCCCCCTGTGGAGAGCTTATACTGTACAGTCGCCCTGTGGAGAGCTTATACTGTACATTCCCCCTGTGGAGAGTTTATACTGTACACTGTCCCTGTGGAGAGTTTATACTGTACACTCTCCTCTGGGATCTCCAGTTTCCTCCCAAAGTCCACAGACGTACAGGTTAGGGTCAGTGAGTTGTGGACATGCCGGAAGCGTGGCGACACTTGTGGGCTGCCCAGCACAATCCTCGCTGATTTGATTTGATGCAGATGATGCACTTTGCACTTTGTATTGATGCACATGTGACAATTAAAGCTCGTGTGAACTTCAGTCACCCCAAGTTATCCATAATGACACGGCATCAGGGGGTGGCTGTTTTCATATCTGTTCACTGCCTACAGTGATTTCCTTAAATGCTCGATCATTTGCCAGAATCAGACACCCGTTTATTATGACTGACATATATTGTGAAATCTGTTGTTTTGTGGCAGCAGTACAGTGCAATACATAAACAATACTCCAAATTACAAAAAGAACATAAACAAATATTGCAAAAAGAGGCAAAATAGTGATGTAGTGATCAATGTGGATGGCAGGGTGGAGGTACGTCTCTACCACAGGAGGTGTAAGTCGCTCTTTCCCTCCGCTAGCCTGCGGGTCACCCTTGGGCAAGGCATAGCACCTGCTTAGCCCCCTCCACACACCCCCGATCAGGGTCACGTGAAGCCGTGGGAGCAGGTGGTGGATAGTCGAACGAGCGGCTGGTGCATATCACAAGTCCTGGTTATGTGACCACTGACACCAGGCAGACAAGTATTGATAATGGCTGGGCTCACCTGTCTTGTGAGGACATTGTCCAGAAGAAGGCAATGGCAAACCTGTAGAAAAATTTGCCAAGAATAATCATGGTCATGAAAAGACCATGATTGCCTACGTCATACAACAAGGTACATAATGATGATGTCATATGACACAGCACATAACGATGGTGTCATACGACACGGCACATAATGATGATGTCATATGACACATACAATATGCTGATGAAGAGTTCACAGACTGCTCAGACATCTGATGTCTGTTCCTGAGTGTGCACCCTGTACCTCCACCCCAATCGTGGTAATGAGAGGAGCACAGGGCCTGAAAAGTGAGGGTCCTTCATGTTTTCCTGAGGCATCAGCTTTTGAAGGGATCCTTGATGGTGGGGAGTGGAGTGTGTTCTCCCCGTCACCACGTGGGTTTCCTCTGAGAGCTTCAGTTTCCTCCCACATTCCAAAGACATGCAGGAATGGGTTAGGTTCGCGAGTTGTGGGCATGCTACGTTGGCACCAGGAATGTGGCGACACTTTCGAGCTGCCTCTAGCTCATCCTCTTTTGCGATTTGATTTGATGCAAACGAGGTATGTATATATGACAAATAAAGCTAATCTTAAGCACCTTAAAATGGGGTTTAGTGCAGGAAAGTGGCAGCAATGTAATGGATTTTATTGTGATGTGAATGAGGTGGAATGTCTGAGGGTCAACTCTGGGAGGGTGGACCTTTTCACGTCTGCTATGAGGAGGAAGCACAAATCCTACCTTCGAAGTCTTAGGTTAAATGGTACATCAGGTGCTCTGTAGATTTTTCAAAACACATTTTACACAACCTCTGGGTCTCTGGCTCTGGAGTCTCAGACTCTGAGGGGTTGAGCACAGAAAGCTGCTGAAGATCTTCAAGCAGGAGCACTTGCTGAATACATTCCCACCTCTTCAGATGCATCTTCTAGACATGTGTCTCACCGAGGGGGAAGCTGTTACACAAGCTTGTCAAGTAGTTCACCCTGGGCTTTTGGGTTGATTAGCTGCCTGCAGTCATTCAAATCCATGTCTGGACAGAAATTAAACAGCTCAGAAAAACCCATTCATCTCTAGATTACCCTGCACACAACCCTCTAATCACCAAATATTAATCTGTTTTACGGCATACAGACTTCTATATTCAATATGTACACAGAAAATTTCCTAGAACTTGAGAGCCTGAGGTATAGGGAAAAGCTCAATGGGTTAGAACTTTATTCCCTGGAGCACAGAATGAGGGGAGATTTTAATAGCAGTGCACAAAATTATGAGGGGTATAGAAAGCGTAAATGCAGGCAGGCGTGAGGAAAGGTTGAACGAGCTACGGCTTTTCTGAGCAAAGAAGGATGAGATGTCAATAATCCAGAGACTTTTCCCAGGGTGCAAATGAAAGCGTATAATTGGTGATTGGAAGAAAGTGTTTTGGGGGGGGAAGACGATGTCAGAGGTACGTTCTTTACACAGAGTAGTGAACGGATGGAATGCGCTGCCCGGGTTGGTGGTTGAGGCAGATATATTAGGGACATTTAGGAAACTTTTGGATAGACACATAGGCGATTGAAAACTGGAGGGCTAAGTGAGAAGGAAGGGTTAGATCAGTGGCTCCCAAAGTAGGTGATATTGCCCACCCAGGAGGCGGTGCGAGTTGTTAAGTGGGTAATAAATCCATTTTTGAACACTGTAATGAGGAATTAACAGGAAGGATGGAGGAAGGACTGACCCCACTACAAAATGACTTTGACCTGAAGCCGAAGTTCTAGAAATCATATCAAGACTTTTGGTTGCAGAAAGGCATCTTTGCACTGTGGAAAACGACCAAGGTGGTCTTAACTACCTTTCCAACGTCCCATTTAGGGAGTGTGGTTTCAGTGCAGTCACCCAACTCCTTTCAAAGCAATGAAACAAGACTGCAGGTTGCTGAAGGTGGGGATCTCAGTGACATTCAGTCTGGCGTTGAGAAGCTGATATCACTGCACCAAGCCCGTCCATCACATTGATGAGTGAAAGAGCAATGAAGTAGCGAATAGTTGGACTACTAATGTATGCTCGAAAATTGTTAATGAAAATTGTTTTTACAGTCATTTAAAGAAATAAATAATTTATTTGTAGCTTGAAATAGATTTGAATTTTTTTTTTGTAAATTATTTCTCACTGCTTTGAATTTGCAGTTCCTACATTCTTCCACTGTGCATCGTAAATCAAAATGCTTTATAGAAACATCAAAAACCTACAGCACAATACAGGTCTTTCAGCCCACAATACTGTGCCAAAAGTGTACTTACTTTAGAAATTACTAGGGTTACTCATAGCCCTCTATTTTTCTGAGCTCCATATACCTATCCAGGAGTCTCTTAAAAGACCCTGTCCTATCCGCCTCCACCACCGTTGTCGGCAGCCCATTCCACGCATTCACCACCCTCTGCATAAAAAACTTACCCCTGACATCTCTGTACCTACGTCCAAGCACCTTAAAAATGTGCCCTCTCATGTTAGCCATTTCAGTCCTGGGAAAAAGCTTCTGACTATCCACACGATCAATGTCTCTCTTTATAGTTTTTATGTAATGGCCAGAAAGAGAGAGGTCGCTGGGGATGTGGCCTGGGAGCCAAGGGGGCAGTACCATAAAAAAGTTTGGGAACCACTGGGTTAGCTTGATCATAGATTAGTTTCAAAGGTCAGCACAACATTATGGGCTGAAGGACCTGTACTGTGCTGTAGTGTTCTGTGTTCTATGTTCAAAATGCATGAGCAATAGTATAGCATGAATGGGCTGAAGGACCTGTTTCCATTGCTGTCATTCACTCTGTTCCTCAGCTGAAAATCTGTTGCAAACCTGCCAGCTGAAGGGAAAATCTCAGCAACTATACAGGGTACTGGTGAGTCCGCACCTCGAGTACTGTGTGCAGTTCTGGTCTCCATACTTGAGGAAGGATCTACTGGCTTTGGAGGCAGTGCAGAGGAGGTTCACCAGGTTGATTCCAGGGATGAAGGGGTTAACCTATGACGAGAGATTGAGTGGCCTGGGACTATACTCTCTGGAGTTCAGAAGAATGAGAGGGGATCTTATAGAAACATACAAAATTTTGAAAGGGATAGATAAGATATAAGTAGGAAAGTTGTTTCCGTTGGTCGGTGAGACTAGAACTAGGGGGCATTGCCTCAAGATTCAGGGGAGAAGATTTAGAACGGAGATGAGGAGAAACTGTTTTTCCCAGAGAGTGATGAATTTGTGGAATTCTCTGCCCAGGGAACTAGATGAGGCTTCCTCACTAAATATATTTAAGGTACAGTTAGATAGGTTTTTACATAGTAGGGGAATTAAGGGTTATGGGGAGAAGGCAGGTAGATGGAGCTGAGTTTACGGACAGATCAGCCATGATCTTATTGGATGGCGGGGCAGGCTCGATGGGCCGGATGGCCGACTCCGGCTCCAGTTTCATATGTTCTTATACAAATGCTGGAAGAACTCAACCCTCAGTGGAGCTGCTCAGGTTACTGTGTATACCTGACCACGCTCTCATCAATTTTAATCCAGAAGGAAGCAATGTGGGCTTGGGACAACTGAAGACCTTTTTGGTGAACAGCACGTTGTCCCTCTTTTAGTGAAGGGATTTAATTTGTGCACTAACCAATTTCATAAACCCCGCACTTACAGTCAGCCTTGAAAGACCCGTTAGACACGAAGCTGGAAGGTTGAAGAAAAAAATTCAGCCGGGTTCAAAAGCGGATAATCTTATACATGATTGGCCACAGATGAAAAAGAAAGTCTCTGAGATTTATGATTTCATCATTCATTATAGTTACAACTAGAGCTCTCAATTCAGAGAGCTGGCGGGCAGCACATAAACATATTATAAATCATTTGGATACAGCCAAGATTCGGCTATTTAGAATGCTATACTGTAGCAGGAATAAGATGTATACTCACAACATCAGTCTGATTGGTGCCAGAGTAATGATTCATAAGAAGTGCATGGAACCACTGAGAAAAACAAAATGTCGATGAAGAACTGGGATAAAAAACATTCCCTCAGCACAGTAACGCACACGAAATGCTGGAGGAACTCAGCAGGTCAGGCAGCATCGATGGAGAGAGCCTTCATCAGGACTGCAAAGGAATGGGCAGAAGACTTTTATTCCGGCTTCTCTCCCCCTTCCTCTCCAGTCCGGAAGAAGTGACTCGGTCTGAAAGACGATAAGATATAGGAGCAGAGTTAGGCCATTCGGCCCATTGAGTCTCGTCCACCATTTCATCATGGCTGATCCATTTTCCCTCTCAGCCCCAATCTCCTACCTTCTCCCCCTATCCCTTCATGCCCTGATTAATGTAGAATCTATCAAACTCTGCCTTAAGTACACATAAAGACTTGGCCTCCACAGTTGCCTGTGGCAAAGAATTCCACAGATTCACCACTCTCTGGCTAAAGAAATTCCTCCTCATCTCCGTTCTAAAAGGACGCCCCTCTATTCTGAGGCTGTGTCCTCTGGTGTTAGACACCTTCCTGATGGCAGCAGTGAGTCTTAAACGTGAACTGTTCATTCTATTGTGTTGATCCTTGAAGGAGAGAACGAGGTGGGAGCTGATCTGGAGAGTAATGGCTGTGATCAGTGGGTAGAGCTGATTAATGTTACCATGGGAAGGCTGGAGATGGGAGAAGGTTGGATGGCTGGGGGAGAAAGAGTGCGCCCAACACTGATAGGGATGGGCCTTGCATTATAGGTTTCCTGTACAGCTCTACGATGCAAATATCAAAGATCAAGCATCAAGTTTGTTCACCAAATGCAGTGTATCACATTAATGAGCACATTTACAGGAATGCTGTCACTTGCAAGCAGCATCCACCCAGCCATGCTCTCTCCTCGCTGCTGCCATCGGGAAGAAGGTACAGGGGCCTCTGGACTCACAGGTTCAGGAACAGTTATCACCCCTCAACCATCAGGCCCCACACCACCAGGTTCAGGAATAGTTATCACCCCTCAACCATCAGGCCCCACACCACCAGGTTCAGGAACCGTTATCACCCCTCAACCATCAGGAACAACACCACCAGGTTCAGGAACAGTTATCACCCCTCAACCATCAGGCCCCACACCACCAGGTTCAGGAATAGTTATTACCTCTCAACCATCAGGTCCCACACCACCAGGTTCAGGAACAGTTATCACCCCTCAACCATCAGGTCCCACACCACCAGGTTCAGGGACAGTTATTACCCCTCAACCATCAGGTCCCACACCACCAGGTTCAGGAACGGTTATCACCCCTCAACCATCAGGTCCCACACCACCAGGTTCAGGGACAGTTATTACCCCTCAACCATCAGGTCCCACACCACCAGGTTCAGGAACAGTTATCACCCCTCAACCATCAGGTCCCACACCACCAAGTTCAGGAACAGTTATCGCCCCTCAGCTATCAGGACCCACACCACCAGGTTCAGGAACAGTTATCACCCCTCAACCATCAGGTCCCACACCACCAGGTTCAGGGACAGTTATCACCCCTCAACCATCAGGTCCCACACCACCAGGTTCAGGGACAGTTATTACCCCTCAACCATCAGGTCCCACACCACCAGGTTCAGGAACAGCTATCACCCCTCAACCATCAGGCCCCACACCACCAGGTTCAGGAACAGTTATCACCCCTCAACCATCAGGTCCCACACCACCAGGTTCAGGGACAGTTATTACCCCTCAACCATCAGGTCCCACACCACCAGGTTCAGGAACAGCTATCACCCCTCAACCATCAGGCCCCACATCACCAGGTTCAGGAACAGTTATCACCCCTCAACCATCAGGTCCCACACCACCAGGTTCAGGAACAGTTATTACACCTCAACCATCAGGTCCCACACCACCAGGCTCAGGAACAGTTATTACCCCTCAACCATCAGGCCCCACACCACCAGGTTCAGGAACAGTTATCACCCCTCAACCATCAGGTCCCACACCACCAGGTTCAGGAACAGTTATCACCCCTCAACCATCAAGTCCCACACTACCAGGTTCAGGAACAGTTATCACCCCTCAACCATCAGGTCCCACACCACCAGGTTCAGGAACAGTTATCACCCCTCAACCATCAGGTCCCACACCACCAGGTTCAGGAACAGTTATCACCCCTCAACCATCAGGTCCCACACCACCAGGTTCAGGGACAGTTATTACCCCTCAACCATCAGGTCCCACACTACCAGGTTCAGGAACAGTTATCACCCCTCAACCATCAGGTCCCACACCACCAGGTTCAGGAACAGTTATCACCCCTCAACCATCAGGTCCCACACCACCAGGTTCAGGAACAGTTATCACCCCTCAACCATCAGGTCCCACACCACCAGGTTCAGGAACAGTTATCACCCCTCAACCATCAGGTCCCACACCACCAGGTTCAGGAACAGTTATCACCCCTCAACCATCAGGTCCCACACCACCAGGTTCAGGGACAGTTATCACCCCTCAACCATCAGGTCCCACACCACCAGGTTCAGGAACAGTTATCACCCCTCAACCATCAGGTCCCACACCACCAGGTTCAGGGACAGTTATCACCCCTCAACCATCAGGTCTCACACCACCAGGTTCAGGGACAGTTATCACCCCTCAACCATCAGGTCCCACACCACCAGGTTCAGGAACAGTTATCACCCCTCAACCATCAGGTCCCACACCACCAGGTTCAGGGACAGTTATTACCCCTCAACCATCAGGTCCCACACCACCAGGTTCAGGAACAGTTATCACCCCTCAACCATCAGGTCCCACACCACCAGGTTCAGGGACAGTTATCACCCCTCAACCATCAGGTCCCACACCACCAGGTTCAGGAACAGTTATCACCCCTCAACCATCAGGTCCACACCACCAGGTTCAGGAATAGTTATCACCCCTCAACCATCAGGTCCCACACCACCAGGTTCAGGAACAGTTATCACCCCTCAACCATCAGGTCCCACAGCACCAGGTTCAGGAATAGTTATCACCCCTCAACCATCAGGTCCCACACTACCAGGTTCAGGAATAGTTATCACCCCTCAACCATCAGGCTCTTGAACCAGAGAGAATAATTTCACTTGCCCATCACTGAAATGTTGCCACATCCTACTGACTCACTCTCAAGGACTCTTCATCTCACGTTCTTGATATTTATTGCTTATTTACTCGTTATTATTACATTGTTTTTTTTCTTTTTGTATTTGCACAGTTTGTTGTTGTTTTGCACATTGGTTATTTATTCATCTTGCTGTGTGTGGGTTTTCATTGATTCTATTGTGTTTCTTTATACTTTCTGTGAAATCCTGAAGAAAAGGAATCTCAGGGTTGTATATGGTGACATATATACACTTTGATAATAAATATACTTTGAACTTTGTACGTGTATTAGGAATTTGCTGAGGTGTGTTGGCGTGGAATGCAACAAAAACATTTATCAATTATTAAGAAAAAAGGATTATATAAAAAATAAAGTTGGAGGTTAAAATGATTTGAAGTGTTTACAGTGCAAGGAAAGATATAATAGATACAGGGGGATGGGATGGGGTTAACTAGAATAGTTGATCAGATTAACTGCCTGGGGCAAGAAACTTTTAAGACGGCATGAAGTTTTTGTTTTAATAGCCTTATAGAGTTTTCCAGAAGAGAGCTTTTGGAAAAGGTAGTTTGCTGGGTTGGTGGTGTCCACAATGATTTTCCTGCCCGTTTCTTTGCACAGGACACAAACGAGTCCTGCAGCGAAGGTAGACTGCAGCCAATGACCTTCTCAGCTGACCTGATAGTCACTGTAGTTTTTGTACATCTACACCAAACCAGACAGTGGTGGCTGATGTGAGGATGCTCGCTGTGGTATATGGCTCTTGCCGGGATGGTGAGGAACAGTTTCCATAGCAACGGTCCGGAAGTAATTCTGCACGCGGACCAGGTGCACTGGCTGACATAGTAATTTCCCAGAAGATGCAAAACTACCTGGAATTGATTGTTGTCACGTTGCTCGTTGTGTTTCCCACCAAGCGGCAGTAGGAGCTTCCACACGTTAGAAGAGCGGTTTGCACAACGCTTTACACAGCCAGCGATCACCGATTCCCACCGCTGTCTGTAAGGAGTTTGCACGTTCGACCCGTAACGATGTGGATTTCCTTCGGGTACTCCAGTTTCCTCTCACGTTCCAAAGCCCTGTGGGTTAGGTTGTGGACATGTTGTGTTGGTGCTAGAAGCCTGGTGACACTTGCAGGCTGTCTCCAGCATGTCCTCCGACTGTGCTGGTCATTGAAACATATAACGCATTTTCATCGTGTGTTTGAAAACCTGATGCACTTGTGACAAATAAATCTAAAGTTTAATCTTTAGAACTCAGGCTGTCGGGGAGCATTGGTGGAAGAAGATAAATTGTCAATATTTTGGGTTGAAACCATTTGCAGGATTTCAGCCAAAATGCTGACAATTTCTTCCCTTCTACAGATGCTGTCTGGCCCACTGAGATTCCCAGCAGACTGTGATGCTGTTTGACCCACTGAGATTCCCAGCAGACTGTGACACTCTCTGACCCACTGAGATTCCCAGCAGACTGTGACGCTCTCTGACCCACTGAGATTCCCAGCAGACTGTGATGCTGTCAGACCCACTGAGACCCCAGCAGACTGTGATGTTGCAGGTTCCAGCGTCTGCCGTCTCTTGTGTCTCTGCTGGAGTTAATGGTACCATGTGATGGAGTTTCTGGGATTCTCTTTCCCTAATCAAGCCATCAGGGCTCTGTTTAACACAGAACACGGAAACACCTCTATGTCTGTGCTGTGACAAATTCAGCTGTGATTATGTCCATGTTGTACACACCCGGAGTGATTCGGATGCTGTTAAGCACCTCAAATGTCAATGAGTCTGTGTCATGACACTGTTAGGACTTAACAACCAGGAGTAAGAGTCGTCCATCTGGCCTGTCGAGCCACCTCAAAAATTTCATTAGATCATGACTGATCTTGCTGAGGACTCAACTCCACCTAGTCTTTTCCATCAGAATCCTTAATTCCCCTGCTATGCAAAAATCTATCGAACTGTGTGTAAAATATATCTTATCAAGTAGCCTCTACTGCTTCCCCGGACAGAGAATTCCACAGGTTTACGACTCTCTGAGAAAAGAGCAGTAAATCTACATGAAGTGTAAAAGAGAGCAAGAATAGATATTGGACCGCTGGAAAACCATACTGGAGAGGTAGTAATGGGGGACAAGGAAATGGCAGGCAAACAAAATAAGTATTTTGCACCAGTCATCACTGCGGAAGACACTAGCAGTATGATGGAAGTTCCAGGTGTCAGGGGTCATGAAGTATGTGAAGATACCGTAACTAGAGAGAGGGTTCTTGGGAAACTGAGAAGTCTGAAGGCAGGTAAGTCAGCTGGACCAGAAGGTATACACCCCAGGGCTCTGACAGAGGTGGCTGAAGGGATTGTGGAGGCATTAGTAATGATCTTTCAAGAATCACTAGATTCTGGAATAGTCCCTGAAGACTGGAAAATTACAAATGTCACTCCACTCTTCAAGAAGGGAGAGAGGCAGAAAAAAGGAAACTATAGGCCAGTTAGTCTGACCTCAGTGGTTTGAAGATGTTGGAGTCGATTGTTAAGGATGAGGTCTCAGGGTACTTGGAGGCACCTGATAAAATAAGCCATAGTCAGCATGGTTTCCTCAAGGGAAAATCCTGCCTGACAAATCTGTTGGAATTCTTTACAGAAACAATGAGCAGGATAGACAAAGGAGAACTGGTTGATGTTGTGTACGTGGATTTTCAGAAGGCCTTTGACAAGGTGCCACACATGAGGCTGCTTAACAAGCTATGAGCCCATGGAATTACAGGAAAGATTCTAGTATGGATAAAGCAGTGGCTGATTAGCAGGAGGTAAAGAGTGGGAATAAAGGGAGCCTTTTCTGTCTGGCTGCCGGTGACTAGTGGTGTTCCACAGGGGTCTGTGTTGGGACCGATTCTTTTTATGTTTTATGTCTATGACTGGATGATGGAATTGTTGGCTTTGTTGCAAAGTTTGCAGACGATATGAAGATAGGTGGAGGCTTAGGTGGTTTTGGGGAAGTAGGGAGGCTAAAGAAGGGCCTAGACAGATTGGGAGAATGGCCAAAGAAATGGCAGCTGGAATACAGCATCAGGAAGTGTAGGGTCATGCACTTCGGTAGAAGATATGAAAGGGTTGACTATCTGAAGGTTTAATTTGCAGGTTGAGTCTGTGGTGAAGAAGCAAATGTGATGTTAGCATTCATTTCAAGAGGACTAGAATATAGAAGCAAGGATGTAATGTTGAGGCTTTATAAAGCACTGGTGAGGCCTCATTTGGAGTATTGTGAGCAGGTTTGGGCTCCTTATCTTCGAAAGGATGTGCTGAAACTGGAGACGGTTCAAAGGAGGTTCATGAAAATGATTCCAGGATCGAATGGCCGGTCATATGAAGAGCATTTGATATCCTAGCCCTGTATTCACTGGAATTCAGAAGAATGAGGGGTGCCTTCATTGAAACCTATTGAATGGTGAAAGGTCCTGATAGAGTGGATGTTTCCTGTGCTAGGAGATTCGAAGTCCAGAGGACACAGCATGAGAATGGAGATGTGGAGAAATTTCTTTAGCCAGAGAGTGGTGAATCTGGAATTCATTGCCACAGGCAGCTGTGGGGGCCAGGTCTTTATGTATATTTAAGGCAGATGTTGATAGATTCCTGATTGGTCAGGGAATGAAGGGATATGGGGAGAAGGCAGGAGACTGTGGCTGAGAGGGAAAATGGATCAGCCATGATGAAATGGTGGAGCAGACTCGATGGGCCAAATGGCCTAATTCTGCTCCTATATCTTAAAGTCTTATGGTCTTAAAAGCAGTTTCCCCTCATTGTTGTCCTAAATATATTCTCCTAAATCTTGAGACTATGTTCCACAGTTCTAATCTCACTCACCAGTGCAAACAACTTTCCTGTCTCTATCTTCTCCATCTCTTTCAGCAGAAGTGGAGTGAGCAGCTTCAAATTTCTCAGTTCAAGATCTCTAAGGATCTGACCTGGTCCCAACCTATCGATATAGTTATAAAGAAGGCAAGACAGCAAATATACTTTATCAGGAGTTTGAAGAGATATGGTATGTCAACAAATACACTCAAAAACTTCTATAGATGTACCGTGGAAAGCATTCTGACAGGCTGCATCACTGTGTGGTATGGAGGGGCTACTGCACAGGACCAAAAGAAGCTGCAGAGGGTTGTAAATCTAGTCAGCTCCATCTTGGGCACTAGCCTACAAAGTACCCAGGACATCTCCAAGGAGTAGTGTCTCAGAAAGGCAGGCTATTATTAAGGACCTCCAGCACCCAGGGCATGCCCTTTTCTCACTGTTACCATCAGGTAGGAGGTACAGAAGCCTGAAGGCACACACTCAGTGATTCAGGAACAGCTTCTTCCCCTCTGCCATCAGATTCCAAAATGGACATTGAATCTTTGGACACTACTTTTTAAAACAATATACAGTATTTCTGTTTTTGCATTTTTTAAAAATCTACCTGTATTCAATATACGCAATTGATTTACTTGTTTATTGATTATTATTATTATTTTCTCTGCTAGATTATGTATTGCATTGAACTGCTGCTGCTAAGTTAACAAATTTCACGTCACATGCCGGTGGTAATAAACCTGATTCTGATTCTCACTCTCCTGAATTCCAGCGAGTCAGGAATATGGAACAGTACAGCACAGTACAGGCCCTTCGGCCCACGATGTTGTGCCGACCCTTTGACCTACTCACAGATCAATGTCACCCTTCCCTCCCACCCTGCTCTCCAGTTTTCTTTTATCCATGGGTCTATTTCTGCTAAATGGTCTTTCCTGTCCCCTGGCTCTGTTGATAATTATTGAGTTTGCACTAATGTTCACATTTATTTAAGTTTGATTATTAATGTTTGCACATGTGACCATTCTGCTAATTGTTGATTGCTCATGGCTGTTTGCACTATTGTCTTGTAAATTGCTGGCTGCTGTTGCTGTTGTCTGTTATGGTATTGTCCTGTGTTTTATGCTCGGCATTGAAACCACAATCAGTTCTGGTCCATTTCACATACTGGCAATAAAGTGGTTCTGATTCTAATTTGTGAGTCTGTGGAATGTCCCTGATGTATCTGCCTCCACCACCACCTGGAACTTCAAACAAATTACTTACTTTTCCATCTCAGGTCGATTTGCTTTATTTCAGAATTGTACCCTCAGACCTATAGTTTACTCTGGCTGGATCTCTTTGGATGGCCAAAGTCAAAGTCGAGTTATTGTCCTCTGCCCAAGTCCACGTGTGCACAGGTGCAATGAAAAACCCACAGCACGGACAGAGAGAATGATTGTCTCTTTTCGTCAATGCGCGTGAAAACACACAGTGAGATGTGACATTTGTGTCAGCGATTAACACACTGTCCGAAGATGTGCTGGCAGTCAGACCCCACAAGTGTCACCACGCCTCCGGCACCAAAGTAGCAAAACCACAACTCACCAACCCTAACCGGTACATCTTTGGAAAGTGGGAGGAAACCAGTGAGAACGTACAAAATCCTTACCGACAGCGGCGGGAATTGAACTTCAGTCTTATGCAAGTAATCAACATTCACCAGAAAAACAAATTAAAGACATGATGCACATGATTTTTTTCTTTACAAGAAAGGACACATGTAAATCAACAAGAAGTCCATTTGAGTGTCAAGTGGCCAAAGCAGTCATCATGCTGCTGAACTCGAGCAGTTAGCAACGTGCCACTTTATGTCTTTTCCATGATTTAGGAATCCTGCAATCGCTGCCAAGATTCACTCGCGCTATTAAATGATTACGGAAGTTCAAAAATGCGGAGCAAATTAATTTTCATTTGCAGTTGCTGGTTTGAAAAGTAAACGATGGAAGAAGATGTTTCACATCAGCCCGATTCACATACTGATGGATCACCCAGCAAACAGGTTATATTTCATGTTGACAGAACAAAGTTGCATTCAAGTTAGCTTCAGCAAACTGACAACATCAAACCATCAATGATTTAAATGCAGCATTGACTTTTAATAACATATTGAATATTCACAAAGTTCCAGGCAGAAACTTACTGACACAGCCTATAAAGAAGCTTTGGATGAAATGGCTTCAGATCTTACGGGGTGGCATGTTAACGTGGCAGTGAGAGTAATCAGTTTACCGTGCCAGTGATCACCAGTAAGGTTCTAGTTCAAGCACAGCCAGAGACTATTTCCCAGGGCAGAAGTAGCTAACAGAAGGGGCATTGGAGGGATGTCAGAGGTAAGTTTGTTTTACACGAAGAGTCGTGGGTGCATGAAAAACCCTGCCAGGGATGGACATAGAGCCAGATACGTTTAAGAACATCTTAGATAGGCACACGGATGAAGAAAAAATGGGAGCTATATGAGAGGGAAGGGTTAGATTGGTCTTGGAGTAGGTCACAGTGTTGCCACAACATCGTGGGCTGAAGGGGCTGTATGATTCTGCACTTTTCCACATCCTTCGTGCATTCTATGATTCCTGCCGCTGTCTGTAGGAGTTTTACCTTCTCCCCGTGACCGCGTGGGTTTCCTCCGGGTGCTCCGGTTTCCACCCACTTTGTACAGATATACAGTACTGTGCAAGAGTTTAGGCACATGTACATAGCTAAGCACAGTATTTGTCACCGTGGAGCGGAGAATGAGTTTGTAAATCTGTCGTGAACAAAGGATGTCGGGAACTGCGAGGGTGGGGGTTGGCGGCGTTACAGGTGCCGGGGCAGAAGTGTACAGTATCAGACACACCCAGCCCTGAGACACCAGGCAAGGTCATTTGATTCCACACAATTGGTTTATTGATCATTACAGAATGTCTCTCTGGTGCTTCCAGCTCCCTTCCCCCTCCCTTCCCCTTTTCCCAACTATAATCCCCTCTCTCTGTCCCCTTCCCACTCTCAGTCCACAATAGAGACCCAGATCAGAATCAGGTTTATCATCACTCACATATGACATGAAATCTGTTCATTTTTTGTGGCAATACTGTGCAATACATAAAATTACTACAGTACTTGTGCAAGAGACAGGCACCCCAGCTGTGTATATGCGCCTAAGGCTTTTGCACAGGACTGTAAGTTTTTGACGTGTTATGTTAGAGTCAGAAGTGTAGTGGACACTTGTGGGCTGCCCCCAGTACAGTCGTTGCTGATGCGATTTGACACAAACAATACATCTAACCACACGTTTCACTGTTCATGTGACAGGTAAAACACGTCTCTGAGTTCTGTTGGCGTTCGAGGGATGCAGGTGCTCCCTGTGACGTGATTCAAGCTGCCACCCTGTCCCGTGACTTGCAGTGTCACACCACAGTTCTCGTTTGGAATGGGATTGACTGGACAACGTCCCCTCAGAGATGTCATCACCAACTGCGACTCATTTTACACACCTTCTTTGTACTCCACAGCTCTTCCCCACAGCCTGTTTCGCTGGAGAATTAATGCTGTTTTTATCTGGTATTTTTGAGCTTTCTAAACGGTTTTAAACAGACTCCAAACGCGATTCTGTTTGCTGTGACAATTGACTTTTGAAAATCACTGACTTTGATAAAAATAAAACCCCAGATATGAGTGTTCCTGAGCGATCCACATCCCCACTATTACTCAATCACGTAAACACAGTGGTGTTGGTATTCACCCTGTTCTCTTAATGAGACAATCACCAGTCTAGCAATGACATAGTTATAAAACTCAGATATCATTTAAGGCTCCCATTTATTTCTTTATCTTTCAGTCTATTTATGCATCTATTCATCTATCGATTTGGTATGGCACCAGCCTCCGTTGCTCAGATTTGACCGTGGATTTTGCATCCCAGCTCCCTACACGATACCAAGTCGGGTCAGTAGGGTACGGAGGGCAGGCTGTTCCGCATGTAGCAGTCTCTCTCTCTCTCTACACAGCTGACAAATCCAAAGGAACCAGCTGCCAACCGCGGCTGACAAGCCCCATCTGCCCGAAGCGACTGGTTTTAAGGTGCTAGTATCCCATTTTTGCCCCTTCTCCTGTCAGTAGAAACGGTTCTGACAGGCTTTGTAGCTAAGCCACATGTGAAGGCCGGGAGCTGGACTTGGTTGTCAGAGGCTGTTTGAGATGCACGCCACTGGGAGCATTTAATAGGTCGTGGGAGCTTGTCCACATTACCACCTCAGCAGTGACAACTTTAAGGAACCAGAAGTAAATTGTCTGATTTATTTATTATCATGTGTACATGGAAGCATGCGGTGAAATGCATTGTTTTGTGTTAACAACCAACACAACCAAGGCTCAGCTGGTGTCACCACACATTCTGACACCAACGTAGCGCACCCACAATGCTCGGCAGAACAACAGCAGCAGCAAACAACTCCCTTTCCTCCCACCCGCCCGCTCACACACAGACCGGCTGCCTCGGGAGAACTTGGCTCCATACTCTCAGACATTGTGTCTGGACTTACAGATGCAGACATCAAAGTTCAAAGTTTAGAGTTCAAAGTACATATGTCACCATATACAACCCTGAGATTCATTTTCTTGTGGGCATTCACAGTAAATACAAGAAACACAATAGGATCAATGAAAGACCACACCCAACAGGTTGGACAAACAACCAATGTGCAAAGAGAAACCCTACAAAAAGGGAAAGAGAAATATTAATAATAATAATAAATAAGCAATAAATATTGAGAACATAAGATGAAGAGTCCTTGAAAGTGAGTCCATGGATTGTGGGAACAGTTCAGTGATGGGGTGAGTGAAGTTGAGTGAAGTTATTCCCTCTGGTTTGGGAGCCTGATGGTTGAGGGATAATAATTGTTCTTGGATCTGGTGGTGTGAGTCCTGAGGCTCCTGTACCACCTTCCTGATGGCAGCAGTGAGAAGAAAGCATGGCCTGGATGGTGGATGCTGCTTTCCTACGACAGCATTCCATGTAGATGTGCTCAACGGTGCGGAAGCCTTTGACCTCTGGACTCTCTGACTCAGGGCTTTGATTATGAAGAGTCTCGGCCCAAAACGTTGAATGTTTGTTCCCATCCATAGCTGCTGCCTGACCTGCTGAGTTCCTCCAGCATTTTGCATGCCTTGCTTTCAACTGTCAGGCCTCGACTTACGGACTTGCCAACTTCAGTCTTTGACCTCTATATTGACCCCAGGACTCGCCGACTTTGGAACTCCAGGCTTTAACTTCTGGACGTGCATGAACTCACACAGCAGCTCTTGTTTGTGTTAACATACATTGGTCATGTTTGGTTATGTACATTGCTGCTGAGAACTAACATTTCTGGCATTTATGCCCCGTGTATGCCTAGTAATAAACCTGAACTTTCTTCAGGTAATGCAAAATGCATAAAAACTTTTTAGGCCTGATCACTGACGACTATTTTACAAGTTTAATTAATTAATCATCAACCAACCATATCTGAATACCAATGAATACAGCCAAACGAAAGCATTCCTACAGAGCCAAGATGCAAAACGCAATACTAACAGTCATACACAGCACAAAGCACATACAAGATAGCAGTAAACATACAGTCACACAGAAAAATACATAATATAGCACAAGTCCCTGAATGGCAGGTCCTGTAAATTTGAAGTTCAAAGTACACTTTTATCAAAGTATGTATACAGTTTGCATCCCGGAGAATTGTCCTCCCACAGGTAGCCACAAAACAAAGAAATACCATGGAAGCAGTTCAGAGAAAACATTGAACACCCGAGGGGTGAGAAAAAGAGCAAATCGCGCAAGCAGTAAAAAGAGAGCAAATAACGCAGAATATTAACCATCAAACTGCAGAGTCCCCAAAACAATCCAGGAGCCACAGCCACTGAGTCAATCCGGAGAGTGCAGTGTCAATGACTGCAGGCCTCAGCCACTGAGCCAGTTCCATACCAAAGCGCCTCGATCAAATTGCGCAAATGGCAAAAAAACGAGTATCCAGAAACACATGGAACATGAACTGCAGAGTCTTCCAACTGTGGAACGCATTCGATGCTGAGGACATTAAACATTGAACTGCAGAGTCCCCCAAAAAAAGAGTTCCACAGCCATAAGCCACATTGAGGTGATAGAACCTGCGCTTTTCTCTGCCAGCATCCAGAGGGAAACAGGTCAAATGCAGGCAGATGACGCTGAACATCAGCGTGTCTTCCACTCTCATCCTCAATACTTTAACCTGTGAGGAGAAATGGAACCGACAATGGGTTCATATTATGCCATTAGGAAACGGTGACCACACACTTTGCTTTCAACCTTGCTGAACTCCCCACGTAATAGCAAAATCGCTCAGTCGGCCCAAAAATACATAATCAAAATGGAAATTACAGGAGAAGAAGCATATTTCAAAGAAAAAGAAGAATTTTTGTGAGCTGTCTGCAGGATGTGCTTGGGTGTTACAGGCAAGAACAAGCAGTCCACACACTATTGTTGCACAATACCCACAAGAAAAATTAGTGAGTAGATATCTGTAAAGAACAGTGAAGGAAAAACACATGAAATTATTTGAGAATTGATTGGATGTTATAATCTGTCTGGAGGTTGTTCTTAATGGAAAATCTTCAAACAAACACCTGATCTCCTCATTAATGTGATGAGATGTTATTTGCAACTCAAACTTTCATCCCGGGATATCTATTATTCTATGTATAAACCACAATTAGATTTCAGCCCGTAAATCATTCCAGTGTATCGGTTAATCGATGTATATAGCTTTGGTTACCTACCTACAGGAAAGATGGAAATAAGGTTGAAAGTATACAGAGAAAATTTACAAGGATGTTGCCAGCACAAACACAAGAAAATCTGCAGATGCTGGAAATCCTGAGCAACACACTCAAAATGCCGGAGTATTTCAGCAGGCCAGGCAGCATTGATGGAAAAGGGTACAGTCGACGTTTTGGGCCAAGACCCTTCAGCAGGACTCACAAGGATTTTGCTGGGTTACAAGGAAAGATTGAATAGTTTAGGATTTTATTGAGAGATTTGATAGAGGTATACAAAGTTATGAGTGGTGCATACGAGTAGAAGTTTGTATAGGCACGTACAGTATATGACAGGACTATGGTCTGGGTGCAGGCTGATGGGACTAGACAGTTTAAGTAGTTCAGCATGGACTTGATGGGCCGAAGGGCCTGTTTCTGTGCTGTACTTTTTCTATGTCTATGTCTCTATATATTACCGCTCCTGAACCCCAGGATTAGGTCCTAGCTTGTAACTTACTGCAAGGTATCTGTTATTTGTGAAGTATCCTTAGCCCTTGATCAAGGTATGCAACTGTCACCGCATACTATGGTGAGATTCATTTTCTCGCAGGCATCTACAATAGAATAAAGAATCAATAAAAAAGAACTACATACAAAGGCTGACAAACAACCACTGTGCAAAAGTAAACAAACAAATGAATAAATTAATAAATAAATAAATCACACTGAGAACATGAGTTGTCGAGCCGTGAAAGTGAGTTTGTAGGTTGTGGAGTCAGTTCAGAGTTGGGATGAGTGAAGTTAGCCACATTGGTTCACAGGCCTAATGGTCGAGGGGTGATAATTGTTCCTGAACGTGGTGATGTGGGGACCTGATCAGAATCAGAATCAGGTTTATTATCACCGGCATGTGACGTGAAATTTGTTAACTTAGCAGCAGCAGTTCAATGCAATGCATAATCTAGCAGAGAGAGAAAAAATAATAATAAATAAAATAAAATATAATAATAAACAAGTAAATCGATCATGCACATTGAACAGATTTTTAAAAATGTGCAAAAACAGAAATACTGTATATTAATGTATTCTAAAGAAAAGTGAGGTAGTGTCCAAAGCTTCAATGTCCATTTAGGAATCGGATGGCAGAAGGGAAGAAGCTGTTCCTAAATCGCTGAGTGTGTGCCTTCAGGCTTCTGTATCTCCTACCTGATGGTAACAGTTAGAAAAGGGCATGCCCTGGGTGCTGGAGGTCCTTAATAATGGACACTACCTTTCTGAGACACCACTCCTTAAAGGTGTCTTGGGTACTTTGTAGGCTAGTGCCCAAGATGGAAGTGACTAGATTTACAACCTTCTGTAGCTTCTTTTGGTCCTGTGCAGTAGCCCCTCCATACCAGACAGTGATTCAGCCTGTCAGAATGCTGTCCATGGTACAACTATAGATGTTTTTGAGTGTATTTGTTGACATACTAAATCTCTTCAAACTCCTAATAAAGTATAGCCACTGTCTTGCCTTCTTTATGACTACATCGATATGTTGGGACCAGGTTAGATCCTCAGAGATCTTGACACCCAGCAACCTGAAGCTGCTCACTCTCTCCACTTCCGATCCCTCTGTGAGGATTGGTATGTGTTCCTTCATCTTACCCTTCCTGAAGTCCACAATCAGCTCTTTCGGTCTACTGACATTGAGTGCCAGGTTGTTGCTGTGGCACCATTCCACTAGTTGGCATATCTCACTCCTGTATGCCCTCTCGTCACCACCTGAGAATCTACCAACAATGGCTGTATCTTCAACAAATTTATAGATGGTATTTGAGCTATGCCTAGCCACACAGTCATGGGTATAGAGAGGTAGAGCAGTGGGCTAAGCACACACCCCTGATGGTTGAGGGGTGATAACTGTTCCTGAACCTGGTGGTGTGGGACCTGATGGTTGAGGGGTGATAACTGTCCCTGAACCTGGTGGTGTGGGACCTGACGGTTGAGGGGTGATAACTGTCCCTGAACCTGGTGGTGTGGGACCTGGTGGTTGAGGGGTGATAACTATTCCTGAACCTGGTGATGTGGATCCTGACGGTTGAGGGGTGATAACTGTTCCTGAACCTGGTGGTGTGGGACCTGATGATTGAGGGGTGATAACTATTCCTGAACCTGGTGGTGTGGGACCTGATGGTTGAGGGGTGATAACTGTCCCTGAACCTGGTGGTGTGGGACCTGATGGTTGAGGGATGATAACTGTTCCTGAACCTGGTGGTGTGGGACCTGACGGTTGAGGGGTGATAACTGTTCCTGAACCTGGTGGTGTGGGACCTGACGGTTGAGGGGTGATAACTGTCCCTGAACCTGGTGGTGTGGGACCTGAGGCTCCTGTACATCCTTCCCAATTGTAGCAGTGAGATGAGAGTATGGCCTGGGTGGTGGGGGTCCCTGATGATGGCTGCAGCTTTCCTGTAGCAGAACTCTGAATAGATGTGCTCAGTGGTGGGAAGGCTTTCCCCGTGATGGACTGACCCTCTCCTCACCCTTCTGACATTACTCATTTTGTATCAGTGATGGAGACATGTGAGTGTTATTGTTCGTGATTGAAGATTCAAGATCGTTTATTGTCATTCTTCAGTATATGAGGGTAAAGGAGAATCAAATGATCGTTACTCTGGATCTGATACAGCATTAAAAACACAATAAGCATTAAAATACAGTATTAAAAACACACAATGAGCATTAAAATACAGCATTAAAAACACACAATGAGCATTAAAATACAGTATTAAAAACACACAATGAGCATTAAAATACAGTATTAAAAAAACACAATGAGCACTCAGAACACAATAAATATGACATTTGATGTTTTTCTTTGAATGGGTTGGTTTCACGGTCCCTTTTTGTTCTGTGACTGTCTGCAGGGAAGACAAACCTCAGGGTCATATGCATACTTTAATAATAGATGTACTTTGAATCTTTGAATCCAATATCTGCGTGTCCACGTCCGAATACTGTACCAGTTTGTGTGAGACTGGAGTGTGAAGACGGCAGGACTGTCTCGAGGTTGGAGGACGGGTGTCTGTGAGTGGAGGGAGGGGTGGGGGGCTTGTGTGGGTGGTGGGTGGAGTGAGTGAGGGAGGGGTGGGGGGCTTGTGTGGGTGGTGGGAGAAGGGAGTGAGTGGAGGGAGGGGTGGGGGGCTTGTGTGGGTGGTGGGTGGAGTGAGTGAGGGAGGGGTGGGGGGCTTGTGTGGGTGGTGGGAGAAGGGAGTGAGTGAGGGAGGGGTGGGGGGCTTGTGTGGGTGGTGGGTGGAGGGAGTGAGTGAGGAGTGGGGCGCTTGTGTGGGTGGTGGGTGGAGGGAGTGAGGGAGGGGTGGGGGGATTGTGTGGGTGGAGTGAGGGGTGGGGGGCTTGTGTGGGTGGTGGGTGGAGTGAGGGAGGGAGGGAGGGGTGGGGCGCTTGTGTGGGTGGTGGGTGGAGTGAGGGAGGGAGGGAGGGGTGGGGGGCTTGTGTGGGTGGAGTGAGTGACGGAGAGAGGGGTGGGGGGATTGTGTGGGTGGAGGGAGGGGTGGGGCGCTTGTGTGGGTGGAGTGAGGGAGGGAGGGGGGGTGGGGGGCTTGTGTGGGTGGAGTGAGTGAGGGAGGGAGGGAGGGGTGGGGGGCTTGTGTGTGTGGAGTGAGTGACGGAGAGAGGGGTGGGGGGATTATGTGGGTGGAGTGAGTGAGGGAGAGAGGGAGGGGTGGGGGGCTTGTGTGGGTGGAGTGAGTGAGGGAGAGAGGGGTGGGGGGCTTGTGTGGGTGGAGTGAGTGAGGGAGAGAGGGAGGGGTGGGGGGCTTGTGTGGGTGGAGTGAGTGAGTGAGGGAGGGAGGGGTGGGGGGCTTGTGTGGGTGGAGTGAGTGAGTGAGGGAGGGAGGGAGGAAGGGGCTTGTTGGAGACGAGTGTGTAGACGGCAGACTGTCTCGAGGTTGGAGGACGGGTGTCTGTGAGTGGAGGGAGGGGTGGGGGGCTTGTGTGGGTGGAGTGAGTGAGGGAGGGAGGGAGGGGTGGGGGGCTTGTGTGGGTGGAGTGAGTGAGGGAGGGAGGGAGGGAGGAAGGGGCTTGTGTGAGACTGGAGTGTGTAGACGGCAGACTGTCTCGGAGTGGAGGGTTGATTAGCTGTAGTGTTGTTGCTGAGTTGACCTGCTGTGTTGTTCTGCCGAGCGCTGGGGATACGCAGGGTCGGCACCGGACTTGCGGGCTGCCCCCAGCGCACCAAGGGCTGCGTTGTGTGTTAAGGCAAACGACACATTTCACCTACACTTCAGTACATTTGCTAAATAAGCCTGGAACTTGAATGTTAAGATTAGCTGATATACATAAGCGGGTTGTATGCGCATAAAGTGACGTTATGTTCAGATGCCCCAGCACCTAAGGTGGCTCTGACAGGAAATGATAAAGTAACAGTTCTCCAATACTTGTTGAGACCTCCATGGTTTAAATGTTTTTTCTGGCCGCTCTATTTCACAGGACTTGACAGCGACTACTTAGTGACCTTGGGGTAATGATACCAGAGCGCAAACCGGGTCTGTGGCGCCTGTACTGCGTAAAAGCACCGCGCTCGCAGACAAACCTGCGCTCACCACATCAGGCTGACACTGGAAGACAAAACAGAATAAATCTGCCCCATAAAGTCCATCACGTAGGTTAAAAATGATCACATACAACTGAGTGATCGCAAAGTGTGAAAGTGATATGATTAAATAACAGATACAACTCCGTCTCGCAGTTCAGCACTTCATCAAAAATGCTCAATTACAATTTAACTCAGTCTCCGTATTCTTTAGTCTACATATAAACCATTCAGACCTGTTGATTAATTCCGACTGCTAATGATTCTGGGATTTACTATTCTTCACATAAATCACTTGAATGCTCGAACAACAATCTGCAATTACGCAGCGCACAAACATCTCAGGAGAATGATCAGTAAAAATATGTCACCAAGACACTACGGGAGGTGATCAAAATTGCCACCGCCGCTGATGGCTTTGGGGAAGTTTAAGGAGATATTTCTCGAGCTTGTGGTCCTGTTGTGTACTGAGCACATTTACAAAGGAGCGCTGCCACGAGAAAGAAGCATCTATCATCAGGAAACCACCATCCAGGCCTTGCTCTCTTCTCGCAACTACCATCAGGCAGGAGATACGGGAGCCTTGCGCCCCACACCACCAGGTTCAGGAACAGTCACCTCTCAACCATCAGGTCCCACACCACCAGGTTCAGGAACAGTTATCACCTCTCAACCATCAGGTCCCACAGCACCAGGTTCAGGAACAGTTATCACCCCTCAACCATCAAGACCCACACCACCAGGTTCAGGAACAGTTATCACCCCTCAACCATCAGGTCCCACACTACCAGGTTCAGGAATAGTTATTACCCCTCAACCATCAGGTCCCACACCACCAGGTTCAGGAACAGTTATTACGTCTCAAACATCAGGTCCCACACCACCAGGTTCAGGAACAGTTATCACCCCTCAACTATCAGGTCCCACACCACCAGGTTCAGGAACAGTTATTACCTCTCAACCATCAGGTCCCACACCACCAGGTTCAGGAACAGTTATCACCCCTCAACCATCAGGTCCCACACCACCAGGTTCAGGAACAGTTATCACCCCTCAACCATCAGGTCCCACACCACCAGGTTCAGGAACAGTTATCACCCCTCAACCATCAGGTCCCACACCACCAGGTTCAGGAACAGTTATCACCCCTCAACCATCAGGTCCCACACCACCAGGTTCAGGAACAGTTATTACCTCTCAACCATCAGGTCCCACACCACCAGGTTCAGGAACAGTTATCACCCCTCAACCATCAGGTCCCACACCACCAGGTTCAGGAACAGTTATCACCCCTCAACCATCAGGTCCCACACCACCAGGTTCAGGAACAGTTATCACCCCTCAACCATCAGGTCCCACACCACCAGGTTCAGGAATAGTTATCACCCCTCACCGTCAGGCTCCTGAACTAGCGTGGAAAACTTCACTCTCCTCAACGCTGAACTGATTCCGCAACCTACAGACTCACTTTCAAGGACTCACGTTTTCAGTATTATCTATTTACTTCTTTATTTTATAGGTACAGTTTGTCTTGTTTTGCACATCGTTGTGTGTCAGACTTTGCAATTTGGACTGGACTGTATCCATCACTTTTTCTAGGCTTTTCCGTTCAATATTTCGGTGTACATGTGACAAAGCTAATCGTTTTAAAATCTTTTTTAAAATTGGAATGAAACCGGGCTTCTGGACTGCCACAATTCAGAAAAGATAAATCAATAGGTTTTTAAAGATAGAATTGAATGACATTCCCAATCTTACATACCGGTCTTTCAACTTGTACACAAGGCCCGTCTCCAAGTGCCCTCGAGGTCTGTATGCAAGTAATGAAATGAAACTACTAGAGGAATTTTCAGTGACATTTGTATGGCAGAAGAGTGTAATCAATTTCAATACCTTTCTATGTAACTGACAATGTCTGCTCAAGTAAAGATGAAGTGCAGTTGACTCATAATTAGCTTCTGTTTGTGGTGGCAAAAGGCCTTCAACTTTCACCTCAGTGGCATGTAATTAATAAACTTGATTTGCTTCCTCGTTTGAATGGTGATGGATACGCTCGAAACTGAACTATAGAACACTACAGCACAGAAAACAGACCGTTCGGCCCTTCTAGTCTGTGCTGAAACTTTATTCCGCTAGTCCCATTGGCCTGCACCCAGTCCAAAACCCTCCAGACCTCTCCCATCCATGTATCTATCCAATTTATTCTTAAAACTTAAGAGTGAGCCCACATTTATCACATCAGGTGGCAGCTCGTTCCACACTCCCACCACTCTGAGTGAAGTTCCCCCTAACCTTTCGCCTTTCAGCCTAAAGCCATGTCCTCTTGTATTTATCTCTCCTAATCTAAGTGGAAAGAACCTATTCACATTTACTCTGTCTATACCCCTCATAATTTTGCAAATCTCTATCAAATCCCCCCTCATTCTTCTACAGTCCAAGGAATAAAGTCCTGACCTGTTCAATCTTTCCCCATAACTCAACTCTTGAAGACCCGGCAACATCCTAGTAATTCGTCTCTGTACTCTTTCAATCTTACTGATATCCTTCCTATAGTTAGGTGACCAGAACTGTACACAATACTCCAAATTTGGCTTCACCAATGTCTTATACAACCTCACCATAACATCCCAACTCAATACTTTGATTTATGAATGCCAGGATGCCAAAAGCCTTCTTTACAACCCTGTCTACCTGTGACACCACTTTCAGGGAATTATGTATCTGAATTCCCAGATCCCTTTGTTCCTCTGCACTCCTCAGTGCCCTACCACTTACTGTGTATGTCCTACCTTGATTTGTCCTTCCAAAATGCAACACCTCACACTTGTCTGCATTAAGTTCCATCTGCAATTTTCTGGCCCATTTTTCCAGTTGGTCCAGATCCCTCTGCAAGCTTTGAAAGCCTTCCTCGCTGTCCACAACACCTCCAATCTTAGTGTCATCAGCAAACTTGCTGATCCAATTTACCTCATTATCATTTAGATCATTGATATAGACAACAAACAACAATGGTTCCCAGCACAGATCCCCTAGGCACACCAGTTGTCACAGGCCTCCAGTCTGAGAAGCAATCATCCACTACCACTCTGTCTTCTCCCACACAGCCAATTTCGAATCCAGTTTACAACCTCTCCATGGATACCTAGTGTCTGAACCTTCTGAACTAACCTCCCATGTGGGACCTTGTCAAAGGCCTTACTAAAGTCCATGTAGACAACATCCACAGCCTTTCCTTCATCTACTTTCTTGGTAACTTCCTCAAAAAACTCTACAAGATTCATTAAACATGATCTACCATGCACAAAGCCACGCTGACTATCCTTAATCAGCCCTTGACTGTCCAAATACTTGTATATCCGATCTCTCAGAACACCTTCCAATAATTTACCTACTACTGACGTCAGGCTCACCGGCCTGTAATCATCTAATTTTTATCGAAGCACCGTAGAAAGCATTCTCCTAGGGTGCTTCACAACCTGGTATGGAAGTTGTCCTGTCCAAGACCAGAAGAAGCTGCAGAAGATCGTGAACACGGTGCAGCACATCACACAAACCAATCTTCCATCCTTGGACTCACTTTACACCGCACGATGTCGGAGCAGTGCTGCCGGGACAATCAAGGACACGACCCACCCAGCCAACACACTTTTCATCCCTCTTCCCTCGAAGAGAAGGCTCAGGAGCTTGAAGACTCATACGAGCAGATTTGGGAACAGCTTCTTTCCAACTGTGATAAGACTGCTGAACGGATCCTGACCTGGATCTGGGCCGTACCCTCCAAATATCCGGATCTGCCTCTTGGTTTTTTTTTTGCATTATCTTACTTTCCCTTTTCTATTTTCTATTTATAATTTAATTTTTTAATATTTACTATCGATTTGTACTCCAGGGAGCGCAAAGCGCAGAATCAAATATCACTGTGATGATTGTACACTCTAGTATCAATTGTTTGGTGACAATGAAGTAAAGTACCTGGTTTACTTTTGGAGCCTTTTTTAAACAACGGAACAGCATGAGCTACCCTCCAATCCTCCGGCACCACACCCGTGGCTAAGGACATTTTAAATATTTCTGCCAGGGTCCCTGCAATTGCTACACTAGTCTATCTCAAGATCTGAGGAAATATCATGTCAGGCCCAGGGGATTTATCTACCTTTATTCGCTGTAAGGCAGCAAGCACCTCCTCCTCTTTAATCTCTATATGTTCCATGACACTACTGCTTGTTTCCCATCCTTCCATATACACTATGCCAATTTCCTGAGTAAATAATGATGCAAAAAAATTGTTTAAGATCTCCCCCATCTCGTGAGGCTCCACACATAGATGACCACTCTGATCTTCTAGGGGACCAATTTGTCCCTTACTATCCTTTTACTCGTAATATACTTGTAGAAACCCCTCGGGTTTACCTTCACATTATCTGTCAAAGCAACCTCATGTCTTCTTTTTGCCTTCCTGATTTCCTTCTTTAGTATTTTCTTACATTTTCTATACTCTTCAAGTACCTCATTTGTTCTTTGTTGCCTATACCTGCTATACACCTCTCTCTTTTTCTTAACCAGATCACCAATATCCCTTGAAAACCAAGATTCCTATGCCTGCAGGAACATGCAAACTCTGTACTCTCAAAATTTCGCCTTTAAAGGCCTTCCACTTACTGAACACATCCTTGCCAGAAAACAACTTATCCCAATCCACTCTTCCTAGATCCTTTCTCATTTCCACAAAATTGACCCTTCTCCAATTTAGAACCTCAACTCGAGGCACAGACCTATCCTTACCCATAATTAACTTGAAAGTAATGACGTTATGGTCACTAGACCCAAAATGTTTGCCTACACATACTTCTGTCATCTGACCTGTCTGGTTCCCTAATAGGAGATCAAGTATTGCATCCTCTCTCATAGGTACCTCTATATATTGATTCAGAAAACTTTCCTGAACAAATCTGACAAACTGCAAGCCATCTAGCCCTTTCACAGTGTGGGAGTCCCAGTCAATAAGTGGGAAGTTAAAATCCCCTACTATTACAACTTTCTGTTTCTTACATCAGTCTGCTATCTCTCTACAGATTTGCTCCTCCAATTCTCTCTGACTATTGGGCGGTCTATAATACCACCCTATAGTGTAGTCACACCTTTCCCGTTCCTCAGCTCCACCCATATGGCCTCTGTAGACGAGCCCTCCGGGCTGTCCTGTCTACGCACAGCTGTGATATTCTCCCTGACTAGTAATGTCACTCCTCTCCCTTTCATCCCTCCCCCTCCTCATCACGTCTGAAACAACGGAACCCCGGAACAGTAAACTGCCAGTCCTGCCTCTCCTGCAACCAAGTCTCACTAATAGCAATAATGTCGTAATCCCACGTGCCAATCCACGCCCTAATCTCATCTGCTTTACCTACAATACCCCTTACATTGAAAATAGATGCACCTGAGAATATTTCTATCACGCACAAGCCTTGGATTTCTGTCTATAGGTGCAGTCCTCACATGACCTTTATCCTCCTCCACCTCACTATCTGCTCTAACACTCTGGCTCCCCTCCCCCTGCAAATCTAGTTTAAACCCCCCGGAGCAGCACTAGAAAACCTGCCCGCAAGGATGTTAGTCCCTCTCCAGTTCAGGTGCAAACCGTCCTGTTGGAACAGGTCCCACCTTCCCTGGAACAAAGCCCAATTGTCCAGAAACATGAAGCCCGCCCTCCTGCACCATCTCCTTAGCCACGTATTTAGCTGCATTATCTTCCTATTTCTAGCCTCACTAGCACGTGGCACGGGTAGCAATCCTGAGATTGCAACCCTGGAGGTCCTGTCCTTCAACTTTGCACCTAACTCCCTAAACTCTCTTTGCTGGACCTCCTCCTCCTTCCTACCCACGTCATTGGTCCCTACATGGACCACGACATCTGGCTGCTCACCCTTCCTCCTGAGAATACCGAGAACTCAATCCGAGATATCACGGACCCTGGCACCAGGGAGGCAACAGACCATCCGGGATTCTCGATCTCTCCCACAGAACCACTTATCTGTCCCCCTATCACTACTGCTCTCCTCTTTTCCCTCCTTCCTTTCTGAGCTGAGGGTCCCGTCTCGGTGCTAGAGATGTGACCACTACAATTTGTCCCTGGTAGGTCGTCCCCACCAACAGTATCCAAAACGGTATATTTACTGTTGATGGGAATGGCCACAGGGGTGCTCTGCTCATTCTGTCTATTCCCTTTCCCTCTCCTGACAGCCACCCAGCTACCTGCCTCCTGACTTTTAGGGGTGACTATCTCCCTGAAACTCCTACTTCTGCCTCACGAATGATCCGAAGTTCATCCAGCTCCAGATCCCTAACTCGGTTTGTCAGGACCTGCAGCTGGATGCATCTTTTACAGGTGTAGTCATCAGGGACAATTGTGCTGTCCCTGACTTCCCACATACTGCATACGGAGCACTCAACTGCCCTAACTTCTGCCTCCATTACTTATTCCTAAGTTAATTAAATTAATTAAAGGAACTTACCCGGCCTTACCACACTGGGAGCGACCCCGTCCTCAGCCTCTGCTCACCGAAGCCTCTGGAGCCAAAGCCTCAAAGCTCACTCCTACCCTGAGCCACTCGCACACTGGCCGCTCCTCCTCTTCTTCCTCCGGCAGTTTAGACACATCTAGCACTTCAAGGAACTCAAATTCTCAAATATAACCTGGTCTCACGTATAAACTGAATAATAAACTCTTCAATCAGATGTTAATTCTCTTGATGGCCAAACAAAGATTGAATAGAAAACCAAAATAAATTTAAGCCAGACAGCCTCTTGAACGACACGCTTCTTTCAATGTTGTATTGATTACAGCTCAGCAAAACACGCCGGACTGTCTCTGGACTCTCACAGTCACAGAATCCAGTGGGCTGTTTTCCTATTATATAACAGTCTGAGACCTTTTTAACTAGTGGGTGACTAGAAAAATAATGCCTGCCTTTAATTCATTTTTCCAATCCTCCTGCCACTTCTTCTCTATACTTTTTCTAATCCTACTTCTCAATTCTGCTCTGTCTAGGGGAACTCTAATTTCTACTTGCCTGCTCTGTAAGGAAGACTTTGCAATGCCATCCACAATTTCATTTCCCTCCACCCCAGCATCCCCAGGTATCCCTGAAAATCTAACTGCACAACCCATCTTCCCTACTCTGAACAACACTAAGAGAATCTCAATAACTATGATTTATTCCCTTTTATAGACTCTAAGGCAGCAGCAGAATCCAAACAGATGATAGCCCTACGTGGTCGAGAGTCTTCTATCCATCATAAGGCCCAGAGGATTGCTAGTAATTCTGTTGCAAAGATAGAAACACCATCTGAAACCCGGTGACCAATCTTAACTCTAAGTTGAGACACACACATCCCAAATCCTGCCCTACTGCTCTCTGGGTTCCCTGAGCCATCAGTAAAAATCTTCAGATGAGATCCCCATTTGTTATTTAAATACTCATTTGTGATCAATACTGATGAATTTGCTCTGCTTCCTTGAAACTGAAAAAGGAGGAATAGGTCTACTTCTGGTTCTGGAAGGAGCCAAAAAGGGATGGGTGGCAAGCAAATTTGGTCAACTATGTCTTCCTCAGTCAGTTTCAATTTCACAGCCCAGTTATTAACCAAATCTAAAAATGAGTATCTTTTAATTTTTGGTGCTCTGACTTCCCCTGCAAAAGACACTTTGGTGGACAGCTGTAATTGAATCTATTTAGCTTTGCCCAATACTGCAGGCCCAACTGAATTCCTCTTAAATGTAGAGGCACTTCTCCCATCTCCACACATAATGCCGGGACTGATGTTGTTCTAAAAGCTCCACAACAGAGTCTAAGTGCTTTGGACTGCACAGTGTCTAGTTTTCCAAGCACTGCCATAGCAGCGGAACCATAAGCAATACAACCATAATCTATAACTGATCTAATCATAGCTGGATATATTAAGTACATAGTTTCCCGCCCGGCTCCCCAGTTGCATCCAGCAATACTTCTCATAACATTTAAAACTTTCCCACACTTTCCAACTGTTTCATCTATATGAACCCTCCAAGTAAGTCTTTCATCAAACCAGACACCTAAAAACTTGAATACCTTGACTTTTTCTAGTGGAGAATCATATAGACACAATTCACAATCAGGAATCTTTCTTCTAAAGCCAAAAATCATATATTTGGACTTCAAAGCAGAAATCCTGAAACCCTATTTATTAGCCCAGTTTTCAACTGATCTTAGCCTTTTGTACCTGCCTTAATATATACTTGATGTTTCTTCCTCTTTTCCAGATTGCACCATCGTCTGCAAACAATGATTTGCCAAATTCTGTCCCTACCTCAAAGATATCATTTATCATGACATTAAAAAGAACTGGACTAATGACAGCACTAGCAGTTCTGACGAAGGGTTTTGGCCTGAAACGTCGACTGTACCTCTTCCTAGAGGTGCTGCCTGGCCTGCTGTGTTCACCAGCAACTTTGATGTGTGTTGCTTGAATTTCCAGCATCTGCAGAATTCTTCATGTGGACTAATGGCACTTCCTTGAGGGGTACCATTACCTATTTTAACTGACTTGGAGCTTGTTCCGCCTATTCTTACTTGAATTGTCCTTTCCTTAAGGAAATCTTTGATCCAGTTAAACATTCTACCTCTAATTCCCGCATCATAAGAGTTTAATTAATAAGCCATCCTTCCATAGTGAGTCATATGCTCTTTCAATATCTAGAAATACACTTACCATTACTTCTCTATTTTGAAATGATTTTTTAATATTATGATCCGAAAGGGCAACAGATTCCATTGTTGATCTTCCAGTTCTAAAACCATTTTGATAGGCAGCAAAATGTCCCTTATTTTCCAAAATATAAACAAGTCTGTTGATGACCATTCGTTCCATAGTTTTACAAAGCACTGGCGTTAAAGCTATAGCCAATGCGAACTAGGACTAGACGCGTCCTTACCTGGCTTTAAAACTGGAACTACCTCCGCATGCTTCCATTCTACTGGTAATTTTCCTTCTTTCCACACTGAATTAAACAAAGCTAGTATTTCTATTAATACAGAATCATCTAAATGCTTAAGCAATTCATAACACAGTCCATCCCTACCAGGAGAAGTGTTTGAACCTGATTGGACAGCTTCCTGCAATTCCTGAAGGGAGAAAAACAAATTTATGGAGCTATTATCATCCAAGCTCCTGTCCAATTTCCAACTTTCATTTGAGATAATTTCCTTTCTCAAATCACCTTACTCTCCAGAACTGTGTAATGCTTGGAACACCTCCACAAACATCAGCCTTTTCCTTATTGGTTACAGCTTCAATATCTCCTACCAGCAAAGCTGGGATAGATGGTTTCCTATATATCCCTGACATTCTGTGAATGATCGTCCATAGCTGCTCTATAGGTGTCTCAGGGCCCAGGGTTCCACAAAATCTTCTCCATCTATCCCTCTCTGCATTTTTAATTACTCTCCTTGCTACTGCTCTTTCTTTTTTATACTCCATAACATTATCTAACACTGGGTACTTTCTTAATTTCCTGTAAGCTCTATTTCTGTTTCTTACTGCTATATCACAATTTTTATTCCACTACGGAACTAATGCTTGAGCCTTAGGAACATTCCGTAGCGGAATAGTCAACTGAGCAACTTTATGAATTATAGAACAGAGGGATTCATTCCAACCGTCTATGGAGCCCTCGCTATTAATCTCTTCTATTATATCCACAGCTTTCTCCTGGTACTCATCTCAATGGGCCAAAGAAAAAGAAAAATTATACCTAGCAGACCTCTCCTCAACTTCTACTATCAAATTTCTACCAAATAGTCATAGTCATACTTTATTGATCCCAGGGGAAATTGGTTTTCGTTACAGTTGCACCATAAATAATTAAATAGTAATAAAACCATAAATAGTTAAATAGTAATATGTAAATTATGCCAGGAAATAAGTCCAGGACCAGCCTATTGGCTCAGGGTGTCTGACCCTCCCAGGGAGGAGTTGTAAAGTTTGATGGCCACAGGCAGGAATGACTTCCTATGACACTCTGTGTTGCACCTCGGTGGAATGAGTCTCTGGCTGAATGTACTCCTGTGCCCAACCAGTACATTGTGTAGTGGATGGGAGACATTGTCCAAGATGGCATGCAACTTAGACAGCATCCTCTTTTCAGACACCACCATCGGAGAGTCCAGTTCCATCCCCACAACATCACTGGCCTTACGAATGAGTTTGTTGATTCTGTTGGTGTCTGCTACCCTCAGCCTGCTGCCGCAGCACACAACAGCAAACATGATCACACTGGCCACCACAGACTCGTAGAACATCCTCAGCATTGTCTGGCAGATGTTAAAGGACCTCAGTCTCCTCAGGAAATAGAGATGGCTCTGACCCTTCTTGTAGACAGCCTCAGTGTTCTTTGACCAGTCCAGTTCATTGTCAATTCGTATCCCCAGGTATTTGTAATCCTCCACCATGTCCACACTGACCCCCGGATGGAAACAGGGGTCACCGGTACCTTAGCTCTCCTCAGGTCTACCACCAGCTCCTTAGTCTTTTTCACATTAAGCTGCAGATAATTCTGCTCACACCATGTGACAAAGTTTCCTACTGTAGCCCTGTACTCAGCCACATCTCCCTTGCTGATGCATCCAACTATGGCAGAGTCATCCGAAAACTTCTGAAGATGACAAGACTCTGTGCAGTAGTTGAGGTCTGAGGTGTAAAATCTACATAATATAGGATAGTGATCACTTCCTAGTGTGTATCTATCCATAACATCCCATTCCCCAGCCCTAGCTAAGTTTGAGGAAGTGATGGATAAGTCTAAGTGACTACAAGTATTCTTTACAATATTAAATCTCGTAGGCCTTTTGTCATTTAGCAGTACCATGTTGTATTTATCTAGAAACTCCTCTATTACCACTCCATTACTATCTTTACTTTCACTACCCCATATAGGATTATGGGCATTGAAATCTCCAACCCAGATTACTGGGGATCTTACCTTATTCATAATTTCATCCAAATCTGATAACATTATATTACCTGGATTATAAAATTTAATCAAAGTTGTTTGACCACGAGAGCTCCAAACCTCCACAGCCACAATTTCAAGGTTAGATTTAAAATCAAGTCTTCTGAACTGGAGTCCTGTTTTCATGAGGGTTGCACACCCTCCACCAGATTTACCTGTTCTGTCTCAAACCATCATATTCAGGGATCACAAAATCTAAATGAGGTTTTAACCATGTATCTTGTATACAGATCAAATCAGGCTCATCTTTAAAAGTTCCAACAAATCTTTTTAATTCTTGACCATTTGCAGTTAAACTTCTTGCATTCCATTGTAATGTTAAAAACATCCAAATACTAATTATTGGCCTCTTCATCCACATAAAGCTCCTCTGTACTCTCTGATCCCGACAACTGGGAAGTATTCAGTGATTGTTTGTCTGTTATATGCTCATGTAATTTTTCCGGTGAAATCTGTTTTATATCAAGGAATCTCTCTGCAGCTCCAACAACTACTTTTATCATATCCAACCTCTTGGCTATAGTTTTAGCCCCGGCCAGTACATCAACAACAAATGCCAAAAAAGACTCTTTAGTCATCAACAACATGCCTGAAGGAACCATGGTTGGAGAACTCGGAATGAACTGACTCCCCATCAATCCAATCTTTTCTTTACTTATCCTTTGCTCTCTATCAACTTTCTTTACTGCTTCAGCATATGATATTTTTTGTTGGATACTAACATCCAGAATCTGCTTTGCCTTACTAAAATACTCACATCCTCTGAACGCCGCTATATGGTCCCCTCCACAGTTACTGCATTTAGGCACTGCTGCCTTATATGCTTTAATATCATGATCCTCTCCACATTTCACACATCTTCTTTTACCTCGACATGAACCAGCAACATGTCCAAATCTCTGGCAATTATAATAGCGCAAGGGAGGTCTAATATATTCTCTAACTTGATAAGACATGCACCCAAGATAGACTCTAGTTGGAAGAACATCACCTGCAAAAACCAGAAGAACAGGAGAATCCCAATTACCACCTTTTCTCAATTTTAATCATTTGGCTTCAATCACTCAACCACCTTTAATATTGTCCAAAATTTCCTTTTCAGTCATGCCAGACCAAATACCATACACTACCCCTTTAACTCCCTTCCTTTCTTTCAGAGCAATACACTCCACTTTCACAACCAATTTTCCCACCATTTTAACACTGTTATATTGGTCAATATCTTTGCAACAAACTTTCAGCAATCCATTAGACAAAATCTTGGCCTGGAATCCTTTACCTATTTGGTTCTCTGATGCTGCTGACAATTTCAAAGGATTAAGGGCTCTAAATCCTCCTTCCTCTTCCTTCTGACCTTTAATTTTATACAGAACTATAAATTCCTCCAATTCACTCATTTCCTTTCAATTTGTTGTCCCCCATTACTTCAGGTCTTTCACTTGATGCACCCCTTTTTTGGCTACCTTTACTTCTGGAGTATTCTACAGTCTCCCATCCTCCTCCTTCAATCTCAACCCCCCCCCCTCCCTTTTGCAGCCATAGGCTACAAACTAACCCTTTCCAAACTACTAGGCTGAATCTGGGTAAGATATTTCCAACTTCCTTGCACTCAGGAACCTCTCAACCCTGCCCCTCCTGCCCTGGCCAAAACCAACACAATTCCCAAACTCAGATCCTCATTCTTGGCTCCTCTGTCTGTCTGTCTGTCTGTATCTTGTTTTACAGCAGTTGGCATCCAGCTTAATGGTGCATTACCGCCACCCTCTGCTCCATAATGTGCACTAGACATACATTCTAAATCCCTTCACCCAATCGCGTGCACACACACACACAAACCTACACTTCACCCTCCCATCTTTGACCATCCTAGTATCCTATTCCTGTTTATTTGTCATATTCTATAAAAAACCCCTGTACCCCTTAAAAACACTAAAAATACCCGGACTTGTGCTCTCTCACCCATGCCCAGCAACCCTTTAAATGTGAATTCCTGCATCCTCAACTCCCTTAATTTATTTCTCATCATCTCTCTCTGTATCCCATACTTCCTGCAATACAAAACTACATGTTCTACTGACTCTTCTTCCTGACATTCCTCACACAATCCTGTCTGGTGTTTCCCTATCATTTTCAATGTTTTATTCTTGGCTCCTCTTCAGTTACCCCTCCTTTTATTTGTCCCTGCCAATTATCTCAAGTACTCACGCCCTCTAATCAACTAATCAACACTCTGTTTAACCCTTCAGTTCCCCTCCATGCTCCTTTTAAAACACACTCACCTCAGCTCCTCAGCCACTTCCCAGCACTCAGTGCTCTCCCGAGCCCCCGGCTCCTCCTCCTGGGGCGATGGTCCCGCGATCACACTGCATTAAACTTCTCCAAGCTGACACTTTAACTCTACTGATGCTGAAAAGATAAGTTTGTCAAATTACCAGAGCAAGACTTGCAGTTTCAAGTAATTATTTTATTTATTTATTGAGATACAGCGCAGAATAAGCCCCTCTTGCCTTCGAGCCACGCCATCCAGCAATCCCCCAATTTAATCTTAGCCTAACCTGTCATGAATCTGTTGGTCAGGGCATGAAGGGATATGGGGGAAAGGCAGCAGACTAGGGCTGCGAGGAAAATTGGATCCGCCATAATGAAATGTTGGAGCAGACTCGATGGGCCAAATGGCCTATTTCTGCTCCTATATCTTATGACAACCCGTCTCAGAGTACTGAAATGTTACGTTTATCCAGTTATGTTATATGGCTCAGAATGTTGGACAATATCTAGTAACATGAGGAAACGAACTGAAGCAGCAGGGATGTGGTTTTTGAGGAGGATGCAAAGAATATCATGGACGAAACGAATATCTAACGAGAATGGCATGAACAGAGCAAACACAAAAAGAGAAATAATGTATGAGATCATGAAAAGGCAATGTAACTTCATTGGACATGTGATTAGGAAAGAGGAGTTAGAATGCACGGTAATTATGGGAAAGATTGAAGGGAAGAAAGCAGGAAGAAGACAAAGACAAATGATGATGGAGACAGCAGCCAGAGAACTGGAAATGAATACCAATGAATTGATCCACTTGACCCGAAACAGGAGTGTGTGGGCCATGGCAGTCAAAGCTCAAACTGGGCACGGCACTTGATGATGACGACGATGTTGATGATGATGATGATGATGATGATGATGGTGATGATGGTGATGATGATGATGATGATGATGATGATGATGATGATGATGATGATATCTTATGGCTATGTTTTGTAACTTCAAAACATTAAACTAATTCAAGGAAAGCACAGTTTGGAAAGTGGGCCTGACTTTGTCTTTACTTTAAGCAAGGTGTGCACGTATCACGTGATGATGTAGGCAATTAACATATTTTTAGATATGACCCGTAGGTAATTATTTAACCAAACAAGAATGCTTATCAATCAATATATATCTACAAGATTACTAAAATATTATTGAAATATTAAATACACAACATAATCACCAGACAATTTACAATGACCAATTAATCTTTGGACTGTGGGAGGAAACTGGAGCCCTTGGAGGAAACCCATATGGTCACAGGAAGAACTTACAGGCAACAGTGGGAATTGAACTCAGTCATCCTGTACAGTACAGCACTGTGCTACCCACAACGTCACCGTGAGCTTAAGAATATTTTCTTATTTGTACAATTTGTCTTTTTTTTGCACATTGGTTATGTGCTAATCTTTGCTTATGTGTAGTTTTATGTAAAATCTACAGCAGGTAGGTTTTCCCAGCGGTCAGCCATTTAAATTCTATTTCCCATCTCATTCCAACATGTCGATCTATGGCCTCCTCTACTGCCATGTGGGTTTTCTTTGCCTTCCTCCCACCTTCCAAAGATGCACGGGTCAGAGTTAGTGAATTGGGGCATACGGTGTTGCTGGAAGCATGGTGATACTTGTGGGCCGTCCCCAGAGCAACCTCAGACCGTGTTTGTGTTATGGTGAGCGCTGGAAAGATCAGAACCCAACAGCGGAGGAAAGACAGATTCCAACGTAGAGACTGCAACCAGAGCTTATTCATAACAATTCCAACAGAACATCGGTGGCTCGGCTGAGTGACACTGCAAGACATAACTAGGACCCCACGATTAGTGTTAATCAGGCGTTCACTTAAATAATACGTGGAATTCCTTTCCTTTTCAAATCTTTTTATTGAATTATAATCAGTTAAATGAACATATCAATAATAACAATACCAAGTAACAAGTAATGTGGAATTCCTGAGCCTATCAAAATAAACGTAACAAGCTTAAGCAAAAAGCACCAGGAGAACGCATCACAAAGAGTGAGTTGCAAGGAACTCTAAATGATTAACAACTCTCATTAAACAAAAATTAACCAATTCAGGTGCTCTATAAACTTCAGAGACCATCATTCTCTGGCCTGAAAAGCTCTTTTCAGTTTCTCTTTGATTCATTTCACTGTATGTTCCAATGTTTTGATGTAAGTGTGGCAAATAAAGTTAATCTTTTTTTCAGGTTCCCTCTGTGTAATTCCTTCTGGATGAAAGTTTTGGAAGTCTACCTATGTGAACACTTTCACCAGACAGAACATCTGCAAGGAGGGAACATCATCTGCCATTTCCTTCTCAAGGACAAATTGAAATGGGCTAAAATGGTCGGAGGAGAATTATGAGGCGCTCCAGGGTTGTTTTGAGGTGACAGACTGGCGGGCACTCTGTGAGCCACATGGAGAGGATATTGATGGGCTCACAGAGTGCATCACTGATTACATCAACCTCTGTGTGGACTGCAATGTTCCGACAAGAACTGTCCTTTGTTATTCAAATAACAAGCCATGGGTAACAAAGGACATTAAGGACATCCTGTTAGCTAAAAAGAGGGTGTTTAGAGATGGAAATAGTGAGGAGCTGAGGGCAATACAGAGGGACCTGAAAGCCAGGATCTGGGAGGCTAAAGACAGGTACAGGAAGAAGCTTGAGTGGAAACTCCAGCAGAACAACATGAGAGAGGTCTGGAGTGGGATGAGGACCATCACTGGGTTCCGGCAAACTAGCAACAGAGGAGCTGAAGGCAGTGTGGACAGGGCCAACGAACTTAACCTGTTCTTTAACAGATTTGACATTGTGGCCCCTGCCCATCCCCCACATGAGTCATCTGTTGTCGGCCCCCAACCAACACATACTCCACTCTCCCTTCCTACCCCTCGTCACAGTCCCCCACCCTGCTCTCATGACTATACCCCTCCCCCACACGGAACCACCACGGTGGGCTTCACGGCTGAACAGGTGAGAAGACAGCTGAAACGTCTTAACCCAAGCAAGGCTGCAGGACTGGATGGTGTCAGTACCAGGGTGCTCAAAGCCTGTGCCCCTCAGCTATGTGGAGTACTTCGCCATGACTTCAACCTGAGCCTGAGGCTCCGGAGGGTTCCTGTGCTGTGGAAGACGTCCTGCCTCGTCCCTGTACCGAAGACGCCGCGCCCCAGCGGCCTCAATGACTACAGACCGGTGGCATTGACCTCCCACATCATGAAGATCCTGGAGAGACTTGTTCTGGAGCTGCTCCGGCCTATGGTCAGGCCACAATTAGATCCCCTCCAGTTCGCCTACCAGCCCCGACTAGGAGTTGAGGATGCCATCGTCTACCTGCTGAACCGTGTCTACGCCCACCTGGACAAGCCAGCGAGCACTGTGATGGTCATGTTTTTTGACTTCTCCAGTGCGTTCAACACCATCTGCCCTGCTCTGCTGGGGGAGAAGCTGACAGCGATGCAGGTGGATGCTTCCCTGGTGTCATGGATTCTTGATTACCTGACTGGCAGACCACAGTACGTGTGCTTGCAACACTGTGTGTCCGACAGAGTGATCAGTAGCACTGGGGCTCCACAGGGGACTGTCTTGTCTCTCTTTCTCTTCACCATTTACACCTCAGACTTCAACTACTGCACAGAGTCTTGTCATCTTCAGAAGTTTTCAGATGACTCTGCCATAGTTGGATGCATCAGCAAGGGAGATGAGGCTGAGTACAGGGCTACGGTAGGAAACTTTGTCACATGGTGTGAGCAGAATTATCTGCAGCTTAATGTGAAAAAGACTAAGGAGCTGGTGGTAGACCTGAGGTGAGCTAAGGTACCGGTGACCCCTGTTTCCATCCGGGGGTCAGTGTGGACATGGTGGAGGATTACAAATACCTAGGGATACAAATTGACAATAAACTGGACTGGTCAAAGAACACTGAGGCTGTCTACAAGAAGGGTCAGAACCGTCTATATTTCCTGAAGAGACTGAGGTCCTTTAACATCTGCTGGATGATGCTGAGGATGTTCTACGAGTCTGTGGTGGTCAGTGCTATCATGTTTGCTGTTGTGTGCTGGGGCAGCAGGCTGAGGGTAGCAGACACCAACAGAATCAACAAACTCATTCGTAAGGCCAGTGATGTTGTGGGGATTGAACTGGACTCTCTCACGGTGGTGTCTGAAAAGAGGATGCTATCTAAGTTGCATGCCATCTTGGTCAATGTCTCCCATCCACTACATAATGTACTGGTTGGGCACAGGAGTACATTCAGCCAGAGACTCATTCCACCGAGATGCAACACAGAGCGTCATAGGAAGTCATTCCTGCCTGTGGCTATCAAACTTTACAACTCCTCCCTGGAAGGGTCAGACACCCTGAGCCGATAGGCTGGTCCTGGACTTATTTCATAATTTACTGGCATAATTTACATATTACTATTTAACTATTTATGGTTTATTACTATTTATTATTTATGGTGCAACTGTAACGAAAACCATTTTCCCCCGGGATCAATAAAGCATGACTATGACTATGACTTTGGTGCAGTCACCAATGACTATGAATCCACCACTGTCAAACACTCTGCCCCGACTAACCAGCTGGACTCTCTAAATCAACTACAGTGTCTTTTGCAAACATCTGTCCAAAGAGGCCAAATTACACCAGACCAAAAATCAAACACTGATCTAAAATATTAATAAGGAATTTAGAATTAATAATGACTCTCACTGAGGCACAATTCTGTAACAATTATTAAAAGTAATGACCACTACCTCTGAGAGAATTTGGACTAAAGAAAACCAATCTGAATTCCCAGCCACACAATAGGAGGGGACTGAGAAGTAACTAGCTGGAAAGGCAAAGGGTGAGCAGTTTGGAGTTCCTGGGTGTCAACGTCTCTGAAGTCTATCCTGGGTCCGTCACATTGACGCAGTCATGAAGAAGACACAACAGAGGCTATATTTCATTAGGAGATTCCGCACGTCACCAAAGACACTTGCAAATTTCTACAGATGTACCGGGGGGAGAGCAAACTAGCTGCATCAGCTCATCACCGTCTGGTATGGGGCGGGTGGGACCTCTGCACGGGATGGGAAAAAGCTGCAGAGGGCTGTAGGCTCAACCTGGCCCACCATGGGCACCAGCCTCCCCACTGCTGAGGGCATCTTCAAAAGGCAGCGCCTCAAGAAAGCGGCACCCATCAGTGTGGACCCTCACCACGCAGGACGTGCCCTCTTCTCATCGCCACCATCAGGGAGGAGGAACAGGACCCTCGCCACGCAGGACATGCCCTCTTCTCATCGCCACCGTCAGGGAGGAGGAACAGGACCCTCGCCACGCAGGACATGCCCTCTTCTCATCGCCACCGTCAGGGAGGAGGAACAGGACCCTCGCCACCCAGGACGTGCCCTCTTCTCATCGCCACCGTCAGGGAGGAGGTACAGGACTCTCACCAGGCAGGACGTGCCCTCTTCTCATCGCCACCATCAGGGAGGAGGTACAGGACTCTCGCCACGCAGGACATGCCCTCTTCTCATCGCCACTGTCAGGGAGGAGGAACAGGACCCTCGCCACCCAGGACATGCCCTCTTCTCATCGCCACCGTCAGGGAGGAGGAACAGGACCCTCGCCACCCAGGACATGCCCTCTTCTCATCGCCACCATCAGGGAGGAGGAACAGGACCCTCGCCACGCAGGACATGCCCTCTTCTCATCGCCACCATCAGGGAGGAGGAACAGGACCCTTGCCACCCAGGACGTGCCCTCTTCTCATCGCCACCGTCAGGGAGGAGGTACAGGACCCTCACCAGGCAGGATGTGCCCTCTTCTCATCGCCACCATCAGGGAGGAGGTACAGGAGCTGAAGGACACACACTTAACAACCCAGGAACAGCTTCTTCGCCTCTACCAGCCGATTTCTGAATGGGCAATGAACCCACGAACACCACCTCATTACTTTGCTCTACCTGTTGATTTTTAACATATTATTCAGTGTAACTTTGCATATTTTATGTGTTGTACTGTGCTGCTGCCACAAACATCCAAGTGGTAATAAATCTGATTTAGAATGAGAAATTTGTTGTTCTGAGGCAGCACTACAGTACAAGATCTAAACATAAACACTATACATTACAATAAGGAACACATGTACTTGGGGTGGTCACCTGACGTTCAGACACTCCTGTACCGAGCATCACTTTATGGACACACAACCCATGCCTACAAGCTATCTTACGTATTTCTTTATTGTGTTTTAATGATTATTGTGTTCTTTATCTCATTGTGTTTGTTTGGTGCTGTGTCGGATCCAGAGTTACAATTATTTTATTATAATTAACACTCATGTACAGGAAACGACATTAAACAATCTTCAATCTTGAATATATTCCTTTTCATAAGTGCCAGACTTATACCAATATTTCTTTAAGATCTCAAATCTTCAACAAACTTAAACATGATACATGTACTGTGCGCGCGCGCGCACACACACACACACACACACACACACACACACACACACACACACATATACACACACTCAGACACATACACACACACACAAGCACTCAGACATACATGCACACAAACACACCCTCACACACACAAACACACACATGCACACACACCCACAAACACAGAAACATGTACACACACACACAAAAACATACACCCACACACACAAATGCACACACACACACAGAAACATACACACACACCGACGAACATACACACACACAAACACACACACACCAACGAACATACACACACACACAAACACACCCACAAACACACACATGCACACAAACACACACACACCCACACACTGACGAGCATACACACACACACTCACTGATTTGGATTCGGGAATCGGAACAGCTCGAGTACCGGTAAGCTGGAGGGATGCTGTGGTATCGAGCTTCAGCAGGAGCGGAATACAGACAGCAGCCTGAGAAAGCCAGAGACATTCATCTTCCCAGCCTGTGTAGAAGGAATCATTAACCATGACCTCTGGTCCCATTAGCAATTAGCACTTGAGCTGGGAACCTGAGACCACAAAGAGCTACATTGGATGTGAAGAAATCCAATTCTGTCATCAGACTCAAATGCCAGTCTGATACCCATACAATGACTTCTTTAATGACCTGTTCAGGCAGCCAAAGCATCAAGCGTTCAGGTCTAGAGATTTTATTTATTTAGAAATACCATGCAGAACAGGCTCTTCCAGCCCAACGAGCTGCACCACCCAGCGACCCTAGTCTAATCACAGGACAGTGTACAATGACCAATTAACCTACAAACTGGTACCTCTTTGCAACGTGGAGGGAAACTGGAGCACCTGGAAGAAACCCACGTGTTGACAGGAAGAACTACAAACTTCCTTACGGAGGATGCCGGAAATGAACTTCAGACTGTCAGCTCCAAGCTGTAATAGTGTTACGCTAATCACAGAGCCCCCGTCTACAGGCTACGTGAGAGAGAGATGGAGGAAGATTTATGCATTTTGTCAAAAATCCTACCGAAATGGACTTGTGAATGGTTTTATGGTCATAATTCTAAACATCACAGTTTTTGCCTGGAACTACCAATGCCATTGGACAAGGGCTCTTTGGAAGGTTGAATCTGAAGGCAAAGCACAAAGTTCAAAGTAAACTTTATTACCATGGTACATGTATATCAGCACAAACAACCCTGAGATTAATTTTCCTGCGGGCATACTCAGCAAATCTATAGAACTGTAACAATAACAGGATCAATGAAAGATCAACCAGAGTGCAGAAGACAACAAAATGTGTAAGTGCAAATATAAATAAATAGCAATAAATTAATGAGAACATGAAGATAAAGAGTCCTTTAATTGAGATCATTGGCTGAATGGATGGGGCAAGTGAGTGTAGTTGTCCCTTTTTGTTCAAGAGCCTGATAGTTGAGGGGTAGGAACTGTTCTTGAACCTGGTGGTGAGAGTCCTGAGGCTCGTGTCCCTTCTACCTGATGGCAGCAGTGAGAAAAGAGCGTGTCCTGGTTGGTGAGAACTGTTGATGATGGATGCTGCTTTCCTGCGATGTGCTTAACGGTGGGGAGGGCTTTACCCGTGATGGACTGGGCTGTATTTACTACTTTTTGTGGATTTTCTATTCAAAGGCATCTGTGTTTCCATACCAGGCCGTGATGCAGCCGGTCAATATAATCTCCACCACACATCTGTGGAAATTTGTCAAAGTTTTTAACGTCATGTTGAACAGGGTTAATAGCAGGATTCTTAGAAGAGGGATCTTGGGGCCTACAGCCACAGGCCCCTCAAAGTTGCTGAGCAATTTGGTAGGGTGGTTAAGAACGCGAAGGGACTGTTGGCCTTTATTAGTCAGGGGATTGAGTTCAAGACCCAAGAGATAATGTTCCAATTCTACAAACTTTATTCATAATAAAATAATTATTTACAAGAATAAACTGTGCAGTCTCTTTTCATTCTTACCTTCACAGTCAATATGTCAAATAATGTCTTATTACATTCCTGAAAACCAACAGCACTGTCGTCACTCACGTGGCCCCCCGGGGTGGTACACTGTACAATCACTGAGGGGCTTCCTCACTCGACCCCCTCCCTCCCAGTCCAGTTGTAGAAGACCCCTATGCTCTGGTTCTTCGTCACCGAGCCCTCTTGGTGGCTGCGTTAAGAATCAGCGCGTCCTCCTGCATGGTGCCAGTCGGCAGCAATCCTCCACAGACATCACAAGTTTCGGGCAGACCAAGGGGCATCTTCCACTGAGTTGTTGATCTGCCAACCGCGCTCAACGTCCATCCCTGTGCTTGTCAAGGGTGCAGAGCGGGAGAAGCATTTGTACGGAGCGGAGCTGCTGTTGGGAGGCGGTGTTTTACAAGTCGGATCAAAGTGCAGCAAGGGTCAGTAATTGAACATTGCGTTCGTCGAGGCTGAGAGAGGAGAGTCAGTGATTAGTGTATGCTGCCTGACCTGCTGAGTTCCCCCAGTTCACTGTGTGTGCTTGTTGCTCAAAATTTCCAGCCTCTGCAGAATCTCTTGTGTGTTTAGAAGATCTTCTCTGAATATCAAGAGTCAGAATTAGGTAGGATTAAGGATGCAAAGCAAAGGCATATGAGAAATTCATGGGTGATTCAAAATTCAGGTGACCAGGAGAATTAATAATGTTGGATTTTTTGTTGTTTTTGAGACGGAGAGAAGATTAGCGTGTGTATATGCACACAGACTTTCTATACAGTGTACGAGAGATTAGTGCCTGTGGGAGAACACACAGAGTTGGAGCTCAAAGTAACAGGGAATTCATTTAAAAAGCTGGTGCGCATCAAGAGACCGGTCAATGGTAGACAGCATCAGTCGCGTGAATCTGGTACGCCTTTGACATGCTCAGTTGACGAGATCCCCAGTAAAACTACGTTTGGAACACAGAATGGGGGCGACAGAAAAACTTAATGAAGTAACAGACTATGTCTTGATTACTGAATAAAATAGTCGTGCACAGGCCTACCAACAGATCCAACTTTCTATTAGAACAACGGGTGCGTGCTGAAACGTGATTAGCGAAGCTCCTTAAACTTGGGTGTCATCACTACTGTGGCTCCCTGTAGCCACATTAGCACAATCCACATCCCGATTTACCAGTTATTAGCCCTCACTACCCTCTATCTGATGACAGTGCTAATCAGACTGTGAGACCACAAGAAATAGGAGCAGAATGAGGCCATTCAGCCCATCAAGTCTGCTCCGCCATTCCATTTATTATCGCTCTCAATTCCATTCTCCTGGCTTCTCTCTATAATCATTCACATCCTGATTAATCCAGAAAGGTTGGGGGTGTTGTGGATGGTGTGGAGGGCTGTCAGAGGTTACAGCGGGACATTGATAGGATGCAAAACTGGGCTGAGAAGTGGCAGATGGAGTTCAACCCAGATAAGTGTGAGGTGGTTCACTTTGGTAGGTCAAATATGATGGCAGAATATAGTATTAATGGTAAGACTCCTGGCAGTGTGGAGGATCAGAGGGATCTTGGGGTCTGAGTCCATAGGACATTCAAAGCTGCTGCTCAGGTTGACTCTGTGGTTAAGAAGGCAGACGCTGCATTGGCCTTCATCAACCGTGGGATTGAGTTTAAGAGCCGAGAGGTAATGTTGCAGCTATATAGGACCCTGGTCAGACCCCACTTGGAGTACTGTGCTCAGTTCTGGTCGCCTCACTATAGGAAGGATGTGGAAACTATAGAAAGGGTACAAAGGAGATTTACAAGGATGTTGCCTGGATTGGAGAGCATGCCTTATGAGAATAGGTTGAGTGAACTTGGCCTTTTCTCCTTGGAGCGACGGAGGATGAGAGGTGACCTAATAGAGGTGTATAAGATGATGAGAGGCATTGATCATGTGGATAGTCAGAGGCTTTTTCCCAGGGCTGGAATGGCTAATATGAGAGGGCACAGTTTTAAGGTGCTTGGAAGCAGGTACAGAGGAGATGTCAGGGGTAAGTTTTTTACGCAGAGAGTGGTGAGTGCATGGAATGGGCTGCCGGCGACGGTGGTGGAGGTGGAAACAATAGGGTCTTTTAAGAAACTCCTGGAGAAGTAACTGGAGCTTAGAAAAATAGAGAGCTATGGATAACTCTAGGTAATTTCTAAAGTAAGTACATGTTCGGCACAGTATTGTGGGCCGAAGGGCCTGTATTGTGCTGTAGGTTTTCTATGTTTCTATGTTTCTATCAAACTCTGCTTTAAGTATACTCGAAATTATTTGGCCTCCACAGCCATGTGTGGCAATCAATTCCACAGATTCACCTTCCTCTGGCTAAAGAAATTAATTTCTGTTCTAAAGGAACATCCTTCTAATAAAGTAAAAGAAATTCAAATATGCTTTCAGAGCTTTGGAGTTTTTTAAAGACCATCACACCAAATGAACATAGTCATTGATGCCTGGTAGGAGATACAGTGGCCAGTTTGCACACAGCAAGCTCCACAAAACAGTCATTAAATAAATGAGCACATCATCTCTTTGAGTGCTTTGGATGAGTGGTAATTGGAGCTGGTTTATTAACGTTACACGTACCGAGATACAGTGAAAAGCTTCTCTGGCATACTGTCCGTACAGATCAAATCCACACACAGTACATTGAGGCAGAACAAGGTAAGACAGTAAGGTGCACATACATAACGAGGTTGATTGTGCGTTCAAGAAACAAACATAAAATACTAGGGAACCATTTAATAGTCTCATAACAGCAGGGTGGAAGTTGGCCTTGAGCCTGGCGATACGTGTCTTCCGAGCAACTACTAACTCATACTTCTTTGGAACTTGGGAGGAAAGACATGTGGTCAAGGGGGGAGTGGTGGTGGGAGGGGGAATATACAGACGGCAGTGGGAATTGAATGCTGCTACGCCGTAGTGCCGTAGAGATAGACAGCAGACAGAAAGCCCCTTCGGCTTGACTCGGGACTGGTTTATCATTGTCACACGTACCGAGATACAGGGGAAAGCTTGTCTTGCATCCTGTCCGTACAGATCAGATCATTACACGGTGCCTTGAGTTGGAAAAAGGTAAAACAATAACAGAACACAGAGTAGAGTGTAAAAACCAATGAAAGAGTGCAGTGCAGGTAAATGATGAAGTTCAAGGTCATAACGAGGTGGATTGTGAGGTCGAGTCCATCTTATCAAACAGCCCTGTGCAGAAGTCTTAGGCAACATGATGTTCGTCCATCGTCGTCGTCGATGAAGACCTCGACACCATTATGATGGTGTCAAGACTAGTGCGTGATTTGGATTTAAGTGAGGGAGAGTTGCACAGCGTCAGCCTCACTCTCTCTTCCCAATTCCCATCTGGATCCAGTGGCAAGAGAGAGTCAAGACGACTGGAGATGGGACCAGGCGCAGTGGATGACCAGGACATCTTCTGAGTCTTGTCCTGCTCTACACGTTCCACGACGCTTGCAGAGACCGCTTTCTTGACCGTGGGACCTTCCATTGGTCTCGTCTGCCGGAGTCTGTCTTCACATGCTGGGATAGACTTCTCCCTATCTCACCAAGGGTTTGAGACCCGTCGGCTACCCTCACCTGGTTTAGCCGGCTTGTCGAAGCCGTTGCCCGGGGTGTGGCCGCTGTGGCATGCAAACAGCTACGGGGAGCCACAGGTGAGAGCTGAGTGCCAGGTGGGGACCAAAGGTGGACTAACCGCCTTGAAAAGGACGCGACATGTTACCCCACCAGAGGTGCTACCCCTCCCTGACACCCCATACACATATGCATAGCTAAAGTGCCTAAGACTTTTGCACAGTACTGTGGTAATGTTATGTATTGCACTGTACTGCTGCCACAAAAAAAAAACAAATTTCATGACATAAGTGAGTGATGATTCAGAAAGGGCAGGTCCTGTTTGACAAACTTACTGGAGTTCTTTGAGGACATAATGAGTGCAGTGGATAGAGGGGAACAGGTGGATGTCGTATACTTGGATTTCCAGAAGGCCTTCGATAAGGTGCCGCACAAGAAACTTATAAATAAGATATGGATGCATGGAGTCGGAGGAAGTGTATTGGCATGGATAGTGGATTGGCAGAGAGTTGGTATAAATGGGTGTTTCTCCAGTTGGCAGTCAGTGGTGAGTGGGGTGCCGCAGGGGTCTGTGCTGGGCCTGCAGCTGTTTACCATTTACATTGATGATTTGGAAGAGGGGACTGAGTGTAGTGTAGCAAAATTTGCTGATGACACTAAACTGAGTGGAAAAGCAAATTGTACAGAGGATGTGGAGAGTCTGCAGAGGGATATAGATAGGTTAAGTGAGTGGGCCAAGGTCTGGCAAATGGAATACAAAGTTGGTAAATGCGAGATCATCCACTTTGGAAGGAATAATAGAAGAGCAGATTATTATTTAAATGGTGAAAGATTGCAGCTTGCTGTTGTGCAGAGGGACTTGGGAGTGCTTGTTCATGAATCGCAAAAAGTTGGCTTGCAGGTACAACAGGTTATTAAGAAGGCAAATGAAATGTTGGCCTTCATTGCTACGGGAATTGAATTCAAGAGCAGGGAGGTCATGCTGCAACTATACAGGGTACTGGTGAGGCTGCACCTGGAGTACTGTGTGCAGTTCTGGTCTCCATACTTGAGGAAGGATATACTGGCTTTGGAGGCAGTGCAGAGGAGGTTCATCAGGTTGATTCCAGGGATGAAGGGGTTAACCTGTGAGGAGAGATTGAGTTGCCTGGGACTATACTCTCTGGAGTTCAGAAGAATGAGGGGGATCTTATAGAAATATACAACATTTTGACAGAGATAGATAAGATAGAAGTAGGAAAGTTGTTTCCATTGGTTGGTGAGACTAGAACTAGGGGACATTGCCTCAAGATTCAGGGGAGAAGATTAGGATGGAGATGAGGAGAAACTGTGTTTCTCAGGGAAGCAGTTGAGGCTTCCTCACTAAATATATTTAAGATACAGTTAGATAGATTTTTACATAGTAAGGGAATTAAGGGTTATGGAGAAAAGGCAGGTAGATGGAGCTGAGTTTACGGACAGATCAGCCATGATCTTATTGAATGGCGGGGCAGGCTCGATGGGACGGATGGCCTACTCCTGCTCCTGTTTCTTATGTTCTTATGATAAACCTGATTCGGATATGGGTGTCTATTGTGGACTGAGAGTGGGAAGAGGTCAGGGAGATGGGAATCATGGTTGGGAAAAGGGGAAGGGAGATAGGAGGGAGCAGGAAGCACCAGAGAGACATCCTGTAATGATCAATAAACCAATTGTTTGGAATCAAATGACCTTACCAGGTGTATCAGGGCTGGATATGTCTACACCCGTATCCCTGGCGCTTCTCTTCTGCCACCTGTCCCACACTCCTTCCGTGACGCTCCGTCTTCGCCATTCCCAACATCCTTTGCTCCTGCCAGATCTACAAACTTATTCTCTGCTCCACGCTGACCAGTATAGGTAGAGGTAGAGTACAACGCAAGCAAGGCTTTTTCTGCTGACTTTGGGTGGGATAGAACGACGTGTCACAGGTAAAGTATCAAAGGTGAAATATTTATGGGGAGATTTTTCACTCAGAGTGTGGTGACAGTGTGGAACGAGCTGCCAGTGGAAATGGTGAACATGGGTTTGATTGTAACATTTAAGAGAGTTTTAGAGAGGTACTGTAAATGAATGGGAGGGGTACAGAGGCTATGGTCTGGGTGCAGGTGGACGGGACTGACTAGATAGGCTGAATAGCCTATTTCAGTGCTCCATGATTCTGTAGATTACCTGCTCTGCTTTATTTACATCCTATTTAAGGAGCAGATAGAACCTCGGTTTAATGACTTACCTGAAATATGACACCTTTTACAAAAGTTCATTCGCTAACAAAAACCAGGGCATTATAATTATTTACAGTTTCAAATGAAAATGTGATGATTAATATTGAAAACATACTCGAGCCACCAAGGAGCTCACTGCTTCTTCAAATCCCCTGCCTGTTCCTGGAGAGACCCCGTGCTCTTCTGCACGGAGACCGGGGCACGGGTTTAACCCCGGAAGAGGGGCAGGCAGTGGGATTGGTAGAACTTTGACTGGCCACTGCCTGGATGGGCAAATGATCGGCATGGCCAGACCCAGGAACAAGCTAACTGGGAGATGGTTTGAGCAGTCTGTCCCCTCTGTATGGGTGACCATAGGTCAGGAGGGTGGGACTGAAGTGTATTTGATGGAGAGGGATGTGAAAGCACAGAGGAACATCTGGAGAAATTTCTGAAACGCTCGTTCGCTGCTGTCGTTACTGTGTGGTTGGGAATCTTTCGGACGGTAGGCCTCAAAGTCCCCGGCCTTGCCTGCTCTTGTCGACCGAGAAAGAGGTCGAATCGCACGGACAGAGATGGCGCTTGGTACTCGGTGTCGGAGAGCTGACCAGAGCTCGAAGTTTTCGGATGACTCAGAGTCGGATTGTGGTCGGCATGGCAGGGAGAGTTTTTCTTGCTTCTCCCGTCTGCGTGAGATGTGGGACATTTGAGAAACCTTGAACTTTACTGTGCTCACGGACTTCTTCATCAAGTTATGGTATTGTTGCACTGTTGTAACTATATGTTATAATTACGTGGTTTTGTCAGTTTTTTCAGTCTTGGTCTGTCCTGTGTTTTGTGATATCACACAGGAGGAAATATTGTCTCATTTCTTAATGCATGCGTTACTAAATGACAATAAAAGAGGACTGTGTGTCTTCATAATCTAACCAGAACTTGAGGAGCAGTCCGTTCTGATACTCAAAGAGAGGTTGTAACCTCTCTGTATACACATGGTACGCTGACTCCTCCCGGCCACAGAAAGGACAGGTGTCTGGGCAGTCCGAAACCTGTTGCATGGCACTACCCTATCCAGCACCTTCCAGCCCAGGTCCCCAGTGTACCCATCCCTCCCCCTCCTGTCTTCTCCTATCATTTTGGATCTCGATCTCCTCCTCCCACTTTCAAATCTCTTACTAACTCTTCTTTCAGTTAGTCCTGACGAAGGGTCTCGGCCCGAAACGTCGACTGTACCTCTTCCTAGAGATGCTGCCTGGCCTGCTGCGTTCACCAGCAACTTTGATGTGTGTTGCTTGAATTTCCAGCATCTGCAGAATTCCTTGTGTTTGCTGATTTTCTTCATGTTCTGCTGCCCCTTTGCCATTCTGTTTTCTGCTTTAGTTGTCTAAGAATACAATATAGGACAGCACGGAATAAAGTAATCCATTCACAGTTGTTTTTGCTATCTGCATTCCAATTTTCCATGTCCCTCTGAATGATTTTCAATGCTAATAGTGCTATTTAGATGCCAGCTGTTGGTGAATGCAACACTTCCTTACGGAATGTATTAGTTAGTGAAATTTCAGTGAAGTATCAGATAGTTTCAGCAATAGAGCACGGTTCTTATTGATTCCACACTAACTGGGTATGAAACAGATCACAGTGTTATAACTCTTCTTTACAGGGAATTTTATTTCTTCTTTCCCTCCTTTGGTTTATTATTGTCAAATGTACCAAGATGCAGTGAAAAGCTTCTTTTGCATACAGTGCGTACAGATCAATAATGTTTTTTGTGATTTGCACAGTTCATCTTCTTTTGCACCTTGGTTGTTTGTCAGTCTTTGCTTGTGTGCAGATTTTCATTGATTCTATTGTATTTCTTTTTATCTATTGTGAACGTCTGCCAGAAAATGAAGTTCAGGGTTGTATATAGTGATATATATATATGTATTTTGATAATAAATTTACTTTGAATTTGAACGTTGAAATCACTGACTAATATAATTCGTAAGGAAGTGTTACATTCACCAACAGCTTGCATCTAAATAGCACTATTAGCTTCAAAAATCATTCAGAGGCACATGGAAAATTGGAATTCAGACAGTAAAAACGTCTGTGAATGGATTGAGGTAGAACAAGGCAAAACAAGAACAATGCAGAGTGAAGTGTAACAGTGATAGAAGGTCCAAACGATAAAGAGGGAGATTGTGCATCTTACGGTACAAGAGTGAGATATTCAAGAATCTGATATCAGTGGGGTAGAAGCTGTCCTTGAGCTGGGTGGGACGTGAGTTCAGGCTTTTGTATCTTCTGCCTGATGGGAGGACGGGGTGGTGGGGGGGGGGGGGGAAGAAGAGACAATGTCCGGGTGAGTGGAGTCTTTGATTACATTAACAAAGAGCCCAGAGCAGCACAGGCACTCCGGCCCACAATGTTGAGCCAGACTTTTAATCTACTCTAAGATCTATCCAACGCTTCCCTCCGCACAGTGCTGGACAGACAGTCCCACATGGTGTGTCCGGGTTGGAATTCGAGGGTGAGGAGAGGAGAAAGTCCAGAGCAGTCGTGGAGGAAGTACGTCTGTGAACTGTGGAATGGCTCAGCATGGCTGGACTGGACCCTGACGGAGGATTTCTCTATTTTTGTTTCAGGCTTTGGGTTATTATTCTCACATGCACCAGGAGAGAATGAAAAGCTTATCTTGCATATTGTTGACATAGATCAGATCCCCCCGACCGTTTACACAGGCCGGATCCGTGTTTCTGTGTGGGTTTCCACTGGGTGCTCCAGTTTCTTCCCATATTTTAAAGACATGTAGGTTAGGCCCGGTAAGTTGTGGGCATGCTATGTTGGCGATAGAAGCCTGGTGACACTTCTGGGCTACCCCAGTGCATCCTTGCACTGTGTTGGCCACGGACACCAACAACGCAGTTCACTGTACGTTTCAATGATAGTCTGGCAAATAAAGCTAATCTTTATCTTAGACTGCGGTGTGATGAACACACTGAACGTGTCATCCACAACATTCTCAACACCGCAGATGCTGCTAACTGAATCCTTACCCAGCTCCAGGGCCCTCAGGAGTGGTATTTGGACTCACTTCTGCACACAGCCACCAAGGCCTCTGACAGTCTCCCTGAGTTCCCATATCATACAGGCAGAGCATAGCACAGATCAAAGCTCACCTGCCTTGTTTAAAAGCTTTGCAGAAAAGGTTTGACTAGCTTAGGAATTGGCAGAAAAGGCCTGACCTACTTGCCGAGGTCCTTTACCACAGCTCACAATTAGACAGCCACAGGCCCTCCACTACACAGCATCCCCTCTCAAAATGGCCACCCTGCTGCAGCCTATCTTCTTTTTATTGGCAGAGTTATCACACTCTTACTCAATCAAAAACAACTTTTAGCAAAGTTACTTCAAAAAGAAAAGCACCTATTTAAAAAAAAAAATCAAACATACTGGCTTTGTCTCCTCTGCTGTTTTGAGTGCAGAAACCATGACAATCAGCAACCTTTTCCAAAATGGCTGCTCTACTAGAGCCTGCCTTCCTCTTATTGGCTGAGAGACCACACCCTTAGCCAATCATAAACAACCTTTAACACTCTTTTACAAAAAGCTGCCTGCTCTTCCCTTCTGCTGCTCCCACTGCAGGAACTGAAACAACAAGCTGCCCTTCTCAATATGGCTCTCCACATGATCCTTGCCTTCCTTTGATTGGCTGAAATACCACAGATCAGGGACAAGTTTTAATAGACTTTTGAAGAGATCTTTGACGAGGAGGCTCGTGCCATGATGAGCTGGCTGGATTTACAACATTCTGCTGCTTTGTCTGACCATGTGCATTGGCCTCTCCGTACCAGAGGTGATGCAACCAGATCCTTCCTGTAGTGTGGTGACCAGAAATCTCTCTCTCTTTGCCCATCTTTCTGTCTGTTTGGGTCCCAACCTCTTCCATCTACTCTCTCTTCTCTTCTTCGAAACCCTCTTCCCCACTCCCCAACCTGCCCTCTTTCTCTCTCCCTGTCTCTCTCCCCCTTTCTCTCTCTCCCTTTCTTACCCTAAAGTTCTCTCTGTCTCTGTGTCTCTCTCTGCCTGTTTCCCTCTCTGTCTCTGTGACTCTCTCTCTCTCACTCACTCTGTCTGTCTCTGCTTCTCTCTCTCTCTCTTTCCCAGTTTTTCATCTATAATTACTTACTCGGTCCTTGTAAATGGACAGGGGGCACTGAAAACAGCGTCGATAATGCACGCCAACATTTGCTGCTTGAAGTTATACAGTCTCCCTTTTCTACAAACTGTGTCAAAGTCTTACCTTCTGCTGTTGAGTGTTAACATAGCTGTGCCTTAGAGAAGCTCGTCAGCCATGCATCAAATGCAGTTCTCATTGCTGATGCTCATAACCAGTCCAATAAAGGCAACTTCCATGGTTGTGGGAGCCTATCGTGTAAATTCAAAGTTGCCTGGATGTCTGACATGCTCCATCTACTCTTAGTAATGAAAGAACGAGTGTAATTTCATATAAACGTTTTATGACTAATTAACCATAAGTTTAATTGTAAGAGTGATGTGTATTTATCTCCTTCCATCTGTTTCCAATCTTTTATTATAACATTATGAAGCAGATAAATGCTCCATGTGGTTAGCCAGAAGCGCCATTCATCTGGGCCAGGGAGCAAACTGTTGCTTTCTCTCATCTTACCACAATTAGTTCAAGTAGATCACTCAAAGTTCAAAGTAAATTTATCATCAAAGTCATGTACCTCACCATATGCAACCTTGAGGTTCATTGTCTTGTGGGCATTCTCAACAAATCTGTAGAATAATAACTATAAACACAAGACAATATATGAAGGACACTTCACATTATGGATCATATAAAAAATGAAATTGAAGCAATAGTGATAAGCATGGACGCTGAAAAGGCATTTGATTCGGTTAATTGGAATTTTCTTTACAGAACTTTACATAGATTTGGTCTACATGACACAATTATTAAAACTATACAGGCACTATACGACAATCCTACTGCCAGGATTAAAATCGATGGATATTTATCTAATAGTTTTACTCTGGAAAGGGGCACGAGACGGGGTTGTGCATGGTCACCGCTACTCTTCGCATTATATCTGGAACCATTAGCTCAATTCATCAGACAAAATGAAGATATCAGGAGAATTACTATTAAAGGGACAGAACATAAATTGGCCTGTTACTCGGATGACATTTTGATCTATCTAGGGCAACCAACATACTCTTTACCTAAATTGATGCAATCCTTTGAACAATATGGCCAATTATCAGGAGACAAGATCAACATAGATAAAATCCAACTCCTTTCATATAACTATAGCCCACCAAGAGATATTGAAAGTAGATATCCTTGGGCATGGCAAACAGAATCCGTCAAATATTTGGGCATCGTTGTGCCAAAGGATTTGGCAAAATTATCAGAATGCAATTATCAGCCTATATATAAAAAAATTAAGGAAGATATAACAAGGTGGAACCTAGTTCCTTCTTTTTGGTCTCAGTTCAAGGATTGAATCTATTAAAATGAATATACTGCCCAGACTACTATATCTCTTTCAGACCCTACCAATAGAGATTAACCAAAATCAATTCAATGAATGGAACAAGATGCTATCAAGATATATATGGCAAGGTAAAAGGCCTAGGGTTTGTCTCAAAACTTTGCAATTAGCCAAGGAAAAGGGGGGAGGGAGCCTACCTTCTCTTAGAGATTACTATTTTGCAGCACAATTGAGAGCCATGATATGCTGGTGCAACCCATCATATGATGCTCAATGGAAAAACATTGAGGAGAGGATACTTTCCATCCCCATACAGGCAATTTTGGCTGATAACAACCTACAAAGTTACATAAATACTATTGATAACCCGTGGGTGAAATGGACTCTTAAAATATGGAAAACCATTATAAAAGAATATAAACTAGAGAGAGACATTGCAATTCTTAAATAGTGTGCATATGACTCAGATTTTATGCCGAATAAACTGGACGCTAGATTTTCGGACTGGACAGCTAAAGGAATAACAGTTCTTTGCAATATAATGAAAGAAGGAACACTCTTCAGTTTTGAAATGCTCAAAGAGAACACTTATTAGAAAAACAAGACTTTAATTGGTATTTACAGGTGTGACAGTATGTTAATAGGGTTAAAAATGTAACCAAGGCAAGTACATGTCTGATAGAGCTATTTAGAAAAGCATATAATTCAGACAATGGTAGTAGAATCATTTCAAGCGTGTATAAGGGTTTGTCAAATCTTAAAACACATTTGACTTCATACATTAAAACAAAATGGGAGAAGGAAGGAGGGATAATAATATCTGAGGAAGAATGGACAATAATATGGAATTATCAATGGAAGTGTACAAGTTCACAGAAATGGAGGGAGTTCGGGTGGAGAAACTTGATAAGATATTATTACACCCTCTCAGAAATCCCATTATGATAGCAACCTCCCTGTTTGCTGGATAAATTGTGGAAATCAAAATGCAAACCATTATCATATTTTCTGGGAATGCCCTGTTATCAAAGACTATTGGAGTGGGACACATAATGCCCTACAAGACATCTTTAAATGTGAAATACCCTTAGAAAGTAAGACCATATATTTTGGGTATATACCTCAAGGATGGTTGAAAAGAGATAAATATTTAATGAATGTACTGCTGGTGGCTGGTAAAAAGACCCTTACCAGGAAATGGTTATCACAGGAGAGCCCAACTTTAAATGTATGGATGGAAATTAAAATGGACATTTACAAAATGGAGAAGATAATAGCATCTGTTAATCATAAGTTGGAACAATTTGATTCATACTGGGAAAAATGGTTTAACTACATAATACCTCAAAGGCCGAATTTTATTCTCACAAGTCAATGAATATGTTATTAAAAAAAGATCATTCCCTCACTTTGTACGTGGTTTTCTTCTTTCAATTGTTCTTTCTTTCCTCTCCTTTCTGTAAGTGTATACCTCAGATAAATATTATGTGGAGACTTGTGACAAATATGATTATATTTGGACCCGTATCTGGGCCGTACCCTCCAAATATCCGGACCTGCATCTCGGTTTTTTGCACTACCTTACTTTCCATTTTTCTATTTTCTATTTATGATTTATAATTTAAGTATTTAATATTTACTATTGTTTTGTAATCCAGGGAGCGGGAAGCGCAGAATCAAACATCGCTATGATGATTGTACGTTGTAGTATCAATTGTTTGGCGACAATAAAGTATAAAGTGTAAAGTATATGATATATATGTACAGTATCTGAAATACATCTTATGGAAATGTTTTTCTGAAGATGAACTTCAAGAAAAAATAAATTACAAAAAAAAAGAATAATAATTATAACTGAATCACTGGTAGATCACCCAGCTAGGGCTTTCAACCCGAGTGCAGGAGTTAACAATCTGTGCAAATACACAAGAAGAAACAATAATAATAATATTAATAATAATAAGTAAGCAATAAATATTGAGGACATGAGATGAAGAGTCCTCGAAAGTGAGTCTATTGGTTGTGGAAGTATTTCAATGATGGGGCAAGAGAAGTTTCGATGAATGTATCCTATTTTGTTCAGTGGCCTGATGGTTGAGGGGTAGTAAATATTCCTGAACTTGGTGGTGTGGGTCCTGAGGCTCCTGTACCTTCTACTTGACGGCAGCAGCGAGAAGAGAGCATGTCCTGGGTGGTGGGGGTCCCTGATGATAGATGCTGCTCTCCTGTGACAGCACTCCGTGTAGATGTTCTCAATGATCTCAAGTATCTCAGTCTGAAATAGTCACCATAAGACCATAGACAGGGGAGCAGAATTAGGCCATTTGGCCCATCGAGTCTTTTCTGCCATTTCATCATGGCTGATTTACTTTCCCTCTCAATCCCATTCTCCTGCCATCTCCCCATAAGTTTTGATGCCGTTATGAATCAAGAACCTATCAACCTCTGTTTTTAATATACTTAATTACTTGACTGCAACAGCTGTCTGTGGCAACAAACTCCACAGATTCACCACCCTCTGGCTAAAGAAATTCCTTTCATCTCTGTTCTAAAAGGATTCCCGTCAGATGCCCTCTGATCCTAAATGTTGTGTATTTGCTATTTCAGTAATATTGTAAATATATTGTTTAATACATTCTTGTTTGTTTCAGTAATTCATTAGGGGCTATATGTCAAAATAAGTGAATTGTATATGTCATGACTGATGATGTGTGCATGCCTTGCAGAAAGTAAACACAAACTAAGACTCACCTTTCACAGCGCTCCTGTTTCTCTTCCAGATAGATTTATGTTTTAGAGTTGCAAAACATAAAATTGGCACTGAGGTATTCCTGAAATGAACCCAAGATGACTACCTATCTGTTGAAGCGCAGCAAGACACTCAAATTGAAAAAAGCACAGCACGTTATTTTCCCTTCAGAGCAGAGAATGTTGAATATGCGACAGGTAGCTGGATATTGTACACTGAGTGAATCGAGCAGTATTTTAAAGCAAATGGAAGAGTTGACAAGAAGTGAGTGCCGATATTTCTGAGTGCATTGGATTTCAAGGTGTACAGTTTGTTTAAAGTTTGCCTGCTGCAAGCAAGCCAGCAGACGTGAGCTTTACTGATTTTGTTGAAGTAATACAGGAACATTTAGAACAAAAACCATTGTTAATTGCAGTAAGCTTTAGTTTTCGTAAGTAGAATCAACAGGAAGGGGAGTCCATTTCAGTGTACGTGGCTGAATTGAAGAGATTGTCTGAGCATTGTCAGTTCAGTGGTGGGATTAATGATGCACTAGGAGATCTTTAGTTTGTGGAATCTTCCAAGAAAGCATTCAAAATTGGCTTCTAAGTGAAGCATATCTCATATTTAAAAGAACATTTGAAATAGCTGTATCAATGGAAACAGACACGATTGATTTGCAGTCAGGAATGAACGTGGGCATGAACAAAATTGCAGTGTCTAAACAGAAACCAGCCTGGCCGAACAAATTGTATGACTGTTGTGGCAGGGCTCGCATACATCAGTGTAATGCAGGTTTACAGACGAAATTGCAGAAAATGCAACAAAGTAGGACACACACAAAGAGTATTTCAGGCAGACGAATAAAATGGACTGCTCAGGGAAGAGGAAAAGCTAAAAAGTCAGGTTGTAGTTTCAAAAGGAGTACTAATCTGCATGCTGTTGATGAGAGTGACACAGGATTGAGCAGCCTTGAGATTTATAGTGTGAAAACTAACAAGAAATATAGTTTACACCAGAAGTGAGTGACAAATTAATTAAAATGGAATTGGACACTGGCTTGGCTGTTTCAATCATTCCACAAAATGAGTTTGAGAGGCATTTCAAAGATACTAAACTGAAGCCTGCAGATATCCAACTAAGAACTTATACAGGAGAAAAGATAACTCCTGTCAGAATGACATTTGTAACAGTGAAATATAACAGCCAAGGAGCCACATTGATCTTGTATGTGGTAAAAAAGAGAAGAACCAGTATTGTGGGGGTGTGATTGGCTGAGACAACATCTTGATTAGAGATCCATCCATAATTTGCATGGAACATCCCCTACAATAAAGTCAACTGGAAGTGAATTAAGGAATGAAGCCACAATTGTCTCCATGCTCTGCACCATGGACCACTGCCCAACAGAGGACAAACTTGTTGGTGCCAACCTCTGTTGCTCTGGTTCAAAGGCCTATTGGACCAAGGAAGCACTATGTTGCTCAGAGGAAGCGTGAAAGTTATCAAAGCAGTGGTCCGACTACAATCATTTTTGTAGAGAACACATCCGAGAAAGCTTCTGATATGTTAGTCAGGCAGTTACTTGCGAATTGAGGCTGGGTTTTTAGCTGGAAGAGAGCTCGAGGAGCTTCAGGAAAGTTGCAAGTATTTTCAGCTTTTGTGAGTATAAAGAACCAGAATCTACTCTGCGTGCATTAAGGTTATTGTCTGAACTTCAAGTGGGAGACAGAAAGCTGCTTCTGAAAGTAGACACAAAGACCAAATCCCAGCTGGATGAATGGAAGGCCAAAAAGAAAGGACTCAACGGAGATACGAAAACAGAGGATTCATCAGATGATGTTGTGGATGAGGAAACCAAGAAAAGAAATCAGATTGTAAAGGGAGCGATAGAAGGATTAATTAGAGAATGCTCCAGTGAACCTTTCCCAGATCAAGATGCAAATCCTAGAAAGAAGAAAAAGGAAGGTGAGAAAAAGAGAAAAACAAGATGTTGAAAAGGTGAGAAGCGATGGAGAGAAAGTATGTTAGTGAGAAAGAGAAAGGTGTGAAAGAGAGAAGGAATGTGAGAAAGAAAAAGAGATGCAAGAAAAGCCAAGAAAAGCCAAGAAAGGTGTCCAGAGCTGTCAGAACCACTTCCTGCAGACTCCGAGTCAATTCCACCCCGGAGGAGCCCCCAGAACCGGAGATGGTTTCACAGCAACAAGTCTGACCTGCCAAGCAGAGTGATCCCCTTGTCGGGAAAGAAGGTATATCACAAGCAGTTGTATTACATACAGTAGTACACTGTGTATATAGTTGAGATGCACTCTCCATTGAGTTGGAGTTTATACTAAGCAGAGAGGAGTGTTGTGTATTTAATATTTCAGTAATATTTGAGTAATATTGTATGATTAAGCATTCTTGTTAATTTAAATACTTCTTTATGGGTTATATGTAAAAACAAGTGAATTGCATATATCATGACGCTAACACGTGCTATGTACGCGCCTCAAAGTAAACACGATGAATGCATGGCTGAAGAATTGGTGAAGGGGGCAGGGTTTCAGATTTCTGGGTCATTGGGATCTCTTCTGGGTATGGTACGATCTGCACAAAAGTGATGGATTACACATGAACCCAAGGGACCCAGTGTCCTTGTGGGCAGGTTTACTAAAACTACAGGGGAGAGTTTAAACTAATTTGGCAGAGGGATGGGAACCAGAGTGATAGGGCTTGGGACGGGGCAGTTGGTATGCAACAAATGCATTGTGTAGTGAAACTATGAGGAAGGACAGGCAGACGATAGGGCAAAATTGCAGTCAACAGGATGAGTTGTAATGTAAAAGGGGGACAAAATTGAAAAAGGTGATGAATACAGGACTGATGGTGTTAAATATGAATGCAAACAGTATTTGGAATAAGGCAGGTGATTTTAGAGTTTGGCAGGTACAATGTTGTGGTTATCACTGAGTCGTGGCCGAAAGATCATAGTCCAGAGCTTAACATCCAAGGATACCCGATACTCATTGTATCAAAAGGACAGGCAGGTAGGTAGAAGGGGTGGTGTGGCTCTGTTGGTAAAAAATGAAAGCAAATTCTCAGAGAGAGGTGATATAGGAACAGGAGATGTAGAATCCATTTGAGTAGAGCTAAGAAACCGCAAGAGTTGAAAGATCCTGATGGGAGTTATATTCAGCCTTCTGAACAGTAGCCAGGAGCGGGGATAGAAATTACAACGGGAGATAGAAGGTGCAAGACAAAAGGGCAATGTTACGGTAGGCATGGGGGATTTCACGATTGGGACTGAATTCCAAGCCAGGGAATTTGTAGAATGCCTACCAGATTGTTTTTTAAGAAAAGCTTGTGGCTGAGCCCTCCAGGGGAAAGGCAATTCTAGATTGTGTGTTGTGTAATGAACCAGATTTGATTAGCAACACACACAAAATGCTGGGGGAGTTCTGCAGGACAGGCAGCAGCTATCGAAATGAATAAACAGTCGAATTTCCAGGCTGGGAACATGCTTCAGGACAGGAGAGGAAGGGAGAAGACACCAAAGTAGAAAGGTGGGAGGATGGAAAGAGGAAAGCTAGAAGGTGATAGGTGAGTGGGAAAGGTAAAGGGCTGGAGAGGAAAGAATCTGCTAGGAGAGGAGATAGGTCTATCGGAGAAATGGAAAGAAGAGGGGACCCAGGGGGAGGTGATAAGCAGGTGAGAAGAGGAAAGGAGCCAAATCAGGGAATCGGAAAAGATGGGGTGGGGGAGGGAATTTTTGTTTACCAGAAAGAAAAATTGAGATCCATGCCGTTAGGCTGGAGACTACCCAGACAGAGTATAAATGCTGCGGTTTTGTAAGGCATTGGTTAGAATACACTTGGAGTATTGTGAGCAGTTTTGAGCCCCTTATCTCAGAAAAGAGGTGCTGTCATTGGAGAGGGTCAGAAGAGGTTCACGAGAATGATTCTTGGAATGAAAGGGTTAATATATGAGGAGCTCTGGGCCTGTACTCTCTGGGCTTTAGAAGAATGAAGGGTGGATCTCATTGAAACCTATCAAATGGTGAAAGGCTTGGAGAGAGTGGATGTGGAGAGAATGGTTCGGATAGTGGGGGAGTCTAGGACCAGAGGGCAGAACAGAACAGAGGGACGTCCATTTAGCACAGAGCTGAGGAGGAATTTCTTTAGCCACAGGGTGGTGAATCAGTAGAATTCATTGCCACCGACGGCTGTGGAGGCCAAGTTATTGGGTATATTTAAAGCAGGCGATGATAGGGTGTCAAATGTTATGGGAAGGTAAGGCAGGAGAATAGGTTTGAGAGGGGATAATAAATCAGCCAAGGCCTCAGTGGCTGGGAAGATTTTGGAGGCGATTATTAAGGATGAAGGTCTCAGGGTACTTGGAGGCACATGATAAAATAGGCCATAGTCAGCATGGTTTCGTCAAGGGAAAATCATGCCTAAAAATCCGTTGGAATTCTTTGAATAAATAACAAGCAGGATAGACAAAGGAGAACTGGTTGATGTTGTGTACTTGGATTTTCAGAAGGCCTTTGACAAAGTGCCACACATGAGGCTGCTTAACAAGCTATGAGTCCATGGTATTACAGGAAAGATTCTAGCATGGATAAAGCAGTGGGTGGTCGGCAGGAGGCAAAGAGTGAGAATAAATGGAACTTTTCTGGTTGGCTTCTGGTAACTAGTGGTTCTCCACTGGGGTCTGTGTTGGGACCGATTCTTTTTATGTCATACGTCAACAATTTGGGTAATGAAATTAATTGCTTTGTTACAAAGTTTGCAGACAATATGAAGATAGGTGGGGGACAGGTAGTTTTGAGGAAGTAGAGAGGCTACAGAAGGACTTAGACATATTAGGAGAATGGGCAAATAAATGGCAGATGGAATACAGTGTCAGGAAGTGTATGGTCATGTACTTTGGTAGAAGATATGAAAGGGTTGACTTTTTTTAAATGGAGAGAAAATACAAAAATCTGAGGTGCAAGAGGACTTGGAAGTCTTTATGCAGGATTCGCTAAAGGTTAATTTTCAGGTTGAGTCTGTAGTGAGGAAGGTAAATGTGATGTCAGCATTCATTTCAATAGGACAAGACTATAAAAGTAAAGATGTAATGTTGACATTTATAAAGCACTGGTGAGGCCTCACTTGGAATATTGTGAGCAGTTTAGGGCCCCTTATCTTAGAAAGGATGTGCTGAAACTGGAGAGGGTTCAAAGGAGGTTCATGAGAATGATTCCAGGATTGCACGTGTTTGGCACAGCTTAGTGGGCCGAAGGACCTGTATTGTGCTGTAGGTTTTCTATGTTTCTATAAACACAAGAGATTCTGCAGATGCTGGAAATCGAGAGTAGCACACGCAGAATGCTGGAGGAACCTAATCACTGTCCATATAAGAATGCTTTTGTTCACTTTCTGCGGGGATCTTTTGTTCTTCACTCTGAACCTCTGCCAGCAGTCCTGCAGAAACATCTTGCCTCCACTCTTCTATTGATCTCTCTGGAGTGCGTATCAGGTTCCCATTCCACCCCCTCTCCTCAGGACACACCGGCCAATGACAACTCTCTTCATTGCAGGATGGAGTAGACCAGAGACCAGAAACAAAATCTACACCCACAATTTTGGAGGAGTCTTTCCCAAGGAAGAGAGTAAATCTGTCCGAAACACTTTAACCTACAAATTGCTACCAGCAATTAGACTCAATGTACCGAAGTCCATCAGAAGTTTTAAACACAAGGAAGTCTGCAGATACTGGAAGTCCAGAGATACACACACAAAACACAGGAGGAACTCGGCAGGTCAGGCAGCAAGTATGGAAATAGGCCAAGACCTTTCATCAGAACTGGAAAGAGAGGGGGAAGATGCCACAATAAAATGGTGGGGGGGGGGGGAAGGAAGCGCTGGAAGGTGATCGGTGAAGCCAGGTGGGTGGGAAAGGTAAAGGGGTGGAGAGGAAGGAATCTGATAGGAGAGGAGAGTGGCCCATGGGAGAAAGGGAAGGAGGAAGGGAAGGAGAAAGAGAACTCGGGGGGGGGGTGGGCGATAGGCAGGTGAGAAGAGGTAAAGGGTCAAGTGGGGAATAGAAGAAGAGAGGAGGGGATGGGAATTTTTTTTTAACTGAAGGAGAAATAGAGATTTTAGCATTTGGGTTGAAAAAGGTAGATGATTGCAGGAGGACCTGCTGGGCACGCTTTCTTCTCGCTGTTGCCATTGTGAAGGAGGAACAGGAGTCTCAGGCCCTACAACACCAGCTTCAGGAACAATTATTATCCTCCAACCATCAGGTTCCTGAACCAGTGTGGATAACGTCACTCAGCTCAACACTGAACTGATTCCATAACCTACACACTCACTTTCACGGACTCTACAGCTCACGTTCTCAGTGCTGTTTATTTATTTATTTAGGATTGTTATTATTTGTGTTTCTTCTACTTACATACTCTGTTTCTTTTGCTCATTATTTTCAGTCATTGTGTGTAGTGTTGCTTTGATTCTATTGTATTTCTTTGTTCTACTGTCAACGTCTGAAAGAAAATGAATCTCAGGGTAGCATGTGGTGACGAGTACAGTACGTGCTTTGATAATAAATTTACCTTGAACTTTGAACTTGGCCTCCTTGGCTCCGGAATGTGTGGTGACGCTGGTGGGCCGTTCCCAGCTCATCCCTGGACGTTAGCGTAAGGGTGAACACCATTCACTGTGTACACGTACATGGATGAGGAATTAGCTGTAGTGCGCTGGTCAGGGCGTGACAAGCAACACAAAACAACAACACTTAACAGTGATAAAGAATAAACAATTATATAAAAAGCATAGCAAAATATAATGCAAGATAAATTGCAAATGACACATTTCACTGTATGTAGGGGTGCAGTAGTATGGTGGTGAATGAGATGCTATTACAAGGGCAGCAACCCGGGATCAGGGAGCCAGCAGGGAGCTTGTATGTTCTCCCTGTGGGTTTCCTCCGCGTGCTCTGGTTTCCTCCCACATTCCAAAGGCGTGCGAATTAGTAGGTTAATTTGTCACGTGGGTGCAATTGGGCTGCACGGCCCCGTTGGGTCAGAAGTGCCTGTTACCGTGCTGTATCTCTAAATTAATTCATTCATTATTTTATTTATTTACAGTCGGGGTTCCCAATGGGATGGGGGGGGGGGGGTGTCCATGGACTCCTCGGTTAATGGTAAGAGTCCATGGCGTAATAATAGTTTGAAGCCCCTAACTTCGAGACACAGCGCGGAATAGACACAGCCTCTGACCCTTTGAGTCGCGGCGTCTCGCGACCCCCAACAAATCCAATTAACCCTAACCATGCCGGCCAATTAACCTACCCGGTACGTATTTGGGCTGAGGGAGGAAACCGGGGCACCCAGGGGAAACCCCACGCATTCCACAGTGCAGTTACTCCTCGCAGAGGACGCAGGAACATCCTGAGTTGCAATAGGCACTCGGCTACCGTGGAGCTGACAGTAATGTTTGAATACACGTGATATGTAAATAAATCTGAATTTTGAGCTGAGGAAAAGTCTTTTGAACCCCTGCCTGACGTGATAATAATCTTTTCAAATGACTACCAAACAACACAGGAGGAACTGCAATGCCCTCACTGTGGATTGCTAAAACTGAAGAATGCAGTGATATTCAGAGAAACCGATAGACCATCAGTCCCAAATAAAAATAATAACATTCACATAAATAGTTTAATTAACAATACACGAAAACGTTACAGCTTTACAAGGCTGTTGGAGCATGGCATTGATACAATACAACACCTGACACCTCATCTGGCTTTTACCTTCTGAAGTGGTGTCCATCCATCATACTAATGGGTAGTTTCATCATTGCCGGTTAAATGAAGAGGCCAAGTGTGAAGAGATAAAGAACCAAGTGGTCGGATAGCAAAGAAGAAGCATCATTTATTAGTTCAGTCACGCAGTCAATCTGGTTCCCATCCAAATCAGTAATAGGGGACAAAGTGAGATATACTCTAACTCAGATCACAATTCAATGTGTCGCAGAGCACTGAAATTCCCTCCTACCTCCCGGGTTGGTTATTTATTTCAGTATTTTCCACCTAGCACTCGTTATTATTGTTTATCTTTCTATTTAAGGAATTTTAATTCTTGGTTAGGCATGCCCATCAGAATCCAAACCAGGCTTATTGTCAACAAAGACTCTGGTGTACCATGGGGAGTATTCGGACTGGTTGCATCACCGTCTGTAATGGAGACTTCAGTACACAGGACTGGGGAAAGCTGCCAAGGTCTGTAAACTCAGTCAGCTCCATCATGGGCACGTCCCTCCCCAGCATCCAGGACACCTTCAAAAGGCAATGCCTCAAAAAGGTGGCATGAGACCATAAGGTATAGGAGCAGAATTAGGCCATTTGGCCTATCCAGTCTGCTCTGCCATTTCATCATGGCTGATCCAATTTTCCTCTCAGCCCCAATCCCCTGCCTTCTCTCTGTACCCCTTCGTGCCCTGACCAGTCAAGAATCTGTCAACCTCTGCCTTAAATATACCCAGTGACATCCATTGATGCTATAACAGTATCATCACCACCCAGGACATGCCCTCTTCTCATTGCTACCACCCGGGAGGAGGTACAGGAGCCTGAAGACAAACACCCAATGTTTTAGGACAGCTTCTCCCCTTCTGCCATCAGGTTACAGAGCAGTTCATGAACCAATGAACACGACCGCTCTTTTTGCATACTTTCTTATTTTTTATATATCCTTATTGTAACTTATAGTAATTTTAAAATATTGCTCTGTACTGCTGCTGCTAAACAACAAATTTTGCGACATATGTCACTGATAATAAGCCTGATTGCGATTCTGATTCCGACGCCGTGACTTAATGTCCAATCTCCTGTATTCAGTGAAGGAAAGCGTTACCTGACGCATTCTTCACCACCTCATCTACCCCATGTTGGCACTTTCAGGAGACCATGTATTTGTACCCCTACATCTCCCTGATCTGCTACACTCCCCAGGGTCCAGTCATTGACTCTACAAGTTCTGCCCTGGTTACTCTACCCAAAATATATCACTTTGTACTTCAAAGTTCAAAGTAAACTTACTATCAAAGTATATGCCACCACATACAACTCTGAGATTGATACTTGTCTGAGGTAACTTCCATCCTCCATTCCCTTGTCCACTCTCCCAGATGATTGAGATTCTGCTGTAACCTTGGACAACCTTCCTCACTCTCCACCACTCTACTGATTTTCAAATTTCAAAGTAAATTTATCATCAAAGAACATATACAACCCTGAGATTCATTTTTTGTGGGCATACACCGTATATCCAAGAAACACAGTAGAATCAATAGAAGACTGCACCCAAGAGGACGGACAAACAACCAATGTGTGAAAGACAACAAAATGCAAATACAAAGAAAAAGATAATAGTAATACTTTATACTTTATTGTCGCCAAAAATTGATACTAGAACATACAATCATCACAGCGATATTTGATTCTGTGCTTCCTGCTCCCTGGATTACAAATATTAAGTATTAAAAATAGTAAAAATTAAAAATTTAAATTATAAATCATAAATAGAAAATAGAAAAATGGAAAGTAAGGTAGTGCAAAAAAACCGAGAGGCAGGTCCGGATATTTGGAGGGTACGGCCCAGATCCGGGTCAGGATCCGTTCAGCAGTCTTATCACAGTTGGAAAGAAGCTGTTCCCAAATCTGGCTGTACGAGTCTTCAAGCTCCTGAGCCTTCTCCTGGAGGGAAGAGAGACGAAAAGTGTGTTGGCTGGGTGGGTCGTGTCCTTGATTATCCTGGCAGCACTGCTCTGACAGCGTGCAGTGTAAAGTGAGTCCAAGGACAGAAGATTGGTTTGTGTGATGTGCTGCGCCATGTCCACGATCTTCTGCAGCTTCTTCCGGTCTTGGACAGGACAACTTCCATACCAGGTTGTGATGCACCCTAGAAGAATGCTTTCTACGGTGCATCTGTAAAAACTAGTGAGGGTTTTAGGGGACAGGCCAAATTTCTTTAGTTTTCTCAGGAAGTAAGGGCGCTGGTGGGCCTTCTTGGCAGTGAACTCTGCTTGGTTGGACCAAGTCAGGTCATTTGTGATACTGACCTCGAGGAACTTAAAGCTTTTGACCTGTTCCACTTGTGCACCACCGATGTAAATTGGGTCATGCGGTCTGCTACTCCTTCTGAAGTCAACAACCACATCTTTCGTCTTGTTGATGTTGAGGGATAGGCTATTGTCTTTGCACAATAATAAATAAATAAACAATAAACATTGAGGGGTGATAACTGTTCCTGAACCTGGTGGTGTGGGACCTGATGGTTGACGGGTGATAATTGTTCCTGAACCTGGTGGGGTGGGACCTGATGGTTGAGGGGTGATAACTGTTCCTGAACCTGGTAGTGTGGGACCTGATGGTTGACGGGTGATAATTGTTCCTGAACCTGGTGGTGTGGGACCTGATGGTTGAGGGGTGATAACTGTTCCTGAACCTGGTGGTGTGGGACCTGATGGTTGAGGGATGATAACTGTTCCTGAACCTGGTGGTGTGGGACCTGATGGTTGAGGAGTGATAACTGTTCCTGAACCTGGTAGTGTGGGACTTGATGGTTGAGGGGTAGTAACTGTTTCTGAACCTGGTGGTGTGGGACCTGATGGTTGAGGGGTGATAACTGTTCCTGAACCTGGTGGTGTGGGACCTGATGGTTGAGGAGTGATAACTGTTCCTGAACCTGGTAGTGTGGGACCTGATGGTTGAGGGGCGATAACTGTTCCTGAACCTGGTGGAGTGGGACCTGAGGCAGCAGTGAGAAGAGAGCGTGTCCTGGGTGGTGGGGTCCCTGATGATGGATGCTGCTTTCCCGTGACAGCATTTCATGTAGATGTGCTCAATGGTGGGGAGGGCTTTACCTGTGAAGGACTGGGCCGTATCCACTACTTTTTATAGGATTTTCTATAAAGGGATTGGTGTTTCCGTACCAGGCTGTGATGTAACGAGTCACCATATTTTCCACCAGACATTTATAGGTTTGTCAAAATGTAGATGTTGAGTCAAGTCTCCACAATCTCCTGAGGAAGCATCAGCCATCCTTTCTTCAGAATGGCATGGACATGCTTGGGCCAGGACAGCTCCTCTGAGGTTATAACATAAATGATTTTGGTGTCATCTACAGACTTACTAATCACCTGCATTTTCATCCCAATGGGTAATCTAAATGACAAATCAGAGTGGACACAACACTCCACTAGTCACAGTCCTCCGATCCAAATAAAACCATCTTCCATCACCTCCCTCCCCCTCCATCACCTCCCACTCCATCACCTCCCTCCACTCCATCACCTCCCACTCCATCACCTCCCTCTCACTCCATCACCTCCCTCCCACACCTTCACTACCCTCCCCTCCATCACCTCCATCTCCCTCCATCACCACCCTCCCCTCCATCACTTCCCTCCCCCTCAATCACCACCCTCCCACACCTTCACTACCCTCCCCTCCATCACCTCCCACTCCATCACCTCCCTCCCCTCCATCACCTCCCTCCCCCTCCATCACCTCCCTCCATCACCTCCCACTCCATCACCTCCCTCCCCTCCATCACTTCCCTCCCCTCCATCACCTCCCTCCACTCCATCACCTCCCACTCCATCACCTCCCTCTCTCTCTATCACCTCCCTCCCCCTCCATCACCTCCCTCTCACTCCATCACCTTCCTTCCCCTCCATCACCTCCCTCTCCCTCCACTTCTCTCCCCCTCCATCACTTCCCTCCCCTCCATCACCTCCCTCTCACTCCATCACCAAACTATCCAGCTCCTCTCGACCCCATGTGACCTCATCTCCTGGAGCGGCCTACCATGTCAGTAGACAATGGCCTTCATGGTTGTGGTCTGCAGCCATCGGGCTCCTGGACCAGATTCACTCCCCTCAGCGATGGACTGTCTCCGTGACTGTGGATCACGTTCGGGCTCCTGGACCGGTTTCACTCCCCTCAGCGCCGGACTGTCTCCGTGACTGTGAGTCTCGTTCGGGGACTCTGTGGTTCGTGTTCTCTGTGTTATTTGTTTACTTTTTTTATGGTTTGCACAATTTGTTCTCCCCTCCCCCCGACACACACATTGGGTGTTTGATGGTCTTTGCTGTACGGGGTTTTGAATGTGTCCTGTTGTGTTTGTTTGTGGCTGCCTGTCAGAAGGCGAGCCTCAAGGTTGTATACTGTAAACGCATTTTGATGTAAATGTACTTTGAGCTTTGAATTTTGGGACCTATGCTGAAGCGAGTGTGGGCAGAGAGAGAATCTACAGTGCTTACCTTGTCAATTTTCTTGTTTGCACCCTCAAAAAACTCAATTAAATTTGTTTTACATGATTTTCCAAGCACAAAGCCACACTGACTACCTCCAATCCGTCCTTACCTTTGTGAGCAGGAGATACCTGAGCAACCTAACACTTTGGGAGATGCTGGTGTTATTACTGAACTGCAGCACGGTGTGGCAGTGTGGCATTGTAGCATCGCGGTTAACATAACGCTTTACAGTACCAGCCATCAAAATAACCCCATTCCTTCAATATTTATCACTATAATTATTAGTCAGGGCATCAAAAGTTACAGCGAGAAGGCAGGAGAATGGAATTGAGAGGGATAATGAATCAGCCATGATGGAATGGGGAACAGACTCGATGGGCTGAATGGCCTAATTCTGTTTCTGTGTTTTATGGTCTAATGGTCTTATCACATGCACATCAAAGCATACAGTAAGATTGTCGTTTGTGTTAGCGACCAGCGCACCTAGTGAGCTGTGGGCATCGCCATGGTGACACTTGTGGGCTGTAGACATTGGCACAGGACAGTGGTGTTGCCCGGGTCCTCCTGGTCTTCGGTATCAACCTCACAGTCCTCAACGTCGGTGCCAGACCACGACCTTGTGTGGCACCACATCAAACGTGGGCATGGAAATGTCTGGAACAAGTTTCGCTTATTTACCGCGTGTACATCGAAACAGACAGTGAAGTTCTTTGTTTGTGCTAACAGCCAACACAACCTAACGAGGTGCTGGGGGCAGCCCACAAGTGTCACCACACCGTCCGCTGCCAACACAGCATGTCCACCGCGCTCGGCAGAACAACACGGGACACAACAAGCAACAAAACAACAACAGTAAACAAGGCTCTGTTCTTCCCTCCCACTCACATACGTACACAGCTCTCTAAGCCCTAGACTGCTCGCTTTCTTCAGTTTCCAACCTCCAGTAGACTTGGCCTTGGATGCAGATGGATACGCATTGGGCCGCTATCTTCCCCAGCAGACCTGCAGAAATTCACAGACCCCACAGCACTGGCCAATCACCCTCGAGTTCTGGACTCTTCCAACCCTCGGACCCTAATCCTCGGTTTCAACCACAGATCACCAATCACTAGGCTTTGAACACTGGACTTGCTGATGACCGCTTACTCCTGCCTACTGAACTCAGGCAGCTGACGAATCAAGGCACATCCAAGCCCAGAAGGTCTCCAGGGGGGAAGAGGAATTTCAATGTCCTTCACTAAGACTGGTTTTGTATCAGGAAAACATTGACTGATCCATTAAAGCTCGCATTATCTGAGCATGCACCTAATATCTAGCAATATTTTACATAATTTTTAATAAGATAATGCATGAAAACCCATCTGTTAAGAATGAAGGGAGACAGGCACCATCGATATTTTTGACAATGCAGCTTCTTAACTGGTTGAGCCTGGGGATTTATATTTTGGCTTTCTGGCAGGATTATTATATTTAATTTTAAATTAGAATTTCTTTTGCCCCTAGTGTATCATCGACTCATCATTCATACTCTGAAAATAATGGATTCAGAACATTTTCTAAGGTGAAGTCTGAAATTTGCTTTGGGGGTATAAGTAAAGAAGAAAGGGAGAGGTTAAAACTGAAATCATAGATAAATGTAAAGTGAAAATTCTGAGCCTACTGTAAAGCACAAAATGATGTGCAGAATTACTGTCATCCATCATTACTAATTGATAAACATGGTTACTAATTTAATAACACATCTCTGGGTTGTTGCATAGCAGGCTTAGAATGCGTGAACAACATTAAACAATTAGTCTTAAATGCCACTGCCAAGCTTATGCTGCGTATTTTCGTGCTTTCAACTAACGTTCCTTTCTCCCCCTCTGACAACCAGAAGGGGCAGAATTGGTGCATCATATTCCCAAAGAGATTGTGCTTTGCGATGATTTAGACACTGTATTCTCTTCCATAGCAACGACAGACTGCTTAAACGCTTAATGTTCTGAACATAAAAACTTAAGGATTAGGATCAGGAATAGGCCATCTGGCTCTCCCGACCGCCTCTGACATTTACCGAAATCATCGCCTGATCTATCTCTGATCTGCTTCCTGTCTTGTCCACGTGACTCCATTAACAGTGCCCAGCCTCTGCCTTAGTGAGCGAGTGGCCCCAGCCCCCAGGGAGGGAATTCTGCATACTCATTCATCCTGGCACAATTCTATCAGACGTGGAGCTGAACTGTACCGACGGGCAAAGGAACAAGTTAACATCCCAATTTAACACCTGAGAGGGCAGCCAGGCACGTTTTCCCAGGTGGAAAAGAGGGCATAATTTTGAGAAGATTGGAGGAAAGCATAGAGGGGAGGTCAGAGGGAGGTTTTTCACACAAGGAGTGGTGGGCGCGTGGAAAACCATGCTGGGTCTGGTGGTAGAGGCAGATACATTAGCGATATTTAAGAGACCTTTAGATAGGCAAATAGATGAAAGAAAAATGGAGGGTTATGTGGAAAGGAAGGGTTAGATTGATCTTGGAGAGGGTTAAAAGCAACATTGTGAGCCTAAGATCTTCTACTGTACTATAGGGTTCCATGTTAGATAACACCCACCAGTTCTTTCCAGCCTCAATGGGGCCAACCAAGGGTGTTATTGTCTTATTTAAATGCATTTTTTTATGATCACAAGACCATGCTGGAGATTAAGAAGTTAAACTACTGCAGGTTTACCCCAGCTGGAGGAGAAACTGAAGGAGGTGGACGTGGTGTGGAATGTGTTGCTGCACGTGTCAGAGAGGTGTTGGTACATGAGAGCGGTGTGCAGTCTAACAGACAGTAATTGTCTTATTTGCGTTTTTTTTGGGATCACCAGACCCTGTTGGACATTGATAATGTGGAATCCTGCAAGCCTGGTTCACTGGTTTATTGGTGAACAGTAGGGTTGGATGGCATGAGAACTGAGAGGCCTTGGTTGTAGTGAGGGCCAGGCGTTAAGCTGTGCTGTCATCTGTTTACAGCTGGCCAGGAGAGTGGCATCGAAGTTGGTGTCGGAGGTGGTGTGGCTTGGCGTCAAGGCTGGCATCATCAGTGCAGCTCTCCAGTGTTCGTTCAGGTGAAGACAAACCATATTGCATTTGACTGCAGACTGCTGCAACATTCGTGAATTCAGGGAGTTGGATAATATTTTTTGTGTATGAATGGCTGTATTTTGCTGCAATCTTGCATGGGCTATGTGTGCCTTGTGCTGTGAATGACTGTTGGTACTGTGTTTTGCATCTTGGCCACGGAGGAACACTGTTTTGTTTGGCTGTATACATTGTTATTCATGCATGGTTGAATGACAATTAAATTTGAACTTGAACCCACACGGACACAGAGGGGAACTACTATCGGTATGCAGAACTTGATCAGGAGTAATCCATTTGGCCCCTCATAACTTGAAATCTCATTCAACAAAATCATGGCTAAACTTCCATCTCAGCACCATTGTAGAACAGAACATGGAACATGGAACATAGAACATGGAACATGGAACATAGAACATGGAACCTTGCAACCCAGTACAGGCCCTTTAGAGCATGATGTTGTGCAGTCCTTATAACCTATTCTAAGATCAATCTAAGCCTTCTATCTCACAAAGCCCTCCACTTGTCTTTCATCAGTGGGTCTGTTTCTCTGCTTTTCCCCATGTTCTTACCTTCCTCATATACAAAACTCTGTCAATCCCACTTTTAAATGAAATCAGTGGCGGAGCTTCCAAATTCCTTCAGGGTGGAGAATTCCAAGGTTTTGCACCCTTTCAGTGAAGAAATATTTCATAGTTTCAGTCCAAAATAAGAATCCTACCCTCTACTTTGAGACTGTGAGCCCTAAATTTAGACACTTCCCTCCCGCCTCACAATCAGGGGAAACACCTTCCCCATGTTTGCCCTGTCAAATTTTCAAAGAACGTTAGAACATTACAGCACACTGGGGGCTTTACAGCCCACATTGTTGGGCTAACCTTATAACCCACTCCAAGATCAATCTAACCCTTCTCTCCCACATAGCCCTCCATTTTTCTATCATCCATGTGTCAATCTAAGAGTCTCTTAAATGTCCCTAATGTATCATTGCCTCCATCCGCACCCCTTCCTGGCAGCGCATTCCACATATCCACCATTCTCTGTGTTAAAAACCTACCTCTGACATCCCCCCCCCCCCATACTTTCCTGCAAACACTTTAAAAAGTCTCTGGCTATCTACTCCACCTGTGCCTCTTATCATCTTGTACACGTCTATCAAGTCACCTCTCATCCGCCTTCACTTCAAAGAAAACCCAGGCTCACTCAATGTTTCCTCATAAGGATTCTTAAGGAAGTGGTTTTGGGGTACTTGGAAGCACATGATAAAATAGGCTCTAGTCAGCACAGTTTCCTCAAGGGAAAATTCGGTCTGACAAATCTGTTGGAATTCTTTGCAGAAATAGCAAGCAGGATAGACAAAGGAGAATTGGTTGATGTTGTGTACTTAGATTTTCAGAAGGCATTTGACAAGGTGCCACAAGCTGCTTAACAAGCTACCAGCCCATGGTATTACAGCAAGGATTCTAGCATGGATAAAGCAGTGGCTGGTTGGCAGGAGGCAAAGAGTGGGAATAAAGGGAGCCTTTTCTTATTGGCTGCCGGTGACTAGTGGTGTTCCACAGGGGTCTGTGTTGGGACCGATTCTTTTTACATTATATGTCAATGATTTGGATGATGGAATTGATGGCTTTGTGACCAAGTTTGCAGACAATACGAAGATAAGTGGAGGGACAGGTAGCTTTGAGGAAGTAGACAGGCTAAAAAAGGACTTAAACAGATTAGGAGAATGGGCAAAGTAGGAGATTGAATACAGTGTGTGTGATTGAATACAGTGCACTTTGTAGAAGAAATGAAAGGGTTGACTCTTTTCTAAATGGAAAGAAAATTCAAAAATCTGAGGTGCAAAGGGACGAGAGTCCTTGTGCAGAATTTCCTAAAGGTTAACTTGTAGGTTGAGTCGGTGGTAAGGAAGACAACTGCAATGTTAGCATTCATTTCAAGAAGACAAGGATATAAAAGCAAAGATGTAATGTTGAGGCTTTAATTGGTGAGGCCTCACTTGGAGTATTGTGAGCAGTTTTGGGCTCCTTATCTCAGAAAGGATGTGCTAACATTGGAGAGGGTTCAAAGGAGGTTCACAAACATTATTCTATGATTAAAAGGCTTGTCATATGAGGAGGGTTTGATGGCTCTGGGCCTCTACTCACTAGAACTCAGAACAATGAGGGGTGACCTATTGAATGTTGAAAGGCCTCGATAGAGTGAATATGGAGAGGATATTTCCTGTGGTGGGAAACTCTAACACCAGAGGACACAGCCTCAGAATAGAGGGGCGTCCTTTTAGAATGGAGATGAGGGGGAATTTCATTAGCGGCAGCGTGGTGAATCTGTGGAATTTGCTGTCATGTTTAGCAGTGGTGGCCCAGTCTTTATGTATATTTAAGGCGGATGGTGATAGATTCTTGATTGGTCAGGGCATGAAGGACACAGGGAGAAGGCAGGAGATTGGGGCTGAGAGGAAAATTGGATCAGCCATATTGAAATTGATGTGCACCCTGAGCTGCTGAGGTCCCACAGCATTTTATATTTTATTCCAAAAAAACCGTGGGTTTGTTCAGCTGTTTGGCAGCTGTTGCTTAGCACCAGTGTTGTGGCTGATTGGGCAGTCAAGATTCAGGTTCAATTTTATTGTCATTCAGCCGTACACAGGTACAGTATACTGCCAAACAGAACAACGTTCTTCTGGACCAGGGTACACAACACAGTACATATAACTCACACACGCAACACGTAAAGTAATATTACCACAGATTAACAAATAATAAGCTGCGTCTATGACACAAGTTAAAAGTAAACAGTATAACTCTACTGGCACTTCATGTGTGTGATGGCAGGAAGTTCAGTCGTTTCATGGCCTGGGGAAGAAGCTAAGAGTTTTTGTCCCTCCTGCCTGATGGTAGAGAGTCAGTCTGATTGTTGGACGGATGGGAGGGATTATTGACAGTGCTTAGGGTCCTGTGTATGCAGTGCTCCTGATAAATATCTCTAATGGGTAGAAGAGAGACCCCGAAGATTCAAGATTCAATTTTATTTTTCACGTGTACGTTGAAACACAGTGAAATGTGTCGTTTGTGTTAACACCCGATACACCCAAGAGTGTCCAAGTGTCGCCATAGATACGGGTGCCAACACAGCGTGCCCACAATGCTCGGCGGAACAACGCAGAACACAACAAACGACAAAACAACAACAGCAGCAAAGCAAGCTCCGCTCCTCGCCCCCACCCACACACCCGCATCCACCACCCTCCAGCCCCAGGACGGGCCTCCAGCAGACTCGGCCAGAGTATCAGGGACATGTCAGCTTTGGGAAATAACAGGACTGCTGGGAAAGCCAGTGCACACACGATGGGCTGAAGGGCCTTCATCACAGTTGTAAGGGGACCTATGGAAAGGTGAAGAATCATTCTGCAGTCTATAGTATCAGAGACAATAAGCAGAATATCTACTCTGTTTGTGAATGTCTCTTTTAAAACTTGGATATAGATCATCAGTTCCTTGGGATTTATCAGTTTTCAGCCTCATTAACTTCCCTAGTGGTATTTTTTTTTAGTAATATTAATTTCTTTTACTTCTTCATTTGCATTAGATCTTTAGCTTTCCAGTAAATCTGATCTTTTCTGTGACTTCTTCTGTCAAGTCAATCACAAAATATTTGTTTAATTCCTCTGCTGTCTCTGCATTGCCCATTAGAAATCCTTGTGTCTCTGTCTGAAGAATCCCACTGTGACCTTGGGACTCTTTCCCATTTAATTTACTAACAGAAGCCTTTGAATTCAGTTTTCTATTTTCCCTCTCTGTTTTGGGTCATCCTTTGTTCAATTCTAAAATGGTCTGAATCCTCTGGTCAACATCAAAAAACTTATTCAGTTAATGCTGTTGTTAATTTTTCCTGTAGTGGGTGTCGGGATGGAGATATATCTGTACCAAAGGAGGTGTAAGGCACCTCTTCACTTTTTTAGCCTACAGGTCACCCTTGGGCTTTGCCCCCTGATCAGGGTCACGTGAAGCCATGGGAGCAGGTGGTGGATGGTCGTACGAGCAGCCGGTGCACATCACCAGTCCTGGTTATGTGACCACTGACACCAGGCAGACAATCTCTGAAGAGTATTGATAATGTCTGGGCCCACCCATCTAGAAAAGACACTGCCCAGAAGAAGGCAATGGCAAAGTGCTTCAGTAGAAAAATTTGCCAAGAACAATCATGGTCATAAATGGCAAACCACTTCTGCTGATAAATTTGCCAAGGACAATAATGGTCATGAGACTATAATTGCCCACGCCATACGATGTGGCACATAATGGTGATGGTGATGATGACCGGTGTGTGTTTGTGCTTTTGAAGAATGTATTTTTGTTGTAAATCATATTACTTCTATCATCTGGCGAGGGTGCTGCACCATGGGACGAGTGTGGAATGGGTGGTGGAGAAGGAATGCCAGGGACGGGGGATGGCATGGGTGTAGACACACCCTGCCCTGAGACACCAGGCAGGGTCATTTGTTTACAAACATTTTTTTCATGTTTTCACTTCCTTCTCACCTCATAGAGTCATCGAGTCATCCACACGGACACAAGGTTTCCAGACCAACATGCCCATATTGACCACAGTGTCAATCTGAGCTACAGCCTTTTGCCTCTGGTGGTTCCATAACTCTCCGAATCTCTCTGAATATATTTTTATTTTGTAATTGTACTCACCTCTACAACTTCCTCTGGCAGCACTTTCCAAATACACAGCATCTTTTCTGAGAAAATCCTGAACCTCAGGTTTCTTTTAAATATCTCCCCCTTAACTTAAAACTGTGTACTCTGATCTTACACTTCTCAAAGCCGAGAACTGGACTGTGACCATTTGCCTTATCCATGTTGCTCATTTATCTATCGATCTCTCTACCAGTCTGTCTGTCTACCTCTGTCTACGTACCTACATTTCCATCCACCTGTCTACCTATCTGTCTGCTAGTTTATCTATCTATCTCTCTGTCTATCTATCATTCTATCTATCTATCCATCCATGTATCTATCTATCTATCTATCCATCGATCTATACGTCTGTCTGTCCATCTATCTGTCTATCTATCTATCAGTCTGTCTGTCTATCTATCTGTTTGTCTATCTATCTAGAAAAGGCCAAGTTCATTCAACCTATTCTCATAAGGCATGCTCCCCAATCCAGGCAGCATCCTTGTAAATCTCCTCTGCACCCTTTCTATGGTTTCCACGTCCTTCCTGTAGTGAGGCGACCGGAACTGAGCACAGTACTCCAAGTGTGGTCTGACCAGGGTCCTATACATCTGCAACATTACCTCTCAGCTCCTAAACTCAATCCCACAGTTGATGAAGGCCAATACACCGTACGCCTTCTTAACAACAGAGTCAACCTGTGGAGCAGCTTTGAGTGTCCTATGGACTTGGACCCCAAGATCCCTCTGATCCTCCACACTGCCAAGAGTCTTACCATTAATACTATATTCTGCCATCATATTTGACCTACCAAAACGAACCACTTCACACTTATCTGAATTGAACTCCATCTGCCACTTCTCAGCCCAGTTTTGCATCCTATCGATGTCCTGCTGTAACCTCTGACAGCCCTCCACACGATCCACAACACCACCAACCTTTGTGTCATCAGCAAATTTACTAACTACTTCAACAAATTAGAAATTATGAAAAATTTGAAGGTATCAACAATTATCTTGAATGTTCAAGCAGAGCTAAGATGGTGCCAAATTGAATTGAATTGAATTGACTTTATTACTTACATCCTTCATATACATGAGGAGTAAAAATCTTTACGTTATGTCTCCGTCTAAATGTGCAATGTGTAATTTATAGCAATTTATAATAAATAGTGGGGTGTATGGGGTGCCTAGGGAGGGGTATCACCTCTGGTGGGGGCCCTGCCCTGCCCTTTTCAGGGCAGCTCATCCACCTTTGGTCCCCACCTGGTGCTCAGCTCTCACCTGTGGCTCCAGGTAGCTGTAACACGTGCAGCAGCCACACCCCGGTAAACCATCCGTCTCGGCAGACGGGCCAAACCAGGTGAGGGTAGCCGACGGGTCTTCAACCCTCGATGAGGTAGGGGATCTGCCTATCCCAGCGTGTGAAGTCTGGCCCTGGCAGATTGAGTGGAGGAGACCGATTACTGGTCCAACGGTCAAGAAGGCAGGCCCAGCGGGTGTTGTGGAGCGCTAAGAGCACGACAGGACACTGAGACGTCCTGGTCATCCACTGCAGCAGGAGAGGTTTCCAGCCGTAATGGTTGTCCGTCCCACTAGATCAAGGTCTCTTCTGCTGAGAGAGTGGGATTGTCCCTGTGCAACGGCTGCTCCACTTCAAACTCCATCACACACAGGTTTCAACGTGTCTTCTTCGAATCCGAAGGACTACCAATCATAATAAATAGTATGTACAACAGGACAGTCAATGTAACATAGAAATACAATTGTGTCAGCATGAATTAACCAGTCTGATGGGCTGGTGAAGAAGCTATTCCGGAGCCTGTTGATCCCGGTTTTTATGCTGCGGAACCATTTCCCGGATGGTAGCAGTTGGAACAGTTTGTGATTGGGGTGACTCGGGTCCCCCATGATCCTTTGGGCCCCTTTTTATACACCTGTTTAAAAGCTGCTTCTCCGACTTGTTGGCTGCTTCTTCAAGCTCATCTGAGGAAAGAGCTTAAATTCTTCTCTGTAATGTCTCTTTTATCCTTTTCAGGGTGGCTGGGGTTCTGTAAAAGTCCATGATCAACAGCTGCACTTGAACTGCAGTTTTTCACGGCAGTTGAGATCCTGCTCGGGAGCTCACCGAGCAGCCGTTTGTTCCTGTCCAGGAGTGGCCTGGAGGATGCACGCCGCACCTCTGGGGTGTGGCCCTCTGGATGATGTCACAGTCACCAACTGAAGCATCATTGGAGAAGGAACATCCGAATTTCACGACAGCAGATGTAGCTGACAGAGGCCTCTGTCCTAGAGTGATTGCTCCATCTCTCCGCTTCTCCTGATGGTGGGAAGAGCTTGCTTCCAACTCTCCAGTCGGAGAATCTCGGAATGAACAGCGACACGGCAGATTGTAACGTCACAACAGCGAATGATTGTTGGTCTCCCCTTTCGCTGTGAGGTGGGTGACATCTCTTTGTCCCTGGTTAGTGAGGGACAGAGCCTGTGAGGTGGGTGACATCTCTCTGTCCCTGGTTAGTGAGGGACAGAGCCTGTGAGGTGGGTGACATCTCTTTGTCCCTGGTTAGTGAGGGAGAGAGCCTGTGAGGTGGGTGACATCTCTCTGTCCCTGGTTAGTGAGGGAGAGAACCTGTGGCATGTCGAACTGTCGGGTAAACAATGGTTTTCGTTGAGTGCAGATCGTGGTCTCTCTTTGCTGTTGCTTGCTTGGTGAGTGGTGGGCACTGACGCTTTCTGCTGAATAGGGAGAGGGGAGGGGAAGTCGACGCTTTTCTGCTGCTTGTGCGTGGGAGGGGGAGAGGGGGGCTTTGGGGTTCTGACTTTTTTCTGTCATTCATTCTTTGGGGTTCTGTTTTCTTGGATGTCTGTGAAGAGTAAGAATTTCAGGTTGTGTACTGTACTGTGTACAGTGATAATAAGTGGAAGTGTTTGAACCATTTGAAATGTGAGAATGAAAATGAAGATTGGGAGAATGCAATCATCAAAAGCAGTGTATGAAGGCAGTTCACCATCTGTACTGGCGAAAAGAACACAACACAGATATATAATCTGTCACTCAGTTTGTCTTTTTTATACCTTTTGAACTATTTCCATGAAACTTTGTCTAATTGGAACAGCCCTTTAATTGGGCCAAAATGTACTGGTCTAGATGTGTTCCAATTAACGGGAGTCCTCTGTACTGAGAACATGAAGTGTAGGGTCTTTGAAAGCCAGTTCATAGATTGTGGGATCAGCTGGGTGTTGAGGTGAGTGAAGTTATCCACACTGGTACAGGAGCCTGATGGTTGAAGGGTAATAACCGTTCCTATAATAACTATTCGGAGACAAATCTCAAGGATGTATAATGTATACATACTTTGATAATAGATGTACTTTGAACCTTGAACTTTCTACCTGGTGTTGCTGCTCCGGAGGCTCCTGTACCTCCTTCCCGATGCCAGCAGTGAGAAGAGGGCATGACTTGGATGGTGGGGGCCTCTGATGATGGAAGCTGCTTCCTTATGGCAGCGCTCCTTGTAGATGTGCTCAATGGCGGGGAGGGTTTTCCCTGTAAGGGACTGGCTGCATCTACCACTTTCTGTAGCCTCTAGGCTAAACAAGCAGGCTTGTACATAGAGTGTTCACCCATTCATTATGTGCTGTGTCATATGATGTGGGCATCTATGACCACGATTGTTCCTGGCAAATTTTTCTACTGAAGCAGTTTGCCATTGCCTTCTTCTGGGCAGTGTCTTTACCAGGTGGGTGACCCCAGCCAGTACCAATACTCTTCAGAGATTGTCCGCCTAGTGTCAGTGGTCACATAACCAGGACTTGTGATATGCACCAGCCGCTCGTACGACCATCCACCACCTGCTCCCATGGCTTCACATGACCCTAATCCGGGGGGGGGGGGGTGCTAAGCAGGTGCTACACCTTGCCCAAGGGTGACCTGCAGGCTAGCAGAGGGAAGAAGCATCTTACACCTCCTTTGGTAGAGACGTATCTCCACCCTGACACCCTACAGAGGGTGTAGATGCATCAATTAATGTCCGTGTGCAATAATGTACACGTGGAGGTGGAGGCTGCCAATCAGGACTGTTGCAACTGTACAGAAGAAGCTAAGCCTGTAGAAATTGCTTCCCATGAAAAATTCATCTGCTTGAACTAGAAGTCAGCGTGCAGCCTAACGAGAGCTGCCATGTCAAGGGGAGCTGAATGGTGCCAACTGATGAAGTTCACATGGTTACCCGTCAGACACGTGCGGTTTGTAAATCTGGTGCCAGAGAGGCCGCCGGTGTCCAACACACTGCTCTCCGTATATTAACTTCACAACATCTTTTCATCGTTGCTCCCTGTGGAAACCAGCGTGGAGTCTAGGAGGGAGAAAGGGATCTGATTCAGAGTCAGAATCAGGTATATTATCACTGTCATGTATATCGTGAAAATTGCAGCAGTATAGTGCAAGGCATTTTTTAAAAACTATAAATTACAATAAGAAATATATAAAAATAGTAAATTAATTCAACAAGTAGTGCATAAAGAGAGCAAAAATATTGAGGTAGTGTTCATGGGTTAATTGTCCATTCAGAAGTCTGACGGTTGTTCCTGAAACATTGAGTGGGTGCCTTTAAGCTCCTGTAAAATGAGTCATTTTGTTTTCTGGAAGCTTCTTGAAAGAAATGGAATTTTTTTGGAAGTGATGAAAGCCGAACCAGATCACCAGTATGGTTATACATTGAAAGATGATCAATAGATGTTCTTAGGGAATAATGAAAGTGGAGAGAAATCTGTGAAGAATCATTGACTGACAGAGTCAAACTTTGCAAACTGTAACAATGACGTTTGATTTGATCAGAAAGCTGTGACTGTTTCTTTGAGTCTGGTCCATCAAATCTGCTTTGCATTTTAAACCGTGATCGGATCACTGTCCTCCTCTTCAAACAGGAGCCTTCAATCCACAAAGCTCTACTTCAAGACGTAGCGTAGGAGTTAGCCTAACACTTTACAGCGCCAGTGACCCGGCTTCTATTCCAGCCGCTGTCAGCAAGGAATTTATACATTCTCCTCGTGACCACGTTGAATGAACTCGGCATTGATCATGTGGGTAGTCAGAGGCTTTTTCCCAGGGCTGAAATGGCTAGCACGAGAGGGCACAGTTTTTGGGTGCTTGGAAGCAGGTACAGAGGAGATGTCAGGGGTAAGTTTTTTACACAGAGGGTGGTGAGTGCATGGAATGGGCTGCTGGTGATGGTGGTGGAGGCGGAAACGATAGGGTTTTTTAAGAGGCTCCTGGCTCCTATTCATTGACTACAGCTCTGCCTTTAATACCATCATTCCAAATAAACTGATTCCTAAGCTCCGGAACCTGGGCCTTAGCACTCAGATCTGCATCTGGATCTTCAACTTCCTCACAGACCGGACCCAGGCTGTAAAAATAGGGGACAAGCTCTCCTCTACAATCACCCTGAGCACCGGTGCCCCACAAGGCTGTGTACTCAGCCCCCTGCTGTACTCACTGTACACCCATGATTGTGTAGCCAAGTTTCCATCGAACTCAATATATAAGTTTGCTGATGACACAACAATTGTAGGCCGTATCTCGGGTAATGATGAGTTTGAGTACAGAGAGGAAATTAAGAACCTGGTGGCATGGTGCGAAGACAATAACCTATCCCTCAACGTCAGCAAGATGAAGGAATTGGTTGTTGACTTCAGAAGGAGTAGCGGACCACACGACCCCATTTACATCAGTGGTGCGCAAGTGGAACAGGTCAAAAGCTTTAAGTTCCTCGAGGTCAATATCACAAATGACCTGAGCAGAGTCCACTGCCAAGAAGGCCCACCAGCGCCTTTACTTCCTGAGAAAACTAAAGAAATTTGGCCTGTCTCCTAAAACCCTCACTAATTTTTACAGATGCACCGTAGAAAGCATTCTTCTAGGGTGCATCACAACCTGGTATGGAAGTTGTCCTGTCCAAGACGGAAAGAAGCTGCAGAAGATCGTGAACACAGCCCAACACATCACACAAACCAATCTTCCGTCCGTGGACTCACCTTACACTGCACACTGTCGGAGCAGTGCTGCCAGGATAATCAAGGACACGACCCACCACGCCAACACACCTTTCGTCCCACTTCCCTCCGGGAGAAGGCTCAGGAGCTTGAAGACTTGTACGGCCAGATTTGGGAACAGCTTCTTTCCAATTGTGATAAGACTGTTGAACGGATCCTGACCCGGATCTGGGCCGTAACCTCCAAATATCCGGACCTGCCTCTCGGTTTTTTTGCACTACCTTACTTTCCATTTTTCTATTTTTCTAATGATTTATAATTTAATTTTTTAATATTTACTATTGATTTGTAATCCAGGGAGCGGGAAGTGCAGAATCAAATATGGCTGTGATGATTATACATTCTAGTATCAATTGTTTGGCGACAATGAAGTATAAAGTATGGGTACATTGAGCTTGGAAAAATAGAGGGCTATGGGTAACCCTAGGTAGGTCTAAGGTAAGGACATGTTCGACACAGCTTTGTGGGACAAAGGGCCTGTATTGTGTTGTAGGTTTTCTATGTTTCTTATGTTGCTATGCAGTTAAATCATTTCATTTTCACTCCCGGCTGTTTCTGGCACCTCCAAAGCTGAATGCTTGAGTAAAACATTTCTAAATTATCTTACTGCCTATTTCTCACCAACTATCAGCGACACATATCACTGCTTTTTGTACACAAGCACGTGCAACTGATTCAATTTAAAACTGTTTGCTCCAAGCGTGGTGCAATGTCCAATGGCCACACAAGTGCACGGAACTGACTCCAGTCAGAAACTGTTCAGCAACACTCTCCTCTCCCAATTAAGTGCCACAGAGTCCCAAATAAACAAAGGGAATCCTGGCTATTTTTTCGATTAATTTCTGATCTTTAAGAGTTGTCCCAAATAAGTGGCTGCCTCAAATTGACCAAAGGCCCGATTAACCAGAATTCAATGTGTTTGTTTGTTTGTTTGTTTATTTATTTATCTATCTCTCTAATTTACTTAAAAATCCATCCACCTATTTATTAATTTATCCATCTATCTATCTATGTACCTAATACCTACCCACCCTTCCATCCAGTTTATTTATTCATTGTTGGTAGTATTTGTTTTTTTGAATTTGCACAGTTGTCTTCTCTTGGACATCGGTTGTTTTTTTCAGTCTTTGCTTGTGTGTAGATTTTCATTGATTCTGTTGTGTTCCTTTGTATCTACAGTGAATGCCCGCAAGAAAACTGAATCTCAGGGCGGTTTCAAGTGACATTTCCAGTACGCACTTTGATAATAAACTTACCTTAAAGATCCCCTCTTCTGAATCCCATTGAGTATAGGCCCGGGCGACTCGATCTCTCCTCTAAGCCACCCATCTCTACAAATGTCCTGGTGAGCACGTTTAAAGCCAATGTCTTTTCTCAAGGAAGGAGAGCAGATCAGTGAGTTCTCCAGGAACTGTGGACATGCTGGATGAGCGTGCCGACAGAAACCTCCAAGCGTCCCACATGATTTTCCTGAACCACACCTACAAGGTAAATGCACACCACTGCACTGCTAGGTGATGGTTAAAGAGTAGTTGTCACCACCCCTGCATTACGTGATTATATTACCAAACTGCTCAAAGGAAGGAACTATTCAGTGGTGAGGCACCCTGGCACAGAAGGCTCATACGTATGCTGCGCTAGCCTTCATTAATCAGGCCACTGAGTTCAGGAACCATGAGGTAATGTTGTAGCTCTATTAAACCCTGGTTACACCACACTTGGAGTATCATGTTCAGTTCCGGTCACCTCGTTATAGGAAGGATGTGGAAGCTTTAGAGAAGGTGCAGAGGAGATTTACCAAGTTGCTGCCTGGATTAGAGAGCATGTCTTGTGTGGATAGGTTGAGTGAGCAAAGGGTTTTCTCTTTGGAGCAAAGGAGGATAAGAAGTGGCTCGGCAGAGATATACAGGACAATTGAGTGGTCGGCCAGAGACTATTTCCCAGGGCAGAAACGGCTAATACAAGGAGGCATAATTTTAAAGGCAACCGACAAACCGAGAAACTCAGCAGGTCAGGCAACATCTCTGTAAAAAAATGAACAGTCGACCTTTCAGGCTGAGACCCTTCTTCAGGATTGGAAAAAGAAGATGAGAATTCAGAGTGAGAAGGTGGGGGGAGGGGAGGAAGAAGTACAATGTGGCGGGTGATAGGTGAAACCGGGAGAGGAGGTGGGGGTAAAGTAAAGAGCTGGGAAGCTGATTGGTGAAAGATGGATGAGAAGGAATCTGATAGGAGAGGGTAGAAGACTATGGAAGAAAGAGAAGGGGGAGGAGCACCAGAGGGAGGTGATGGACAGGTAAGGACACGAGGTGAGGGAGGGCAACAGGAATGGGAATGGTGAAGGAGAGGGGGCATTTACCAGACGTTCAAAAAAATCGATGTTCATGCCATCAGGTTGGAGGCTACCCAAATGGAATATAAGGTCTTGTTCCTCCAACCTGAGTGTGGCTTCATTGTGACAGTACAGGAGGCCGTGGACTGACATGTTGAAATGGGAATGGGAAGTGGAATTAAAATGGGTGGCCACTGGGAGATCTCGTTTTTTCTGGTGGATGGAGTGTAGGTGCTTGGCGAAGTGGTCTCCCAGTCTACGTCAGGTCTCACCAATATACAGGAGGTCACACTGGGAGCACCGGACACAGTAGGTGATCCCAACAGACTCACAGATGAAGTGAGTTACCTGGAAGGATAGTTTGAGGCCCTGAATGGTAGTGAGGGAGGAGGTGTATGGGCAGATATGGCATGTGCTCTGCTTACAAGGATTGGTACCAGGAGGGAGATCAGTGGGGAGGGACGAATGGACAAAGGAGTTGTGTAGGGAGCAATTCCTGTGGAAAGTGGAAAGTGGTGGTGGGGGGGAGGGATCTCGTTGGAGATGGCGGAAGTTTCGGAGAATTATGTGCTGGATGCAGAGGCTGGTGGGGTGGTAGGTGAGGACAAGAGGAACCCTATCCCTGGTGGGGTGGCGGAGGATGGCATGAAGGCAGACGTGTGTGAAATGGAAGAGATGCAGGTGAGGGCAACGTTGATGGAGGAGGAAGGGATGTCCCTTTCTTCGAAGGAGGAGGACATCTCCTTAGTTCTAGAATGAAAAGCTTCATCCTGAGAGCAGATGCGGCAAAGATGGAGGAACTGAGGGAAGGGCATGGCATTTTTACAAGTGGCGGGGTGGGAAGAGGTGTAGTCCGGGCCACTTCTTTCTGGATAACGGACTGAACGTGTTTTTCTCCATAACCACTCTCCTCTGTCTGACGAAACTGGACTCCACTCTCAATAATTTGTCCTTCTGCTCCTCCCACTTCCTTCAAACAAAAAGTGTAGCCATAGGCACTCACATGAGTCCCAGCTATGCCTGCCTTTACGTCAGCTATGTGGAACCGTCTATGTTCCAAGCCTACTCTGGTATCACTCCCAGCTCTTCCTATGCCACATCGACAACTGCATTAGTGCTGCTTCCTGCACCTGTGCCAGGCTCGTCCATTTCATCCAGCTTGCCTCCAACTTCCACCCTGCCCTCAAATTTACCTGGTCCATTTCCAACACCTCCCTCCCCTTTCCTGATCTCTCTGTCTCTATCTCTGGACAGTTTATCTACTGATGTCTATTATAAACCCACAGACTCCCACAGCTACCTGGACTATGCCCCTTCCGACTCTGTTACTTGTAAAAACACTGAACTAATTCCACACACAACCTATGAACACTCTTTCAAGGACTCTACAACTCATGTTCTCTGTGTTATCTATGTACATGTGCATGTATGTATTTATGTACATACGTGTGGGCACGTGGCCAAGTGGTTAAGGCATTGGACTAGCTACCTGAAGGTCGTGAGTTCGAGCCTTGGCTGAGGCAGCGTGTTGTGTCCTTGAGCAAGGCACTTAACCACACGTTGCTCTGCGACGACACCGGTGCCAAGCTGTATGGGTCCTAATGCCCTTCCCTTGGGCAACATTGGTGGCGTGGAGAGGGGAGACTTGCAGCATGGGCAACTGCTGGTCTTCCATACAACCTTGCCCAGCCCTGCGCCCTGGAGAGGACACTCAGACTTTCTAGGTGCAGATCCATAGTCTCGCTAGACTAACGGATGCCTTAACATATGTATGTATGCTTATTATCTATTTATTTTTGTATTACCTATCTGTCTCTCTATGTATTTATTTATTTACACAGTTTGACTTCTTTTGTGCATTGGAAATTTGACAGCCTTTGCAGTTTTCATTTGTTCTGTTGTATTTATCTTGATCTACTGCAAATGCCCACAAGAAAATGAATCTCAGGGTTGTATGTGGTGACATTCATACTTTGATACTAAATTTACTTTGAACTTTGAACCATATGGTGCAAAACTCCCATGATCTCCAAGACCCTTGGCAAACGAAGCTCCACACCTGAATTCCCTGGGACCTCCTTCCCCACAGAGCCCTGTACAGCTTTCTGTTTTTTCTACTCTCTTCACTTTCACTTCCTTTGACATCAGTGGCAAGAATCGAAATTGGTACTGCTCAGAGCAGAGAGCTAACAGCCTTTTATTTACCCAGGTCTTGCTTTGCAAGTCTCTTTTTTGATACTCTGTGATGCAACTTGCCTGGGTATAAAATGTGTTCTGAAGTGTATGGGATGAAATCAATCCACTGACCAGTGATAAGTTTCAAACGATCCCCTCCTCATTAATTATCTCCACACTCTTCCAGTGGCTGGGAGGTTCCAGTCTGTGATCCACACAACTGCCTGTTGTGTTACATCTACTGACCGGTGGGAGAAGTAATATCCTGTGTTTACAGGAGGTTATTTTCAGATTTCATTTAAAGATGTGCTTCTGCAACAGCTGGATCAGGACATCTTCTGCTCATTCCAAAGCACTTTGCAGCCTTGAAGTGCTACTAGTTCATTTTATCAGTAATGGCAGTAACCAGGCTATAGAAATTCAGCCTGTCTCCGTCAGCCCTTACCAATTTTAATTGATGCATCACTGAGAGCATTTTATCGAGCTGCATTACGCCTTAGTATGGCAACTGCTCTGCCTGTGACTGCAAGAAACCGCAGAGAGAGTTCAGCTCATGGTGGAAACCACCTTCCCCTCTGTGGATTCTGTCTAGACTTTTCCCTGCCTCAGTAAAGCAGCCAGAATAATCAAAGACCCCACCCACGCCAGACATTCTCTCTTCTCCCCTCTCCCAGCAGACAGAAGATACAAAATCCTGAAAGCTCATACCACCAGGTCAAGGACGCCGTCTACCTGCTGTTACAAGCTATTAAATAATTCACTAGTACAATAAGTCGGATTTTTTACCTCACAATCTATATCTTTATGATCTTGCATCTTATGGTCTACCTGAAATGTACTTTCTCTGTAGTGTAATGCTTTATTCTGCATTCTGTTGTTGTTTTACCTGGTTCTACCTCAATGCCCCGTGTAATGATCTGACCTGTATGAACAGTATGCAAGACAAGCTTTTCGCTGTATCTCCGTACCTGTGACAATAATAAACCAATTCCAGACAACACAGCTTTCAGGTAATTGGCCCAAAATCAGGAACAGGATTAAGGTTTGGGAGAGTGGCAAGACAAGAGAGCATAATAATGAATAAACAGTCAACGTTTTGGGCCAAAACTCCTCATCAGGGTCCTGGATGAAGGGTCCCAGTCTGAATTGTCAACTCTTTATTCCCCTCCATAGATGCTGCCTGACCTGCTGAATTCACAAGCATTTTGTGGCCTGAACTGTCAACTCCTTATTCCTCTCCATAGATGTTGCCCGACCTGCTGAGTTCCCTAAGCATTTACCCTAGGTTTAGAACATCTGCGGCATCTCAAGTTTAGAGAATATTTTGTGTTGCATCTGAATGCATTGCCATTGCCACGGAAGTTGGTGGAACAACAAAGGGAGAACCGTATGAATAAAAAACTTAAATCTTGTAAGACTACAGAGAAAATTCAGGCAGTGCAATCCTTCGAAAAGCTCTTTTAGACTCAATGGAAGCATCTTGCACCAAATGACTCCCTCCTCAGTTGTAGGGTTGTGGGCAGGATCCACAAATCATGCAGCTCGGTGTTTGTTCTGCAGTAGATGCCAACTGCTGATTTTTCTAAATGGTTAACAAAGGGAGGTTTGGACAGGGAAATGAAGGAAGTGGAAAAGAAGAAGCGGCTGAGTAAGACCACACTTGGAATATTGTGTTCAGTTTTGATTGCCTCATTATAGGAAGAATGTGGAAGCTCTAAAAAGTGTGCAGTGGAGATTTACCAGAATTCCTCCCATATCAAAAAGGATATTTCATGAGATAGGCTGAGTGAGATGGGGCTTTTCTCTTTCGAGTAAAGGAAGATAAAAAGGTAACTTGATAGAGGTGTACGGGATGATAAGAGGCACAGGTAGAGTGGACAGCCAGAAACTTTTTCTCAGGGAAAAAATGGTTATATGGGGGGGGGGGGCAAATTTTGAGGTGATTAGAAGAAAGTATGGGGGGATGTCAGAGGTAATTTTCTTTGCAGAGTGGTAGGTGCATGGAATGCCCTGCCAGGAGTGGTGGTAGAGGCAGATACACTAGGGCATTTAAGAGACTCTCGGATAGGCACACAGATGGCAGATAAATGGAGGCCTGTGTGGGAGGGAAGGGATAGATGGATCATAGAGTCGGTTAAGAGGTTGGCACAACATTGTGCCTGTACTAGGCTATAGTGTTCTATGTTCTATACTGATGCAGTTATGTCAAAGGTGTGCCAGTGGCTATATTTCATTTGGAGTCTGAGGTTTGTGGCATGTCATCAAAGACTAGCAAATTTCTACAGCTGTGGCATGGAGAGCATTCTGACTGACCGCAGCACCGTCTGGTATGAGGGCGCCTCTGCAGAGGATTGAGGGTTCCAATATCCTTGCGGGCAGGTTGGCTAGAGTTGTTCAGGGGGGTTTAAACTAATTCGGCAGGAGGGTGGGAACCAGAGTGATCGTGCTGAGGATGAAGTAGATGGCTTACAAACAAAGGCAGTGTGTGATGGGGAGAGGCCGTTGATAGGGCAAGGTTGCAGTCAACAGGATGAGTTGCAACGTAAACAGCAGATAAAGTCGAAAAGGGTGAATACAGGACTGAAGGTGATGTACTTGAATGTGCACAGTGTACAGAATAAGGGAGATGAACTTGCAGCACAGTTACAGATTGGGATGTATGATTTTGTAGCCGTCGCTGAATCATGGCTGAAAGAAGATTATAGCTGGAAGCTTAATGTCCAAGGATACACATTGTGTCGAAAGGACAGACAGGAAGGCAGAGGGGGTGGTATTGCTCTGTTGGTAAAAAATGAAATCAAGTCATTAGAAAGAGGTGACATAGGATCGGAAGATCACGGTGGATAGAGCTAAGGAACTGCAGGGGTAAAAAGGCCCTGAGGGGATTGTATACAGCCCCCCAAACAGTAGCAAGGATGTGGCCTACAAATTGCAGTGGGAGATAGAAAAAGCATGCCAAAAGGGTAATGTCACAATAGTCATGGGGGGGGGTGTTCAATATGCAGGTATTTCTGGATATTTCTAGAGTGCCTACAAGGTGGCTTTTTAGAGTATCTCATGGTTGAGCCCACTAGAGGATCAGCTGTTATGGATTGGGTGTTGGGTAGTGAACCAGAATTGATTAGAGAGCTGAAGGTAAAAGAACCCTTAGTAGGGGCAAGTGATTATAATACGTTTGAATTCACCCTGAAATTTGAGAAGGAGAGACTAAGGTCAGATGTATCAGTATTACAGTGGAGTAAAGGGAATTGTAGAGGCATGAGAGAGGAGTTGGCCAGAATTGATTGAAAAGAACACTGGCAGGGATGATGGCAGAGCAGCAATGGCTGAAATATCTGGAAGTAATTCGGAAGATGCAGGATATATAAAACCCAAAGAGGAAGAAGTATTCTAAAGGCAAGATGACACAGCTGTGGCTAACAAGAGAAGTCAAAACCAACATAAAAGCCAAAGAGAAGGTATATAATAGAACAAACATTAGTGGGAAGTTAGAGGATAGGGAAGCTTTTAAAACTGTCCTTGAACCCATGAACACTATTCTGCTCCCTTTTTTGCATTACTTATGTACTTTTAATATTTCTTTTTGTAACTTATATCATTATTTTATGTTTTGCAGCCACAAAATAACAGATTTCAAGATGTAGAAGTGGTGGAAGCAGGTTCAAATGCAACATTTAAGAGAAATTTGAATAATTACATGGATGGGAGGGGTAGGGAGGGTTATGGTCCAGGTACAGATCGATGGGACTAAGCAGATTAATTGTTAGACACGGACTAGATGGGCCGAAGGGCCTGTTTTTGTGCTGTAGTGCTCTATTACTCCAACTAATACCAAATGTGGACCAATGTTTATCAGGTTGGAGTGTGCTGCTGTGTTCATTAACTCTGAATTTCCATCTCACCGGTGAGATTATCATCAGTAGCTGTTTAAATAAACATGTTCCACAAAGGTAATGCTTGTCTTTCACAAGGGGGCTACTCCACTTACTTAATTCAAATCCTAAACGGAAAGATTAATCAACTGCTTTAACAGATGAACACACTCACAATCTCTGCAAGGCTTTCTGCCACAATTGGTACCAAGCAATGTGTGAATAGAGGTGAGTTAACTGCTTGGTTCAGTTTGTCAGGTGCCTACAAGGCAAAAAGAAGATTAAATGCCAGTGCTACAGGCCAGTGTGTTTAATCAAAGTGCTAGCAATACATTGTATAGGACTTGTTTAGAAGAATGGTGGGGGGATCTCATTGAAACCTATTGAATATTGAAAGGCCTAGATAGAGTGGACATGGGGAGAATGTTTCCCATAGAGGGTGAGTCTATGACCAGAGGGCACAGCCTCTAAGTATGACTTTCTTTTAGAACAGAAATAAGAAGGAATCTCTTCAACGAGAGGATGGCGAACCTGTGGAATTCATCGCCACAGATGGCTATGCAGGCCAAGTCATTGACCTGCAGAGGTGGATAGGTTCTTGATTAGTCAGATATCACAGGTTCCGGGGAGATGGCAGGAGAATGGGGTTGAGAGGGATAATAAATCAGCCATGGTGGAATGGTAGAATGGACTCGATGGGCTGAATGGCCTAGTGCTGCTCCTATATTTTATGGTCATAAGGTCGTAAGGAAGGCTGAGTAGTGGTTAAATGCTGAATGTATTTTCCTTTTAGATTTGAAGCCAGAACAACTCGATTTACTTACCCGCTGTCCCAGAGTCCTGAACTGGAATTTCCAAATTTTCATGACTGCCATAAATGCCGATGCTGCTTTGTCCAAAGAGAACTAATTTCTTTGTTATTGGCTTTGATTGAACTGTCTACTATGAGATCCAGTGCACAAATATAATTGGCCTTGAAGTTATTTATCCAACTGCTCAACTACTGAAAGAATATCAGTTACTAGAATATTCTTGTACTTGGTAATGCACACAGAGTGCCCGAGGAACTCAGCGGGCCACACAGCGTCTATGGAGGGAAAGGAACAGTCAACGCTGAGATGGAAACGAAGGGGGCAGAAGCCAGAATAAGGAGGTGGGGGAGGAGAGGGAGTACAAGCTGGCAGGTGATAGGGAAAGCATGGGGACGGGAGCTGGGTGCGTGCGGGAGAGGGAGTGAAGGAAGAAGCTGGGAGGTGATAGGTGGACAAGCCAAAGGGCAGAAGAAGAAGGAATCTGATAGGAGAGGAGAGTGGACCATGGAAGAAGGGGAAGGAGGAAAGGAACCAGAGGGAGGTGCTGGGCAGGTGAGGAGAAGAGAAGGGGTGAGAGGGGAGCCAGAATGGGAAATGGAAAAAGAGAGAGGGAGAGGGCGAGAAATCGCCAAAGTTAGAGAAATCAATATTCATGCCATCAGGTTGGAGGCTGCCCATCTGGAATATGAGGTGTTGCTCCTCCAACCTGAGACTGGCCTCAAGGTGGCAGTAGAGGAGGCCGTGGAATGGGAAATCAAATGAAAGTGGGTAGCCTCCTGGAAATCCCATAGTGGGTGTTGCACTGGATTCCCAGCACCTCTTGCGTTCTTTGGTGTCTGCCTTTCTGGAGTGTGGTGTTATTTGTGGCAACATGATGTGACCCTTTTGACAGTTTGTGTATGAATCACAGAGCAAATTCTCCTGATGACAAATGTAGATTAGTCACTAATATAAATTGATAAATATTCATTACGGAATGCCCCTGGCCAAACTGAACACGAGTACTGACGTTCAACCATGTGTCAACCTGACTTCATTAACTTTGCTGATAGAGTTTCCCTTCACGTGTGAGGGGCAAGCGCTGACTTAAAAAACAAATCTTGCAGTATCTTAATAGCTGTATAGTGAGATGATTAAATACCAAGCTGTCAGGAATATGAATCAGGCAACAGATATATACTGAGAGTTAGGCCTTATTCCCAGAGAGAGAGAGAGAGCGAGGCATTGTACATGGTTGTCTCGGAGGGAAAGAATTAAACAGTGAGAGGGGGCATGTGACCCTGTGAGCTCTTAGAAAGAACTCTCTGATTAGTCATGCTGTCCACTGCTCTTTTTGACAGCTCTGCTACTTTTTTCCCATTAAAGTAATCGTTTAATTTTTAAGAGTTGCTATTGGATCTGCTTCCACCATCCCTTAAGGCAGCACAGTCCAGGTCACAACATTCTGTGTTAAGATAATTTCATTCCCTCTGGCTCTCTCCGCAATCACCTTCAATCCATTTCCCCAAGTTACTGTCCCACCTGCCACTGGAAGCCACTTCTCCTCATTGACTCCAGCAGCCACCCTAATAGGTTTGACCTCCACAAAATTGCCCCTGATGCCAGGCGAGCGTGACCAGCTTCTTCACCTCCCGCAGGCAGCTACAGTATATTCAGACTGGATGCTGAATTTTCTGAATTTCATCCGTCTTCATGCTCTTCTGAGAAGAATCAAGTTTGGCAGTGCTACTCAAGTCTTCAAACTTTAGTTTTGTACTTTTCTGACACGAGGAATGCATTTTTGATGCACACAATCTAAATTAGACACAATATTCATTCAGGGGATTTGTGTTTAGTTAAGGAATAACTACAGCTGGTATACTAAGGAAGGATTATTCCCTGAAACACATTCAAGGTACATTTATCAGTTGTACATCGAAACATACAGAAAATTGTGTCGTTTGCATTAACAACCAACATACTGAAAGGTGTGGAGGGGGCAGCCCACAAGTGTCACCACGTATTCTGATGCCAATGTCCCATGCCCACCATGCTTGGCAGAACAACACAGAACACAACAAGCAACAAAACAACAGCAGCGAAACAGGCCCCGTTCCTCCCCCACCCCCACACTCATACAGTCCTTTAACCCCAAGACAGGCCTGCTGCCTCTCAGTGGCTTTGGCTGACCTGTCCATGAACAACGCACATAGAACACTGGAGGAACCCAGCACAGGCAGCATCTATGGAGTGCAATAAATAGTCGATGTTCCTTAAACACAAGGGATTCTGCAGATGCTGGAAATCCAAAGCAGCGCAAAGATTAAAGTAAAATTTATTATCAGAGTGCATACACGCCACCACGTACAACCCTGAGATTCTTTCTCTGTGGGCATACTCAGCAAACTTATAGAATAGTAACTGTAAACAGAATCAATGAACAACAAACTGTGCGAATGCAAATATAAATAAACAGCAATAAATAATGAGACCATGAAATGTCAAGATAAAGAGTCCTTAAAGTGAGACCATCAGTTGCGGGAACACCAGAAATAGAATTCATCCCCATTTGTTCAACAGCCTGATGGTTGAGGGGTAGTAACTGTTCTTGAACATGTTGGTGTGAGTCCTGAGGCTCCTTTACCTTCTACCTGATGGCAGCAGTGAGGAAAGAGCATGACCTGATAGTGAGGATCTTTGATGATGGATGCTGCTTTTCTACGGCAAAGTTTCATGTAGATGTGCTCAATGGTTGGGAGGCTTTTGCCTGTGATGTACTGGCCAAATCCACTACCCTTGTAGGATTTTACACTCAAAGGCACTGGTTAGATTAGGTTAGATTAGATTAGATTAGATTATGAAGACACACAGTCCTCTTTTATTGTCATTTAGTAATGCATGCATTAAGAAATGATACAATATTCCTCCAGTGTGATATCACAGAAACTCAAGACAGCCCAAGACTGAAAAACTGACAAAAACCACATAATTATAACATATAGTTACAACAGTGCAAGCAATACTATAACTTGATGAAGAACAGTCCATGGGCATGGTAAAAAAGTTCAAAGTCTCTTGAAAGTCCCACATCTCACGCAGACGGGAGAAGGAAGAAAACTCTCCCTGCCACGCCCGACCACAGTCCGACTCTCAGTCATCCGAAAACTTCGAGCCTCCGACACCGAGTACCGAGCACCATCTCTGCCGAGTGCTTCGACCTCAGCCCCGGCCGCCAGCAGCAGGCAAAGCCGAAGATTTTGGGGCCTTCCCTCCAGAGATTCTCGATTGCACAGTAGCAGCAGCAGCGAACCGGGCATTTCAGGAATTTCTCCAAATGTTCCTTCATGCTTCTCACATCTGTCTCCATCAAATTAGAATTGTGCACGGCATCCTACTTACAAATACGATATCATTGCACCGGAGAGCTGCGCGCGCTGTGTCGCGCCGCCATCTTCTCCTCCCGCCACTGTTTCCATAACAGGGCATAATGCAGCCAATCAGCACACCTTCCACCACACATTTATAGAGGTTTGCCAAGGTTTTTGATGACATGCCAAATCTCCACAGATTCCTGGGGAAGTAGAGGTGCTGTCGTGCTTTCTTCACAATTATATATGACGCTGGAGGAACAAAGCAGGTCAGACAGCGTCAATGGAGGGGAGATGTTCTGGGCCGAGACCCTTCATCAGGACTGGAAAGGAAGGGAGCAGAGCCAGAATAAGGAGGTGGGGGACGGGGAGGACTACAAGCTAGAAGGTGATAGGGGAGACCAGGTGAGAGGGAAGGTGGGTGCATGGGTAGGGGAGGCAGGATGAGTGAGGAGCTGGGCGTTGATAGGTGGAGGAGGTAAAGGGCCGGAGAAGAAGGAACCTGGTGGGAGAGGAGAGTGGACCGTGGGAGAAAGGGAAGGACGATGGGGAACCAGAGGAGGTGATGGGCAGGTGAGGAGAAGGGAAAATATTGAATATTGGATAGGTTTCAATGAGATCCCCTTTCATTCTTTGAAACTGGAGCGAGCACAGACCCAGCACCATCAAAGGCTTCTGAAGGATAATGGGAAAGAGGTGAGGACTGACAAAGTGGGGAAGGAGAAAAGTTAATTTACAAAACAAAAACAAGGTGGAATGTTGCATTTAACCTGATTAGAACCAAATTTCAAAAGACTGCCAGAGGATTAAATTGGATTTTTTTCTATTTAACTGAAGATATAAATGATTTAATAACAGTTGTTAGGTTCCAGAGGGAACTTCAACAGAGCTGCACATTGGATTTCCACTGCTCTACTTAATTTTCAAATGTTGCTCCTTTAATATCTGATTCTTAAAAAAAAAGGTTGTATTTTTGCAGTGGTTTTGACATGCCTGGAACACTGTGATCAACAAGAAGTTATTAAGGAATTCTTAAGTATTCATAGCATGCATATTTATCCTGTTAAAATAGATCCCACTACACGAAATGATGAAAATGATCTAATAAGGCTATTGATTTCAGTGACGCTCAGAGTTTAGCTACTGGTCCCTACCTGTGGGCAGCATTGTAACCTACACTGTTTACAGAACCAGCAGTAAGATCAGGGTTTAATTCCTGCTGCTGTCTGCAGGAGTTTGTATGATCTCCCTGCAACTGCATGGGTTTCCTCTGGGTGCTCTGGTTTCCTCCCACATTCCAAAGACGTACGTTTTAGGGTTAGTGAGTTGTGGGCATGTTATATTGGCAACTGTCCAGCCAAGCTCAACAAAAATATTAAAACATTGGAGCTGGGAGGGCTAAGCTTTGGCAAAACTTGTGGCTGGCCCCCAGCACATACTCAGTCTGTTGGTCGTTGACACAAAAGCAACACAGTTCAATGTTTCGTTGTTTCAATGTAAGTGTGACAATTAAAGCTAATTTAATATCTTTATCCCATGATTACTAAATTGTCAAGTAAACATACCACCAAATCCTAGTTCAAATTTGACTATAAAAACATAAGACGTAGAAGCAAAGTTAGGCCATTTGGCCCATCAAGTCTGCTCTGCCATTTCATTATGGCTGATTTATTGTCCCTCTCAATTCCATTCTCCGGTTTTGGTTTAAGGTGAAGCACAGTGACGACTTGCTGGGAGCAAACAAAACTACTAGTTACCATTATTAATCACACTCTTTATTTGGAAAATGATCGCTGCAGTCAATCGCCTGTAACTTCCCGTTTGGAGTTGTGTTGTTGAACGGCTTGTATGTCTTGGCATTTCTGTGGTGTGAATCGAAAGCTAGAAGGTGCAGGATGGTTGGTGTGTGACGTGTTTGGGCCGAATCAAGGCAGCTTGGTCTGTGATGTGTATGGGCCTAATCGAGGCAGCTTGAGAGAGGGGAACGAGCAAATGTTTGGCCATTGCTGGAGCAGACTTGGAGGCGATTCGACGCACGGATCTGAGGCGAAGCAGAGTCGAGCAGGTGGGGCTCAGGACCAAGAATGAGGAACAAGTGAATGTTTGGCTGATTTAACCGCTGGGCCATATTGGGCTGAATGGATGAGCCGGGTTGTGGGCCCACAGGCTTTTCGAAGCCTGGGGCTGAGAGTGAGGATCGACCTGCCACTTGGCTGATTTAAACATGGAGCAGGTTGTAAAGGTCAGGGTGTCAGAGCCAATGGTGATGGACAGATTGGAGTTCAGTCCGCTGCTCCATGAGGTTTACCTGTCCCTGTGCTGAACTAACGCTGTGGCCCACAACTAATGGGCTCCTGGATCGGCTGTGGGCTCAATTTTGTGAACTTCAATTCTGAACCCTATGTTTAGTTTACATGATTTGTTTCTTTTCCTGAACATATGGTGTTTGAACATCTTTATTTAATGGGTTCTATTGGTTTTCTTTGCTCTGTGGCTGTCTGTAAGGAGATGCTCTTAAGGCTATATATACACACACACATATATTTTTATATATAGCATACGTACTTTGATAATGAATGTACTTTGATCTTGAACTTTGAACTTCGCCTTCTCCCTGTGACCTTTGACACCCTGACTAATCAAGAATCTATCAACCTCCACTTAAATATACCCAGTCAGTCGGCCTTCACGGCCGTCTGTGGCAATGAATTCGACAGATTCTACACCCTCTGGCTCGAGAAACTCTTTCTCACTCTAGTTCCCAATTGGTCCACAGACTGTGCTTCATGATTCAGTAACTCTACCTGAAACAGCCTCTCTGAGTTTGCTTTGCAAAGTAGCATGCCAATCTCGCAGTTACAGCACCTATTCTTTCCATTTTGCAAATCACACCTGCCACTTTCAATTTCACATTTCATTCAAGCTTTTTCTAGAATGTTAAAGTAAGTTTAAAATCAACTGTATGTCACCAGTACAGGTTCCTTGAGGTTGTTACAGCCAGGAGAGGTGACGGGGATGACCTCCCACCACCGATTAAATGCTCCCAACGGCCTGCGGGTCACTGGCGCCTTAGACCCAGTCGGTTTGGGCAGGTGGGTCTTGTCAGCTGTGGTTGGCAGCTCACCGAGAAGAAGGGAAACTCTGCTGCCTTGCAGCTATACCCTCTCGCAGGGAAAGCTTCAGGAGTAAACCCTGAGGAAAATTCCTGAGCTGGAGTCCCTGAGGCAGTCCTACATCGAGTTCAACGCTGACTGGCAGCTCCTGTGCCACTGGTACCAAACTGTATCGGTCTCTGCCGTTCCTTTCAATTTATCAGCCGTGTGGAGAGGGGGAGCTTGCCCCAATGGTACCAGCTTGCTCTCTGTATCGTACTGCCTCCACTTGTGTACTGATGTACTTATCACGTAGACAGCTGGGATGCAATATCCATTGTCGACCCTGACTAAAAGACGAGCTTAGCGTGCTGAACTTCCAGCTTAATGGCATATTGAAAAGCAAAGTGGCTCTAATAGGAAGGAGGAGATGGAGGGAAAGGGTTTGGTCCTGTGCTGTTATGTTCCACGTTTTACGTGGTAGAGCAGAGGCTCCCAGCCACTTTTGTGCCACGGACCCCTCCATTAACTCATGGGTTTGTGAAACACAGGCTGGGTGCCCCTGTTCTGGATGGAAGCCACTGGAGTGTTAACACTGCCCAGCCAGAGTGAAATTGCATAGTGCCAGTTGCCGAGGCCCTCTGCAAGTCAGGACCAACTATGGATGCTGTGACCCGGCTGTCAGATGCAAGCCCACGCAGCAGGCCCTCATCTCCGTGCAGCTGTGGAACCCAAAGGAATGGAAAAGACCAATACAATTTGGCACCAGCGGCCTCGCAGGAGTTGCTGGTCAGAAAAGGACTGCCTCTGGAACTGCCAGCTCCAGAAGTTCCCTCAGAGTTTACTGCTGAAGCCTTCCTCGTGAGTGGGTACAGCCGCAAGGCAGCAGAGGTTTGAGATCAGAGTGTTCCTTCTCCTAGGGGAGCTGCCAGTCATGGACCTTCTGCCTGAACCGACTGGTTTTAAGGTGCCAGTAACCGGCCTTTGCCCCCTCTCCTGTCAGTAGAAACGGTTCTGCCGGGCTTAGTAGCTAAGGCACAGGTGAAGGCCAGGGAGCTGGACTAGTTGTCAGAGGCTGTTTGAGACACACGCCATTGAGAGCATTTAATAGGTAGTGGGAACTTGTCCCCATTACCACACCTGGCTATAACAACCTTAAGGAACCATAATGCTGATTACTGAACGAAATGGTACTAAAATGCTGTTAGGAAGAGTTGGTAACTAAGACATGCCCCGTAAATAGATTCAAATTCAGAATTATTTATGACAAATACATCGAAACAACACAGTGAAATGCATCATTTGCGTCAACAGACAACACAGTCGAGGTTGTGCTGGGCATAGCCGGAAAATGTCACCACATATTCCATCAGCAACACAGCATACCCACAACGCTCAGCAGACCAACACAGAACACAACAACAGCCAAAAACAGTGCCCGTTCCTCCCTCGCTCACTCACAAATAGTCACTTAACCACAGTAGAGGCCTCAAGTCGCCACCCTCCAGTCTTCACCCACGAGTCTCCATCCTCCAGTCTTCACCTTCCAGTCTCCATCATCCAGTCTCCACCCTCCAGTCTCCACCCTTCAGTCTTCACCCTCCAGTCTCCATCCTCCAGCCTCCACCCTCCAGTCTTCACCCTCCAGTCTCCACCCTCCAGTCTCCATCCTCCTGTGTCCATCCTCCAGTCTCCATCCTCCAGTCTCCATCCTCCTGTCTCCATCCTCCAGTCTCCACCCTCCAGTCTCCATCCTCATGTCTCCATCCTCCAGTCTCCACCCTCCAGTCTTAACCCTCCAGCTCCACCCTCCAGTCTCCATCATCCAGTCTCCGCCCTCCAGTCTCCATCCTCCAGTCTTCACCCTCCATTCTCCATCCTCCAGTCTCCATCCTCCTGTCTCCATCCTCCTGTCTCCATCCTCCAGTCTCCATCCTCCAGTCTGCACCCTCCAGTCTTCCATCCTCCTGTCTCCATCCTCCTGTCTCCATCCTCCAGTCTCCATCCTCCGGTCTTCACTATCCAGTCTCCACCCTCCAGTCTCCAAACTCCTGTCTCCATCCTCTAGTCTTCACCCTCGAATCTCCATCCTCCAGTCTCCACCCTCCAGTCTCCATCCTCCAGTCTTCACCCTGCAGTCTCCACTCTCCACTCTCCATCCTCCAGTCTCCACCCTCGAGTCTCCATCCTCCAGTCTCCACCCTCCAGTCTTCACCCTCCAGTCTTCACCCTCTGGTCTCCATCCTCCAGTCTCCACCCTCCAGTCTCTACCCTCCAGTCTCCATCCTCCATTCATCATCTTCCAGTCTTCATCCTCTAGTCTTCACCCTCCAGTCTTCACCCTCCAGTCTCCACCCTCCAGTCTCCATCCTCCAGTCTTCACCCTTCGGTCTCCATTCTCCAGTCTCCACCCTCCAGTCTTCACCCTCCAGTCTCCACCCTCCAGTCTCCATCCTCCAGTCTCCATCCTCCATCCTCCAGTCTCCACCCTCCAGTCTCCATCCTCCGTCCTCGATCCTCCAGTCTCCATCCTCCAGTCTCCACCCTCCAGTCTCCATCCTCCAGTCTCCATCCTCTAGTCTTCACCCTCCAGCTCCACCTTCCAGTCTCCACCCTCCAGTCTCCAACCTCCACTATCCATCCTCTAGTCTCACCCTCGAGTATCCATCCTCCAGTCTCCATCCTCCTGTCTGCATCCTCCAGTCTCTATCCTCCAGTCTCCATCTTCCAGTCTTCACCCTCCGGTCTCCATCCTCCAGTCTCCATCCTCCAGTCTTCACCCTCCATCCTCCAGTCTCCAGTGAACTTGCACTTGCTGCACAGGGCTTCACCTTCCCCGCTGGACACTCACTGATCCGCAGACTCGGCTCCGGCCAGGGGGCCTCAGCCTCCGGACTTCCAAGTGGCCTCAAGCTGCAGCATTGATCCCAGGACCTGCTGATCACCGATTACCAACATATCTGTACATTAAGTACCAGCCTGAGAGCAGCTCTTTACTGTACTTTCATGGAAAACTCACCTGCAGCAGCATCAGATCAACAGCCCTCCCAAGGAAACAGAAATACACTGAGGCTGGAGGACGAATAGCTCATATTGCGTCTGGGTAGCCTGCAACCTGGCCGTATGAACATTGATTTCTCCAGCTTCTGGTAATTCCACCCCCACCTCTCTTCTGTTCCACTCCCCATTCTGATTCCCCTCTTACCCCTTCCCTTCTCCTCACCTGCCCATCACCTCCCCCTGGTGCCCCTCCTCCTCCCCTTTCTCCCACAGTCCACTCTCCTCTTCCATCAGAGTCCTTCTTCTCCAGCCCTTCACCTTTCCACCTGTCACCTCCCAGTGTCTCACTTCATCCCTCCTCCCCCGTACGCCCACCTTCCCCCTCACCTGGTCTCACCTATCACCACCCAGCTCCTCACCTCATCCCCTCTCCGCCACTCACTCACCTTCCCCCTCACCTGGTCTCACCTATCACCACCCAGCTCCTCACCTCATCCCCTCCCTCCCCACCCACCTTCCCCCTCACCTGGTCTCACCTATCACCACCCAGCTCCTCACCTCATCCCCTCCCTCCCCACCCACCCTCCCCCTCACCTGGTCTCACCTGTCACCACCCAGCTCCTCACCTCATCCCCTCCCCCTACCCACCCACCTTCCCCCTCACCTGGTCTCACCTATCACCACCCAGCTCCTCACTTCATCCCCTCCCCTACCCACCTTCTCCCTCACCTGGTCTCACCTGTCACCACCCAGCTCCTCACCTCATCCCCTCTCCCCCACCCACCCACCTTCCCCCTCACCTGGTCTCACCTGTCACCTGCCAGCTTTTATTCCTTCCCCTCACCCCCCCACCTTCTTGTTCTGGCTTCAGTCCCCTTCCTTTCTAGTCTCGATGAAGAGTCTCAGCCAGAAACACTGACTGTTCATTCCCCTCCATAGATGCTGCCTGTTGCTGAGTTTCTCCAGCATTTTGTGTGTGTTGCTCAAAATCAGACTTCACATGTTAAAAGGAGACTCATTTTTAAAGTACAAGATTTCCAGTATCTGCAGAATCTCTTGAGCGTATAAATGATACACGGCCTTTAGAGTGAGGAACAAAAATCAGAATTAAAAAACACAAAGCCCCTCTTAGTGCAGAGTTGTCATAGTGATGACAAATTGAAGTGATCATGGTTTTGCAGTCTGGTTCGAAACCAAATAGCTGTTTTTGATGTAGGTGGCGAGGGTCTTCAGGCTTGTGCCAAGGACTCATCCCAGTCCATCACAGGGAAAGTCTTCCCCAACACGGAGTGCAGTGTCCGTCATCACGGGCCCCGACTGTCCCAGGACATGCTCTCCTCTCACTACTGCCAGTGGGAAGGAGGTACAGGAGCCTCAGGTCCCACACCACAAGGTTCAGGAACAGTTATCACCCCTCAACCATCAGGTCCCACACAACCAGGTTCAGGAACAGTTATCACCCCTCAACCATCAGGTCCCACACCACCAGGTTCAGGAACAGTTATCACCCCTCAACCATCAGGTCCCCCACCACCAGGTTCAGGAACAGTTATCACCCCTCAACCATCAGGTCCCACACCACCAGGTTCAGGAACAGTTATTAACCCCTCAACCATCAGGTCCCACACCACCAGGTTCAGGAACAGTTATCACCCCTCAACCATCCGGTCCCACACCACCAGGTTCAGGAAGTTATTACCCCTCAACCATCAGGTCCCACATCACCAGGTTCAGGAACAGTTATCACCCCTCAACCATCAGGTCCCACACCACCAGGTTCAGGAACAGTTATCACCCCTCAACCATCAGGTCCCACACCACCAGGTTCAGGAACAGTTATCACCCCTCAACCATCAGGACCCACACCACCAGTTTCAGGAACAGTTATCACACCTCAACCATCAGGTCCCACTCCACCAGGTTCAGGAACAGATATTACCCCTCAACCAGCAGGTCCCACACCACCAGGTTCAGGAACAGTTATTACACCTCAACCATCAGGACGCACACCACCAGGTTCAGGAACAGTTATCGCCCCTCAACCATCAGGTCCCCCACCACCAGGTTCAGGAACAGTTATCACCCCTCAACCATCAGGTCCCACACCACCAGGTTCAGGATCAGTTATTAACCCCTCAACCATCAGGTCCCACAGCACCAGGTTCAGGAACAGTTATCACCCCTCAACCATCAGGTCCCCCACCACCAGGTTCAGGAACAGTTATCACCCCTCAACCATCAGGTCCCACACCACCAGGTTCAGGAACAGTTATCACCCCTCAACCATCCGGTCCCACACCACCAGGTTCAGGAAGTTATTACCCCTCAACCATCAGGTCCCACATCACCAGGTTCAGGAACAGTTATCACCCCTCAACCATCCGGTCCCACACCACCAGGTTCAGGAAGTTATTACCCCTCAACCATCAGGTCCCACATCACCAGGTTCAGGAACAGTTATCACCCCTCAACCATCAGGTCCCACACCACCAGGTTCAGGAACAGTTATCACCCCTCAACCATCAGGTCCCACACCACCAGGTTCAGGAACAGTTATCACCCCTCAACCATCAGGACCCACACCACCAGTTCAGGAACAGTTATCACACCTCAAACATCAGGTCCCACACCACCAGGTTCAGTAACAGTTATCACCCCTCAACCATCCGGTCCCACACCACCAGGTTCAGGAAGTTACTACCCCTCAACCATCAGGTCCCACACCACCAGGTTCAGGAACAGTTATTACCCCTCAACCATCAGGTCCCACACCACCAGGTTCAGGAACAGTTATCACCCCTCAACCATCAGGACCCACACCACCAGGTTCAGGAACAGTTATCACCCCTCAACCATCAGGACCCACACCACCAGGTTCAGGAACAGTTATCACCCCTCAACCATCAGGTCCCACACCACCAGGTTCAGGAACAGTTATCGCCCCTCAACCATCAGGTCCCCCACCACCAGGTTCAGGAACAGTTATCACCCCTCAACCATCAGGTCCCACACCACCAGGTTCAGGATCAGTTATTAACCCCTCAACCATCAGGTCCCACAGCACCAGGTTCAGGAACAGTTATCACCCCTCAACCATCAGGTCCCCCACCACCAGGTTCAGGAACAGTTATCACCCCTCAACCATCAGGTCCCACACCACCAGGTTCAGGAACAGTTATCACCCCTCAACCATCCGGTCCCACACCACCAGGTTCAGGAAGTTATTACCCCTCAACCATCAGGTCCCACATCACCAGGTTCAGGAACAGTTATCACCCCTCAACCATCCGGTCCCACACCACCAGGTTCAGGAAGTTATTACCCCTCAACCATCAGGTCCCACATCACCAGGTTCAGGAACAGTTATCACCCCTCAACCATCAGGTCCCACACCACCAGGTTCAGGAACAGTTATCACCCCTCAACCATCAGGTCCCACACCACCAGGTTCAGGAACAGTTATCACCCCTCAACCATCAGGACCCACACCACCAGTTCAGGAACAGTTATCACACCTCAAACATCAGGTCCCACACCACCAGGTTCAGTAACAGTTATCACCCCTCAACCATCCGGTCCCACACCACCAGGTTCAGGAAGTTACTACCCCTCAACCATCAGGTCCCACACCACCAGGTTCAGGAACAGTTATTACCCCTCAACCATCAGGTCCCACACCACCAGGTTCAGGAACAGTTATCACCCCTCAACCATCAGGACCCACACCACCAGGTTCAGGAACAGTTATCACCCCTCAACCATCAGGACCCACACCACCAGGTTCAGGAACAGTTATCACCCCTCAACCATCAGGTCCCACACCACCAGGTTCAGGAACAGTTATCGCCCCTCAACCATCAGGTCCCACATCACCAGGTTCAGGAACAGTTATCACCCCTCAACCATCAGGACCCACACCACCAGGCTCAGGAACAGTAATCACCCCTCAACCATCAGGTCCCACACCACCAGGTTCAGGAACAGTTATTACCCCTCAACCATCAGGTCCCACACCACCAGGTTCAGGAACAGTTATCGCCCCTCAACCATCAGGTCCCACATCACCAGGTTCAGGAACAGTTACTACCCCTCAAACGTCAGGCTCCTGAACCAGTGTAGATAACTTCACTCGCCTCAACTCTCTGAACCAATTCCACAACTTACCGACTCACTTTCAAGGGCCCAACCACTCATGTTCCCAGTGGTAGTTATTTATTTGTTTACTTACCTAAGTATATATTTTTTTATTTTTTACATTGGCACGGTTTGTCTTCTTTAGCAAATTGTCAGTCTGTGTCTGTGTGTAGTTTTTCATTGTCTCTATTGTATCCCTTTGTTCTACTCTGAATGCCTGCAAGACAGCATCGTGGTTAGCACAACGCCTTACAGTACCAGTGACCCGGGTTCAATTCCCGCCACTGCCTGTAAGGAGTTTGTACGTTCCCCCCGTGACCGCATAGATTTCCTCCGGGTGCTCTGGTTTCCTCCCACAGTCCAAAGACGTACCAGTTAGTAGGTTAATTGGTCATTGTAAATTGTCCCGTGATTAGGCTCGGGTTAAATCGGGGGTTTCTGGGCACCGTGGTTTGAAGGGCCAGAAGTCCTTTTATCGCGTGGTATTTCAATAAATAAATGAATGTGCAAAATGCATCTCAGGTTTGTATATGGTGACATATATGTACTTTGATAATACATTTACTTTGAACTTTGTATTTCTTGCCTGACGGTAGCCCCCAGCCTCCCAAACTTGCTGCTGACAGTCTGCTTGACAGGAATTTCATCACCAGACCAATTACTCAGCTAACCATAAAGGCATTATGAAGATTTAAGCATACAGGTTGCCTCAGATATTAAAACAGCCTTGAGAAGACAATCACCAAATTGCAGCAGAACAGTCTCTCAAGCGAAGCATTCACATCAAGATTCTGAACTGAAGATGATTCATTCATTTCCTTTGAACAAGTTGCATGAAAGGAACAGCTCTGATTATATCTCATCGTTAGCGGATGGAGCAGTTCAACTCAGTAGCTCAGCAACACCTGCTCAAGGACAAAGCAGGACAGGCCATGAATGCTTATTCAGTCACAGACGTGGATAAAGTTTCCGGTTACAGAGCAGTGCAGACTGAGAGAGATGAGGTAGTGGTGGGGGTGGATGTGAGTACTGGTGAGGTCTGAACTAATGAGATGGGACAAGGCCATAGCATTGGAAAGCAAGGTGCATCACTGAACTGTTCCCACAAATTTTTCAGCTCTCTTTCAAGGACTCTTCATCTCATGCTCTCCAGATTTATTGCTTATTTATTTGTTACAAACGCAAGATCTGCGGATGCTGGAAATCTAAAGCAACACACACACACAATGCTGGAGGAAGAAGAGTCCTGAATGCAGGTCCTGAAGAAAGGGCCTCAGCTTGAAATATCAACCGTTTACTCTTTTCCACCCGGAAGAAACCGGTGTGGTCACGGGGAGAGCGTACAAACTCCTCACAGACAGCGACAGTGGGAGCTGATCCCAGATTGCTGGTGCTGTAAAGCGTTGTGCTAGCCACTACACCACCATGCCACCCTGATATAACATGTTAATAATATAGAAACAACAACTTGATACAGTCTAACATCAGCAGCGTAACGGACTGCAAGCAAGCAATATATATCCCTTCAAGGCAAAAGTATAAAATAAAGTGGCCCAGCAGTGACCATCGAGAGAAGTTAAAGATTGCATTAAATCAAAGGGAAAGGTTTGTAAAGTTGCACAAAAAGACCATGACACCTGAGAATTGGGAGATATTCAGAATTTGTCTTCGGAAGACAAAGGGGTTGATCAGGAAAAGAAAGGGAAGAATACAAGAAAAACCAGTGAGCAAGATAAACACAGAATGTAACAGATACCGAAAGAGGAAGAGATTAGTGGAAGTAATTGTAGGTTTGTACAGAGAGGGACAAGAGAAGTTATATTGGGGAATGAAGAAATGGCAGCTAAATTAAACCAATATTTCCCAGACTGTCATAACAGACAAGGGCACAGACAAACTCATGGAAATAATGGAGAGTCAGTGAGAGACTGTAAAAATGTTATCATTAATAGAAAAAGTAGTATTAAAGAAATTAATAGGACTGAAAAACAGTTAATCCCTTAGACCTCATGAATTGTACCTGAAGGTCATCTTCCAGGTCTCAGTGTTTCCAGAACAACAGTTCCCATGAAATCGAGAGAGAGAGAGCAGCACATGTAACCTCACAGTTTAACAAAGGGCAGAGAAAGAAGAGAGAGAGAGAGAGAGAGATAGAGAGAGATGTACTGAGAGAGAGAGGGAGGGAGAGAGGGAGAGATAGAGATTGTTGATATAAGGAGAGGAGGGAAATATAGACCAGTTAGAAATTTAAAAAGACTGTCCAAGGATGTGCTAGAACAGCCCCCAGGTGTCACCAGGCTTCCAGTACCAACATCGCATGCCCACAACCCGTGCATCCTTGGAAAGTGGGAAGAAACCAGAGAACCCAGAGGAAACCCATGTGGTCACGGACAGAATGTACAAAGTCCTTACAGACAGCAACTGAAACCCTGTGCCAACCAACTGGTGGGAGTGTCCAAGGACATCTTCAATCCCTCACTGCTGCAGTCGGAGGTTCCCAGCTGCTTCAAAAGGGGTGACAATCAGACCAGTGCCCAAGCAAAGCAGGGTGAGCTGCGTCAATGATTATCTCCCAGTGACACTCACGTCTATGGTGATGAGGTGCTTTGAGGGGTTGGCCATGGCCAGAAGCAACCCCTGCCTAAGCAAGGATCTGGTTGCCCTGCAATTTGTCCATTGTCACAATAGGTCTGCAGCAGATAGAATCTCACAGACTCTCCTTTTGGCTTTGGATCACCTGGACAATAGAAATTCCTACATCAGCCTGCTGGTTATTGATTACAGCTCAGTGTTCAACACCATCATACCCTCAGTTCTAATCAACAAGCTCCAAAGCGTGGACCTCTGTACCTCCTTCTGCAACTGGACCCTTAACTTCCTCATTGGGAGACCACAGTCAATACAGAATGGAAATAACATCTTCTCTTCACTGATAATCAAAGGTTCGAAGGTTTGTTTATTGTCAAAGTGCACAACTTGAAGTTCTACTTCTCCAGAGAGCCACAAAACCAAGAAAGAGAAGAACAACAGCACCATCATCAGCCTCCCTGCACAAAAAAACGAGAAAGATCAGCAGCAAAACGCAGAATATAAAAATCTATAAGACTGAGAAAGATCTATAGTCCAAGTCAATATCCAAAGGTAGAAAACCTGGGTAACGTTCTCCAGGCCCAGCGCAGGCTCTCCCCACTGTGAGGTTCGCTCACACTGCCTCTGTCTCACGGAATCCTCTCGGAGACTGCAGAGCACTGGAATACCCAAACGATTCACAGGCCCCAACAGTTCCAGAATCACATCCAAGACAAAAAAAAACATAAAAGACATCAAAGAAGTGAAATATATGGTTTCATGATCTGTTCAGGAGATGTCGATCAAAGGAGCATTGTACACAGGCACACCTCAGGGGTCTGTGTGCTTAGCCCACTGCTCTACTCTCTCTATACCCATGACTGTGTGGCCAGGCACAGCTCAAACACCATCTATACATTTGCCAAGATCACACAACAACCTCATCAGGGGATCAGCAGTGGAAGGAGCGAACAGTCTCAAATTCTGGGTGTCAGTGTCTCAGGAGATCTATCATGGGCCCAACATACTGATGCAATCATGATAAAGGCATAACTGATGACTCTACTTTGGTAGATGTTGGTATGTCACCAAAACATTTTGCAAATTTCTCTGTTAGAGAGCATTCTGACTGGTTGCAACACAGCCTGGGAGCGGGAGTTGACTGCACAGAACCACAAGAGGCTGCAGAGGGCTGTAGACTTAACTATTTCCATCCTGGGGGAAGCCCTCCCCACTATCGAGGGATTTTCAACAGGTGATGCCTCAAAAAGGCAGCATCTATCATTAAGGACCCCCATCACCCAGGACATGCCCTCTTCTCATTGCTACCATCAGGGAGGAGGTACCGGAGCCTGCAGGCACACACTCAACGATTCAGGAACAGCTTCTTCCCCTCTGCCATCAGATTTCATGATCACTGCCTCACTATTCCTCCTTTACATGATTATTTAAGTATTTTGTGTAATTTATGGTATTTTTATGTTTTGTACTGTACTGCTGCCACAAAACAAGACACTTCCTAAGATATGTCAGTGGTAATGAACGTGATTCTTGATCTCAACTGGGAAAATCTTTAAAACTGACAACAGCGATGCCCTGATCATGAGGGATTTCCTCAGCCTCAGAATCCTGATCATAGGGAATTCCCTCAGCCTCGATGCCCTGATCATGAGGGATTCCCTCAGCCTGGATGTCCTGATCATGGGGGATTCCCCAGTCTGGGAAACCTGATCTTGGGGGATTTCCTCAGCCTCGATGCCCTGATCATAGGGAATTCCCTCATCCTCGATGCCCTGATCATAGGGAATTCCCTCATCCTCGATGCCCTGATCATGAGGGATTCCCTCAGCCTGGATGTCCTGATCATGGGGGATTCCCCAGTCTGGGAACCCTGATCTTGGGGGATTTCCTCAGCCTTGATGCCCTGATCACATCATCATTGTGACTATACAGATGCATCAGGTCAGATACGAGCACATTTGATGATGGGTTTGCAGTCAGATCTTGGGGAGATGGTTGAATTCTCCCCTGGAGATATTTATTTATCATTGAGATATGGTGCAGAATTGGCCTTTCTGGTCCTTTGAGCCACGCTACCCAGCCACGCCCGATTTACTCACTGTACAGTCACTGTACAATGACCAATTAACCTAACTGGTACGTCTTTGGACTGTGGGAGGAAACCCACGTGGTCACGGAGAAATGTACAAACTCCATGAAGACAGTGACCTGGGGTCTGCACAGCACACACATTCCTGGCCTTTATCGGCCTGCCCCCTATTGGATTCGGGTGTAAATTACTATTTCCCTCATGTTTTTCTTGTAGTCTGACATTCCTAGGCTAGTTTATAACCAGTACCACGGTAGTGGTAAAGCTCTTCAGTGCCAGCGATTGCCGATCGCGGTTCGATTCCCACTACTGTCCGTAAGGAGTTTGCACATTCTCTCCATGACCATGTAGGTTTCCTCCGGGTGCTTCGCTTTCCTCCCACTTTCCAAGGTGCTTTAGAAATGCAGAAATTGCAGGTGGTGGCCTCCGAATGATAATTGTTTTTTTTAATTCCTGTCATGCATTTGAGCTGCCAGGCTGCAGAATCAGGGAGCTGCTCTCGGGATTTATATAATGAGCCTTTGGATTCTCTTTGAACTGTCTGCAAGAAGACATCAATTTTGCTTTGATTGGACGATTTACTGGGAGCTCTCTTGCTACTTTCCTCATTTCATCAAGTTCTCAGACACTTGATGAGTTGACCTCGATGTAGTGAACTTGTGTACTGCCAAATGGGATCTATTATACCATATTAAGTCTGTCTGCCTTTCATTTTGGCATTGTGATGGACTGGCCTATGATGAATTAATCACCAGAACCTGGATAGTTAACCTTGGAATGAAATAAACAGTTAACTCTTGACCTTTCCAGAAACTGAAAACTTGTTTACTGGAAGTCTGGGAAACTTTCCTCGCTGGATTTACCTGGAGTACTTTGTTCATTTCGGGTCGCCTTATTACAGGACGGATATGGAAGCTTCAGAGGGTGCGGCGGCAATTTGCCTGGATTAGGAGCATGCCTTCCGAAGAAAAGTGGGGCAAGCTAGGGCTTTTCCCGCTGCAGTGAAGGAGGATGAGACGCAGCAGCAACCGAGTGGACTGCCAGGGACATTTTCCCAGGGTGGAAATAGCTACTATGAGGGGGGTATAATTTTAAGGTGGTTGGAGGAGAGTATAGGGGGGATGTCAGAGGTAAGTTCTTTACACACGGAGTGTTGGGTGTATGGAATACGTTCAATGGACTAGTGGTCACAGAAGATGCAACAGGGAATTTAAGAAATTCTTGGACAGGCACGTGGATTAAAGGAAATCGGAGGCCGTGGAATACTGGAGGTCAGTACAACATCATGGACTGGAGGGCCTGTACTGTGCTAAAAATTTCATACTTTAAAGGTTATACAGGCTGGTACAACATAACTTATGAAGACTTCACAGTTTGTGCTGTCACAGTGTTGACGGAAATGAAGTTACAGTGTTACAGTTTGTTGTGTCATGGTACTGATGGGTATGAAGTTACAGTGTTACAGTTTGTGTCACGGTACTGACGGGTATGAAGTTACAGTGTTAAAGTTTGTGTCACGGTACTGACGGATATGAAGTTACAGTGTTACAGTTTGTGTCACGGTACTGACGGGTATGACGTTACAGTGTTACAGTTTGTTGTGTCACGGTACTGACGGGTATGACGTTACAGTGTTACAGTTTGTGTCACGGTACTGACGGGTATGACATTACAGTGTTACAGTTTGTGTCACGGTACTGACGGGTATGAAGTTACAGTATTACAGTTTGTGTCACGGTACTGACGGGTATGACGTTACAGTGTTACAGTTTGTGTCACGGTACTGACGGGTATGAAGTTACAGTGTTACAGTTTGTTGTGTCATGGTACTGACGGGTATGACGTTACAGTGTTACAGTTTGTGTCACGGTACTGACCGGTATGAAGTTACAGTATTACAGTTTGTGTCACGGTACTGACGGGTATGACGTTACAGTGTTACAGTTTGTGTCATGGTACTGACGGGTATGAAGTTACAGTGTTACAGTTTGTTGTGTCACAGTACTGATGGGTATGACGTTACAGTGTTACAGTTTGTGTCATGGTACTGACGGGTATGAAGTTACAGTGTTACAGTTTGTGTCACAGTACTGATGGGTATGACGTTACAGTGTTACAGTTTGTGTCACGGTACTGACGGGTATGACGTTACAGTGTTACAGTTTGTTGTGTCACGGTACTGACGAGTATGAAGTTATAGTGTTACAGTTTGTGTCATGGTACTGATGGGTATGAAGTTACAGTGTTACAGTTTGTGTCACGGCACTGACGGGTATGAAGTTATAGTGTTACAGTTTGTTGTGTCACGGTACTGACGGGTATGAAGTTACAGTGTTACAGTTTGTGTCACGGTACTGACGGGTATGACGTTACAGTGTTACAGTTTGTGTCACGGTACTGACGGGTATGACGTTACAGTGTTATAGTTTGTGTCATGGTACTGATGGGTATGACGTTACAGTGTTACAGTTTGTGTCACGGTACTGACGGGTATGAAGTTGCAGTGTTACAGTTTGTTGTGTCACGGTACTGACGGGTATGACGTTACAGTGCTACAGTTTGTGTCATGGTACTGATGGGTATGACGTTACAGTGTTACAGTTTGTGTCACGGTACTGACGGGTATGACGTTACAGTGTTACAGTTTGTGTCATGGTACTGATGGGTATGACGTTACAGTGTTACAGTTTGTGTCACGGTACTGACGGGTATGACGTTACAGTGTTACAGTTTGTGTCATGGTACTGACGGGTATGACGTTACAGTGTTACAGTTTGTGTCACGGTACTGACGGGTATGAAGTTACAGTGTTACAGTTTGTGTCACGGTACTGACGGGTATGAAGTTACAGTGTTACAGTTTGTGTCATGGTACTGACGGGTATGATGTTACAGTGTTACAGTTTGTGTCACGGTACTGACGGGTATGAAGTTACAGTGTTACAGCTTGTGTCACGGTACTGACGGGTATGAAGTTACAGTGTTACAGTTTGTTGTGTCACGGTACTGACGGGTATGACGTTACAGTGCTACAGTTTGTGTCATGGTACTCACGGGTATGACGTTACACTGTTACAGTTTGTGTCATGGTACTGACGGGTATGAAGTTACAGTGTTACAGTTTGTGTCACGGTACTGACGGGTATGACGTTACAGTGTTACAGTTTGTGTCATGGTACTGACGGGTATGACGTTACAGTGTTACAGTTTGTTGTGTCACGGTACTGACGGGTATGATGTTACAGTGTTACAGTTTGTGTCACGGTACTGACGGATATGAAGTTACAGTGTTACAGTTTGTTGTGTCACGGTACTGACGGGTATGACGTTACAGTGTTACAGTTTGTTGTGTCACAGAGCTGACGGATATGCAACAAAGCATGCAAAGGATTTAGAATGCAGATTATATATAACCTCTTTGACTGTCACAGTCATGGAGCACAAACAGGCCCTTTGGCCCATCTAGACCATGCTGAACAGTTATTCTGTTTCACCACTTCTACCAGCACCTGGACCCTAGTCCTCCAGATCCCTCCCATCCGTGTACTTGTCCAAACTTCTCTCACACGTTGAAGTGAATCCTGCAACCATTAGTGAGTTTGATCAACCTTCTGACCTGTTGGCAACCAGCTTCCTCTGTCCTCAGCAACTCACTCACTCCCTCCTTCCCCCCTCCCTCACTTCAGTACAGGATCAATTGTTGGGAGAAAGACCATAACACAGGAGCAGAATGAGGCCATTCAGCCCATCGAGTCTGTTCCAGCATTCCATCATGGCTAATTTATTATCCCTCTCAACCCCATTCTCCCGCCTACTCCCTGTGATCTTTGACACCCTGACTAATCAAGAACCTATCAACCTCCTCTTTAAATATACCCAATGACTTGGCCCCCACAGCCATCTGTGGCAATGATTTCCCCCTTGACCTGAAAATCCTACAGAAAGTAGTGGATACGGCCCAAGTCCATCATGTGTCAAGTCTTCCCCATCAGTGAGCACTTCTACATGAAGCACTGTCACAGGAAAGCAGCTTCCATCATCAATGTCCTCACCACGAAGGCCATGCTCTCTTCTCTCTGCTGCCATTGGAAAGGTGGTACAGGAGCCTCAGGGCCCACACCACCAGGCTTAGGGACAGTTATCACCCCTCAACCATCAGGTCCCACACCACCAGGTTCAGGAACAGTTATCACCCCTCAACCATCAGGTCCCACACCACCAGGTTCAGGAACAGTTATCACCCCTCAACCATCAGGTCCCACACCACCAGGTTCAGGAACAGTTATCACCCCTCAACCATCAGATCCCACACCACCAGGTTCAGGAACAGTTATCACCCCTCAACCGTCAGGTCCCACACCACCAGGTTCAGGGACAGTTATCACCCCTCAACCATCAGGCTCTTGAACCAGAGGGGATAACTTCACTCAACTTCACTCACCCCATCACTGAAATGTTCCCGGATCAATGGACTCACTTTCAAGGACTCGTCATCTCATGTTCATAATGCTTATTGCTTAGTTATTTTCTTTTTGAATTTGCACAGTTTGCTACCTTTTGCACACTGATTGTGTGTCCATCCTGTTGGGTGCAGTCTTTCATTGATTCTATTGTGGCTCTTGGATTTACTGTTTAGGGTCTAATAAAAAACGAATCTCAGGGTTTTATATGGTGACATATACACTTTGATAATGAATTTCCTTTGGACTTTGAACTAGCCTCCGACTAAAGAAATTCTTATTATTTCTGTTCTAAACAGATGTCCTTGCATTCTGAGGCTGTGCCCTCTGATTCTAGACTCCTCTACTTTAGGAAACATCCTCTCCACATCCATTCTGTCTTGGCCTTTCAATATTCAATAGGTTTCAATGAGATCAACACCCCCCCACCCCCGACAACGCCCCCGTTCTTCTAAACTCCGGCAAGTGCTTATGTTGTGCAAGGTGGCTGCCAGCGACACAGCCGTGAGGTCAAGTGCCAACCACTACATTGAAACAATGGGCTAGGTGCAACATTGTGGGCTGAAGGACCTGTTCTTGTCTGTTCTGTTCTTGTTCTGTGTTCTATAATAATGTTTGTTTTCACAAAAGCAGAACGGCTGGAGGAACTCACCAGCCAAGCAGCATCTGAAGGGGAGGGAATGTCAGCTCAGACCATGAGAGGCCTGCGTCAGGCATTTTCATGCCTTACAAGGCGCAGATTGGAAGTCTATGTGGGGCGCCACTTCTCGCACAAACACTAGAACAATATGTGATTAAGTGCCTTGCTCAAGGACACAAACTCGCTGCCACAGCTGAGGCTCGAACTAGCAACCTTCAGATCACTAGACCAATGCCTTAACCACTTGGCCACGTGCTCAACGAATCTGTGCTGAAAGAAACCTGTTAAACTTTCTGTCCAAAGGCCTGCCGAATGAGCTGAAACTTTTGTTCAGTTTCTGGATCGGAGTGTCACTTGCAAGGTCCAGGTTTGTGGTCCCAGCATTGGCCTGGAGGTACAGGAGCCTTGGGTCCCACACCACCAGCTTCAGCAACAGTAAATACCCCTCAATCACCAGGCTTCTGAACAAGTGTGGATAACTTCACTCACCTCAACACTGAACTGATTCCACAAACTGTGGACTCACTTTTAAGGACTCTACAACTCTTATTCTCAGCACTATGTAATTATCTGTTTGTTTGTCTGTCTACTAATCTATTTTGTCCTTTTATTATTATTTGCACAATTTGTCTTATTTTGCACATTGGTTGTTAATCTGTTTATTGTGTTTTCTTAAATTCTATTGTACTCTTTATTTTCCTATAAATGCCTGCAAGAAAATGAGTCTCAGGGTAGTACTTCATGACATTGGTAATCACTGCTCCCTCTAAGCTGTGTAGGAGTGCAGCTGCACACGAACTGCAATGCCCCCACACACATAGCCTACGATGCCACGCAGCTGGAATTGGTCCCAGTTAGAAAACGTATCTGGAACCTGAAAGATTCTTTGTACTGTATTTCATTATACCCTTCAATTAATAGATAAAATCAAAAGTGTGATTAATTTAATTTTCATCCTACTAGTCATAGCATGCTTATTACAAAAAAAAGTTAAAACGTTGCACAGTTTTTAGGCTGCGTAAAATTTTCTGCTCAGAGTCTATGCAGTTGTTTAAAGATATAGAAGGAATGTTGTTCATAATAAATTTATTTACTTAATTACTTATTTGACCTTGAAAAAGTGCTGGAGGTTACCCTCCTTGTCTTTCTGTTGTAGACAGAATAGCAGGATTTAGACCCAACAACAAAGGACCCGCACGCGTCGGGGAGGCACGTGAAGTGGAGGCACATCCAGGCCATGCTTGCAGCACCTCTCCTTGGTAGGGAGGAGTGCTGCCGATTATTCCCATCACTGATGTTTCAATCGATCTGCTCTGTAACATCACAGAGCTAACAACTGAATCAAATGAGCCGGGAAGATCTTGCAAAAAAGAATAAATGGCATGAAATATTAAGAGCCAGATGAGGAGGAGAGTCTGGATTCGTTGAAGAATTCAGGTCCCGAGGCTAATGTCTCAAACTCGCACTCAGTCCAATTACTGTAATCAATGTTGCCATGACTGAATTAAAATTCAAACATTTCCCACACAATTATCATCTTTATTCCTCCAAAGAAATCATCAGCCTGGTGAAATGAGAGATGTGCTTGACTGATATTGTGGGGTCTGCATTGCTTTAAGATATAAATTATTTCTTGGTTCCTTAAGATTGTTAAAACCAAGGGGAGGGAGGTATTAGGGATAAGCTCCCACTATCTATTAAATGTTCCCAGTGGAGGGCATCTCAAATGGTGGTGGCATCCGTTATTCTCGCGAGACCATGGATCTGCGCCTGGAAAGTCTTCACTCTCCAGGGCGCAGGCCTGGGCAAGGTTGTATGGAAGACCGGCAGATGCCCAAGCAGCAAGTCTCCCCTCTCCACACCACTGGTGTTGTCCAAGGGAAGGGCAAGGGCCGATACAGCTTGGCACCGGTGTCATAGCAGGAGTTGCCAGAAGGAGGTTGAAGGCAACGTCGGACTGCCTTAGGGACTCCAGCTCCAGGATTTGTTCTGAGGGTTTACTCCCGAAGCCTTTCCCATGAGTGGGTATAGCTGCAAGGCAGCGGAGGTTTGAAATCAGAGTTTCCCTCTCTTAGATGGACTGCCTTCCCAGGCTGACGAGCTCCATCTACCCGAAGCACCGGTTTTAAGGCGCCAGGACCCACCTTCGCCCCTTCTGTAGGGCTTAGAGGTTAAGCCACACGAGAAGGCCAGGAGTTGGACTTGATTGTCAGAGGCTATTTGAGGCGCATGCCGTGAGGAGCACTTTTAGGTGGCGGGAGCTTGTCCCCACTACCACTCCTCGGCTTGACAACCTTGCAACTATCTCAAATAGACTCTGACAACCAAGTCCAGCTCCTGACCTTCACATGTGGCTTAGTTCCTCAGCCCGGGGCAACCGTTCCGACTGACAGGAGAAGGGGCGAGGGCGCGTTACTGGCGCCTTAAAACCAGTCGCTTCGGGCAGACGGGGCTCATCAGCCGCGGTTGGCAGCTCAACTAGGAGAAAAAAAATTCTGTTCTCAAACCTCCGCTGCCTTGCAGCTAACCCCACTCATGGGGGAAGGCTTCAGAGCCACATGCTGAAAAAAATCCAGTGCTGGGGTCCCTAAGGAGGTCCTACATTGAGTTCAACGCTGACTGGCAACTCCTGTGATGCCACTGGTACCAGAGTGTGCTGGTCGCTGATGTTGGTTTGGATTCATCAGTTACGTGGAAAGGGGCACCTGCTACGTGGGCACAGCCTGCTCTCCATACCGTACTGCCCTGGCTTGCATAACGAACTAGGCAGCCAGGATGGAACTTCCTTGGTTGACCCAACCAATGGGAGGCCTCCGTTCCTAAAACTCTTAAGCATGGACAGATCGGGAATTCTGCACAAGGCTATTTTGCTGTTTGGAATTGAGTGTGGAATGAGAGATGAGACTTCCAAATTATCAGCTCAGTTGCTTCTCACAAGCTGCCAGGCTGATGAAAGCTCCAGGCCACCACCACTCCTTTATCACTCATTGCCTGAATCAGGTTTGGTATCACTGGCATACTGTATGCAGTGAAGTTGTTGTTTTACAGCTTCAGTACAACGCAATACATTAAAAAAAACATAAATTAAGAAAATATGTATATATATTATTAAATTTAAAAAGTAGTGCAAAAAGAGAGCAAAAGTAGTGAGTAGTGAGATGGTTTGGTTCATTGTCCATTCGGATATCCGATGATAGAGGGGAAGAAGCTGATTCTGAAACATTGAATGTGGGTCTGCAGGCTGGTACACTTCCTCCCCGATAGTAGCCATGAAGAGAGGGCACGTCTTGTGTGAAGGGTGTCCCGAATGATGGATGCCATCTTTCTGAGGCAGGTGCCCAGGAGCTGACTGAGTTCACAACCCTCTGCATTTTTTTTCAGTCCTGTTCAGTGTCCCCTCCATAGCAGACGCTGATGCAAACAGTTCGAATGCTGCCCACAGTACAGCTGTAGAAAGCTGTGAGAGTGTTTGGTGACATACCATATCTTCTCCAACTCGTGATGAAGCATAGCTGCTGACATGCCTTCTTCGTAATGACATTGATGTGTCCAGCCCAGGACTGACCTTCAGAGACATTGACAGCCAGCAACTGGAAACTGCTCACTATTTGCACTGCTCATCACTTGAAGAGGACTGGTGTGTGTTCCCTTGACCCCCAATCCTCATATCCACCATCAGTTACCGGCTGTTTCTGACATTGAGTGCTAGGTTGTTGATGCAACAGCACTCATCCAGCTGATCTCTCTCACTCCTGTACGGCCCCTCGTCGCCATCCGAGGTTCTGCCAACAACAGTCCTCTCATTGGCAGATGTGAGTGTAGAGAGAGCCCTATGAAAATCAAATCTATTCTAGCGGAGGTACATGTGCCACAGTGACCCTAGCTTGCCTTCACTGGTACGGATGTTGTACAGACTTAATCTCAGCAAAATGTCCCTTATTGAACCTGATTTCATCTTCTCCTCTGGTGGTGCATTTGAAATGTCATCTACTTTGTGTAAAATACACCTCAAGATCTCCTGTATATCTCTTTCTTCTCACCTTAAACCCTCTACACTCTTGTTTTTGATTCCTTATAATAGGAAAATGATTTTGACTCTCTGCACCATCTATGCCTCTCATAACCTAACATACCTCTTGCTCAAAATGGTGGAGGAACTCAGCAGCTCAGGCAGCATCTATGAAAGTGAATAAACGTTTTGGGGCGAGACCCTTCATCGGGACATTAAGGATCTCAGCCTGAGATGTTGACTGCTTATTTCTATCCACAGATGCTGCCTGACCTGCTGAGTTCCTCCAGCATTGTGTGTGAATTGTTCTGGATTTCCAACGTCTGCAGAAACTCTTGTACTTTTATACCCCTATCAGGTCATCTCTTAGCCTTTGCTACTCCTAGCCAAGTAAACACAGCCCTGATAATCTCAGCCAGAGAACCAGGGAGAAATAGAGGTGTTGAGTATAAGAGCAAAGAAGTCACGTTACATCTGTAAAATCTATTTTTCTGACCACCCACAGAGTATTGTCTGCAGAACTAGTCACCCCATTATAGGAATAATATGGAGACTGATAAATGAATTAATTTGAGAAAAGAGAAATTGATAGGAATTGGTAATTGATAGGAATTATAATTGGTCATGGTTAGGAATTAGTCTTTGGTGGGGGTGTAGAAAAGTTTCAGGGGAATTGGTGGGAATTGGTAAGTGGTGCTTGTTAGGAATTAGTCTTTGGTGGGGGTGTAGAAAAGTTTCAGGGGAATTGGTGGGAATTGGTAAGTGGTGTTTGTTAGGAATTAGTCTTTGGTGGGGGTGTAGAAAAGTTTCAGGGGAATTGGTGGGAATTGGTAAGTGGCGTTTGTTAGGAATTAGTCTTTGGTGGGGGTGTAGAAAAGTTTCCGGGGAGTTGGTAGGGGTGTCGAGTTAAAGAGTAAGGAAGTGACTGCGCTGCCCCTGAGAAACGCTGTCTCATTCTGCCCTGCAGAGCTGATGTATGGTTAGAATGACAATAAAGTTTTTTCAATCTTTGAATCTTTGAAAGTCATACTGCAGCCCAATAAAACTTTAGTCTGACCACACTTGGAGCCTCGTTTGCAGCTCTGGCTGCCCTATTATAGGAAAGGTGTGGAGAAGGTGTGGAAAGGATTCACCAGGATGCTGCCTGGATAAGAGAGTATGGGTGATAAGGAGAGGCTGGATAAACTTGTGTTGTTCTCCTTGGAGTGACGGGAGACCTGAATGAATTTGAAAAAAAAATTATAGGGGAGACAGTCAGAATTTTTCCCCTGGGTATAAATGGTTTTAAAGTTGGGAGGTCATGTTTGACAAATCTATTGGAGTTTTTCGAGGAGGTTACCAGGAAAGTGGATGAAGGGAAGGCAGTGGATATTGTCTACATGGACTGCAGTAAGGCCTTTGACAAGGTCCCGCATGGGAGGTTAGTTAGGAAAATTCAGTCACTAGGTATACATGGAGAGGTAGTAAATTGGATTAGACATTGGCTCAATGGAAGAAACCAGAGAGTGGTAGTGGAGGATTGCTTCTCAGAGTGGAAGCCTGTGACTAGTGGTGTGCCACAGGGATCAGTGCTGGGTCCATTGTTATTTGTCATCTATATCAATGATCTGGATGATAATGTGGTAAACTGGATCAGCAAATTTGCTGATGATACAAAGATTGGAGGTGTAGTAGACAGTGAGGAAGGTTTTCAGAGCTTGCAGATTTGGACCAGCTGGAAAAATGGGCTGAAAAATGGCAGATGGAGTTTAATACAGACAAGTGTGAGGTATTGCACGTTGGAAGGACAAACCAAGGTAGAACATACAGGGTTAATGGTAAGGCATTGAGGAGTGCAGTAGAACAGAGGGATCTGGGAACACAGATACAAAATTCCCTAAAAGTGGCGTCACAGGTAGATAGGGTTGTAAAGAGAGCTTTTGGTACATTGGCCTTTATTAATCAAAGTATTGAGTATAAGAGCTGGAATGTTATGATGAGGTTGTATAAGGCATTGGTGAGTCCGAATCTGGAGTATTGTGTTCAGTTTTGGTCACCAAATTACAGGAAGGATATAAATAAGGTTGAAAGAGTGCAGAGAAGGTTTACAAGGATGTTGCCAGGACTTGAGAAACTCAGTTACAGAGAAGGGTTGAATAGGTTAGGACTTTATTCCCTGGAGCGTAGAAGAATGAGGGGAGATTTGATAGAGGTATATAAAATTATGATGGGTATAGATAGAGTGAATGCAAGCAGGTTTTTCCACTGAGGCAAGGGGAGAAAAAAACCAGAGGACATGGGTTAAGGGTGAAGGGGGAAAAGTTTAAAGGGAACATTAGTGGGGTCTTCTTCACACAGAGAGTGGTGGGAGTATGGAATGAGCTGCCAGACGAGGTGGTAAATGTGGGTTCTTTTTTAATATTTAAGAATAAATTGGACAGATACATGGATGGGAGGTGTATGGAGGGATATGGTCCGTGTGCAGGTCAGTGGGACTAGGCAGAAAATGGTTCGGCACAGCCAAGAAGGGCCAAAAGGCCTGTTTCTGTGCTGTAGTTTTTCTATGGTTTCTATGGTTTCTATGGTTTCTACGGTTTAAGTACAAAGGCATCTCGCCATGCCACAGTAGCACAGCCCGGGGCGATGGAGTTCGGAGTTAGTACTGGCATCCTCTGTACATCTTTCCCGTGGAATGTGTGGGTTTCCTCCGGGTGCTCCAGTTTCCTCCCACAGCCCAAAGACACACCAGTTAGTAGGTTAATTGGTCACTATAAATTGTCCCGTGATTAGGCTGCGGTTGTATCGAGGGATTGCTGGAAGGGCCAGAAGGGCCTGTTTTCAATCAATCAATAATAAATAAATAAATTGAGGTTGTTTGTAAACAGCTTTCAGACTAATGGAGTTCTCTGTTTCCCCCCCACCCCGCCACCCAGACATATATTGGCAGACAAGATCACTGCCACAATCACAAAGCCTGCTGATAAATCACAGCAATTTCAGGAGAATGAGACCCACAATGTTCAGCTGTTCAAGTGCACAGTGTTTTGTTTGAAGTATCTTCCTTGGCATGACAGTTTATATTGAAACTGTGTGGTACCTTTCTCTGAAAGTTGGCGATGTAATTAGACAACATTTCTGCAAAATGCTGTAACCTCTATCCTGTCCTCTCATTTGCAGCATTAATCTGATTACACTGATATGACTTGTGGCTTCCTATAAAACACTTGATACGATGATTTCATTTTGAACGAGACACAGCTCAGTACAGGTCCTTCCGACCGACAATCCACGCTGCCCAGCAACTCCGATTTAACCCCAGCCTAATCACCTGACAACTTACAACGGCCAATTAACCCACCAACTGGTACGGCTTTGGACTGTGGGAAGAAACCGGAGCACCCGGAGAAACCCACGTGCACACAGGAAGAGCCTACAAACGTTCTCACAGAGGATGCTGGAATTGAACTCTGAATCCGAACCCCCGAGATGTAACTTTGCCATGCTAACCGCCACGGGACCATGGCGACCCATTGGTCTGATAGTTAGTATGAAATTGAGTAGGACAAGGGAACAAGGAAGAAATGAAGGATGGGAGAAATGAGGAGAGAGAGGCCAAATAGAGGGGGGGGGACAAGAGGGATAGGAAGCTCAGAAAGTTAGAGCAGGGTTAGAGAGGAAGAGGAGGAAGATAGAACATAGAACACAGGGCAGTACAGCACAGTGTTGTGTCAACATTTTAACCCACACCGAGATCAATCTAACCCCTCCCTCCTACATAACCCTCCAATTTTCTATCATCCATGTGCCTATCTAAGAGTCTTTTAAATGTCCCTAATGTATCTGTGTCTACCACCACCCCCGGCAGGGTGTTCCACACACCCCCGGCAAGCACTCTATGTGTAAAACATCTACTTCTGAGATCTCCTCTCAATATTTTATAATTATGCCCTCTCATATTAGCCATTTCTGCCAGGTCCACTATATCAATGCCTCTTATCGTTGCTTGTCGTAAATTCCTTGGGAATATAGGCGAGTAGAGATGGAGGAGGGAGTCTTTGATGGAAATGTGAGGAGGGTAAATTGCGATTAGTGTGGGATGGACATGAATACGTGCTTGTTGATCAATGTAGGCACCGAGCAAGCGTGGCAGGGTGTAGATACGTCTCTACCAAAGGAGGTGTAAAGCATTTCTTCCCTCCGCTAGCCCTCAGGTCACCTTGGGAAAGGTGTAGCCTGCCTCCCCCCCCCACCCCGATCAGGGTCATGTGAAGCAATGGGAGTAGCTGGTGCCCCTCCCGAGTCTGGTTATGCGACCACTGACACCAGGCAGATAGCTTCTGAACAGTACTGATGATGGCAAACCACTTCTGTACAAAAATTTGCCAAGAACAATTCCGGTCATAGATAGATCACATGAGAGGGCACATAATGAATGAATGAATGGGATGTTGACCAGGGACGTGAAGTGTCAGAGTGGAGACATTCTCAAGAAACTTTGAGTTGGTTGAGACGGCATCTAGGAAACCCCATGAAGTTTTGTTCTCCGTATTTAAGGATGGATGTGCTTCTATTGGAAGCAATTCAGAGTAGGTTCACTAGGTTGATATCTGAGATTCTAGGAAGGATTGAGCAGGTTAGGCCTCTGATCATTCAAAAATAGAGGTGATTTTACAGAAACACGACTGTGTTGGTACTGAGAGGAATTAGTCTCCTGGGAGAGCTACCTAGAGCCAGGGAGCATGGGCTCAGGCTAAGGGGTCACCAAACTCAGATGAAAATCTGAAAGAATTTCATTCTCACGGTCTTGTGACTTCCATACTCCAGAGAGCTGTGCAGATGAGTCATTGAACATATTCAAAGTAGAGCAAAAAACAGACTGTTTGATGAACTTACTGGGTGGAAAATCATCCCTGGGAGAAAGGGAGAAAGGAATAGCTGATGTTTTGGGGAGACCGTGCATTACGGCTGGAGCTTCACCTATTGAGATATTTCAGCACTTTTGAGCAAACTGCTGGATGAACTCAGCAGATCAGGCAGCATCAATGGAGGGGAATAAATAATTGACATTTTGGGCCAAGACCTTCATCAGGACTGGAAAGGAAGGGGGCAGAAGCCAGAATTAGGTGGGGAGAGGGGGAGGAGCACAAGCTGGCAGGTGACAATGTGAGACCAGGTGAGGAGGAAGGTGGATGGGTAGAGGAGGTTGGTGAAGTAAGAACCTGGGAGGAGAAAGTTGGACAAAGCAAAAGCTGAAGCCACACTAAAAGACTGCAGGAACTCAACAAGTCAGGCAGCATCTGTGGAGAGAAATAAATAGCGGTGTTTTTGGGCTGAGACCCTTTATCTGGGTTGGAAAGGAAGGGGTAAGAAGCCAGAATAAGCACGTGGGTGGAAAAAGAAGAGTACAAGCTGCAGGTAATAGGAGAGACCAGGTGAAGAGGGAAGGGGGTGCATGGAGGAGGGGTAGGAAGTAAGAAGAAGGGCTACAGAAGATGGAATCTGATAGGAGAGGATGGTAGAGCATGGAATAAAGGCAAGGAGGAGGTGAAGCAGAGAGAAATGATGGGCAGGTTGTAAGGACAGGGAAAGTGAACAGAAGGGGTAAGAGGACTGCAGGAAAGAGGAAAAACAAAGGGGAGGGAAGGAAAACAGGGAGTGGTTCATTTTCCTCCATGACATGCTGAGTTCCTCAAATATTTTGTGTGTTTCTCAAGATTTCCAGCATCTGCAAAATCTCTTGTGTCTCCCGGCAGTTTGCTCCAGATTCCAGTATCTGCAGTCTCTTGCATCACCGTATTCAAGGTGGAGATTGATAGATACAAACACTTCAAGGGAGCTAAGGGCTATGTGGAGAGAACAGGAATATGGAGCTAGGGCAAGATTGGATCAGGCATAAATTTATGGAATGGTGGATTGGGATCTTTCTACTTAAATATATTTCTCTAAGAAAATAACATTTGGAGTTGCAGTATAAATGATTCATTAGAGAGGTGACATGCAAAATGTGTCAAGCGTTCAGGAATGAAAGGGGAGTTTAGACATTGATCTTAAAGCTTTCAACCACTCATCTTTTCTCACCTTCTCTCTGGTTCTGTTACTCACGCACATTGTCACGGTGTATACATATTTAAAAGGGAAAGCCACGAGGATAGGATTTAGTCATGTCACGGGAGGAGGAAGCAAAGAGTGAGAAGAGCGAAAGCATATTGATCCACATAAGAAAAAATACCAACTGCTTATTATGTTTTAATTGAACTACCGCAGGATTTTCTGATTGAACTGGACATCCTAACTGGTCTGCTATCTGTTAAATGGACATGGAATAAGGCAGTTTTGAAATTTGAATTTGCCTTTACCAGGTTCTCTCTACTCCTGGCTTCAATAAGATAGTGGCAGGTACATGAAAACAAAACACAGTTACCTGGTGCAGAATCGCAGGCGTGAGTCAGCTGACATCTCTCTGCCTATGCAAGTGAGCCAGGAAATGCAAAGCATGGCACACTTGTCCATACACCAATTGAGAGTGCAGGGAAAGTGAATATTCTAATACAGGTCACACTAACAAAATATTTCAGGACCTTGGACAGCAGGCATGAGGAATTCAGAAATGGATGCAGCTGGGTGTGAGGGGAGAGCACAGAGCTGGGATGAACAATGCCAGATTCAAAGAGTGAGTCAAATGAATAGCCCGCAAATTTGTCATTACATTGATATTATTTTCAAAAGGAATGTTAGAAGGGAGAAAGGAAAGAATCCCCCGCACCGGGCGAATGTGGTATGGTCAAGATATTGCATTTGAGGGTAACGTTAGCCTGAGATTCCATCTGCCAGTCCTGCTAATTCAGTTGAATCCGGTCTCCTCCTGCAGTCCAAACACATACTGGTTAGTAGGTTAATTGGTTGTTGTATATTTTCCTGTGATTCGGTAATTATTAAAAAGATGGGTTACTGGCTGCACGGCTTGTTGGAGTGGAATGGTCTGTCCACACTGTGTCCCCAAATTAATAAATTCTAAGAGATTATAATAAGCAGACATGGGGAACCTGCCCTCTCTCCCTGCCAACATTTAGAAACTAATATCAAAATAAAGACAGATTTACTGGCTTTTCATCTCACTCTTGATTTTCAAAATGACTTTGCTCATTCTGTCCCCACATTCTTCTCCAGTCTTTCATCTCACTGTGTTGCTCCAGTACGGCCATTTCTAAATTCTTCATGCCTGCTGTCAAAAGTTCTGAAAATGGGCTACACGAGTAGCAAGATTCTGCAAATGATGGACATTATGAGCAACACCCTCAAAGCTCTAGAACCGTGGACCCTTCGGTTAGTGGCGGGGGGCCTGTGGCATTAAAAGAGGTTGGAAACCCCCGTGCTCGAGGAACTCAGCACGCCAGACAACATCTACGGAAGGGAATAAACAGTCGATGTTTTGAGCTGAGACCCTTCACCAGGACTGGAAAGGAAGGGGGACGAAACCCGAATAAGAAGGTGGGGGTGGGGGAAGAGTACAAGCTGGCAGGTGATAGATGAGACCAGGTGAGGGGAAAGGTGGGTGAATAGGTGGGGGGAGGGGAGAATGAAGTGATTAGCTGGTAGGTGGTAAGTGGAAGTGGTAAAGGGCTGAAGAAGAAGGAAACTGATAGTAGAGGACAGTGGACCGAAAGGGAAAGGGAATGAAGGGGGGAACCAGAGGGAAGTGATGGGTGGTTGGGAGAAGGCAGAGATAGATAGATTCTTGATTAGCCAGGGCATCAAAGGGCATGGGATGAAAGCAAGGGAGTCTGGATGACTGGAAGAACTGGGTCAGCCCATGATTGAATGGCAGAGCAGACTCGATGGGCCAAATGGCCTATATCTTATGATCTTATGGTCTTACGGTTATAGAAATCAATGTTCATGAGGCTACTCAGATGGAATATGAGGTGTTGCTCCTCCAACTTGACCATCATGACCATAGAACAGGGGTTCCTAACCTCTTTTATGCCATGAACCTCTATCAATAACAAAGAGGTCTGTGGACCCAAGGTTGGGAATCTCAGCCATAGAGGATGCCATGGACCAACATGTTGGAATGGACATGGGTGGACTCCAGGAAATCTGGACTTTTATGGCAGACAGTGCGAGCTGGCTCTCATCAATGTAGAGGAGACTGCACCAGGAACATCAGATACAGTCGACAACCCTGACAGACTCTCAGATGTACTGTTGTCACCTGGAAGGTGTTTTGAGCCCCGAATGTTGATGAGAGAGTAGGTGTAGGAACAGGTACCACACTTCTCCTACTCACAGGGATTAAAGCTAGGAGGGAGATCAGTAAAGAGGGTTCAGTGAACTAGGGAGACACATGAAGTAAATCTTCTGTTAGTTTGATATTGCTTGAGACAGCAGAAATATTTGAAGAGAACCACACATTCTGAACATTATGAACTTCTCAAATCCTTTGCTTGGATTAATTGCTCTGAAATGTCATCCTTAAATCTTTGATTTTTTTCTTTTCCTTTAAAATATACCCTCATCACCTATTTCTTCTGCTTATCATTTGGTCACCTATACATTGCATCCCAATCAACATTCAAAATTCAAAGCTCTAAGGAATTATTATCAAAGTACATATATATCACTATATTCAATGCTGAGATGCATTTTCTAGTGAGCAACCGCAGTAGATACTGTACAAGAAACACAATAGAATCAATGTGCAAAAAAAAAACTATGGAAATGCAAAAAAGAAAGAGAAAAAAAAAGAAATAATAATAATAATTAAATAAGCAATAAATATTGAGAATACAAAATGAATAGTGCTCGAAAGTGAGTCCACAGGTCATGGAAACAGTTCAGTGATGGGGAAAGTAAATTTGAGTGAAGTTATCTCCTCTGTTTTAAGAGCCTGATGGTTGAGGGGTAATAACTGTTCCTGAACCTGGTGGTGTGGGACCTGATGGTTGAGGGGTAATAACTGTTCCTGAACCTGGTGGGACCTGATGGTTGAGGGGTGATAACTGTTCCTGAACCTGGTGGTGTGGGACCTGATGGTTGAGGGGTAATAACTGTTCCTGAACCTGGTGGTGTGGGACCTGATGGTTGAGGGATGATAACAGTTCCTGAACCTGGTGGTGTGGGACCTGATGGTGAGGGGTGATAACTGTTCCTGAACCTGGTGGTGTGGGACCTGATGGTTGAGGGGTGATAACTGTTCCTGAACCTGGTGGTGTGGGACCTGATGGTTGAGGGGTGATAACTGTTCCTGAACCTGGTGGTGTGGGACCTGATGGTTGAGGGGTGATAACTGTTTCTGAACCTGGTGGTGTGGGACCTGATGGTTGAGGGGTAATAACTGTTCCTGAACCTGGTGGTGTGGGACCTGATGGTTGAGGGGTAGTAACTGTCCCTGAACCTGGTGGTGTGGGACCTGATGGTTGAGGGGTGATAACTGTTCCTGAACCTGGTGCTGTGGGACCTGATGGTTGAGGGGTAATAACTGTTCCTGAACCTGGTGGTGTGGGACCTGATGGTTGAGGGATGATAACTGTTCCTGAACCTGGTGGTGTGGGACCTGACGGTGAGGGGTGATAACTGTTCCTGAACCTGGTGGTGTGGGACCTGATGGTTGAGGGGTAATAACTGTTCCTGAACCTGGTGGTGTGGGACCTGATGTTTGAGGGGTAATAACTGTTCCTGAACCTGGTGGTGTGGGACCTGATGGTTGAGGGGTAATAACTGTTCCTGAACCTGGTGGTGTGGGACCTGATGGTTGAGGGATGATAACTGTTTCTGAACCTGGTGGTGTGGGACCTGACGGTGAGGGGTGATAACTGTTCCTGAACCTGGTGGTGTGGGACCTGATGGTTGAGGGGTAATAACTGTTCCTGAACCTGGTGGTGTGGGACCTGATATTTGAGGGGTAATAACTGTTCCTGAACCTGGTGGTGTGGGACCTGATGGTTGAGGGGTGATAACTGTCCCTGAATCTGGTGGTGTGGGACCTGATGGTTGAGGGGTGATAACTGTTCCTGAACCTGGTGCTGTGGGGCCTGATGGTTGAGGGGTGATAACTGTTCCTGAACCTGGTGGTGTGGGACCTGATGGTTGAGGGGTGATAACTGTTCCTGAACCTGGTGGTGTGGGACCTGATGGTTGAGGGGTGATAACTGTTCCTGAACCTGGTGGTGTGGGACCTGATGGTTGAGGGGTGATAACTGTTCCTGAACCTGGTGGTGTGGGACCTGATGGTTGAGGGGTGATAACTGTTTCTGAACCTGGTGGTGTGGGACCTGATGGTTGAGGGGTAATAACTGTTCCTGAACCTGGTGGTGTGGGACCTGATGGTTGAGGGGTAGTAACTGTCCCTGAACCTGGTGGTGTGGGACCTGATGGTTGAGGGGTGATAACTGTTCCTGAACCTGGTGCTGTGGGACCTGATGGTTGAGGGGTAATAACTGTTCCTGAACCTGGTGGTGTGGGACCTGATGGTTGAGGGATGATAACTGTTCCTGAACCTGGTGGTGTGGGACCTGACGGTGAGGGGTGATAACTGTTCCTGAACCTGGTGGTGTGGGACCTGATGGTTGAGGGGTAATAACTGTTCCTGAACCTGGTGGTGTGGGACCTGATGTTTGAGGGGTAATAACTGTTCCTGAACCTGGTGGTGTGGGACCTGATGGTTGAGGGGTGATAACTGTCCCTGAACCTGGTGGTGTGGGACCTGATGGTTGAGGGGTGATAACTGTTCCTGAACCTGGTGCTGTGGGGCCTGATGGTTGAGGGGTGATAACTGTTCCTGAACCTGGTGGTGTGGGACCTGATGGTTGAGGGGTGATAACTGTTCCTGAACCTGGTGGTGTGGGACCTGATGGTTGAGGGGTGATAACTGTTCCTGAACCTGGTGCTGTGGGACCTGATGGTTGAGGGGTGATAACTGTTTCTGAACCTGGTGGTGTGGGACCTGATGGTTGAGGGGTAATAACTGTTCCTGAACCTGGTGGTGTGGGACCTGATGGTTGAGGGGTAATAACTGTTCCTGAACCTGGTGGTGTGGCACTTGATGGTTGAGGGGTGATAACTGTTCCTGAACCTGGTGGTGTGGGACCTGATGGTTGAGAGGTGATAACTGTTCCTGAACCTGGTGGTGTGGGACCTGAGGCTCCTGTGCATAGGGTGTTTTGCTATGCAATGCAATTGCTATTGCAGAAGATTGAATTGCAGCTTCTGCAGTCTGTTCTACACATAGAACGAGTGTGTTGTCTCTTTATTATTTCCAGTACAGCGTGAATTATAGAAATGCACGGGTAATGAAAGAGCTGCCAGAGAAGGTCACTGAAAAAAGGCTCTGAAGAGAGGGGGTGGATTGTGATGAGAGTGGGATGATGGGTAAATAGAATTAATTCACAGCAGCTGGGTGGGTGGGTCTGTTTTGCTGGGATTAAAAGGTCACTTGCTGTGTCTGAATCACTATGATTTCTTCAACAAATCCTTGATAGGCTGCCACAGACCATGCTATACACCTCAGACAGTAACAAGATAGAGAGATCAGCCTGATCCCTTTCTAGTGCAGTACTGGTGGAGTTTCCTGCCCATGCTGCACTTCAGACACTTAGCACTTTATTAGACCGTAAGACATAGGAGCAGAATTAGGCCATTCAGCCCATCGAGTCTGCTCCACCATTCTATCATGGCTGATTTGCTATCCCTCAACCCCATTCTCCTGCCTTCTCCCCATAACCTTTGATACCCTTACTAATCAAGAACCTATCAACGTCTGATACATACATCTAAGGACTTGGTCTCTAAAAGTATCTGAGGCAATGAATTCCATAGGTTCACTAAAGAAATTCCTTCTCACCTCTGCTATAAAGAGACATCCTTCTATTCTGAGGCTGTGCCTTCTGATGCTAGACTCCCCCACTACGGGAATCACCCTCTCCACGTTCACTCTGTCTAGGTATTTCAATGAGGTCCCGCTTGATTCTTCTAAGATCCAGCAAGTTCTTGCTTACCTGCCTGTCCTTTCAATACAACGTGTTAGGCTCCCAACTACGATCATCTTTCAGTCAAGGAACTTTTCTCTCTCCAGTCCTGCCGAAGGGTTTTGGGCCGAAATATCGGCTGTACTTTTTTTCCACAGATGCTGCCTGGCCTGCTGAGTTCCTCCAACATTTTGTGTGCGTTCCCTAGACCTATGGATGCTGCCTGGCCTGCTGAGTTCCTCCAGCATTTTGTGTGTGTTGCTCGGATTTCCAGCATCTGCAGACTTTCTCTTGTTCATTGTCATACCTGCCAATTTATAACTACGCCACATGATCACCCACCTTATTCCAAAATATTTCAGCACTCCTGTTCTGAACCCGGTATACGTGACGATACACACAAATTTTGAAAACATTTTGGTCATGGGGAAATAAATACAAAGTCACGTTATATCTCAGAGCTGGGCGGACACGATTGTTCTGGAGAGAATACATAAGCAATTCACTCCAATGTTTCTGGAGTTGGAATGCTGAGAATCTGAATCCAACTGAGATTTGTTACATGAGACAATAAAAAAAAACAATTCCAATATCACATCTTAACAGAACACTTCGCTTATTTTTGGAAGATGTGGAGGGGTGGAAATGAGACTTACAAGGTGCCGCCTGGACTAGAGGGTGTGTATTATGAGGATAGGTTCAGCAAGCCAGGCTGTTTCTCTTCGGAACAAAGGAGGACGAGAGGTGACTTGATAGAGCTGTACAAGATGATAGGAAGCCTGGACTGAGTGGACAGCCAGGGTAGAAATGGCTAATATGAGGGGACACAATCTCAGGAGATCCTGGGATTCTCATGCACAACAGTGTGTAAAGTTTACAGAGAATGGTGCGAGAAACGAAACATATCCGGTGTGCGGCAGCTCTGTGGGTGAAAACAGGTTGCTAACGAGAGAGGCCGGACTGGTTCAGGCTGACAGGAAGGCGAGCTGCAAGAGTGGTGTGCAGAAGAGCATCTCTGTCTGAAGTCAGTGGGCCTGGAGCATACACTCATCAACTCATCTTCAGACACCGGCTGAACATGTAGAGAGAACTCGGAGCATGGAACAGGAACAGGACCTTCGGCCCACAATGCTGTGCCAAACCAATTCAATTAGTAATCAAATGGACAACTAATCTCATCCCTTCTGCCTGCACAATGTCCACATCCTTCCATTTTCCTCACATACACGCGCCTATCTAAATGTCTCTTGAGATTCCCTAATGTATCTATCTGTACCACCACCCCGGACAGTGTACTCCAGGCACCAACCACTCTCTGTGTGAAACATTTACCTCTCACAGACTCTTTGAAATTACCCCCTCTCACCTTAGATGGATGCCCTCTGGTATTAGACATTTCAACGCTGGGGAAGAGGATGCTGTCTGTCTCTGCCTCTCAATCTTGTAAACCTTTATCAGCCTCCACGGCTCCAGGGGAAGCAACTCACGTTTGTTCAATCTCTCGTTATAGCACATGTCCTCTAATCCAGGCAGCATCCTGGTAAACCTCTTCTGCACCCTCGCCTGAGGCTAGAGAGCACACAAAGATATTGATCAAGGCCCAATCAATCTCTTCACTTTTCTCTGGGGTAGGTCCTATCAGGCCCTGGGGACATCCACCTTAATACTCTTTAAGAGACCCAGCATTTACTCTGACAATGATTTCCCTACCCTCCACGTCTCTCCTTGGAAAATACTGATGTAAAGTATTCATTAAGGGTCTCACTCACAGCCTCCACATCCAAGCAAATGTTTCCCTTTTATCCTTGTGTGGTCCCACTCTCTCCCTAGTTATCCTCTTGCTCCTCATGCATGTATAGAATGCCTTGGGATTCTCTTTAATCCTACTTGCCAAGGACTTTTCATGGTGCTTCTTGGCTCTCCTAATTCCCATCTTGAGTTCTTTTCCGGTTTCCTCTTAACCCTCAAGCGCTCTGACTGATTCTGGCTTCCTAAGCTACACATACTTTTCCTTTTCCTCCTTGACTAAATTCATCACCTTTTTGATCATCCAAGGTTCTCTTATCTTGCCATCCTCGTCCTTTCTTCTGACAGGAGCCTGCCTGTCCTGTACTCTGTACAGTTGGTCTTTAAACACCCCCCAAATGTCGGATGAGAATTTGCCCAAAAACAGCCATTCCCAATTAACTCTCCCTAGTCTCTGCCTAGTGCTCTCAGCACCGGACACAGTATATGTCCCCGGCAGACTCACAGGTGAAGTGTCACCTCACTTGGAGGGACTGTTTGGGGCCCTGAATGGTAGTGAGGGAGGAGGTGTAGGGGCAGGTGGATCAGTGGGAAGGGATGGACAAGGGAGCATCCCAGCAGAAAGCAGAAAGTGGGAGGGAGGAAAAGATATCCAACAGGATCGCACCACCAAGCACATCTTTCCCTACCCCCCTCCACTTTCTGCTTTCCACAGGGACCGCTCCCTATACAACTCCCTTGTCCATTCGTTCCTCCCCACTGATCTCCCTCCTGGCACTTATCCTTGCAAGCAGAATGAGTGCTACACCTGCCCCTACACCTCCTCCCTCACCACCATTCAGGACCCCAAACAGTCCTTCCAGGTAAGGTGACACTTCACCTGTGAGTCTGGTAGGGTCATCTACTGTGTCTGGTGCTCTCGGTGTGGATTCCCGTCTATCAGTGAGACCCGATGTAGATTGGGAGACCACCTTGTCGAGCACCTACACTCTGTCCGCCAGAAGAAACAGGATCTTCCAGTGGCCACCCGTTTTAATTCTACTTCCCATTCCCATGCTGATATGTCAGTCCATGGCCACCACCACTGTCACGATGAGGCCACACTCAGGTTGGAGGAACAACACCTTATATTCCGTCTGGGTAGCCTCCAACCTGATGGCATGAAAACTAATTTCTCGAATTTCTGGTAATATACCCCCACCCCTTCACCTTTTCCCTCTCTCAGCTTATCTCCTTTCCCACCCATCATGACGTTCTGGAGCTCCTCCCCCTTTTCTTTCTTCTATGGCCTTCTGTCCTCTCCTATCAGACTTCCCCTTCTCCAGCCCTGTGTCTCTTCCACCAATCAGCTTCCCAGCTCTTTACTTCACCCCTACCCTCCCGGATTCACCTATCACCTTGTTTCTCCCATCCTCACCCCACCTTTTAAATCTACTCCTCAGTTTTGTTCTCCAGTCCTGCTCGAGACTCTTGGCCTGAGACGTCGACTGTACTCTTTTCCATAGATGCTGCCTGGCCTGCTGAGTTCCTCCAGCATTTTGTGTGCGTTGTTTCATCATATCTATTACTTTGCTCCTGCTTATTTTGACTGACACTGGCACCTACCTTCCTCTGCATCCCCTCACTACCCGACTTGGTACTCCAGATCCCATCTCCCCGCCTAAACTAGTCTAACCCCTCCCAAGTAGCACCAGCAGACCTCCTGGCCGGAATACAAGTTCCCCTTCGGTTTCAGTGCCGCTGGTGGGCCGAAGGACACCCTGTCCTAACTTCTGAATGTTTGCTGCCAGAAAACCGATCTGCTCCAGCCAGTCCCAAAGTGAAGGAACAACACCATAAGCAGTATCTGAGGTATGGTAGAAGACAAAAATAATGTCCTTGTACACTTCAGTTTGAAACCTGAATAATAAATGAAAACTCACTGACTGAATTCAATTTTTGCTCTTGGTTTTTAATGAATTTCCCACTCTATCTTTAATTCTCTGCTGCTGCAAGCTGAATTTGATAGTGACATCACCGTAGAGCAGCAGACTAGCGGTCGCTCTCCTGGGATACAGTACAATGCTGAGTGTGTTTTAGCTGTTGAAACAGTTCACATCCACGATCACTAATGCTCCACAACAGCAGTTTGCTGCTGGGTTTTACTACTGTGTATTTGTCCTGACAGCCATCATTGCTATTCACCACACTAAAGGTTTACAGATTGTTATTTAAATAAAATTCTGCTCTTTGTTGCTCTCCCGTCCTGAGCTGTAATTTCACCAGAAGCTGCGTTCCTCTCCTTCTGCCACCAGTCCCCTCTGTGGACTCAGTCTACAGTTCTCACTGCTTCAGTAAAACAGCCAGCATCATCAAAGACCCACACCTCGGACATCCTCTCTTAGAACATAAAACAGTACAGGGCCTTCAGCCCAACAGTGTTGTGCCAACCCTTTAACCTACTCCAAGATCATTCTAATAATTCATTCTCCCCTCTCCCCTCTCCCCTTGGGCAGAAGATACAAAACTCTGAAAGAATGCACCTGCAGACTCAAGGGCAGCCTCTGCACACTGTTGTAAGATTACTCAATGGCTCCCTGCTACGATAAGATGGACTCTTGTCCACACGTTATGATCTTGCACCTTATTGTCTCCTTGTACTGCTCTTATGTTTCCCTAAGTTATGGTCCCCTAATCTGAGGAAAGACATTCTTGCCATAGAGGGAGTACAAAGAAGGTTCACCAGATTGATTCCTGGGATGGCAGGACTTTCATATGATGAAAGACTGAATCAACTAGGCTTATACTCGTTGGAATTTAGAAGATTGAAGGGGGATCTTATTGAAACGTATAAAATCCTAAAGGGATTGGACAGGCTAGATGCAGGAAGATTGTTCCCGATGTTGGGGAAGTCCAGAACGAGGGATCACAGTTTGAGGATAAAGGGGAAGCCTTTTAGGACCGAGATGAGGAAAAACTTCTTCACACAGAGAGTGGTGAATCTGTGGAATTCTCTGCCACAGGAAACAGTTGAGGCCAGTTCATTGGCTATATTTAAGAGGGAGTTAGATATGGCCCTTGTGGCTAAAGGGATCAGGGGGTATGGAGAGAAGGCAGGTACAGGGTTCTGAGTTGGATGATCAGCTATGATCATATTGAATGGCGGTGCAGGCTCGAAGGGCCAAATGACCCACTCCTGCACCTATTTTCTATGTTTCTAAGTTTGTTACAGTCAGGGGTGGTGGTGGGGACAAGCTCCCATGATCTATTAAATGCTCCCAAGGGCATGCATCTCAAATAGCCTCTGACAACCAAGTCTAGCTCCTGGCCTTCATGTGCGGCTTAGCTACTAAGCCCGGTGGAACCATTTCTACTGACAGGAGAAGGGGCAAAGGCGGGTCATTGCTGCCTTAAAACTAGTCACTTTGGGCAGATGGGGCTCATTGGCCGTGGTTGGCAACTCATCGAGGAGAAGGAAAACTCTGATCTCAAATCACGGCTCCTTTGCAGCTATACCCAGGGTCACGTACCCTGTGATGGGTTAAAGATCCAGCAGAAATGGAAAACACTTTGGAGTCTGGTATTGCTATTAACTAATGGTATTTATTAGTAACTATGCAATACAGTAATATAAATGCAGGTATATCAAACAGATTAGCAATGATTATATATATGGAATTATCAACCCAGGCGAGGGTTGGAAACACGAATAACTCCCCATCGGTCACACCCTTTTCACACTACTAGAGCCACTGATCAATCTGCCTGATCGATCCTCCAAAACCCACCTTTTCTGTGGGCACAACAAAGCTCATTCAGTGTCCAAAACCATGTGTCTGTAGGTCTAACAGCTGACCTTCCATTTATCTCACCGTGCTGAACACCAGCTGTCCACCAAGCAGCTCCTCCGTTCTCTCTCTGTAAGAACTTGGAAGCTGCCGGTGTCCTTGCAAAGTGTAAACATACTGCAGAGAAACCATAACATCGACTGTCCATCAAATAACTCCACCTCTCTCTCTTTCCATGGCAACCCAAAAGCTGACAGCAGCAGTCAGTGTCCTTGTAAAAGTGTAAACACAAGCTGAAAGATAGACTCTGCCCCCCTCTCAGCAGAAATCCAAAAGTTAGTCTCAGTTCTCTCTGGTGCCTTAAAATGATAGTCCACATCAAAAAGGAACGCCAGGGGTACATAACACCACTCATGGGGAATGCTTTGGAGGAGGAATCTGGAGCTGGGATCCCTAAGGCAGTCCTACGTTGAGTTCAACGCTGACTGGTAACTCCCGCGATGCCACTGATGCCAGTCTGTATCATTGTCCGCGATGCCACTGATGCCAGTCTGTATCGGTGTCCGCGATGCCGCTGATGCCAGTCTGTATCGGTGTCCGCGATGCCACTGATGCCGGTCTGTATCATTGTCCGCGATGCCACTGATGCCAGTCTGTACTGGTGTCCGCGATGCCACCGATGCCAGTCTGTATCGGTGTCCGCGATGCCACTGATGCCAGTCTGTACCATTGTCCGCGATGCCACTGATGCCAGTCTGTATCGGTGTCCGCGATGCCACTGATGCCAGTCTGTATCGGTGTCTGCGATGCCACCGATGCCAGTCTGTACCAGTGTCCCGTGATGCCACTGATGCCAGTCTGTATCATTGTCCGCGATGCCACTGATGCCAGTCTGTATCGGTGTCCGCAATGCCACTGATGCCAGTCTGTATCATTGTCCGCGATGCAACTGATGCCAGTCTGTACCGGTGTCCCGCGATGCCACTGATGCCAGTCTGTATCGGTGTCCGCGATGCCACTGATGCCAGTCTGTATCATTGTCCGCGATGCCACTGATGCCAGTCTGTACCAGTGTCCCGCGATGCCACTGATGCCAGTCTGTATCGGTGTCCGCGATGCCACTGATGCCAGTCTGTATCGGTGTCTGCGATGCCACTGATGCCAGTCCGTATCGGTGTCTGCGATGCCACTGATGCCAGTCCGTATCAGTGTCCTGCGATGCCACTGATGCCAGTCTGTACCGGTGTCCCGCGATGCCACTGATGCCAGTCTGTACCGGTGTCCGCGATGCCACTGATGCCAGTCTGTATCGGTGTCTGCGATGCCACTGATGCCAGTCCGTATCGGTGTCCGCGATGCCACTGATGCCAGTCCTTATCAGTGTCCCGTGATGCCACTGATGCCAGTCCGTATCGGTGTCCGCGATGCCACTGATGCCAGTCTGTATCGGTGTCCGCGATGCCACTGATGCCAGTCTGTATCATTGTCCGCGATGTCACTGATGCCAGTCCGTATCGGTGTCCACGATGCCACTGATGCCAGTCTGTACCGGTGTCCCGCGATGCCACTGATGCCAGTCTGTACCGGTGTCCGCGATGCCACTGATGCCAGTCTGTACCGGTGTCCGCTGCTCCTTTCCACTGATCAGCTGCATGACCTGGGGAAGCCTGCGACATGGGCGACCGCTTGGTCTCCATATCGTTCTGCCCTAGCCTATGTATCTGGTAGACAGCTAAGGCGCAACGTCCACAGTTGACCACGACCGTCGCAGGGCCTCATCTGCACTTAGTCTGTGACTGCCGCACTTCATCTGCATTCGGATATTTTTCCCCTTGTCACACCTCAGTGCACTGTGTAATGATCTGATCTGTGTGGACAGTGTGCAAGTTAAGCTTTTATTTCTAATTATTTTATTTTAGCAATACAGCGCAGAGTAAGCCGTTCCAGTTCTTCGCACCGAGCTGCTCCAGTTACCCCCCTGACAAACCCGATTAACCCTCGCCTAATCGCAGGACCATTTACCATGACCAACTAACCTCCCCGGTATGTCTTTGGACTGTGGGAGGAAACTGCAGCACCCAGAAAGACACATGCATTCACGGGAAGGACTGAATCTTCCATCTTGGTACTTGTGACAATAAGAAGCCGATACCAATTGCAATATGGAAGCCAGTTACTTCTACTGCCATGACAGCCTGATTGACTTAGGTCAGGGGTTGCCAGCCTGGGGTCCGGACTCTTTGTTATTGGTATAAGAATCAGAATCAGAATCCTTTATTATCGCCAAGTATGTGGACACATACAGGGAATTTGATGCCGGTTTCCCTGAGCTCTGGCTGTACAGAATCAAAAAGCAAACAAAACAATAGTGCAAATAATTGTGAACTATATACAATGAGGTATACCTGTGTATGTACAGGTGGACTTGGTTTATAATAGACTAAAATTCAAGTGTTCGTAAGACTGACGGCATACGGAAAGAAACTGTTCCTGTACCTATTTGTCCTGGCATACAGTGATCTAAAGCGCCTACCAGAAGGAAGGAGTTGGAACAGGTGATGTCCAGGGTGTGATGGGTCTACAATGATGCTGCTTGCTCGCTTCCTGACTCTAGATGCAGATAAGTCCGTTACACCAACAATCCTTTCCACAGCTCTGACGGTTCTTTGGAGTCTATTCTTGTCTTGTTTGGTAGCTGATCCAAACCAGACGGTGATGGACGAACAGAGAACAGACTGGATTATTCCTGAATAGAATTGAATCAGCAGCTCCTGAGGCAGGTTGTACTTCCTGAGTTGACGTAGGAAATACAACCTCTGCTCAGCCTTTATGATAAGTATGGTTGGGAACCCCTGATTAAGAGCATTATTGCTTGGCAGATTGCTGCTTTACAAATAAAACAACAAGAGTGATGACGAAAGATTAGCTTTATTCCTCACATGTACATCAAAACACAGTGAAATGCAACACTTTTCTCAAATCAAATCAGCAGGTTACCGTAGCAGTTACACCAGCTGTAAGATCGGGTTCAGCTCTTGCTGCTGTCTGTAGGAGTTTGTATGTTCTCTGCATGATTGCATGGGTTTCCTCTGGGTGCTCTGGTTTCCTCCCACAGTCCAAAGACAGACAGTTTAGGGCTAGGAAGTTGTGTGCATGCAAGTTGGAGCTGGAAGCACGACGATACTTACAGGCTACCTCAACACACCTCAAAGCAAATTATGATTTTCTTAATAACCCCAGCACCAGTGCTTTCACAGACATAATGATGGCTTCTTGAAGCAATTCAAAACTTCTATTGGTAACTGCCAAATCTGAGAAAGAATTACAGTACACCGTGTTCGGACAAGAATTCCCATTTCTCCTGTTTATGAAATCTATTGCCGAGAAAAGTAACTACTGAACAATCTCTGCAAACATTGATTCATATACAACCCTGAGATTTGTTTTCTTGCAGGCATTCACAGTTAGTCCAAAAAACGTAATAGAATCAATGAAATGCCACACCCAATACGATGGACACACAAACGTGTGCAAAGACAAAAGAAATAATAATAATAATAAATAACAATAAATATTGAGAACATGAGATGAAGAGTCCTTCAAAGTGAGCTCATTCGTTCTGGGAACAGTTCAGTGATGGGGTGAGTGAAGTTGAGTGAAGTGATTCCCTCTGGTTCAAGATCCTGGTGGTGTGGGACCTGATGGTTGAGGGGTGATAACTGTTCCTGAACCTGGTGGTGCGGGACCTGATGGTTGAGGGGTGATAACTGTTCCTGAACCTGGTGGTGTGGGACCTGATGGTTGAGGGGTGATAACTGTTCCTGAACCTGGTGGTGTGGGACCTGATGGTTGAGGGGTGATAACTGTTCCTGAACCTCGTGGAGTCGGACCTGATGGTTGAGGGGTGATAACTGTTCCTGAACCTGGTGGTGTGGGACCTGATGGTTGAGGGGTCATAACTGTCCCTGAACCTGGTGGTGTGGGACCTGATGGTTGAGGGGTGATAACTGTCCCTGAACCTGGTGGTGTGGGACCTGATGGTTGATGGGTGATAACTGTTCCTGAACCTGGTGGTGTGGGACCTGATGGTTGAGGGGTGATAACTGTTCCTGAACCTGGTGGTGCGGGACCTGATGGTTGAGGGGTGATAACTGTTCCTGAACCTGGTGGTGTGGGACCTGATGGTTGAGGGGTGATAACTGTTCCTGAACCTGGTGGTGTGGGACCTGATGGTTGAGGGGTGATAACTGTTCCTGAACCTCGTGGAGTCGGACCTGATGGTTGAGGGGTGATAACTGTTCCTGAACCTGGTGGTGTGGGACCTGATGGTTGAGGGGTGATAACTGTCCCTGAACCTGGTGGTGTGGGACCTGATGGTTGAGGGGTGATAACTGTCCCTGAACCTGGTGGTGTGGGACCTGATGGTTGAGGGGTGATAACTGTTCCTGAACCTGGTGGTGTGGGACCTGATGGTTGAGGGGTGATAACTGTTCCTGAACCTGGTGGTGCGGGACCTGATGGTTGAGGGGTGATAACTGTTCCTGAACCTGGTGGTGTGGGACCTGATGGTTGAGGGGTAATAACTGTTCCTGAACCTGGTGGTGTGGGACCTGATGGTTGAGGGGTGATAACTGTTCCTGAACCTGGTGGTGTGGGACCTGATGGTTGAGGGGTGATAACTGTTCCTGAACCTGGTGGTGTGGGACCTGATGGTTGAGGGGTGATAACTGTTCCTGAACCTGGTGGTGTGGGACCTGATGGTTGAGGGGTGATAACTGTTCCTGAACCTGGTGGTGTGGGACCTGATGGTTGAGGGGTAATAACTGTTCCTGAACCTGGTGGTGTGGGACCTGATGTTTGAGGGGTGATAACTGTTCCTGAACCTGATGGTGTGGGTTCTGATGGTTGAGGGGTGATAACTGTTCCTGAACCTGGTGGTGTGGGACCTGATATTTGAGGGGTGATAACTGTTCCTGAACCTGGTGGTGCGGGTCCTGATGTTTGAGGGGTGATAACTGTTCCTGAACCTGTGGGTCACTTTCGCTACACTGTTATGCATTTGGCCTCCTTTGAACCACTGTAAATTCTTTGTCCCATGTATCAATATCAAGAGAGCTGTGAGAAAGTGGCTCCTGTATGGAGATTATTTATGCAGACTCATTGCTGCACCGACTCTGCAGCCTGTAGACCCACTCTCAGGAACCCTGCATCTCATGTCCTATCTATTATTTCTTTAATATTTGTGCGGTTTGCCCTCTTCTGCAGTCCTTTTGTCTGTCAGTCTTTGTTTTATGTGGTTTTCATGGATTCTGATGTAGTTGTTTGATTTCCTGTGAATGGCTGTGAGAAAATGAATGTCTAGATTGCATGTGGTGTACAGAGTTTGATAATAAATGTACTGCAGTAAAGTAACCTGTCACATCTCGGTGCAGGAACATTACAACAGCATTTTTTTCAAAATATGCATTATTTATTTTGTATTTGCGTGTTTACTGAGTCAAGGTATAACAAGTTCAAGTTTAATTGTCATTCAGCCATACATGAATACCCATGATTACATCCAAATGAAACAGCGTTACTCTTGTTAACAATGCCAACAGTCACACACAACACAAGGCACATATAGCATATGTAAGATAGCGGTAAAATACAGTCACACAAAAAAAAAGTCCAAATCCCTGAGTCCATAAACGCTGCAGCAGTCTGCAGTCGAACACAATACGTCTTGTCTTCTGCTGAGCATTGACTCCAGCAGCTGTAGACAGGCAACACTACGACTTGAGGCCCAGCTGCCGGCTGTCCTACTCCAGGCTCCTCCAGGATTCGGGTCTATGGACTTAATTTGGTTCTGAATGCTGTTGCTTGCTTTTATACCCTGCATGATTTGTGTTGTTTTTTTCTCTTTCTCTGCACATTGGGTGTTGGTCTTTTTTTCATTGAGTTTTTTCAGGTTTGTTACTTTGTGGCTGCCTGTCGGCAGACAAATCTCAAGGTTGTATAATTGATACATACTTTGATAATAAATGTATATTGAACTTCACCCCGGCCGTTCAGCAGTAAACCAATGAATTGGACTTGCAACGTTCCACACCACCAATATCCAAGAGGGTCTTGCGATCACAAGAAAAGCGACTGTGATGATCTCTCACTGTTAGGCTGCACATCTCTCTGTCACAGGCAGCACCATGGTCAGCATCAAGACCATATCCGTCCGTTTCTCCACCCACGAGCAACTCGCTGATGGAGTAGATCCGCAGTACTTTAAACTCTTCATGTCCATCAGGGCCTTTTCATCATAAAATAAATATTTAAAAAAGGACAGTAAGACCTTTGGTTGGCTGTGTAGAAGCTGCTGTATCCAAGGACACTTACATCTTATGGAAGGTCAGATGCACGTGCACGTCTCCAGGACCATGAAGTGAGCAGGAAATATCACTGCTGACACAATCCACCCAGCAAACTGCCTTTTACAGATCTCACTTCAGAAGGGCGAGAGCGTTATTAAAGCAAGAATTTCACAGCATCTTTAAAAGGTTTCTTCCCCCAGGCAGTTAATCTGATCAACCATTCTAGTTAGCCTCCCCACCCCCCTCTATCTACTCCCCCAGTCACCGCACTGTAAGCGTTTTACACCACTTGTTATAATGCTGTTTACATTGCAAATGCTTGTTGGTATTTATGTGTTTATGCACATTTTATTCCATATCTGTACGTTAATAGTAATGATAGAGTTCTAGAAAATTATAAGGCTAGCAGGAAGGAGTTTAAGAATGAAATTAGGAGAGCCAGAAGGGGCCATGAGAATGCTTTGGTCAGCAGGATTAAGGAAAACCCCAAGGCATTCTACAAGTATGTGACGAACAAGAGGATACGATTTGAGAGAATAGGACCAATCAAGTGTGACAGTGGAAAAGTGTGTATGGAACCAGAGGAGATAGCAGAGGTACTTAATGAATACTTTGCTTCAGTATTCACTACGGAAAAGGATCTTGGCAATGGTAGGGATGACTCACAGCGGATTGAAAAGATTGAGCATACAGACATTAAGAAAGAGGATGTGCTGGAGCTTTTGGAAAGCATCAAGTTGGATAAGTCACTGGGACCAGATGGGATGTACCCCAGGCTACTGTGGGAGGTGAGGGAGGAGATTGCTGAGCCTCTGGCAATGATCTTTGCACCATCAATGGGGACAGGCGAGATTCCAGGAGATTGGAGGGTTGCAGATATTGTTTCTTTATTCAAAAAAGGGAGTAGGGATAGCCCAGGAAATTATAGACCAGCGAGTCTTACTTCAGTGGTTGGTAAGCTGATGGAGAAGATCCTGAGAGGCAGGATTTATGAACATTTGGAGAAGTATGATATGATTAGGAATAATCAGCATGGCTTTGTCAAAGGCAGGTCGTGCCTTATGAGCCTAATTGAGTTTTTTGAAGATGTGACTAAACACATTGATTAAGGTAGAGCAGTAGATGTAGTGTATATGGATTTCAGCAAGGCATTTGATAAGGTACCTCATGCAAGGCTTATTGAGAAAGTAAGGAGGCATGGGATCCAAGGGGCATTGCTTTGTGGATCCAGAACTGGCTTGCCCACAGAAGGCAAAGAGTGGCTGTAGATGAGTCATATTCTGCATGGAGGTCGGTGACCAGTGATGTGCCTCAAGGATCTGTTCTGGGACCTCTACTCTTCGTGAATTTTATAAATGACCTGGATGAGGAAGTGGAGAAATAGGTTAGTAAATTTGCTGATGACACAAAGGTTGAGGGTGTTGTGGATAGTGTGGAGGGCTGTCAGAGGTTACAGCGGGACATTGATAGGATGCAAAACTGGCAGATGGAGTTCAACCTAGTTAAGTGTGAGGTGGTCAAATATGATGGCAGGATATAGTACTAATGGTAAGACTCTTGGCAGTGTGGAGGATCAGAGGAATCTTGGGGTCCAAGTCCATAGGACACTCAAAGCTGCTGCGCAGGTTGACTCTATGGTTAAGAAGTCATATGGTGTATTAGCCTTCATCAACCGTGAGATTGAGTGTAAGAGCTGAAAGGTAATATTACAGCTATATAGGACCCTGGTCAGACCCCACTTGGAGAACTGTGCTCAGTTCTGGTCGCCTTACTACAGGAAGGATCTGTAAACTATAGAAAGGGTACAGAGGAGATTTACAAGGATGTTACCTGGATTGGGGAGCATGCCTTATGAGAATAGGTTGAGTGAACTTGGCCTTTTCTCCTTGGAGTGACGGAAGATGAGTGGTGACCTGATAGAGGTGTATAAGATGATGAGAAGCATTGATCGTGTAGATAGTCAGAGGCTTTTTCCCAGGGCTGAAGTGGCTAGCATGAGAGGGCACAGTTTTAAGGTGCTTGGAAGCAGGTACAGAGGAGATATCAGGGGTAAGGTTTTTACGCAGAGAGTGGTGACTGCATGGAATGGGCTGCCGGTGACGGTGGTGGAGGCGGATACTATGGGGTCTTTTGAGAGACTCCTGCATAGGCACGTAGAGCTTAGAAAGATAGAGGGCTATGGGTAACCCTAGGTCATTTCTAAAGTGAGTACATGTTCGGCACAGCTTTGTGGGCCGAAGGGCCTGTATTGTGCTGTAGGTTTTCTATGTATTTAACCTTTAACTTTATTTTAATAAGATTCTTTATAATAGTTGAATGATGCTGTATTTTGTTGCATGTCATGCCTTGACCAACACACCACAGCAAACTCCTAATCAATGTAATGTATGTGCCAAATAAAGTTGATCCTTCATTCTTGCCAACATTTTGGCTGTTCAGTCATGGCCAGGCAGCCTTACTGTTGAATTTATTCAGCAGACCCGCCCCACCCCGAGTCCATAGCTTGCCTAAGAGTCATCGAGCACTACAGCACGGAAACGCGTCCTACAACCCCATCCAGTCCATGCATCAAGCTGTACCAGGATCATACCCCTCCCTTCCATGTACGTATCCAAACTTCTCTTAAATGTTGTAATCAATTCCACATCCACAACTTCCGCTGGCAGCTCTCACCATCCTCTTTGTTCCCCTGGACCTTTCACCCTTAACCTATGCTCTCTAGTTCTAGACTCGCCCAGCCTCGGAGGAAAAAGCCTGCTTGCTTATACCCCACATCGTTTTGTATACCTCTACCTAATCTCCCCTCATTCTCCTGTGCTCTGACCTGTTCAAACTTTCCCTATAACTCAGGTCCTCAAATCCCAGCAGCATCTGTGTGAATTTTCTCCGTACCCTTTCAAGCTTATCAACATCTTTCTTGTAGGTAGGTGACCAAAACTGCACATGATACTCCAAATTAGGTTTCATTAGTGTCTTGGACAATTTCAACATAACATCCCACCTTCTGTACACAATACAGTACTCTGATTTACGAAAGCCAACGTGCCAAAAGCTTTCTTTATGACCCTCTCTACCTGTGACGCCACTTTCAATGCATCATGGACCTGTGTTCCCATTGGCTGTACCATACCCCTCAGTGCCCTACCATTCACTATGTAAGACCTACCCTGGCTGGTCCTACGCAAGTACAACAGCTCACACTTATCTGCATTAAATTCCATCTGCCATCTTGCAGCCCAGTTTTCCTGCTGCCGACTTTGATAAACTTTCTCGCTGTCCAGTATGCCCCATCTTGGTGTCATCTGAAAACCTGCTGACCCAGTTTACCACAGCATCATCCATCTTGTTGATACAAGTGCAAAACAACAGACCCAGTGCCGATCCCTGCGACCCTCCACTAGTCAGAGAGGCATCCCTCTCCTACCCCCCTCTGGCTTCTCCTGCGAAGGAGAGTACAGTTTAATGCTGAGGCTTTATCAGGTAGTGGTCAGGCTGCACTTCAACCATTGTGAGCTACATTAGCTATCCTCCAATCCTCCGGCATCTCACCTGTGGTTAGAAGTTTCTTTTAAAAACGTCTGCCATTTTCTGCACTATCTCCAACAAGATTGTCCGAAGGGACACCTTGTCATGCCCTGGGGATTCATCCACCCTAATTTGCCACTTATCCACCCACATTCTCAGCCCAGCTCTGCACCCCATTGTAACCGACAACAACATTCTACATGATCCACAATATCACCAACCTTGGTGTCACCTGTAAACTTACTCACCCTCCCACCACTTCCTCATCCAAGTTATTTATAAAGATCACAATGAGTAAGGGTCTCAGAACAGATCCCCTGTGCAAAGGATCCAGAGGAGGTTCACAAGGGTGATTCCGAGAATGAAAGGGTTATCACACGAGGAACATTTGATGGTTGTGGGCCTGTACTCACTGGAATTTACAAGGATGAGGGGGGATCTTACTGAAACCTTTCAAATGTTTAAAGGTCTAGACAGAGTAGATGTGGAAAGAATGTTTCCCATGGTGGGGGAGTCTAGAACAAGAGGGCACAGCCTCAGTATAGAGGGGCATCCATTCAAAACAGAGAAATTTCTTCAGCCAGAAGGTGGTGAATTAGTGGAATGTATTACCACAGGCAGCTGTGGAGGCCAGGTCGTTGAGTGTATTTAAGGCAGAGCTTGATGAGGTTCTTGATTGGACACAGCATCAAAGGTTACGGGAGGAGGCTGGGGAGCGGGGCTGAGCAGGGGAAAAACGATCAGCCATGATTGAATGGCTCAGCAGACTCGATGGGCCAAATGACCTAATTTCTGCTCCTGTGTCTTATGGTGTTGTGGAACACCACTAGTCATTGACCTCCAGACAGAATATGCTTCATCTATAATCATCCTCTGCCGTCTGTGAGACAGCTAATTCTGAATCCACAGAGCCAACCTTCCCTGGATCCCTTTCCTTTCTTCATCTTTCAGACTCATTTATTTATCACACGTACATGGAAACTCGCAGTGAAAATGTGTCCTTTGTGTTAGCAACCGACGCAGTCCGAGGTAGTGCTGAGGGCAGCCCGCAAGGGTCGCCACACATTCCGATGCCAATCTAGCACGTCCATAGTGCTCGGCAGAACAACACAGAACACAATCAAACATAACATGCCAAGCAACGAAAACAAAACAAGCCCCTTCCTTTCCTCTCACCTACGTACCCACGCTCAACACACAGAACTCAGGTCAGAGCGTCTTCTCCAGCCTCCATCTTTCCCACCTTACCGCGCCCTCCCCTGCTCCACCAGCGGCAATGTTGCTGTGGGTCCACAGATGCCACATTACTGTACGGTTTCCAATAGTTTCATGAATGCTATTGACATCACATTGGGTTTGTACTTTGAAAGGATCATTTCCAGATACAACGGCACTTCATTATTAATAGTTACTGAGTATGAACTCAATTGTCACATTGTTAGATTTCAATATGAATCACAAAGCATATCGAACAAGTAAAAATGATTGCAAAATGACATCAGGGATTTTGCAAGTTTATAGGACATTTAAGTTTTGTGTGAAGACTGGGTCACATAAACTTGAAAGAGAAATATTAAATGATAAGATGCGAAGATCAAGCGGGCAGTCGGAGACACTTTTCCAGGGTGGAAATAACCATTGCCGGGGATGTAATTTTAATTTTAATGCAATTGGAGGGAAATATGGGAGCCCAGTGTCAGAGGTTTTTTTACACGGAGTGGTGAATTCGTGGAACATGCTGCCAGGGGCAGTGCTAGAGGCAGACACATTAGAAACACTTAAGAAACTCCTGGATAGGCACACGGATGGTAGAGAAATGGAGGATATGTGGGAGGGAAGGGCTAGATTGATCTTAGATGGGTTTAAAGGTTGGCACAACATTATGGGCCGAAGGGCCTGTACTGTGCTGTGACACAATAAGACAGAATTCAGCCATTCGGCCCATCGATTCTGCTCTGCCATTGCATCAAGATTGATTTATTTATTCTCTCTTTCAACCCCATTCTCCTGCCTTCCCCCCATGACCTTTGACACCTTTACTAATGAAGAACCTATCAGCCTCTGTTTTAAACATACCCAATGCAATGTTCTACGTTTTATGTTTTAGGGCAAGTTCCAGTCCTAAAATCATCTTTCATCAGCTGAAGGGTAAAATCAGTACGCTTCAGATTATTTAGATGATTCACCATCCCAGTTGTGCCTTTACGTGTTTTGTAGCAGGAACCCCACGGTGGGAGGTGCAGTATTGACACCAGTTAGCGGGTAATTTTCCTATGAATAAGAAATATGTTTTCCACCCATCTGCTCTGAGTTATCACAGGCTCAGAGAGACAAAATAAAAGTTCAAAAGTAAACATGAAGAGACACTGTTCTGCTGGAGGAGCTCAGCAATTTCAGTAGCGTTTGTGGGAGGGAAAGGAGCTACTGATGCATTAATTAATCAATTTATTTGTTTAGCGATACAGTGCGGAGTAGCTTCTTCCAGCCCTTCCTGCCATACCGCCTCAGCAACCCCGACAAATCTGATTAACCCTAATCTAATCGCAGGACAATTCCAGACAGTGGTGAGGAAGGCAAATGCAATGCTAGCAATCGTTTCAAGAGGTCTGGAATACAAGGGATGCGACGTGATGCTGAGGCTTTGTAAGGCACCGGTGAGGCCTCACCTTGAATACTCTGAACAGTTCTGGACTCCTCATGTCAGAAAAAATGTGCTGGCATTGGTGAGGGCTCAGAGGAGGTTCACAAAGGATGATTCTAGGAAGGGTTATCATACGAGGAACGTTTGATGGCTCTGGGTCTATACTCCCTGGAATTTAGAAGGATGAGGGGGGATCTCATTGAAGCCTCTTGAATGTTGAAAGGACTAGACAGAGTAGATGTGGAAAGGAGAGTGGTGGGAGAGTCTAGGACAAGATGGCACGGCCTCAGGATAGAGGGGCATCCATTCAAAACAAAGATACGGAGAAATTTCTTTTGCCAGAGGGTGGTGAATTTGCGGAATTTATTACCACAGGCAGCTATGGGGGCCAGGTCGTTGGGTGTATTTAAGGCAGGGATTGATCGGTTCTTGATTGGACGTGGCATCAAAGGTAACGGGGAGAAGGCTGGGAAATGAGGTTGAGGAGGAGGTAAAAAAGGATCAGCCATGATTAAATGGCGGAGGAGACTCGATGGGCCAGATGCCTAATTCTGCTCCTATGCCTTATGGTCTTATGGTCTAAATTTGTCTGGGGCTCCGAAGATGGAAGGAAGGACTTGTCTGAGCAGATTCACAGCTGCAAAGTGCAGGGTAGCGTGGCAGTTAGCTGTTACAGCTCAGGGCTTCAGAGTTTGGTGTTCAATCCCAGAATCCTCTGTAAAGGGGGTGTGCATCTTTCTTGTGAGCGCGTGAGTGCTCCAGCTTCCTCCCACAGTCCAAAGACGTACCGCTTAGTAGCTTGGTCATTTCATTAAAGAATCTGAGGGTCCAAAGGCACACTGTCCAGTAGTTTCATCGGTCATTGTAAATTGCCCTGTGATTTGGACAGGGTTAAATAGGTGGGTCGTTGGGTTGGGAGGCACCATTCCACGCTATGTCGGTAAATGAATAAACAGAATGTAAATGTGATCAGCCAAGGTTGGCAGCTCATCTAGGAGAAGGAAAACTCTGATCTGAAACCTCTGCTGATTTTCAAATATACCCACTCATGGGGAAGGCTTCGGAAGTAAATCCCGAGGAAAAATTCTGAGCTGGTGTCACTAAGGCAGTCCGACATTGAGTTCAGCACCATGACGTATCGGTCTCTGCCGTTCCTCTGGATTCATTAGCTGAGTGGAGAGGGGGAGCCTGCGGCATGGACAACAGCCTGCTCTCCGTATCGTACTGCCCTGGCTTGCGTATCATTGTAGAGAGCTGGGATGCATCATCAACAGTCGACCCCGACCAACGCAGGCCCGAAGAAGCCGTGTAGAGGGCAGGTCACGGGAACTCTGAAGCGAGGCTGTAGTAGAAATGGGATTCAGACAGGAAAGGGGGACATTCAGTATTCGGAAGCACTCAGTGTTGTCCTGTTGTAATTGAGCTGATGGGGGCAGCAAGGCTCAAACAACTGAGAAGATCAAGAGACTGAGTATGAGTAGAAGTTAGTGAGTGTGTAGAGCATAGGCCATCGAACAGTACAGGCCCTTCAGCCCACAGTGTTGTGCTGACCTCTCAAACTACTCCACAATCAATCTAGCCCTTCCCTCCCACACAGCCTCCATTTTCTATCCTCCATGTGGCTATCTAAGACTGTCTTAAATGTCCCTAATGTATCTGCCCCCACCACCACCCCTGGCAGTGTCCTCACAGCCACCGTTCTCTTCGTAAGAACTTACCTCTGACCTCCCCCCAGACTTCTCTCCAACCACCTTAAAATTATGCCCTCTCTTATAAGCCAATTCCATCCAGGGAAAAATCTCTGGGTGTCCACTTGATCGATGCCTCTTATCATCTTCTACACTTCCAGCAAATCACCTCTGATCCTCCTTCACTCCAAAGAGAAAAGCCTCAACTCGCTCAAGCTCTCCAATCCAGGCAGCAGCACCCTGGTAAATCTCCTCTGCACCCTCTCTAAAGCTTCCACATCCTTCCGAGAATGAAATGAAGATTCGCTAAACCTGTTTGGCACACTGAATGTTCGCGGGGATCCTGATACCAAAATATTCGCAGATGATGTAGATCGGTCTCAGAGTTTTGTAAGTGCAGATGGAGAAGAGTTTAAAGGAAGGAAAAGAGCATCGAATGATCAGAGAGGAATTGAAATGGAGGTTGAAAGCATCCTGATCAAAGTCCTTGGCTGTACACAATGATATTCATGTCTCAACCGGTGAGGTTCTGGTTCAGTCTGAGAGACAGGTTGACAAGACTCACCACCAAAGGGATTAGGGCCTTTTGCAGAAAGATAAAGATCTTAAAGATGAGCTTTATTTGTCTCGCATACATTGAAAAATACAGCGTTTCCATCAAATCAGTGATAAAGTGACAAATCTGGGCAGCCTACAAGTGTCATCATGCTTCTGGTGCTAGAGCTGAGACAGGGTACTGGAGGCTGAAGGCTGGAGGCTTGTCCTGGGGTTGGACGGCTGTGTGTGTGTGTGTGTGTGTGTGTGTGTGTGTGTGACAGTGTGTGTGTGTGTGTAAGACTGTGTGTGTGTGTGAGACAGTGTGTGTGTCTGTGTGTGTGTGAGACAGTGTTTGTGTGTCTGTGTGTGCGTGTGTGTGTGTGACAGTGTGTGTGTGTGTGTGTGTGACAGTGTGTGTGTGTGTGTAACAGTGTGTGTGCGTGTGTGTGTGTGAGACAGTGTGTGTGTCTGTGTGTGTGCGTGTGTATGTGTGTGTGTGTGTGTGACAGTGTGTGTGTGTGTGCGCGTGTGCGTGTGTGTGTGTGAGACAGTGTTTGTTTGTGTGTGTGTGTGTGTGTGTGTGTAACAGTGTGTGTGCGTGTGTGTGTGTGTAACAGTGTGTGTGTGTGTGTGTATCTGTGTGTCTGTGTGTGTGTGTGTGACAGTGTGTGTGTGTGTGTGTCTGTGTGTGTGTGTGTGTGTGTGTGTGTGTGACTGTGTGTGTGTGTGTGTGTGTGTGTGTGTGTGTGTCTGTGTGTGTGTGTGACAGTGTGTGTGTGTGTGTGTGTGTGTGTGTGGGGGGGGTGGATTAGGAAAGGGGTTTGTTGTTGCAGTTTGTGTTGATCTGATGAACATTTTGGGCGTGCTACGTAGAGTGTGTAGTGCCTTCCCCCAGCACATATTTGGATTGTGTTGGCTGTTGATGCGAACGACACATTTCACTCTATGTCTCGATGTACACATGATAAGTAAACCTGGGCCAGAATCCGAATCTGATTACTCGGGTGTGAGACCATAAATGAAGAAAGAAATGAATACTTCTGGTGAATAAGATTTAAACAAGTCACCATCCTTAACATGGTCAGAATTTCTAATAAAATAGGCAAAAAATATACTTTAAAAGATTTAAAGATGAGCTTTATTTGTTACATGTACTTTGAACCATCGAAACACACAGGGAAATGCATCGTTTGCATCCATGACCAACACAGTCCGAGGATGCGCTGGGGGCAGCCCGCAAGTATCGGCAGGCTTCTGGCGCTAACATAGCGCGTCCACAACTTGGACATATGCATGTGTGTCTTTAGAGACTGGAGCACCCGGGTGGTGAGACGGGGGACACGTACAAACTCCTTACAGACAGAGGTGGAAATTGAACCCCATTCCCTGGCACGTCAAGAGTTACGCAAGCTGCCATGCTGCCATCCAGAAATTGGAGTCAATCTGTAATTCATTATCCATGACCATTGTCTTAAGGAGAATTCATTGCCTGAGAAAAACACGATATTAAGTGTTTGGAGAGTGAAACAGCAAACCAGAGTCTTAAAGTGAATATTTATTTTCTGTGCCACAGCTTGAAAAATAGACTTGAAACAGTGGCATGGCTTTTCGCAAAAGAAAAACATTATGCTTTCTAAGTGTTAGGCAAATAATGTCAAAAATAAAATTTGTTTTAATCAGAAGCAGCAAAGACAAATATACACTGATATTTAATGTGAAGCAAAGGTGCATGGGAGGTTGTGAGAGTACTGTGATAATGAATCATAAATAGCAAGGTAACATTCAGAACTTTCGATTAGCCCTAAAAGCCAAGTTTAAACACAGCGTGTAAAGGACTCAGCATAATGTTGTTCTCTGTTCAGTTGCCACCATAAAGAAGTCACAACAATGCCTCTACTTTCTCAGAAGTTTGAGTAGATTTGGCATGTCATGAAAAACGTTTGCAAACTTCAATAGATGATCAGTGGGGAGAATCCTGCATGGCTACATCACTGCCCAGTATGGAAACAATTCCCAGGAATGGAAAAAGCTATTGAAAGTTGAATTGAATTGATTTCTTACATCCTTCACATACATGAGGAGTAAAAATCTTTATGTTATGTCTCCATCTAAATGTGCAATGTGCAATTTATAGTAATTTATAATAATTTATGATAAATAGAACAGTCATTGTAACAGAAATACACTCAAATCAGCGGGAGTTAATCAGTCTGATAGCCTGGTGGAAGACGCTGTCCCGGAGCCTGTTGGTCCTGGCTTTTATGTTGCAGTACCGTTTCCCGGATGGTAGCAGCTGGAATAGATTGTGGTTGTGGTGATTCAGGGCCCCAATGATCCTGCGGGGCCCTTTTTACACACCTGTCTTTGTAAGTGTCCTGAATCATGGGAAGTTCACAACTACAGATGCCCTGGGCTGTCCGCACCACTCTCTGCAGAGTCCTGTGATTAAGGGAGGTACAGTTCCCATACCAGGCAGAGATGCAGCCAGTCAGGATGCTCTCAATTGTGCCCCTGTAGAAAGTTTTTAGGATCTGGTGTCCCATACCAAACTTCCTCAACCGTCTGAAGTGAAAGAGACGCTGTTGTGCCTTTTTCACCACACAGCTGGTGTGTACAGACCACGTGAGGTCCTCGGTGACGTGGATGCTGAGGAACTTAAAGCTGTTCACCCTCTCAACCCCAGGTCCATCGATGTCAATAGGGGTTAGTCCATCTCCATTCCTCCTGTAATCCACAACCAGCTCCTTTGTTTCTGCCACATTGAGGGAGAGGCTGTTTTCTTGACACCACTGTGTCAGAGAGATGACTTCTTCCCTGTAGGCCACCTCATTATTGTTTGAGATAAGGCCAATCAATGTAGTGTCATTAGCAAATTTATTTAGCAGATTGGAGCTGTGGCTGGCGACACAGTCATGGGTATACAGGGAGTAAAGGAGGGGACTCAGTACACAGCCCTGAGGGGCTCCTGTGTTGAGAGTCAGAGGAGTGGAGGTGAGGGAGCCCAATCTTACCACCTGCCAGTGATCTGACAGGAAGTCCAGGATCCGTCTGCACAAGGCAGGGTCAAGGCCGAGGTCTCTGAGCTTCTTATCGAGCCTGGTTGGAACTATGGTGTTGAATGCTGAACTGTAGTCTAAGAACAGCATTCTCACATAAGCATTCTTCTTCTCCAGATGTGTAAGGATGGTATGTAGAGCAGTGGCTATTGCGTCATCTGTTGATCGGTTGTGTCAGTAGGCGAATTAGACATAGAATAGAATAGAGTAGAAACCTACAGCACAATACAGGCCCTTCGGCTCACAAAGCTGTGCCGAACGCGTCCTTACCTGAGAAATTACCTAGAGTTACCCATAGCCCTATATTTTTCTGAGCTTCATATACCTGTCCAGGAGTCTCTTAAAAGACTCTATCGTATCCACCTCCACCACTGCCGCCGGCAGCCCATTCCACGCACTCACCACTCTCTGTGTAAAAAACTCACCCCTGACATCCCCTCTGTATCTACTCCCAAGCTCCTTAAAACTGTGCCCTCTCGTGTTAGCCATTCCAGCCTGAGAAAAAGTCTCTGACTATCCACATGATCAATGCCTCTCATCATCTTGAACACCTCTATCAGGTCACCTCTCATCCTCCGTCACTCCAAGGAGAAAAAGGCCGAGTTCACTCAACCTATTTTCATAAGGAATGTTCCCCAATCCAGGCAACATCCTTGTAAATCTCCTCTGCACCCTTTCTATGGTTTCCACATCCTTCCTGTAGTGAGGCAACCAGAATTGAGCACAGTACTCCAAGTGGGGTCTGAACTGGATCCTATATAGCTGCAACATTACCTCTCGGCTCTTAAACTCAGTCCCACAATTAATGAAGGCCAATGCACCGTATGCCTTCTTAACCACAGAGTCAACCTGCACAGCAGCTTTGAGTGTCCTATGGACTTGGACCCCCAAGATCCCTCTGATCCTCCACACTGCCAGGAGTCTTACCATTCAATAATATATTCGGTCATCATATTTGACCTACCAAAATGAACCACTTCATACTTATCTGGGTTGAACTCCATCTGCCACTTCTCAGCCCAGTTTTGCATCCTAACAATGACCCGCTGTAACCTCTGACAGCCCTCCACACTATCCACAACACCTCCAAACTTTTGTGTCATCAGCAAATTTACTAACCCATCCCTCCACTTCTTCATCCAGGTCATTTATAAAAATCACGAAGAGTAGGGGTCCCAGAACAGATCCCTGAGGCACACCACTGGTCACCAACCTCCATGAAGAATAAACCCGTCTACAACCACTCTTTGCCTTCTGTGGGCAAGCCAGTTCTGGATCCACAAAGCAACGTCCCCTTGGATCCCACGCCTCCTTACTTTCTCAATAAGCCTTGCATTGGGTACCTTATCAAATGCCTTGCTGAAATCCATATACACTACATCTGTTGCTCTACCCTCATCAATGTATTTAGTCACAACCTCAAAAAATTCAATCATGACCTGCCTTTCACAAAGCCATGCCGACTATTCTTAATCATATTATGCCTCTCCAAATGTTTAGAAATCCTGCCTCTCAGGATCTTCTCCATCAACTTACCAACCACTGAAGTAAGACTCACTGGTCTATAATTTCCTGGGCTATCTCTACTCCCTTTCTTGAATAAGGGAACAACATCCACAACCCTCCAATCCTTCGGAACCTCTCCCGTCCCCATTGATGATGCAAAGATCATCGCCAGAGGCTCAGCAATCTCCTCCCTCACCTCCTACAATAGCCTGGGGTACATCTCATCCAGTCCTGGTGACTTATCCAACTTCATCCTTTCCAAAAACTCCTGCATGTCCTCTTTCTTAATATCTACATGCTCAAGCTTTTCAGTCCACTGTAAGTCATCCCTACAATTGCCAAGATCCTTTTCCATGGTGAATACTGAAGCAAATTATTCATTAAATACCTCTGCTATTTCCTCTGGCCCATACACACTTTCCCACTGTCACACTTGATAGGTCCTATTCTTTCATGTCTTATCCTCTTGCTCTTCACACACTTGTAGAATGCCTTGGGGTTTTCCTTAATCCTGTCCACCCAGGACTTCTCATGGCCCCTTCTGGCTCTCCTAATTTCTTTCTTGAGCTCCTTCCTGCTAGCCTTATAATCTTCTAGCTCTCTATCATTATCTAGCTTTTTGAACCTTTCGTAAGCTCTTCTTTTCTTGACTAGATTTACAACAGCCTTTGTACACCACGGTTCCTGTACCCTACCATCCTTTCCCTGTCTCATTGGAACGTACCTATGCAAAACTCCACACAAATATCCCCCGAACATTTGCCGCATTTCTTCCGTACATTTCCCTGAGAACATTTGTTTCCAATTTATGCTTGCAAGTTCCTGCCTGATAGCCTCATATATCCCCTTATTGTTGGGGGTCCAGTTTGGGTGGTGGATACAACCCAGTCCATCACAGGCATAGCCCTCCCCATTTACAAGGAGTGCTTCCACAAGAAAGCAGCATCCATCACCAAGGACCACCACCATCAGGCCGTGCTCTCTTCTCACTGCTGCCAGCAAGCAGGAGATACAAAAACCTCAGACCCACCAGGTTCAGGAAATGTTATTACCCTTCAATCATCAGTTGCCTGCACCTACAGAGATAAATTCACTCACACGACTCCGAACTGATTCTACAAACTACACACTCACATTCAAGGACTTGACAACTCATGTTCTCAAAGTACCACACCTTTAATTCCACATCCCATTCCCATTCTGATATGTCTATCCACGGCCTCCTCTACTGTCAAGATGAAGCCACACTCAGGTTGGAGGAACAACACCTTATATTCCGTCTGGGTAGCCTCCAACCTGATGGCATGAATATTGACTTCTCTAACTTCCGCTAAGGCCCCACCTCCCCCTCGTACCCCATCCATTATTTATGTACACACATCCTTTTTCTCTCTCTCCTTTTTCTCCCTCTGTCCCTCTGACTATATCCCTTGCCCATTCTCTGGGTTTTCCCCCCTCCCCCTTTTCTTTCTCCCTGGGCCTCCTGTCCCACGATCGTCTCATACCCCTTTTGCCAATCAACTGTCCAGCTCTTGGCTCCATCCCTCCCCCTCCTGACTTCTCCTATCATTTTGGATTTCCTCTCCCCCTCCCACTTTCAAATCTCTTACTAGCTCTTCTTTCAGTTAGTCCTGACGAAGGATCTCGGCCTGAAACGTCGACTGTACCTCTTCCTAGAGATGCTGCCTGGCCTGCTGCGTTCACCAGCAACTTTGATGTGTGTTGCTTGAATTTCCAGCATCTGCAGATTTCCTCGTGTTAAAGTTATGTATTTGTTTATTTGCACAGTTTGTCATCTTTGTATATTGGTTGATTATCAGTCTTCATTAATGTACATTTTTCCTAACTTCTACTGTATGTCTGTATTTTCCTGTAAATACTCACAAGAAACTGAATCTCAAAGTAATTTACGGTGACATGTACATGCTTTGATAATAAATTTAACTTGAACTTTGAAATTTAAAATCAGTAGTTTCTCCACGCAAGTGTGATTTTGCAAGCCATCAAATATGGAATGGCATGTGCTGGACAAGGAGGAAGCTGGAGAGGAGAGGCCAGCAAGATAGCTTGAGAGGAAATGGGGATTGTGTTGGGATCTGGAATGTACGCGTGAAAGGGCAGTGGAAATGGATCTAACACCAGCTATTGGAATGGAGTGGAATAAGTATCTGAGCACAGACATTTTCAAGGGAAGGAGCATGGTGGTAGGACAAATGGAAAAGTTTTTTTTTACGAAGGGCTAGTACAAATATGATGAACTGAATGGCCTGAACAATTGCATGAGAACCGACGTATCCATGAGGGAGCCGGCCATGCTGTTCTGCCTCCCTCGTCCCTTACTCACCGCCCATTACATGATGCACTGGTAACTTCAGCAACAATGAGCGTCCTTCATCTTCATCTGTCTTTGGTCTTGGTGGTGTTCAGGGTTCCCTTCTTCGTGTCAGTAGCTTCCTCTCTGTTTTCACTGCTGTCAGACACGCCAGTCCCGGGTGGAGTCTCAGGAATACCGTGCACTCAGATGTGGAAAGATTCATCACTGCTGTTTCAGTAATGGTTTTGTTTGACTGGTCAGGGCTGTTATCCCTGAGCTGAACCCCTGAACCTGGTGGACCGGTGGACCTCGCTTGGTCGGTCCGCTACTCTTTGGCCTTTTTGGCACGAGTGACCCTACCAAGAGCCAAAGCATAAAGCCCTGGCTCCAGCCAACATATCCCTCTGGGTCCCTGAGGCATGCAAGCCTCCAAACCATGGCAAGGTTGTGGTCCTGTTGGAGAACCTCAGTGCTGGAGCTGGTCGAAGAGCACATACACAGACACCAGGGAACCTGCCTGAAAATCCCGTTTGGATACTGAAGGATGACAACAGCATGGTCGGTGGTCCCAGTTAGTGGAAAGCCAACCTCTACTGACTCTAGCAAATTTCTACAGCTGTACGGTGGAGACCATTCTGACTGGTTGCATCACCAGCTGGTGCGGAGGCTGCAATGTGGAAGGTGACGAGAGACTGCAGAGCGCTGTAGATTCAGCCAGTTCCATCATGGACACCAACCTCCCCACCATCGTGGACACCAACCTCCCCACCTTCATGGACATCAACCTCCCCACCATCGTGGACACTAACTTCCCCACCAACATGGACACCAACCTCCCCACCATCATGGACACCAACCTCCCCACCATCGTGGACACCAACCTCCCCACCAACATGGACACAAACCTCCCCACCTTCATGGACACCAACCTCCCCACCATCGTGGACACTAACTTCCCCACCAACATGAACACCAACCTCCCCACCATCGTGGACACCAACCTCCCCACCAACATGGACACAAACCTCCCCACCATCGTGGACACAAACCTCCCCACCATCGTGGACACCAACTTCCCCACCAACATGGACACCAACCTCCCCACCATCGTGGACACCAACCTCCCCACCTTCATGGACACCAACTTCCCCACCATCATGGACGCCAACCTCCTCACCATCGTGGACACCAACCTCCCCACCAACATGGACACCAACCTCCCCACCAACATGGACACAAACCTCCCCACCATCGTGGACACCAACTTCCCCACCAACATGGACACCAACCTCCCCACCATCGTGGACACCAACCTCCCCACCTTCATGGACACCAACTTCCCCACCATCATGGACGCCAACCTCCTCACCATCGTGGACACCAACCTTCCCACCAACATGGACACCAACCTCCCCACCTTCATGGACACCAACCTCCCCACCATCGTGGATGCCAACTTCCCCACTATCATGGACACCGACCTCCCCACATCATGGACACCAACCTCCCCACCATCGTGGACACCAACCTCCCTACCAACATGGACACCAACCTCCCCACCATCCTGGACACCAACCTCCCCACCATCGTGGACACCAACCTCCCCACCTTCATGGACACTAACCTCCCCACCATCGTGGACATCAACCTCCCCACCATCGTGGACGCCAACCTCCCCACCAACATGGACACCAACCTCCCCACTATCATGGACACCAACCTCCCCACCAACATGGACACCAACCTCCCCACCATCGTAGACACCAACCTCCCCACCAACATGGACACCAACCTCCCCACCATCGTGGACATCAACCACCCGACCAACATGGACACCAACCTCCCCACCATCGTGGACACCAACCACCCGACCAACATGGACACCAACCTCCCCACCACCATGGACACCAACCTCCCCACCATCGTGGACACCAACCTCCCCACCAACATGGACACAAACCTCCCCACCATCATGGACACCAACCTCCCCACCATCGTGGACACCAACCTCCCCACCAACATGGACACCAACCTCCCCACCATCGTGGACACCAACCTCCCCACCAACATGGACACCAACCTCCCCACCATCGTGGACACCAACCACCCGACCAACATGGACACCAACCTCCCCACCACCATGGACACCAACCTCCCCACCATCGTGGACACCAACCTCCCTACCAACATGGACACAAACCTCCCCACCATCATGGACACCAACCTCCCCACCAACATGGACACCAACCTCCCCACCATCGTGGACACCAACCTCCCGACCAACATGGACACCAACCTCCCCACCATCATGGACACCAACCTCCCCACCATCGTGGACACCAACCTCCCCACCAACATGGACACAAACCTCCCCACCATCGTGGACACCAACCTCCCCACCAACATGGACGCCAACCTCCCCACCATCATGGACACCAACCTCCCCACCAACATGGACACCAACCTCCCCACCATCGTGGACACCAACCTCCCCACCAACATGGCCACCATCGTGGACACCAACCTCCCCACCAACATGGACGCCAACCTCCCCACCATCGTGGACACCAACCTCCCCACCAACATGGCCACCATCGTGGACATCAACCTCCCCACCAACATGGACACAAACCTCCCCACCTTCATGGACACCAACCTCCCCACCATCGTGGACACCAACCTCCCCACCAACATGGACACCAACCTCCCCACCAACATGGACACAAACCTCCCCACCATCGTGGACACCAACCTCCCCACCAACATGGACACAAACCTCCCCACCATCATGGACACCAACCTTCCCACCAACGTGGACACCAACCTCCCCACCATAGTGGACACCAACTTCCCACTATTGTGGACACCAACTTCCCACCATCGTGGACACCAACCTCCCCACCATCGTGGACATCTTCAAGAAGTGGTGCCTGAGGAAAGTGGCATCCATCACCGAGGACCCTCACCACCCAGAGCATGCCCTCTTCTCATCACTACCATCAGACAGCAGATACAGGAGCCTGAAGACACACACTCAATTTTTTAGGAACAGCTTCTTCCCCTCTGCCATCTTCCTCCTTCTCCTTCACACTGTTTGATGACTTATGTTTGTTTATTTATGTGACTTACAATAACTTTTTTATGTCTTGCACTGTACTGCTGCCACAAAACTTCAGATTTAGTGATGTACTGTACGTCAGTGATAATAAACCTGATTCTGATTCTGACCACGCACTCGTGCTCCAGAACAGAAAGCAAAGAAACTCAGAAACGGCACCTTCAAGCAAAGATCAAAAATTCTCAGCTTTTATCATACAAAAGATCCTCAAGCCAAACATGTTCTTCACTTGGAGCCGAACTTGGATTTGTTTACTTATTTCTTATTTTATTTTATTTACAGACACAGCGCGTGTAAGGAGTTTGTACGTTCTCCCCGTGACCCTGTGGGTTTCCCCCCTGGTGCTCTAGTTTCCTCCCACAGTTCAAGGACATGTGGGTTAGGGTTAGTTGGTCGTTGTAAATTGTCCCTTGAATTGGGACTGCTGGGCAGCGCGGCTCGAAGGCTGGAAGGGCCTATTCTGCGTTGTATCAAAATAAATAAATAGATACAGAGTCCCTGTCGGCCTTTCGAGCTCTGCCACCCAGTAACCCGCCTCTGTAACCCTGGCCTCTTCACAGGACAATTTACAATGACTTATTCACCTGCTAACCTGTCCGTCTCTGCAATATGTGAGAAAATTGGAGCCCCGAAGGAAACCCACGGCCTCACGGGAAGAACAAACTAACTTTATCACATAGGACACCCCAGGACTGAATTCCAAACTCTGACACATCGAGCTGTAATAGTATCGTGCTGACCACCACACCAACATGGTGCCCTTAGCCAGTACGCCAACATGGTGCCCTTAGCCACTACGCCAACATGGATTCCTTAGCTGCTACGCCAACATGGTGCCCTTCGCCGCTATGCCAACATGGAGCCCTTAGCCACTACGCCAACATGGAGCCCTTAGTAGCCACTATGCCAACATGGAGCTCTTAGCAGCTACGCTACTGCGGTACTACTGTCTTGTTTGTGTAGAAAGATATAAACTGGTAAGGGGAAATACAGCAGCACATTACTGAGAACTTGTGGCTGGCACGGTAGTGTAGGGGTGAGCACAATGCTTCACAGCACCGGTGATGCCAGTTCAATTCCTGCCTTTGTCTGTGAGGAGTTTGTACGTTCTCCCAGTGACTCTGTGTGTTTTCTCCGGGTGCTTCGATTTGCTCCCGCTGTCCAACAATGTATGGGTTCAAAGTCCAAAGTAAGTGTATTCCCCGGAGATTCATATCCTTGCGGGCATACACAGTAAATCCAAGGAACATAACGGTATCAATGAAAGACCGCACACAACAGGATGGACAAACAACCAATGTGCAAAACATCATAAACTGCAAATACAACAGAAAAAAGTAAAAATAATAAATAAATAAGCAATAAATATTGAGAACATGAGATGGGTCCTTGAAAGTGAGTCCTTTGGCTGTGGGACCAGTTTGGAATTAGTCAGATGGGTGTAATTGGTGAGTGCGAGCTTGTTGCCATGCTCTATCTCGAAATAAGAAAGGGTAAGCAGAGGATCCGAGTGTGCTGTAACACGAGCTGGGGGTGTGCGTGCCAACTTCAGCAGGCAGTTGACGGAGAGGTTGGTTGCAAACAAGATTCTTCTACACTGGCAGGAAGGTGAAAATGTGAGATGATAGGCTCCTGCTGGGTCCTGGCTGAGGATCAAACGGAACACTTAGCAATGCTTCACATGTGCACGGCATTAGCAGGAGACGGTTACAATGAAAGAGCCCTGACATATTGAACCAGAGATCAAGCTGCTAGACGCAGGATGGCAAAAATCAGCTCAGAGACCTCAGCCTTGACCCTGCCTTGTGCAGCTGGATCCTGGACTTCCTGTCAGATCGCCAGCAGGTGGTCAGAGGGTTGGAGGTGAGGGCTCCCTCACCTCCAACCCTCTGACTCTCAATACAGGAGCCCCTCAGGGCTGTTTACTGAGTCCCCTCCTTTTACTCCCTGTATACCCATGACTGTGTCTCCACCCACAGCTCTAATCTGTTAATTAAATTTGTAGATGACACTACATTGATTGGCCAAATCTCAAACAATAACGAGGTGGCCTGAAGGGAAGAAGTCATCTCTCTGACACAGTGGTGTCAAGAAAACAACCTCTCCCTCAATGTCGCAAAAACAAAGCAGCTGGTTGTGAACTACAGGAGGATGGAGACAGGCTAACCCCTATTGACATCAATGGATCTGGGGTTGAGAGGGTAAAAGCTTCAAGTTCCTCGGCATCCACATCACTGAGGTCCTCACGTAGTCTGTACGCACCAGCTGTGTGGTGAAAAAGGCACAACAGTGCCTCTTTCACCTCGGATGGTTGAAGAAGTTTGGTATGGGCCCCCAAGTCCTAAGAACTTTCCACAGGGGCACAATTGAGAGCATCCTGGCTGGCTGCATCACTGCCTGGTATGGGAACTGTACCTCCCCTAATTGCAGGACTCTGCAGAGAGTGGTACGGACAGCCCAGCGCATCTGTAGTTGTGAACTTCCCATGATTCAGGACATTTACAAGGACCGGTGTGTAGAAAGTGCCTGTAGGATCATTAGAGACCCAAGCCATCCCAATCCCAATCTATTCCAGCTGCTACCATCTGGGAAACGGTACCGCAGCATAAAAGCCAGGACCGACAGGCTCCAGAACAGCTTCTTCCACCGTGCACAGTGCACAGTGCACATTTAGGGGGAGACGTAATGTAAAGATTTTTACTCTCATGTATGTGAAGAGTGTAAGAAATAAAGTCAATTCAATTCAGTTCACACCCACAAGCTGCGACCCGACTAAAGCCCTGTGATCGAGAGACAGGTGGTGGGTGGAGAGATTGCAGGAGGATGGTGAGTTGCTGTTAACATTGACATACATGGATTCTTCAGTACAACTGAGATCACAGACTCAGTGCAACGCTCTTACAGCTCGGAGCGCTGCAGTTCAGAGTATGATTCCAGCGCTGTCTCTAAGGAGCTTATGCAACCTCTCCATGACCATGTGGGTTCCCTCCCAGTGCTCTGGTTTCCACCCACGTTCCAAACACACGCTAGTTAGTAGGTTAATTGTCTGTAATTAGGCTAGGGTTAAATAGGTGGGTTGCTGGGTGGCTCGCTTGGCCAGAAGGCCTGTTCCATCTCTAAGTAGATAGACAGTTGGAACTAGGGCTAACAACACTCTGAAAGTCAAGGATAGAGGTGATTTTAACTGTTAATTTGAGACACAACACAGTAACAGGCCCAACGAGCCCACACTGTCCAATCAGAGACACAACACAGTAACAGGCCCAACGAGCCCACACTGTCCAATCAGACACAACACAGTAACAGGCCCAACGAGCCCACACTGTCCAATCAGAGACACGACACAGAAACAGGCCCAACGAGCCCACACTGTCCAATCAGAGACACAACACAGTAACAGGCCCAATGAGCCCACACTGTCCAATCAGAGACACAGTAATAGGCCCAACGAGCCCACACTGTCCAATCAGAGACAACACAGTAACAGGCCCAACGAGCCCACACTGTCCAATCAGACACAACACAGTAACAGGCCCAACGAGCCCACACTGTCCAAACAGACACAACACAGTAACAGGCCCAACGAGCCCACACTGTCCAATCAGAGACACGACACAGTAACAGGCCCAACGAGCCCACACTGTCCAATCAGAGACAACACAGTAACAGGCCAACGAGCCCACACTGTCCAATCAGACACAACACAGTAACAGGCCCAACGAGCCCACACTGTCCAATCAGAGACACAGTAACAGGCCCAACGAGCCCACACTGTCCAATCAGAGACACAACACAGTAACAGGCCCAATGAGCCCACACTGTCCAATCAGAGACACAGTAACAGGCTCAACGAGCCCACACTGTCCAATCAGAGACACAGTAACAAGCCCAACGAGCCCACACTGTCCAATCAGAGACACAACACAGTAACAGACCCAACGAGCCCACACTGTCCAATCAGAGACACAGTAACAGGCCCAACGAGCCCACACTGTCCAATCAGAGACACAAAACAGTAACAGGCCCAACGAGCCCACACTGTCCAATCAGACACAACACAGTAACAGGCCCAATGAGCCCACACTGTCCAATCAGAGACAACACAGTAACAGGCCCAATGAGCCCACACTGTCCAATCAGAGACAACACAGTAACAGGCCCAACGAGCCCACACTGTCCAATCAGACGCAACACAGTAACAGGCCCAACGAGCCCACACTGTCCAATCAGAGACACAACATGGTAACAGGCCCAACAAGCCCACACTGTCCTAATTTGCTGCTTTTTCTGCAAGTTTTGCCTTTAAATCCGCTTTGGTCTGGTGTAGGTGAGGCCCTGCCACAATGGTAACACAATTTGTTTGGCCCTGCCGGTTTCTGTTTAGACGTTGCAACTTCGTTCTTGCTTATTTTCATTCCCGACTGTAACTCAATTGCATCGCTGTCTGCTGCTTCCATTGATATATCGATTTCAACTGCTCTTTTAAATGTGAGTTATGCTTCAGGAATGAGCCATTTTTGAATGCTTATGTGGAAGATTCCACAAATTAAACGATCTACCAGTACATCGGTAAGCCCATTGCTGAACTGACAATACTTGGACAACTTCTTGAATTCAGCCACATACACTGAAATGGACTCCCCTTTTTTTTAAAATTCTGTTTATGAAACCAAAAGTATTCAGCGATCAACAATGGTTTCTCTTTTCAATGTCCCTGCATTACTTTCACAATACCAAAATATTATTTTGGCTGGCTTGGTTGGAGCAGTCAGAATTCTAAGAAAACTGTATGCAATTCTACCAAAGCAAAACTGGCACCCGCTTCTCATTGGCTACTCTATTTGCTCTAAAATACTATTCAATTAGTTCCGTATACATATTCCAGTTATCTCTTGTGTAATTGAACACATCTATCTTTCTGATGTAGCCAATTTTGCTTTTTTGTATTTATGATTTTTATTCCCCAGTACTCACTGTTTATGAACCTGTAAACTCAACTGTTTTCTGCCTTTTCTTTAAACTCGACCGTTTCTCACTTGCGAAGAAATCATGTTGTGCTTTTTTTAAACTCAAACGCCTCGCTGCGCTTCAACAGATAGGTAGTCATCTTGGGTTTGATTGAAACTTCCTTTCTGCCACTGTTATATTTTGTAACTCCAAAACATGAAACTAATTGAAAGGAAAACAAGGGAGCTGGGAGTTAACTCACGTATGCTCGTTTTTTTCTTTAAGTGAGCTGCGCGCATATCATGTGTTAGCGTCATGATGTATGCTATTCATTTATTTTTACATATAACCCATAATGAATTATTTAAATGAACAATGAATACTTAAGCAACAACATTGTTACAATAGCATGCAAATACCACTGAAATATTAAATACACAACAGGCATCATCTTGTCTCAGTGAACAGCACTGACAGCAAAGGTCCACCTGAAAACCCTAGAAAACATGGGTCGCTTCCAATCCTCCGAGTGCTACCTCTCAGTGAAATTAATCATAAATGCAAGCGATTCTGCAGATGCTGGAAATCCAGAGCAGCACACACAAAATGCTGGAGGAACTCGGCAGGTCAGGCGATGCCTCAAAAAAGCAGCATCGTTATTGAGGACCAGCCTCACCCAGGATATGTCCTCTTCAGGAGCCTCAGGACTCATACTCAACATTTCAGGATCAGCTTCTGCCCCGCCACCATCAGATTTCTGAATGAACAATGAACCCACGAACACTACAGCCCCACTGTTCACTCTCCTTTTTCACTATTTGTTTAATTTAATTATTGATCTTATTGTGGATTTTTAATTATGTACTACTGCCACATAATAACACGTTTCACAAGGTATGGCAGTGATAGTGAACCTGATTTTGGTCCTGCTGTTCACACTGCTGACTCGCGACTGCACTGCCAGATCCAGCTCAAACTGTATCCTCAGGTTTGCTGATGATACAACGGCAGTTGGCCTCGTCAGCAACAACGATGAGTCGGCACACAGGGAGGAGGCAGACAGGCTTGTCAACAACAACCTGAGTCTCAACGTGGACAAGACAAAAGAGATGCAAACACGAGGAATTCTGCAGATGCTGGAAATTCGAGCAAAACACATCAAAGTTGCTGGTGAACGCTGCAGGCCAGGCAGCATCTCTACGAAGAAGTACAGTCGACGTTTCAGGCCAGAATGGATATTCCACGTCCCAATCCCATTCTGATATGTCTATCCACGGCCTCCTCTACTGTAAAGATGAAGCCACACTCAGGTTGGAGGAACAACACTTTATATTCCGTCTGGGTAGCCTCCAACCTGATGGCACAAACATTGACTTCTCTAACTTCCACTAATGCCCCACCTCCCCCTCATACCCCATCCGTTATTTATATACACACATTCTTTCTCTCTTTCTCCTTTTTCTCCCTCTGTTCCTCTCACTATACTCCTTGCCCATCCTCTGGGCTTCCCCTCCTCCCCCTTTTCTTTCTCCCTGGGTCTCCTGTCCCACGATCCTCTCATATCCCTTTTGCCAACCACCTGTCCAGCTCTTGGCTCCATCCCTCCCCCTCCCACTTTCAAATCTCTTACTAGCTCTTCCTTCAGTTAGTCCTGACGAAGGGTATTGGCCTGAAACGTCGACTGTACCTCTTCCTAGAGATGCTGCCTGGCCTGCTGCGAAGACAAAAGAGACGATTGTGGGCTTCAGGAAGGAGAAATTAAAGAGCGCCAAGTTCCTTGGTATGAACATAGTAAACAATCTAACCCGGACTCACAACACCTCCTTATTATTCAAGAAGGCACAGCAGTGTCTCCACTTGCTGAAGATATTGAGGTGAGCAAAGCTCCCCACTCCCATTCTAACAACTTTCTACAGGAGCACCGTCGGGAGTGCCTGCTACAAATGAACCGTGGCATGCACTCTACTGGTTTCATCACTGCCTGGACTGGAGGGGCCACTACACAGGGTCAGAAAAATGCTGCAGAAAGTTGCAAACTCGACCAGCCCCATCATGGGTACTAGCATCTTCTGGCTGCATCATTGCATGTGTGGAGGCAGCAAACCATTAGACCACAAGACCCTACAGAGAACAGTAAAGCTCCCGAGAGAATCACCGGGTCTCTCTCCTCCGATCTGGGACATTTACCATCAGGGTTGTATATGAATCACTGTTGAGGACCCTTTGCTTTGCCCATCCCACAGTCTCTTTGACCCACTACCATCGGGAAGGAGGTACAAGAGCATCAGGACTAGAACTGCCTGACTGGGTAACAGCTTCTTCCCTCAGGCTGTGAGATTAATGAATACCCTGGCACCATTGAGGTCTCGTCACTAGGACAGCGAGCTGTTTACTGGTTACTGGTTACTGTTTACCAGTTCCACACACTACATGCACTTTGAATTATATTTTATGAACTTATTTGTGGCAATAATTTGTTTTAGAGTATGTGCTGTGTTAGATATATGTTTTGTGGGTGCACCGTGATCTGGAGGAATATTCTTTCATTTATTTGTATGCACAGACAGTCAGATAACAATAAACTTGAACTTCAGCTTGAAATGCTCACAGTCTCCACATCCTTCTCACGATGACCAGAACTCGGCACAGTACTTGGGTTCGGGTGGAGGTTCCTTTATTTATCACAGAAACAAGCAGTGAAATGGGTCATTTGTGTTAGCGACCGGCGCAACCTGAGGATGTGCTGGGGGCAGCCAGCAAGTGTCGCCATGCTTCCAACACAGCATCCCCACAGTGCTCGGCAGAACAACACAGAGCACAACAAGCACCAAAATAACAACAGCAGAACGAGCCCCGTTCCTCCATCCCTTCCACCCACCCACACCTATCGGACAGCCCTCCAACCCCAGAGCGGGGCTCTGGGTCTCCAGACCCCAGTCTTCAAGCTCTGGTCCTCAGGCTTTGAATTCTAGACCCCCCAATCAACCTTCAGGCTTTGCTCTTCGGTGTCGAGCCCGGACTAGCTGATGAAGGGACGCTGAACTGCGGGCCCCGAAGTCTGGGCACGCCGACTCTCCAGCCCGTGTGTCTCCTGCTTACATAGACATCCAATCCTGGGACACAACAACCTGCGACACCCTGACATCCACAGATGTCCTTTGTCATCCGTACACTTCGCTGGCCTTCGAGTTCAGAGCAGAGGCGCAGATTCCAGATACCTTGTCACCCATCCACATCGCTAACCATTCTAACAAATGAGGGCGGGAGAAGATGGCGGCGCAACGCAGTGCGTGCGGCCGCTCCGAAATGATATCGTATTTGTAAGTAGGTACCATGCACAATCCTGATTTGATGGAGACAGACGTGAGAAGCACGGAGGAACATCTGGAGAAACTTCTGAAATGCTTGCTTCGCTGCCGCTGCTACTGTGCGATCGAGAATCTCCGGAGGGGAAGGCCCCGAATCCTTGGCTTTGCCTACTGCCTGTTGCCGGGGCCAGGGTCGAGGTGCTCGGCAGAGATGGTGCTCGGTGCTCGGTGTCGGAGGGCTGGTCGGAGGCTCGAAGTTTTCGGACGGACTCAAGAGTCGGCTGTGGTCGGGTGCTTCCAGGGTGCTGAATCGGCAAGTTTGCGGCGCTGGAGGCTCATGGCAGAGAGAGTTTCTTCCTTCTACCGTCTGCGTGAGATGATGGGACTTTCGAAAGACTTTGAGACTTTTTTTTACCGTACCCATGGTCTGTTCCTTATCAAATTACGGTATTGCTTTGCACTGTTGTAACTATATGTTATAATTATGTGGTTTTTGTAGTTTTTTTAGTCTTAGTTTGTCTTGTGTTTCTGTGATATCATATTGGAGGAACACTGCATCATTTCTTAATGCATGCATTACTAAATGACAATAAAAGAGGACTGTGTGTCCTCATAATCTAATCTAATCTAATCTAACCTTCAAGTGCAGAGCAAAGAACCAGTCTCCGAAGTCTTTTGTCACCCATCCACATCGCTGGCCTTCCGGCGTGGAGCAGAGGTCTGGACTCTGAATATCTTTTGTCCCGATCATTCCTGAACTTTGGCTACAGTGGAAATACAGAGAAGGTGTATGTACAGTGAGTCACTGATAACCCAATGGTAAATAAACTGTAGGCGGTCAAAGACCTCGTCCTGTGCCTTCTGTCTAATGGAGATCGAATTAGAAAAGTGAGAGAGTCCTGCCGGAGGAGATTCAGCTGTGGAACAGCTCATTCTGCTTACACTATTCATCATAGTTTGAATGATCAAATTTTGTATACATAATAATTAAGAGTGTCTCCAATAACAATGAAAAACCAAACATTTGTTCCTTCCAGCAATCTGCAATTTCTAGCAGTGAGCAGCTTTTGGCAGAGATAGTCTCAGCTGCGGGCTCTTAAAATCTGTCATCAAATCACAGCAACCCCGTTCTAATTATGTTTGAGCTCAAACTGTCTGCTTTGGAGTCATAGATTCAGATAGCACTACAGCACAGAAACAGGCCCTTCAGCCCATCTAGTCCCTGCTGGACTGTTATTCTGTCTAGTCTCATCAACCCATACTTGGGCCATAGCCCTCCCATCCATGTACTTATCCAAACTTCCCTAAAATATTGTGATTTAGCCCACATCCACCACTTCCACTGGCAGCTCATTCCACACTCTCACCACCCTCTGAGTGAAGAAGGCCCCCCTCATGTTCCCCTTAAATATTTCACCTTTCACCCTTAACCTGTGGCCTCTTGGCCCAAAACGTGGACTGATTACTCTCGTCCACAGATGCTGCCTGTCCTGCTGAGTTTCTCCAGCATTTTGTGTGTGTTGCTCAGATTTCCAGCATCTGCAGATTTTCTCCTGTTGGTGATTGGATCTCAGGCCTAGGTTTGCCCTGTAATTTTATACTCTTTTCTCTTGGCCAAATGACTTCGGCATTTTTAAACTTAAGGATGTTTCGTTTTAGAGGTAGAGATACAGCACATAACAGGCCCAACCAGCCTGTACCATCCAGTCACACCCCTGTGACCAGGTAACCTACTGGCCTGTGGAATTGGAATCCCCAGGCTGTGTTTGTCACTGACACAAAGCCACACATTTCACTCGTTCGATGTACATATGACAAATAAAGCTAATCTCTGAATTCCTGTCTCCAGAAGTGCCGTCTGATCTACTGAGTATTTCCACCCTTTTCTCCTTCTGTTGAAGGTGACAAAGGAGCACCATTCATCTCCTTGCCTGGTACGTGTGACGGACATTAAGGCGCCTTTGTAGTTTCTAAACATTGTCCCTCACTTTTGGCTAGGCAGCAAATTTTATTCAACAACAATGCCTCCAACATTCCAAAGAACAGCAACTAATCCTGAAATTTGCCAGGATTCCCTTCACTAATTTGGGACACTATGCTGTTTAATTGGGGCAGAAGACTGTTGCCAAACAGTTTCTAATGAACATCAGTCGTGCACACTTACGTGGCCGTTAGGCTCCACCCTGTACTTAGAGGGCAATCAGTTTGTAAATAGCATCAGTTGCACATGCTTGTGTTCAAATCGCAGTGACTTTTATCACTGATAGTTGGTGAGAAATAAATAATAATTCATGGGTTAAGAGTGAAAGGTGAAAAGTTTAAGGGGAACATGAGGGGAAACTTCTTCACTCAAAGGGCGGTGAGAGTGTGGAACGAGCTGCCAGCACAAGTGGTGCATGCGAGCTCCATTTCAATGTTTAAGAGAAGTTTGATAGGTATATGGGTGGTAGGGGTAGGAAAGGCTATGGTTCCAGTGCAGGTTGATGGGAGTAGGCAGATTAAATGGCTTGGCACAGACTATATGGGCTGAAGGGCCTGTTTCTGTGCTGTACTTCTCTATGACTCTGAGACTCAATAAGACAATTCAGAACCGCTTTGTTCACCGCAGTTTCAAGCATTCAGCCGGGAGTGAAAGTGAAACGATATCACTACTTCAACAGGTTAGGGCCTATGAAGAACTCGAAGGCATCAACAATGATCTTGAATGTTACATGAAAATGAAAATTTGGAAGATGCAATCTTGAAAGCGTTATATGAAGGCAATCCATCATCCGCCCTGATTTTGTTCATTGTGTGCACTGGATTATATACATGTGTGTAAAGTCAAGTAAGTCGTGCAGGTACAGAGCAAAGGAAGAAAGAAGGTGAGGTGGTGTACATGTCGCCATGGCAACGCAGCGGTTAGCATGACCCTATCACAGCTCGTGGCACAGAGTCCCAAGTTCAATTCCAGCGTCCTCTTGTAAGGATTCTATACGTCCTCCCGTGAATCACATGGGTTGCCTCTCACAATCCAAAGATGTACCGGGTAGTAGGTTAATTGGTTATGGTAAATTGTCCCATGATTGGGCTCGGGTTAAATAAGGACCTGCATGTAAAACACACAAATATAGATTGATTGGTGACGGGTGTATTGGGTGGCACGGTCGTGTCAGCCGGAAGATCCTGTAATCGCGCTGAGTCTCCAAATAAAAATAAATAAATGGTTTAAATGGTAAATCGTGGTCATTCCAATTAGTAGGCATTGCATGTATGTCACTTGTTAAATAGATTAGATCTGTGCAATCTCTATAAAGCAATTAAGGGTGTTTAAGAATGCGCAGTAACTGGTTTATTAGGCGTGACTAATTGAATGACTGATAGCTCTGAACACCAGCGTGTTTCAGTCCAGACAGAACCTGGAGCAGCTTTGAAGGTGACTATCGGAGTCCTGTTTGACAACAGTCACTGCTCTGTAGAATGTGGAGATAATCACAGGAATTACGTTATTCATTTAGAGTCAGAGCGTCATAGAACACAACAACACAGAAACAGGCCTTTCGGGCCATCTAGTCTGTGCTAAACTATTAGTCTGCCTAGCTCCATCAACTTGCACCTGGACCATAGCCCTCCCATACATGTATATTAAAGAGGATACCAAAAGTTTCATCAGACATAAAGTGTAAATGAAAGGCAAGAGTGGATATTAGACCACTGGAAAATGATACTGGAGAGAGAGTAATGGGGAACAAGGAAATGGCAAATGAATTGAATCTGTATTTTGCATCAGTCTTCACCATGAGTGAAAGTAGCTGTATGGTGGAAGTTCCAGGTGTCTGGGTTTGTGAGATGTGTGAAGTTACCCTTTACTAGAGAGAAATTCTTGGGAAACTGAAAGGTCTGAAGGTAGATAAGTCAGCTGGACCAGATGGACTACACCCCAGGGTTCTGAAAGAGGGTGGTGGAAGAGATTGTGGAGGTATTAGCAATGATCTTTCAAGAATCGCTGGAACAGTTTCAGAAGACTGGAAAATTGCAATTGTCACTCCACTCTTCAAGAAGGGAGAGAGGCAGAAGAAAGGAATCTATAGGCCAATTAGTCTGACCTCAGTGGTTGGAAGGTGCAGGAGTCGATTGTTAAAGATGTCGTTTTGGGGAACTTGGAGACACATAATAAAACAGGCTGTATTCAGCATGGTTTCCTCAAGGGACATCTTTCCTGAGAAACCTGATGGAATTACTTGAAAAAATAATGTGCAGGATAGAAAAAGGAGAACTGGTTGATATTGTGTACTTGGATTTTCAGAGGGCCTTTGACAAGATGCCACACATGAGGCTGCTTAACAAGCCATGAGCCCATGGTATTACAGGGAAGATTCTAGCATGGATAAAGCAGTGGCTGATTGGCAGGAGGGAAAGAGTGGGAATAAAGGGAGCCTTTTCTGGCTGACTGCCAGTGACCAGCAGTGTTCCACAGGGATCTGTGTTGGGACCGATTCTTGTCGTGTTATATGGCAACAATTGGAAAGTTTGCAGATGATACAAAGATAGGTGGAGGGGTAGGTAGTTTTGAGGAAGTAGAGAGGTTACAGAAGGACTTAAACAGATTAGGAGAATGGGCAAAGAAATGGCAGATGGAATACAGTGTTGGGAAGTGTATGGTCATGCACTTTGGTAGAAGAAATGGAAGGGTTAACTATGTTCTAAATGGAGAGAAAATACAAAAATCAGAGGTGCAAAGGGACTTGTGCAGGATTCCCTACAGGTCAATTTGCAGGTTGAGTCTGTAGCAAGGAAGGCAAATGCAATGTTAGCATTCATTTCAAGAGGACTAGAATATAAAAGCAAAGATGTAATGTTGAGACTTTATAAAGTGCTGGTGAGCATCACTTGGAGTATTGTGATCAGATTTGGGCTCCTTATCATAGAAAGGATGTGCTGAAACTGGAGAGGGTTCAAAGGAGGTTCATGAAAACTATTCCAGGATTGAAAGGCTTGTCATATGAAGAGTGTCTGGTGGCTCTGGGCTCTGTGTTCGTTGGAATTCAGAGGAATGAGGAGGTGACTTCATTGAAACCTATCGAATAGTGAAAGGCCTTGAAAGAGTGGATGTTTCCTATGTTGGGTTAGTCTAAGACCAGAGGACACAGCCTCACAATAGAGGCGCGTCCTTTTAGGATGGAGATGAGGATGAATTTCTTTAGGCAGAGAGTGGTGAATCTGTGGAATTATTTGCCACCAGCAGCTGTGGAGGCAAAATCTTTATGTATATTTCAGGCAGAGGTCGATAGATTCTTAATTGGTCAGGGAATGAAGGGATATAGGGTGAACGCAGGAGATTGGGGCTGAGAGGAAATTGGATCAGCCAGGATGAAATGGCGGAGCAGACTCGATGGGCCAAATGGCCTAATTCTGCTCCTGTATGTTCCAGTCTTGTGGTCTTTCTCTTCATTGGAGTGAAGGAAGATGAGAGGTGACGATAGAGGTGCACAAGATGATAAGAGACATAGATTGAGTGGACAGCCAGAGACTTTTCCAAGAGTGCAAATGGTGAATACAAGGGGGCATAATTTGTGACTGGAGGAAGGTGTAAGTGGAACGTCAGAGGTAGGTTTTTTACCCAGAGAGTGGTGGGGACATGAATCGCGCTAGCAGGGGTGCTGGTGGAGGCAGGTTCTTAGATAGAACAAGATATTCTGCAGATGCTGGAAATCCAGAACAGCACACACAAAATGCTGGCTTTTGCCACCTTCCTTTCCAGTCCTGATGAAGAGACATGGCCTGAAAAGTCGACAGTTTATTCCCCCTGCATAGATGCTGCCTGACCTGCAGCATTTTGTGTGTGTGTGCATGTGTTGCTCAGTGATGCAGAAATTGTCCTGAGATGCATCGACACCACGTGGCTCAGCCTCATTCATTTACAGGCTCTGAAGAACACATTCCCTGTGCGTCTCTGCTGAACACGCCAGCTGCAGTGAAACAAGCTCAGTGGTTGACGTTATTGAGAAGTGTAAAAAAAATTACATTCACTGGAAGTTCCATTGTGACCCCCTAAGAATAAACCAATTCCCACCTGAAGGCATGTGAATTACTGACAAGTAGTGGTGGCTGCATTGTGATTACACCAGGGACCGAGTCTGTGCCTCTCCCAAATCCTGACCATATTACTGGGAGTGGCAGGCAATAACGTTCTGATTGATAATACGCACGATGCTGGAAAACAACGATTTTCTCTTAACGAGAAGCAGATGAGCCCCCCTGATCTTTTAAGATCTCCAGAAGCTGGCGCTGCGAGTGAAGTCAGGGAGGGCTGATTTACTTTACTTCGCTGCAGAACTCAATTTAAGACTCAGAGCAGGCAATATAACAAAGGATACACAACATATTTATTCAATGCACACACATACACACATATTTTGGTTGTGGTCATTATTCTCCAGCGTGGAAGTTATTTGTTAACTTGCAGAGGTTATCTCACCCCGGTGCTAACACACAACATACAATGTGGACTGAAGACATTCTGCAGATGCTGGATATCTTGAGCAACACACACAAAATACAGGAGGAACTCAGCAGGTCGGCGAGCATCTGTGGAGAGCAATAAACAGTCGATGTTCCAAGCGGAGACCCTTCATCACTCCATCTTGTTCCACATGACTCCAGCTCCATTCCCAGGCCTGCCAGTTTGAGGCCAGCGAGGATCCTGGTACATACAAAATAGGGCAACTAATGAGAAATTTAGACTGGATTCATAATCTGAAGTTTGGAGATGAATTAATGATTAGTTTGAGTAGTTAAGATGTAGTTGAGACTGTTTGAGTAGTTGGGTGGCAGGGTGGAGAAACATCTCTACCAAAGGAAGTGTAAGACACTCCTTCCCTCCGTTAGCCTTGGACAAGGTGTAGCACCTCCTTAGCCCTCGATCAGGGTCACGGGAAGCCGTGGGAGCAGGTGGTGGACGGTCGTGCAAGCAGCTGGTGCATATACAGGTCCTGGTTATGTGACCACTAACATCAGGCAGACAATCCCTGTCGAGTATTGATAACGTCTTGTAAAGATACTGCCCAGAGGGTGGCAATGGCAAACTACTTCTGTAGCAAAGTTTGCCAAGAATAATCATGATCAAGACCACGATTGCCCACGGCACTTAATGAATAAATGGGTTAAGACCAGCAAGGCATCTGGTTAAAATCCATTTGGTTGGCAAATGCCCTGAATGGGCAGGAATCATGTGATCTTTATACAAGTGTAATGCTGTTGCGCTAACCACTATGCTACCATGCATGGTTGGCATGGTACCTTAGAAACTAGCGTAATGTTATTCCAGTGTCAGTGAGATGGAAACGCAACTAAAGCTTCTCACTGTATGTTTCGGCATACATGTGATAAATAAATCAAGTCAAATCAGGGTACTCAGAATGCTTTGCCTGGTGTGGTCTGACAGAAGATTAGCATTGGTGTGTTTGACAGACTCTTACATAGATACCTGGATATGTCGATAAGGAGGGGACTTGTAGTAGAAGAACTAGGCCATTCAGCCCATCGAGTCTGCTCTGCTATTACATCATGGGTGATTTATTATCCCTCTCAACCCCATTCTCCTGCCTTCTCCCCGAAACCTTAGACATCTCGACCAATCAAGAACCTAAACATCTCACACAAAATGCTGGAGGAACTCAGCAGGTCAGGCAGCGTCCATGGAAATGAATAAGCGGTTGACATTTTGGGCCGCAACGTCAAGTGTACTCTTTTACATAGCTGCTGCCTGGCCTGCTGGGTCCTTCCGGCATTTGGTGTGCGTGGTTTGAATTTTCAGCATGTGTAGCTTTTCTCTTGTTTGCAATTAGGAACCTATCAACCTCTTCTTTAAATGTACCCAATGACTTGGCCTCCACAGCCATCTGTGGCAATGAATAACACAGGATCACCACCCTGTGGCTGAAGAAATTCCTCTTCATCTCCGTTCTAAACGGACATTCCTCTATTCTGGGGCTATGCCCTTGGTTCTACATGCCTACACTACAGGAAACATCCTCTCCACATCTACACTATCTGTGTCCTCTGGTCCCAGACTCCCCACTACAGGAAACATCCTCTCCACATCCACTCTATCTGTGTCCTCTGGTCCCAGACTCCCCACTACAGGAAACATCCTATCCACATCCACTCTATCTGTGTCCTCTGGTCCCAGACTCCCCACTACAGGAAACATCCTATCCACATCCACTCTATCTGTGTCTTCTGGTCCGAGACTCCCCCCACTACAGGAAACATCCTCTCCACATCCACTCTATCTGTGTCCTCTGGTCCCAGACTCCCCACTATAGGAAACATCCCCTCCACATCCACTCTATCTGTGTCCTCTGGTCCTAGACTCCAACATCCTCTCCACACCCACTCTATCTATGTCCTCTGGTCCTAGACTCCCCCCACTACAGGAAACATCCTCTCCACATCCACTCTATCTGTGTCCTCTGGTCCCAGACTCCCCACTATAGGAAACATCCTCTCCACACCCACTCTATCTGTGCCCTCCGGTCCCAGACTTCCCCACTACAGGAAACACCCTCTCCATGTCCACTCTATCTGTGTCCTCTGGTCCTAGACTCCCCCACTACAGGAAACATCCTCTCCATGTCCACTCTATCTGTGTCCTCTGGTCCCAGACTTCCCCACTACAGGAAACACCCTCTCCATGTCCACTCTATCTGTGTCCTCTGGTCCCAGACTCCCCACTACAGGAAACATCCTCTCCATGTCCACTCTATCTGTGTCCTCTGGCCCCAGACTTCCCCCGTATAGGAAACATCCTCTCCACGTCCACTCTATCTGTGTCCTCTGGTCCTAGACTCCCCCCACTACAGGAAACATCCTCTCCACATCCACTCTATCTGTGTCCTCTGGTCCTAGACTCCCCCACTATAGGAAACATCCTCTCCACATCCACTCTATCTGTGTCCTCTGGTTCTAGTCTCCCCTACTACAGGAAACATCCTCTCCACACCCACTCTATATGTGTCCTCCGGTCCCAGACTTCCCCACTACAGGAAACACCCTCTCCATGTCCACTCTATCTGTGTCCTCTGGTCCTAGACTCCCCCACTACAGGAAACATCCTCTCCATGTCCACTCTATCTGTGTCCTCTGGTCCCAGACTTCCCCACTACAGGAAACACCCTCTCCATGTCCACTCTATCTGTGTCCTCTGGTCCCAGACTCCCCACTACAGGAAACATCCTCTCCACGTCCACTCTATCTGTGTCCTCTGGTCCCAGACTCCCCACTATAGGAAACATCCCCTCCACATCCACTCTATCTGTGCCCTCTGGTCCTAGACTCCAACATCCTCTCCACACCCACTCTATCTGTGTCCTCTGGTCCTAGACCCCCCTACTACAGGAAACATCCTCTCCACATCCACTCTATCTGTGTCCTCTGGTCCTAGACTCCCCCACTACAGGAAACATCCTCTCCACACCCACTCTATCTGTGTCCTCTGGTCCCAGACTCTCCCACTACAGGAAACACCCTCTCCATGTCCACTCTATCTGTGTCCTCTGGTCCCAGACTCCCCACTACAGGAAACATCCTCTCCACATCCACTCTATCTGTGTCCTCTGGTCCTAGACTCCCCCACTACAGGAAACATCCTCTCCACACCCACTCTATCTGTGTCCTCTGGTCCCAGACTCTCCCACTACAGGAAACACCCTCTCCATGTCCACTCTATCTGTGTCCTCTGGTCCTAGACTCCCCCACTACAGGAAACATCCTCTCCATGTCCACTCTGTCTGTGTCCTCTGGTCCCAGACTTCCCCACTACAGGAAACACCCTCTCCATGTCCACTCTATCTGTGTCCTCTGGTCCCAGACTCCCCACTACAGGAAACATCCTCTCCACATCCACTCTATCTGTGCCCTCTGGTCCTAGACTCCAACATCCTCTCCCCACCCACTCTATCTGTGTCCTCTGGTCCTAGACCCCCCTACTACAGGAAACATCCTCTCCACATCCACTCTATCTGTGTCCTCTGGTCCTAGACTCCCCCACTATAGGAAACATCCTCTCCACATCCACTCAATCTGTGTCCTCTGGTCTTAGTCTCCCCTACTATAGGAAACATCCTCTCCACACCCACTCTGTCTGTGTCCTCTGGTCCCAGACTCCCCCACTACAGGAAACACCCTCTCCATGTCCACTCTATCTGTGTCCTCTGGTCCTAGACTCCCCCAATACAGGAAACATCCTCTCCACACCCACTCTATCTGTGTCCTCTGGTCCCAGACTCTCCCACTACAGGAAACATCCTCTCCATGTCCACTCTATCTGTGTCCTCTGGTCTTAGACTCCCCCACTACAGGAAACATCCTCTCCACATCCACTCTATCTGTGTCCTCTGGTCCCAGACTCCCCCACTACAGGAAACACCCTCTCCATGTCCACTCTATCTGTGTCCTCTGGTCCTAGACTCCCCCACTACAGGAAACATCCTCTCCACATCCATTCTCTTTTGCCCTTTCTACATTCAATAGCTTTCAATAAGATTCCCCTCATTCTTCTAAATCCCAGTGAGTACAGACTCAGAACCGTCAAACGCTCCTCGTATGCCAATTCTTTCATTCCTGGGATCACTGGTGAATAGAATTCACCATTGAATAGAGGTTTAGATTGACTAGAGGTCATTGGATTATTATTCAGGCACCACATTGTGGGGTGATCAGACTGCCGTGTCCTGTTGTAACGCACCTGCCAGGCGCCCAGGGACACTCTACTCTGTCAACAGAACTGAGCACAAGGCAAGTTATTGCTGGTGTACTTTCCGCTGATGGAGCGGGGTGTAGAAGCGTTAGCAGTGGATGCGTTCCTGGTGAACTGCCATCACCAAAGGCTAAAGTCGAGCTGACTTCACAAGCAGCAATGAGCATCATTTACCAACTATTCAATGTTCGTTTGTTCTTCACCGTTAAAATCACAAAATTATTAAATTAAAGTTATGAAACTAAAGTGCTTAGGTGGGGTAAATGCAAGCTGAGACTGGGTGAGACTAGAACTAGAGGCCATAGATTAGGAGTGAAAGGCAAAACATTTAAGGGGAACATGAGGGGGATCTTCGTCACTCAGATGGTGACGTGAGTGTGCATCGAAGAGCCAGAGCAAGTGTTCTACATTCCACGTTCTATGTTCTATGCACTGTATTCTCTGCACTATATTCTATGTTCCATGTTTTATGTGCTATGTTCTACAGTCTCGGTTCTAGGTTCTAGGTTCTACATTTAATGCTTACATCCTCTTGGTTTGTGAATAACTAAATCACCTTGCATTAATTTCATTCGATTTTCCAGATCTGAAGAGCAACCACACAAGGAAAAGGGGTTGTGACCACTTAGTAAAAACAGGTTCTTGCACGTGGGTGACAGAATCGATTCCGATAGGTTTCCAGTCTTAGCTCTCAGTCATTCTCAGCAAACAAACCCAGAACCAGCAACTATTTAGAAAGTTAAAGGATGAATCGGGTCAGCTTTTAGCCAAACACAAACCGCTATTTTGACACCAGGTGTCACCAGAGAAACGATCTCAGCCATTAAAGTAGCAGGTAGTAATGGTGTTATTAAACCAGTGTTGTTTGAAGACACACTATCACACAGCTTTTGCCACAGGCAACTCTACATCTACACCACTTTGGTATCTCACATCTTGCAAAGCTTCTCTTCTTTGTGGTCCAGGATAACAGCTTCCACCAGCTCCTTTACACCATCACATAATGCAACGGGTTGTAGATGTTACGCTTTAAATCCACTTTAAAAGGTTTACACACGTCATCCCAGCGTACTCAGAGAACAGTGAGTGGAAAAAGAAATCTTTTTGAGAGAACTCACACTGTCTCTTTCCAGCTCATTGGGAATGAGAGGGTCTGTGACACACAAACAGAACAATGAGTCTTGGGGTCAGTGGCCTGTGCAGACAGGAGGCAAGAGGACCTGTGAAACTCTCCCCCACCCACCAACCTTGTCGGAAAGCCTCAGGGTCAGTGGTCTGCGCAGGCAGGAGGCATGAGGACCCGTGAACCCCCCACCTTCACACCACCAATCTTGTCAGAGCATCTCAGGGTCAGAGGTCCATACAGACAGGAGACATGAGGACCAGTGAAACCCCTCCCCACCAACCTTGTTGGAGAGCCCCAGGGTTAGTGGTCTGTGCAGACAGGAGGCATAACGATAGGTGAAGACCCATTTCACCGAGTCTTGGAGTTGGAGGTCCGTGCTATTCTGAAGGTCAAGGCCTGGAGTTCAAAGTCCCATGATTGGTGAGTCCTGAGGTCACTACTGGAGGTCGAAGACCTGAAAAGGAAGAACAAAGTTGGTGAGTCTGGAGATCGAAGCAGGAAATCAAAGTCCAGGAATCGGTAAGTGCGGAGGTCAAAGCCCAAAGGTCAAAATCCCTGGATTGGCAAGTCTCGAGGTTGGCAGGCCAGTGTCTGTGGGTCTGGTAGTCCTGATGTTGGAGACCTGACTGTATGTGCGAGGGGATGGGTGGGTGGGTGACAAGGTGGGAAAGGGGCTTGTTTTGCCGTTGTTGCTGCTGTCTGTGTGGTTCTGCTGAGCGGTGTGGGCAGGCTATGTTGGCGCTGGAATGTGTGGCGAGACTTGCAGGCTGCCCGAGCACATCCTTCAGTGATGGTGATTGTAAACGCAAATGCTGCATTTTACTGTGTTTCAACGCACACATGGTAAATAACTGAACCTGAATATGAAATAGTAATTAGTCCACAATTTTTATCCAAATCATTGAGATACCAAACATAACAGAGGTCCCAGCAGTGACCCTTGCTGAAAACCATTGACCAAAGCTCTTCAGTCAAAGGAACATCACTCCATCCTCATGAGCCCAATTTTGATTCTAATCCACTGCATCTCCATGAATCCCATAAATATTCCGGACTCAGACTGCCAGAGGCTGTACCGTTGCAGTGCCACTGGGGTGACGATCATCACTGGATATGGGAAGTGGTCCACAGCCTGCAGGTTCTCACTGAAAGACTCCATTGTCAGAAGACTGTGGTCAAGGCCTGGACATCAAACTCATGGCCAGAGAGTTCTGGGGTCGACACCCAGAGGTCAAGGTCAAAGGCCTGATGTCTATGAGCTTGTGATTCCAGGTCAGTGCTTGGAGTTTTGAAGCCCAATGTCTGGGAGTCTGACAGTCCAGGTCCAAGGGCTGGAGGCCCTGAGGAGGCCTGCCAGTGGGAGCCAGCATAACGTGCCCAGAGTGGTCAGCAGAACAACACAACACAACAAGCAACCAAACAACAACAGCAAAACAAGCCCCTTTCCTCCCTCACACCTACACATATACACTCACACACACACACAGTCACACTCACACACACTCACAAACACACAAACATAGTCTCTCACACACACACACACAGTCACACTCACACACACACTCTCACACACACAGAGTCACACTCACACACACACTCACTCCTCCTCCAACTCCAGGACGAGTCTCCAGCTTTCGCCCCTCGGACTTTCAGACTACCAATCAACCCACAGACTCTGATCTTTGGTACTGGCCCCAGGACCTACCCGGACTCCAGGCTCGAAGTCTGATCTGCACTCATGCCTTCAAGTACGGAGTAGAACCCTGACTGCGAGTGACCTTCATCACCCACACACAGAGGGGAAATGGCTGATACGAGAGGGGGGGTGGGAGTCATAACTTTCAGGTGATTGGAGCAAAGTATAGGAGGGAAGCCAGAGGTAGGTTTTTACACAGAGAGTGGTGGGGGTGTGGAACGCCCTGCCACATGTGGTGGTAGAGGCAGATACATTAGGGATATTTAAGAGACTCTTAAACATTCAGATGGATGATAGAAAAATGGTGGTCTGTGTGGGAGATTGATCGTAGAGTAGGTTAGAAGTGGGGCACAATATTGTGCGCCAGTGCGAATACCATGCTGAAATGTTCTAATGTTTCAAATAGTCACATCAGAAATGAGAAGCAGAAATGTACAAAATGTATTCACTGAGGTACAGAATAGAATGAACAATTACAGTCCTTCAAGCCACACTCGCCAGCAATCACACGATTTTAATCCTAGCCTAATCTTGGGGCAATTTACAGTGACCAATTAACCTATCAACCAGTACATCTTTAGACTGTGGGAGGAAACCAGAGCACCCGGAGGAAACCCATGCATTCACAGGGAGAACGTACAAACTCCTTACAGACAGCGGTGGGAATTGAACCCGGTCACTCATACTGTAATTGCCAGCTGGTGGCGCAGTGGCATCAGCGCCAGACTTCAGAGCGAAGGCTCCCGAGTTCGAATCCAGCCGGCTCCCTTGCACGCTTTCCATCCTTGCTGGGTTGAGCGTCGAGCTAGTAACTCGGCCTCGTAAAATTAAGAAAGCCTGCTAAAAAAACGCCGTCATGATGGCGTCCCAATGACTCCACTCGGAGATAAGGGCTTTCTTCTTCTTCTTCACTCGTACTGCAAAGCGTTGTGCTAACCATTACGCTACTGTGCAGTTAAAGTCAAACTCTACAGCATGTTAACCCAACCAATTATGCAAGACAAGAGATTCTGCAGATGCTGGAAATCCAAAGCAACACACACAAATGCTGGAGGAACTCAGCAGTTCAGGCAGCATCTATGGAGAGGAATAAACATATCGGGCTGGGACCCTTCATCAGGACTAGGTAAGCGTATGTAATATTATGTTATTTTATATGAACAATTGGCCTCAGTGCATTAGGAGTGACTGGTGCTCGAATATCATTTATATTTTTGGGTACCACATTAGCGTGACGTTATTTCAGCTTGCGGTGTCAGAGTTCAGAGTTCAATTTCAGTGCTGTCGTGTAAGGAGTTTGTACGTTCTGTCCGTGACCGCGTGGGTTTCCTCCGGGTGCTCCGGTTTCCTCCCACAGTCCAAAGACGTACCGATAAGTAAGTTGTTCTGTGATGAGGATGGGGTTTGTGGGCAGGGCCTGTTCAACGCTTATAGAGTAAAGATGGGTGAAGCAGAGATCTTGGGCCCTAGACATGTTAGTTCTGTTGTTCGCTGATTCAGAGTAACCAGAGAGAGAGTAGGAAAGAACGTAATGAATTCACTTTCTAACATGACTAATTGATGCGTTACTGAACGGTAGAAAACACCTGCTCTCTGACGCAACCTTTTCGCCTTGACAATACCCGGGAAGCAAACCAAAGAAAGGATTTGGACACAGGTGTGTTGTTTGTTTAATAAATATTTCTCATCAGTATGATCTGGCTACCATGCAGATTGTTCAACATTAACAATGTAATTGGTACCTTCAGCACAGTGAAATGATCCAAACGCCTTCCAGAAGCAATTAAGCAACAAAACCTGACGATGATTTATAGGAGATAACAGATTAGTGCTGCCAGCCAGGTTCCTCGTGTACAATTACCACCTGTCTGTACCTGGTCTGAAGGCAAAGGGTAACCCGGCTGGCCTGTATCTTCTCGTGATCCAGTGACGTGATCCGAGCTGTGACACAACCGACACCTGGTCACCTAACAACATCATTGTCTGCCCGGCTCCCACTGGCTATAAAACCTCTGACCGTTTCTAATGTCTTTTAAATTCCCCTAATACTTAAAGACATTTAAAAGCTATTAAAATTGAAGTAAATAATTAAAACAAAATTATAAATTATAAAAACCTTAAATCATAAAAAAAATACCTAAAAGACATAAATATTTAAAACACTTAATTGAAACAAATTTTCTTTTTTTTCAGTAACACACACAAATGCTGGAGGAACTCAGCAGGTCAGGCAGCATCTATGGAGAGGGATGAACAGTCAATGTTTCAGGCTGAAACCCTTCACCAGGACCGGAAAGGAAGGTGGGGGGGGGGGGTGGAAGCCAGAATAGGAAGGTGGGGGAGGGGAAGGAGTACAAGCTGGCAGGTGACAGGTGAGACCAGGTGAGGGGGGGATGAAGTGAGAAGCTGGGAGTCAATAGGTGGGAAAGGTAAAGGGCTGAAGAAGAAACCTGAAAGGAGAGGAGACGATGGAAGAAAGGGCGGGAGGAGGGGCAGCAGAAACATGTGATGGGCAGGTGAGGAGAAGAGAACGGATGAGAGGGGAACCAGAATGAGAAATGGAAAGGGAGAGAGGGAGGGGACGAAATTGCCAGAAGTTGGATAAATTGATGTTCATGCATCAGGTTGGAGGATACCAGGAGTCCTGCCAAGAGTTTCAGCCCAAAACATTGACTGTTTACTCTTTAGCATAGATGCTGCCTGGCAGCATCTAAGATTGACCTCATTGTGGCAGCAGAGGAGGCCACGGGCAGACATGATGGAATAGGAATCTGATGAATTGAGATGTGCATCCAACAGGACATCCTGTCTTCTGTGGTGGAGTTTCTTTCCAAGCTCAGCGTTTACTCTCAGATTCTCACTTCAACCCTCCCCCCCCCCACTCACCTTCTCCCTCACCTGGTCTCACCTATCACCTGTCAGCTTCTCACTTCACCCCCTCCCCCCGCTCACCTTCGCCCTCCCTGGTCTCACCTATCACCTGTCAGCTTCTCACTTCACCCCCCTCTACCCACTCACTTTCCCCCTCACCTGGTCTCACCTATCACCTGTCAGCTTCTCACTTCAACCTCCCCCCATCTACTCACTTTCCCCCTCACTTGGTCTCACCTATCACCTGTCAGCTTCTCATTTCAACCTCCCCCCCAACCCACTCACCTTCTCCCTCACCTGGTCTCACCTATCACCTGTCAGTTTCTCACTTCAACCTCCCCCCCCACCCACTCACCTTCCCCCTCACCTGGTCTCACCTATCACCTGTCAGCTTCTCACTTCACCCCCCTCTAGCCACTCACTTTCCCCTCACCTGTTCTCACCTATCATCTTCTTACTTCAACACCACCCCATCCACTCACCTTCCCCCTCACCTGGTCTCACCTATCAACCTGTCAGCTTCTCACTTCAACCTTCCCCCTCACCCGGTCTCACCTGTCACCTGCCAACTTGTGCTCCTTCCCCTCTTGCCACCTTCTTATTCTGGTTTCTGCCCCCATCCTTTCCCGTCCTGATGAAGGGTTTCAGCTCAAAACATCGACCAATTATTCCCCTCTGCAGATGCTGCCTGACCTGCTGAGTTCCTCCAGCATTTTGTCTGTGTTGCTCTGGATTTCCAGCATCTGCTGAATCTCTTGTGTTTCAGAAGCTGAATTTCCATTCATCCACACTCCATCAGTAGTAACCAGTTATTCCATGCTTTTCCACTGAAAATCTATCAATTCACAGAATCCAGCAGGAATAAAGTTGTAACCTATTCAATCTTTCCCTTTAACTTAGGTCCTCAAGACTCAGCAACATCCTTGTACATTTTCAGTCAGTGACATATTTTCTAACTATAAACATGAGAGATTCTGCAGACGCTGGAAATCCAGAACAACACACAAAATGCTGGAGGAACTCTGGCAGCATCTGTGGAAATGAATACACAGTCAACGTTCCCCGGGCCAAGACCCTTCTTCAAGACAAACTTAACTGAAGTGTTTTCTCCTCACCCCAGCGTTTGTCAAACCTTACAACTTAATACTTAAAGATTTATATAATCGGCAAGACTACCCTGCCTATATCTAAACCCAAATCAGAGTAAAAAGCACAGGCCACTACCAACTCCAGTCATTGATCATCATCAGAACTTCTCCAGCTTGAACAACAATTTATTTCAATAAATCAGACAAACTTTTTTGCTTCGAGTTATAAATTTAAATATTTATAACAAAGACTCCTGAACACCCTCTGAAAATTCATCTAATCTACACCCACTGCATTCTCCTTATTAATTTTATTTAATGTCATTAAATACTTGCTCTTAATAAATTAGTTGGCTATTCTTGAGTAACCATTGGGTTATAAATTTCTGAATACATATTAAATTTACTGCTTGTTAAGAATTCCAGGAGCTGGGGTTGATACTATTCCAACGTTACAGTCATAGAGTTATAGAGCACTACAATACAGAAACAGGCCCTTCAACTCATCTAGTCCGTGCTAAACTGTTATTCTGCCTAGTCCCTATGACCTCTATTTCTAGTCTCACGCAGCCTCAGTGGAAAAAGCCTGTTTGCAATTCCACTATGAAATTATATTAACCCTACAAAATGACACCCCTCACAATGTCGTATACCTCTATCAAATCTCCCCTCATTCTCCTCGCTCCAGGGAATAAAGTTGTAACCTATTCAGTCTTTCCCTGTAACTCAGGAGCTCAAGACCCGGCAACATCCTTGTAAATTGTCTCTGCACTCTTTCACCTATGAATATCTTTTATGTAGGGAGGTGACTAGAAATGCCCATAATATTCTAAACCTGGCCTTTACAACATCTTATAATATCAAAATTACATCCCAACTACTGTAAGTCAGTACTCTGATTTATTCAGGCCAGCGTGCCAAAGCTCTCTTTATCTACCTGTGACACCACCTTCAAGGAATTATGGATCTGTATTCTCAGACTCCTCTGTCCCACTGCATTCCTCTTACAGCATGGTAATTTAAAACAATTATGACTAGAAAGATTTGGACCATAAAATGGTTAGTATTACAAGCGTCAGTTGACTGTTAGCATCTTCAGGAGTGTGTGGCCTAGAGTGGAATGCGGCCCATGATTGGGTCCATTACTTTCCAGCATCGAGCAAGACCGAAGTGGACGAGGACAAGAGCAGAAGGTAAGTGGGCTGTGATTGACTGCTCTCCCTCTCCATCTTACTGTCCGAGGTAGGTGTAGGAGCCTTCCTCACGTTGCAAGGTTTGATTGACGTGGCTCGTGGCTGTGGACACGGTTTGAAGGACTTTTGGTTCATGTTATGTGCTTTTCTAGTTTCTAGTTAACTTTTTTTGCACGATTTGATCAGGACACTTCAGTGTGGACTGTCCCTGTGGCCTTTCCGTCAACGAACGACACAGCGCAAAACTGAATTGAGCAGGACACCCCTAGGCCGTCGCGAGGATTCGGCGGTTTGATGTTTAATACTCCGAGTGCTTTTCGCTCATTTGTTTTTGCTGTTTGCGTGATCTGTTCTTTTTGTGCGCGTTGGGTGCTTGATGTTTTCTTTAAACAGTTTCCGTGGTGTTCCTGTGTTTTGTGTCTGTCTGCGGGAAGGCGAATCTCAGTTTCATACATGCTGTGATAATAAATCATTGACTTTCTCTGGAATAAGGGTTCTCATCTGGGGTCCGCGGACTCCTTGCTAAGTGGTATTGGTCGAAGGCATAAATAAGGTTGGGAACCTCTGATCAGGAATAACTCCATAATCTACTAACAGTTCTTCCAGAAATTTAAAAACTGCAAATTCTCAGGACATGAAAGAAAATGAAAAAAATTGTGTGGGAAATATTCCACAGGTAAGGCAGCGTCCATGAAGGGGGAAGTAGAGTTAATACTTCAGGTGAATGACATTTTGATACATAACGTTGTCACTGAGGTAGAAACTGTATCGAAACTGTTTAAAAACATGTTGTTGTAACGACCATGTTCTTGTTACGAATGAAGTGCCAAAGGATATATTGAAGTTTTGAAAGAGACACATGGAGAGGGAGAGCATTGAGATAAACCATTTTTGGTTGCTGTGAAAACTCATCGAACCTGTGTAACAATGTAATGGGAGCTGTCTGTTTCAACAGACTTAAATCTAAGTGGCAGCTTCTCTCATTCAGTACCATGCTTAGATAAATCACAGTGTTGAATGTGAAGGACAGGGAGAATCGTAGACATTAACAGCCCATTTATTGTTCCCTGGAAATCTACTGTCCCCGCCTTCCAGCTTCTCATCATGGCGCACTGCAGCCACACAACTGTGTTAATTCCTTTCAGACCATCCCACCCCCCTCCACTCTTTCTCAAATGCTTCTTGGGTGGAAAACAATTTCCTCTCCACTTGCCTCTGATTCATCTTGCCTCATCCCCTCTCTCCCAGCCACCTATCTCACCCCTTATCTGGTTTCACCTATCACCTTTTCCCCCCGCCCCTTCTGGCTCCACTCCCGATGAAGGATCTCGGCCCAAAACGTTGACTGTTTATTCCCCTCCACAGACGCTGCCTGCCCTGCTGAGTTCCTCCGGCACTTTATGCGTGCTTCTCTAGATTTCCAGCGTCCGCAGGATCTCCTGTGTTAATGAAGTCCTATTCTTCAGCTTCAGTGTTGGCAGGCCAGCAAAATGGCACGTTACAATTTGAGAGGTGGGATTACGAGTAACAAGAAATCCTTTCTGAAAATGCTCGCTGTCTCTGAACTACTATATTCTTTTGACCTTCGAGCCGGTGAAGTCAGAAACCAACAAGCCTTATACAATTCATGTCCACTCTTCTGAAGAGGAACAAGGTCTGGGTCTCATTAATACAGAGGATTAGATGGGCAGGTTGAGATTTCAAGGTAGAATTTCAACTTTGTGTTATGTCCTAAGGGTCTTTGAATAAATTCAAACCTTTCAATCATACAAAAGCATTATAAAATCATGAAGAGTATTCTTTAGTTTATAGCCTGCAGACAGCAATTTAAAAATCTACAAGAGATTCCTGATTTCTTCTGAGCAATCAGCCCGGGGTACTGGCAGGGCAGGAACAACTCACACAAAATGCTGGAGGAACTCAGCAGGTCAGTCAGCATCTGTGGAGGGGAATAAACAGTCGACATTTCAGGCTGAGGCCCTTCGTCAGGACTGGAAAGGAAGAAGGAAGAAGTTGGAATCCTATCAGGAGTGGTCGGTTTGGGCTGAATTACAATAACCGGATAACGAGGGGTTTGCAATGTGGAGGATCTCCGGTGGAATGAGCTGCGTTCAGTGATGTACCAGGCGGACATGACGCGATGCAGTCCTTTGCCCGAGTACAGTTGCTCTTCGTCACCATGGCAGCAGTAGAAATGAAACTACCACCATTTCCTTGGTGATCAGCCTTTATTTATCAGGTGGCAAGTCGGAGATTTATAAGCCTCACTTGTTCTTGCCAGCCCTGTGTCAGGTTTTTTTTAACAGTAGTGCATACTGAAGCACATTTTGGATGGGTTCCAACAGCCCATGGTTAGAGCTACACATTCTATAATTAAAATTAAATGTACTAGGAAAACCAATTTTTAAGAAATTAATTTTTCAATAAAAAATCACTATACAACTGTTCCACACTGAACCAATATTTAACATGAATAAATTTAAACTCTGCTTAAGTATTGGGTTTGATCTTTTATTTCTTTGCCCCCGTGTAGAGAATATTCACAGACTTGTATTCTGATTCGAGTTATAGAACATTACAGCACAGAAACTGGAAGCTGCTGTGTACTTTCTGGCCAAGAAAGATCTCCAAGCACGCCCTACTCCTTTGGCGTCACCAGGAGGACATGGCCACCATCTTCATGAGGAAATGCTGGGGATGGATTAGGCATGTGATGAGAAGAGAGGCCAACTTCATCATCAAGACAGCACTTCATTTGAACCTTGAAGGGTGGAGGAAATGCAGGAGATCAAAGACAACTTGGCGCCGTATCGTAGAGGCAGAAGTGAGGACCCTGAACCACCGCTGGGGCTCAGAAGAGAGCCTGGCCAAGGAGAGAGATGGAGGACCTTCATTGCTGCCCTACGTGCCAGCAGCATAACAGGCAGTGAGTAAGTAACAGCGGAGAAACAAGCCCATTGGCCCAACCAGTCCATGCTGTACATTTATTCTGCCTCGTCCCATTGACTTGCCCCTGCAGACTCCTCCCATTCATGTATTTACTCCAACTTCTCCAGTTGCATTTTAACCCGCATCCACCATTTCTGCTTGCTGCTTGTTCCACACTGTAACTACCCTCTGTCTGAAGAAGACCCCCCTCATATTCCTCTTAAATATTTCACCTTCCACCCTTAACCTGTGACCTCTAGCTCTAGCCTCACCCAAACTCAATGGAAAAAGCCTGCTTGCATTTACCCGATCTATACCCTTCATAATTTTGTATATCTCTATCTAATCTCCCTTCATTATCCAGGGAATAAATTCCAAAACTTTTCAATCTTTCCCTGTAACTCAGGTCCTCAAGTCCTGGTAGCATCCTTGTAAATTTTCTCTGCACTCTTTCGATCTTAATGATATCTTTCCTGTAGGTAGGTCACACAATTAGGGAATTAGTGAGGGTATCAAAGATTACAGGGAAAAGGCAAGAGGACTTGGTTGAGAGGGAAAAGATGTCAGCCGTAATGGAATGGCAGAGCAGACTTGATGGGCAAAATGACTGAACTCTGCTCTGAAGTCCTGTGGTCTTTTGATTGTATAAAGTCCTAATGCATTCAAGCTTTCGCTGTAACTTTGGTCCTGAAAACCTGACAGCATCCGGGTAAACTTTCTCTGCACTTCTTCAATCTTATTGACATCCTTCTTGTAGGTGGGTGACCAGACCTGTGCTTCATCAGTGACCTCAGCCCAATACGTTGATGGTTCATTCCCCTCCATAGATGCTACCTGACCTGCTGAGTTCCTCCAGCATTTTGTGTGTGTTGCTCTGGATGTCCAGCACCTGCAGAATCTCTTGATATTCTGAGTGAATTTTTCCCAGTCTTGCATGAACAAAGCTTTTATCAAAGGTCATTGATCAGATGCTAACTTTTCTACACTCGCTGCCTGACCTGCTGAGTTTCTCCGGCATACTTCTGCTTTTATTTCACACATTTCCAGAAAGATGACAGTGGTTGCAGTTGCCTCTGTGGGTCCGAGAAAAGGTGCAAACATTTGTTTGAAACATTTTTCTTGTGATCGCAAGACCCTGTTGGACATTGATAGTGTATAGTAGGGCAGGTCTGGTTCACTGATTCATTGGTGAGACTGGTGGTGGGGAAGCTGCATGGCCTCAGTTGTTGTACAGACCAGGCCTTCATACTGCGTGGACTTGGAAGTTACAGCCATGCAGGGGAGGAGGCACCAGAGGTGGTGTGACAGAGAACGGAGGTGTGGTAGATGTGCTGGAACCCACACTGGGTTGGTGGCTGGCCCCAGCAGGTCAGGTCCCCCATGGGTGCTGCTCTCCAGCGTTCGCTCCCTGGAAGACAAGTTGGATTACATTTGTCTGCAGCTGATCCGGCACGAGATGAAGAACTGCTGCGTACTTGTTCTTGCAGAAACCTGGCTCCAGGACAACGTTCCTTGCAGCATCAATCTTCAGGCCATTGCGCTCAGAGACTTGTGCTGACATTATTTTTTATGGCTGCATGAGCTGTCATAACGGGCGCCAGGGTAGCGTAGCGGTTAGCGCGGCGCATTACAGCTCGGGGTGTTCTGGAGTTCAGAGTTCAGTTCCGGCGCTGTTCTGTAAGGAGTCTCTGTATGTGTGGGTTTTCTCCGGGTGCTCCAGTTTCTTCCCACAGTCCAAACACATACTGGGTAGGTTAATTGGTCATTTTAAATTGTCCCTGAATAGGTTAGAGTTAATCAGGGTTGTGGGGTCGCTGGGGTGGCGAGGCTCGAAGGGCCAAAGGGCCAACTCTGCGGTGTATCACTAAATTAAATGAAAAATAAACTTTGTGTGCAGTGTGCTGTGTGCTCAGTGTGACTGTACGTACTGTATTTTGCACCTTGGCCCCTTCGAGGAACAATGTTTCATTTAGCTGTATACATGTGTATGGTTGAATGACCTTTGAACATAGGCAATAAGATATAGGAGCAGAATTAGACCATTTGGCCCATCGAGTCTGCTCCACCATTCCATCATGGCCGATCTCAGCTCTAATCTCTTGTCTTCTCCCCGTATCCCTTCATGACCCAACAAATCACGGATCTATAACCTCTGCCTTAAGTATACCCAAGGACTTGGCCTCCATATCCACCTGTGACAACAAGATGCACAGATTCACCATTCTCTGGCTGAAGAAAATCCTCCTCATCTACATTTTAAATGGACGTCCCTCTATTCTGAGGTTGTGTCCTCTGGTCTTAGACTGTCCCACCATAGGAAACACCCTCTCCACATCTACACTATCAAGGCTTTCCAGTGAATAGAAACCCAGATCCATGAAATGCTTCTCATATGGCAGCCTTTCAATCACGGAATCATTTTCCTGAACATCTTTTGAACCCTCTCCAATGTCAGCACATCCCTTCCGAGATAACTACTCACAATATTCCAAGTGAGGCCTCACCAGTACCTTATAAAGCCTCAACATTACACCCTTGCTTTTACAGTATATTCTAGTCCTCTTGAAATGAATGCTAACATCACATTTGTCTTCCTCACCACAGTCTCAGCCTGCAAATTAACCTTGAGGGAATCCTGCACAAGGGCTCCCAAGTTCCTATGCACCTCTGATTTTTGAAATTTCTCTCCATTTAGAAAATAGCCTGTTTTTATTTCTTCTACCAAAGTGCATGACCATACACTTTCTGACACTGTATTCCATCTGCCATTTCTTTGCCCGTTTCCTTAATCCAGGGGTCCCCAACCTCTTTTGCACCACGGACCGGCTTAATATTGACAATATTCTTGTGGACCGGCCGACCGGGGGGGGGAAGGGAGGTGTTCAAGTAGGGTTAAACTCACCTCAACATGTCTTTTACAGTTAGGGTTGCTAACTTTCTCACTCCCAGATAAGGGGCAGAAGTAGCAGTCAAATCCCGGGACACTTAACCCCAGGAAAGACTACCATGACCATGAAGCCTTGCAGGGGCACCTGTGTGCGCATGCGCGTACGTGCCGATTCTTTCCCCCACAGATCGGTTTTGCCTTCATCTTCCCAACTACACTGTACATACATTATTTCTACTTTATATAGGCTGTGTATTTGTCATATCATTCCTGCTTTTACTATATGTTAGTGTTACTTATTTTCAGTTTTATGTGTTAATTGGTATGATTTGTTAGGTTATTTTTTGGGTCTGGGAACGCTCAAAAATTTTTCCCATATAAATCAATGGTAATTGCTTCTTCGCTTCACGCCATTTCGGTTTACAAACCGTTTCATAGTAACGCTCTACCTTAGCGGGGGAAATACGGGACAAAACAATTTAGCCCAATATACGGGATGTCCCGGCAAATACGGGACAGTTGGCAACCCTATGTTCAAGTTCAACAGTGTGTGACAGGGAATGAGGAAATATAGATCACATCCACTGCACTACCCTCATCTATATGCCTGGTCACCTCATCAAAGAACTCTATCAGGCTTGTTAGACACAATCTGCCCTTCACAAAGCCATGCTCACACTGTCCCTGATCAGACCATGATGCAGCTGACTCATATTGTTTCCTCACGGCCCGGTAGCACGTGCTTTGCAGCCTGGTACCAGTCCGCGGCCCGGTGGTTGGGGACCGCTGCCTTAACCTGTCTAAGTCCTTCTACTGCCTTTTTACTTCCTCAACACTACTTGCCCCTCCACCTACGTTCATTACAGAAAGGGTGGGTAATGTAGCAGGATCCTCTGTTGAGTCAGTATGGGTGGAAGTCAGGAACAGGAAGGGAGCAGTTACTCTATTAGGAGTATTCTGTAGGCCCACTGGTAGCAGCAGAGATACTGAGGAGCAGATTAGGAGGCAGATTTTGGAAAGGTGCAAAAATAACAGGGTTGTTATCATGGGTTATCAGGGAATGTAGAAGGTTGAGGGGGGACTTGATAGAGGTATTTCAAATTATGAGGGGGATAGATAGAGTTGACGTGGATAGGCTTTTTCCATTGAGGGTGGGGGAGATTCAAACAAGAGGACGTGAGTTGAGAGTTAAAGGGCAAAAGTTTAGGGGTAACATGAGGGGGAACTTCTTTACTCAGAGAGTGGTGGCTGTGTGGAACGAGCTTCCAGCAGAAGTGGTTGAGGCAGGTTCAATGTTGTCATTTACAGTTAAATTGGATAGCTATATGGACAGGAAAGGAATGGAGGGTTATGGGCTGAGTGCAGGTCGGTGGGACTAGGTGAGAGTAAGAGTTCAGCACGGACTGGAAGGGCCGAGATGGCCTGTTTCCGTGCTGTAATTGTTATATGGTGACTTTAACTCCCTAATATTGATTGGCACCTGATTAGTTCCAAGAGTTTAGATGGGGCAGAGTTTGTTAAGTGTGTCCAGAATGGATTCCTGTTACGGTATATTGACAGGCGAACTAGGAGGAATGCTATACTAGATCTAGTATTAGGTAACGGACCGGGTCAGGTCACAGATCTCTCAGTGGGTGAGCATCTGGGGGACAGTGACCACCGCTCCCTGGCCTTCAGCATTATCATGGAAAAGGATAGAATCAGAGAGGACAGGAAAATTTTTAATTGGGGAAGGGCAAATTATGAGGCTATAAGGCTAGAACTTGCAGGTGTGAGTTGGGATGATGTTTTTGCTGGGAAATGTACTATGGACACGTGGTTGATGTTTAGAGATCTCTTGCAGGATGTTAGGGATAAATTTGTCCCAGTGAGGAAGATAAAGAATGGTAGGGTGAAGGAACCATGGGTGACAAGTGAGATGGAAAATCTAGTCAAGTGGAAGAAGGCAGCATACATGAGGTTTAGGAAGCAAGGATCAGCTGGGTCTATTGAGGAATATAGGGAAGCAAGAAAGGAGCTTAAGAAGGGGCTGAGAAGAGCAAGAAGGGGGCATGAGAAGGCCTTGGCGAGTAGGGTAAAGGAAAACCCCAAGGGATTCTTCAATTATGTGAAGAACAAAAGAATGACAGGAGTGAAGGTAGGACCGATTAGAGATAAAGGTGGGAAGATGTGTCTGGAGGCTGTGGAAGTGAGCGAGGTCCTCAATGAATACTTCTCTTCGGTATTCTCAATGAGAGGGAACTTGATGATGGTGAGGACAATATGAGTGAGGTTGATTTTCTGGAGCATGCTGATATTAAGAGAGAGGTCATGTTGGAGTTGTTAAAATACATTAGGACAGATAAGTCCCCGGGGCCTGACGAAATATTCCCCAGGCTGCTCCACGAGGTGAGAGAAGAGATTGCTGAGCTTGTGGCTAGGATCTTTATGTCCTCGTTGTCCACGGGAATGGTACTGGAGGATTGGAGGGAGGCGAATGTTGTTCCCTTGTTCAAAAAAGGTAATAGGGATAGTCCGGGTAATTACAGACCAGTGAGCCTTACGTCTGTGGTAGGAAAGCTGTTGGAAAAGATTCTTAGAGATAGGATCTATGGGCATTTATAGAATCATGGTCTGATCAGGGACAATGAAGGGCAGATTGTGTCTAACAAGCCTGATAGAGTTCTTTGAGGAGGTGACCAGGCATATAGGTGAGGGTAGTGCAGTGGATGTGATCTATATGGATTTTAGTAAGGCATTTGACAAGGTTCCACACGGTAGGCTTATTCAGAAAGTTAGAAGGCATGGGATCCAGGGAAGTTTGGCCAGGTGGATTCAGAATTGGCTTGTCTGCAGAAGGCAGAGGGTGGTGGTGGAGGGAGTACATTCAGATTTAAGGATTGTGACTAGTGGTGTCCCACAAGGATCTGTTCTGGGACCTCTACTTTTCGTGATTTTTATTAACGGCCTGGATGAGGAGGTAGAAGGGTGGATTGGCAAGTTTGCAGATGACACAAAGATTGGTGGTGTTGTAGATAGTGTAGAGGATTGTCAAAGATTGCAGAGAGACATTGGTAGGATGCAGAAGTGGGCTGAGAAGTAACAGATGGAGTTCAACCCGGAGAAGTGTAAGGTGGTACACTTTGGAAGGACAAACTCCAAGGCAGAGTACAAAGTAAATGGCAGGATACTTAGTAGTGTGGAGGAGCAGAGGGATCTCGGGGTATGTGTCCACAGAGCCCTGACAGGTAGATAGGGTAGTTAAGAAAGCTTATGGGGTGTTACTTTTCATAAATCAAGGGATCGAGTTTAAGAGTCGTGAGGTAATGATGCAGCTATATAAAACTCTGGTAAGGCCACACTTGGAGTACTGTGTCCAGATCTGGTTGCCTCACTATAGGAAGGATGTGGAAGCATTGGAAAGGGTACAGAGGAGATTTACCAGGATGCTGCCTGGTTTAGAGAGTATGCATTATGATCAGAGATGAAGGGAGCTAGGGCTTTACTCTTTGGAGAGAAGGAGGATGAGAGGAGACATGATAGAGGTGTACAAGATAATAAGAGGAATAGATAGAGTGGATAGCCAGCACCTCTTCCCCAGGGCACCACTGCTCAATACAAGAGGACATGGCTTTAAGGTAAGGGGTGGGAAGTTCAAGGGGGATATTAGAGGAAGGTTTTTTACTCAGAGAGTGGTTGGTGCGTGGAATGCACTGCCTGAGTCAGTGGTGGAGGCAGATACACTAGTGAAGTTTAAGAGACTACTAGACAGGTATATGGAGGAATTTAAGGTAGGAGGTTATATGGGAGGCAGGGTTTGAGGGTCAGCACAACATTGTGGGCCGATGGCCTGTACTGTGCTGTACTGTTCTATATTACGTCCACAAACTTGACCATACAGCCATCAATTCTTTCATCCAAGTCATTGACGTATAACATAAAATAAAGCAGTCCCAACATCATCCCCTGTGGAACACCAGTCATCATCAGCAGCCAGCTGGAAAAGACTCCCTTTATTCCCACTGTCTGCCTCCTGCCAAGCAGCCACTGCTTTATCCATGCCAGAATACCAAGGCTCTTATCTTCAACTTGAGCTTGACAACTTAGCATTTCACAATTTAACTTTCCGGTTTTCTCATTCCACCTGAACATAGCTGTCATTAGCACTGAATTAACAGCAAATGAGGAAAGCTGTAATTACACTTCGCTTTAATTTTACTTTGAGAGTCTGGTGAGAGGGTAAACTCTAGTCCAGGCAGTTCAGGGGACAAACACATGATATTCAGAAATCCAATATTGCAAAACAGTTGAAGAAATGCAAATCGCTTCTGCAGGAATTCCTCACATTGAGAGAGATATTAAAACCCAGTCAATATACTGGAAAAACACTCATTTGGAGACATTTAGGTAGAAATGCATATTTTTGAAAATGTTGCCATTCAATATGTTTATTTTATATTTTCTGCACTCATCTATTAGTTTTTATCTTTATTTAGAGACATGACACAGTAACAGGCCCAACAAGCCCACACTGTCCAATCAGACACAACACAGGAACAGGCCCAACGAGCCCACACTGTCCAATCAGAGACAACACAGTAACAGGCCCAACGAGCCCACACTGTCCAATCAGACACAACACGGTAACAGGCCCAACGGGCCCACACTGTCCAATCAGAGACAACACAGTAACAGGCCCAACGAGCCCACACTGTCCAATCAGACACAACACGGTAACAGGCCCAACGGGCCCACACTGTCCAATCAGAGACACAACACGGTAACAGGCCCAACGAGCCCACACTGTCCAATCAGAGACACAGTAACAGGCCCAACGAGCCCACACTGTCCAATCAGAGACAACACAGTAACAGGCCCAACGAGCCCACACTGTCCAATCAGACACAACACGGTAACAGGCCCAACGGGCCCACACTGTCCAATCAGAGACAACACAGTAACAGGCCCAACGAGCCCACACTGTCCAATCAGACACAACACGGTAACAGGCCCAACGGGCCCACACTGTCCAATCAGAGACACAACACAGTAACAGGCCCAACGAGCCCACACTGTCCAATCAGAGACAACACAGTAACAGGCCCAACGAGCCCACACTGTCCAATCAGAGACAACACAGTAACAGGCCCAACGAGCCCACACTGTCCAATCAGACACAACACGGTAACAGGCCCAACGGGCCCACACTGTCCAATCAGAGACAACACAGTAACAGGCCCAACGAGCCCACACTGTCCAATCAGACACAACACGGTAACAGGCCCAACGGGCCCACACTGTCCAATCAGAGACACAACACAGTAACAGGCCCAACGAGCCCACACTGTCCAATCAGAGACAACACAGTAACAGGCCCAACGAGCCCACACTGTCCAATCAGAGACACAACACAGTAACAGGCCCAACCAGCCCACACCGTCCAATCAGAGACACGACACAGTAACAGGCCCAACCAGCCCACACTGTCCAATCAGAGACAACACAGTAACAGGCCCAACGAGCCCACACTGTCCAATCAGAGACAACACAGTAACAGGCCCAACGCGCCCACACTGTCCAATCAGAGACAACACAGTAACAGGCCCAATGAGCCCACACTGTCCAATCAGAGACACAACACAGGAACAGGCCCAACGAGCCCACACTGTCCAATCAGAGACAACACAGTAACAGGCCCAATGAGCCCACACTGTCCAATCAGAGACAACACAGCAACAGGCCCAACGAGCCCACACTGTCCAATCAGAGACAACACAGTAACAGGCCCAACGAGCCCACACTGTCCAATCAGACACAACACAGTAACAGGCCCAACGAGCCCACACTGTCCAATCAGAGACAACACAGTAACAGGCCCAATGAGCCCACACTGTCCAATCAGAGACAACACAGTAACAGGCCCAACGAGCCCACACTGTCCAATCAGAGACAGCACAGTAACAGGCCCAACGAGCCCACACTGTCCAATCAGAGACACAGTAACAAGCCCAACGAGCCCACACTGTCTAATCAGAGACATAACACGGTAACAGGCCCAAGAGCCGAATTACACATGTGACAATTAACCTACTGACCAGTACAGTTTGGGGATGTGGAAGGAAACTGGAGCTCCCAGAGTAAACCCACACGATCACAGGGAGGGTGTGATACTCCTTACAGACAACGGCGGGAATTGAACCTGGAGTCACAGACATTCAAGATCATTCCATCACACCGTGGGAATATTCACCAGTAGCTGGTGTAACCTTGCAGTCCATTAATAAGCTTTGATGAAAGCCATATTTTTGTAATGTTGTGCAGTGAAGTCAAGGGTAGGTAATAGACAAAGAGCGATCCCACTGAGACTCCGGTGGTGGAGCTGGTGGGAGATGATGCCACAACACAACGGCAGTGGAGGTTCGGTCCCCAGTCATCTTGCTCTCCGTGCCACTGGACCCTGACCCCGATCTGTCAAGGACCGTGTGGTGGAGCAGAATGAGATGGGGAGAGAAGGGTCTGGGAGGATGTTATCAGGCCCAGTTGGGCAGAAGCCAAGGCCAAGAGAAAGATCTATTGTCAAAATTCAAATGAAAACCAGCTCAACTGGAGTTTACATTTTGATTTGGACCTTCTGAATGGGTGGAATGAAGCTGTCTGAACAATGAAGCGAGGGAAGAGATTGCTGAGCATCTGGCGATGATCTTTGCATCATCAGTGGGGGCGGGGTGGGTTCCGGAGGATTGGAGGATTGCAAATGTTGTTACCTTATTCAAGAAAGGGAGTAGAGATAGCCCAGGAAATTATAGACCAGTGAGTCTTACTTCAATGGTTGGTAAGTTGATGGAAAAGATCCTGAAGGGCAGAATTTATGAACATTTAGAGAGGCATAATATGATTAGGAATAGTTAGCATGGCTTTGTTAAAGGCAGGTCGTGCCTAATGAGCCTGATTGAATTCTTGGAGGATGTGACTGAACACATTGATGAAGGAAGAGCAGTAGATTTAGTGTATATGGATTTCAGCAAGGCATTTGATAAGGTACCCCATGCAAAGCTTATTGAGAAAGTAAAGAGGCATGGGATCCAAGAGGGCATTGCTTTGTGGATCCAGAACTGGCTTGCCCACAGAAGGCAAAGAGTGGTTGTAGACGGGTTTATTCTTCATGGAGGTCGGTGACCAGTGGTATGCCTTAGGGATCTGTTCTGGGGCCCCTACTCTTTGTGATTTTTATAAATGACCTGGATGAAGAAGTGGAGGGATGGGTTAGTAAGTTTACTGATGACACAAAGTTTGGAGGTGTTGTGGATAGTGTGGAGGGCTGTCAGAGGTTACAGCAGGACGATAGGATGGAAAGCTGGGCCGAGAAATGGCAGATAGAGTTCAACCCAGATAAGTGTGAAGTGGTTCATTTTGGTAGGTCAAATATGATGGCAGAATATAGTATTAATGGTAAGGCTCTTGACAGTATGGAGGATCAGAGGGATCTTGGGGTCCGAGTCCATAGAACACTCAAAGCTGCTGTGCAGGTTGACTGTGTGGTTAAGAAGGCATACGGTGCCTTCATCAATCATGGGATTGAGTTTAAGAGCCAAGAGGTAATGTTACAGCTATATAGGACCCTGGTCAGACCCCACTTGGAGTACTGTGCTCAGTTCTGATCACCTCACTGCAGGAAGGATGTGGAAACCATAGAAAGGGTGCAGAGGAGATTTACAAGGATGTTGCCTGGATTAGGGAGCATGCCTTATGAGAATAGGTTGAGTGAACTTGGCCTTTTCTCCTTGGAGCGACGGAGGATGAGAGGTGACCTGATAGAGGTGTATAAGATGATGAGAGGCATTGATCGTGTGGATAGTCAGAGGCTTTTTCCCAGGGTTGAAGTGGCTAACACGAGAGGGCACAGTTTTAAGGTGCTTGGAAGTAGGTACAGAGGAGATGTCAGGGGTAAGTTTTTTTACGCAGAGAGTGGTGAGTGTGTGGAATGGGCTGCCGGCAACTGTGGTGGAGGCGGATATGATAGGGTCTTTTAAGAGACTCCTGGACAGGTACATGGAGCTTAGAAAAATAGAGGGCTATGGGTATCCCTAGGTAATTTCTAAAGTAAGGACATGTTCGGCACAGCTTTGTGGGCCGAAGGGTCTGTATTGTGCTGTAGGTTTTCGATGTTTCTATGTTTGTATAATGACGTGCTTTTCCCCCGAGAGCTCCAATTTATTCCAAATTCCAGAGACATACCGAGTCGGGTAATTGGTCACCCAGGTGTAATTGGGAGACACGGACACGTTGGGCCGGAAGGGACTGTTACAGTCTGTATCTGCAAAATAAGTGAATCAAATGTAAAAGCATACTTAATAATAAACACAAGCGATTCCGCAGACACTGGTAATCCAGAGCAACTCACACAAAATGCCGGAGGAACTCAGCAGACCGGACAGCATCTGTGGATAGGAATAAACAGTCAACGTTTCAGGCCGAGACCTGTCATGAAAAGGCCACAGCTGGAAATGTCGACTGTTCATTCACTTCCATCGATACTACCTGACCTACTGAGTTCACCTTCAAAAGGCGGTGTCCATCGTGAAGGCCCCCGTCACCCAGCACGCGCTCTCTTCCTATTGCTCCCTTCAAGGAGGAGTTACAGGAGCCTGAAGACACACACTTAACATTTCAGGAACAGCTTCTTCCCGCTCCTCCCATCAGCTTTCTTAATGGATAATGAACCCATGAACACTTTCCTCCCTATTTTTGCTCTCTTTTAGCTCCAATTTAATTTTTTACATATTTATTTCCTGTTGTAATTTAGAGTATATTTTATGTATTGCATTGTACTGCAGCTGTGAAACAATAAATTTCCTGACAAACATCAATGATTTTAAACCTGATTCAGATTTGATTCTAAAGGGACAGCATGACATTGTAAGCCGAAGGGCCAGCACTCTGCTGTACTGTTCGCTATTCTTTACATAAATCACCTTTTTGCCCTTGCATGTTAAGTGTGAGCTGGAAGAGTATCTGAAACACGAGAATCGTTGCGAAGTTTCAGCTGTCTGCCCTGATGCCTTGCCTGAGATCTCACTCTGATACACCTCTTGTTAAAGCAGCCTTTAATAACGTGCTGTGCCTGAGCATTTGGGCTTCGTTTGCAGCTGAACTGAACCTCCCCGTTCCTGATCTCTGTCGGATTCTTCACACCCCTGGCGCTCCAGCTGAAACCTGATAGGTCAGCGTTGGCCAAACATAGTAACTATGACCTCTTTGCTGAGCAACTTGACTAGTCAGCAGGTAAAACTGCTGAGCAATCAGAGCAACTTTTAGTTGTTGTGACTTATTGAACATCTTGTGTTTCAGTGGGCAGGCTTCCAAAACTGATAGTGTGGCATTGCCTTTTGGATTACTCACTCGCTTAGGCCTCACGTTAAGCGCATAGTCGGCAGGGAGAAGATTAAGGTGCTGCTTCCGTACCGTGGGCATGCAGTAGTGCAATGGCACCAGCAATCCTGCCGCCATTTGTAAGGAGCTGTGACTGTGACTGCGTGGATTTCCTCCGGGTGCTCCGGTTTCCTCCCACAGTCCAAAGCCATACAGGTCAGGGTTAGTGAGCTATATTGGTGCTGGAAGCATAGCAGTACTTGTGGGGCTGCCCCCAGACTGTATTGGTCACTGATGCAAAGGACACAAGTCACTGTGTGTTTCAACGTACACGTGACAAATAAAGCAAATCTTTCTAGTTTCTCTGAAAGGATACCAGGGATTCTACTTCATCAGAACTTTGAGGAGGATTACTATGTCAGCAAAGACCCTTGCAAATTTCCCTAGCTGTACGGTAGAGAGCATTCTGACTGGTTTCTCCACCACCTGATGTCGAGGCTCGATGCACAGGACTGCAAGAGGCTGCAGAGGGCTGTGAACTCATTCTGCTCCACCATGGGCACCAGCCTCCCCTCTATTGGGAACATCTGTAGGAGGCAGTTCCCCGGGAAGGCAGCGTCTATTGTGAATGACCCTCACCATCTAGTACGTACCCTCTTCTCATCAGCTAGGGGGTACAGGAGCCAATTCCTCTTCCCTCTGCCAGCAGATTACTGATCAGTTCCCTGACTCATGACCACAACAGAATCAGAACTGGAATCAGCATCAGGTTTATTATCGTTGACATATATCGTGAAATCTACATCACCCGTCTCTTATGGAGGGGCAATAAGGCTGTAGAGCTGGGGTTCCCAGCCTTTTTTATGCCATGGACACATCCCATTAGGCGAGGGGTCCGTGGACTCCAGGTTGGGAACCCCTGCTCTACAGCCAGCTCCATCACGGCCGACCCTCCCCAACCCCATCACAGACATCTCCACAAGGCAGAGTTCCAAGAAGGCAGTGCCCGTCACTGAAGCTCCTCACCATCCAGGATAGGAGGCACAGGAGCCCGGAGGTGCACACTCAAAGTTTTAGAAACAGTTTCTTACCCTTCGCCAGTGCGCCCTCCAGTTCTGCTAAGATTAAACGGGAGACTCAGGTTCAGAGTTATTTATCACATGTACATCAAAGTATGCAGTGAAACGTCTCGTTTCCGTGTACTCCCAACGATGTGCTGTGGACAGCCGGCAAGTGACGCCAACACAGCACTGCCATAATGTTCAATCCACCACAAACAAAGACAACGGCAAGGTAAGCCCCTCTCCCCCTCCAGGCCTCCTGCCTCCATTCTCTGGTCCAGACCCCCTTGCTTGCAGACGTCGGATCTCCAACCTCAGGTCTCTGGCCCAGACTCACCCGCTGCCTCAGGACTCCCCAACTTTAGTCTTCGAGCTTCGGGTCACTACTTCTGAACTCACTGAGCTCTGAACTTTGACTTTGCCCCCCAAACTTCACCGACTTTGGGTCTCAGGCCTCAACTGACCCAACCTACAGGACCAGAATGGAAAGGATCAGAATCAGAATCAGGTTTATTATCACTGGCATGTGACGTGAAATTTGTTAACAGCAGCAGCAATTCAATGCAATACATAATCTAGGAGAAAAAAATAATAACAATAACAAATAAATAACTAAATCAATTACAGTATATAAATATTGAATAGATTAAAAATTGTGGAAAAAAAAACAGAAGTACTATATACTAAAAAAGTGAGGTGGTGTCCAAGGGTTCAATGTCCATTCAGGAATCGGATGGCAGAGGGGGAGAAGCTGTTCCTGAATCGCTGAGTGTGTGCCTTCAGGCTTCTGTACCTTCTACCTGATGGTAACAGTGAGAAAAGGGCATGCCCTGGGTGCTGGAGGTCCTTAATAATGGACACTGCCTTTCTGAAGATGTTTTGTGTACTTTGTAGGCTAGTGCCCAAGATGGAGCTGACTAGATTTACAACCCTCTGCAGCTTCTTTCAGTCCTGTGCAGTAGCCCCTCCATACCAGACAGTGATGCAGCCTGTCAGAATGCTCTCCACAGTACAACTATAGAAGTTTTTGAGTGTATTTGTTGACATGTCAAATCTCTTCAAACTCCCATTAAAGAATAGCTGCTGTCTTGCTTCTTTATGACTACATGAATATGTTGGGACCAGGTTAGATCCTCAGGTCTAATAGGTTAGGTCTAAAGATTGAACAGGTTCGGACTTTATTCCCTAGAATGCAGAAGATTGAGGGAGATTTGATGGAGGTATATAAAACTATGAGGGTAAATGCAAGCAGGCTTTTTCCACTCGTGTTGGGTGAGACTACAACTAGAGGTCATGGGTTAAGAGTGAAAGGTGAAATGTTTAAGGGGAACATGAGAGGGAATTTCTTCACTCAGAGGGAGGTGAGAGTGTGGAACGAGCTGCAAGTGGAAGTGGTGGATATGGGCTCAATGTCTGTGTTTAAGAGAAGTTTGCAAAGTACAAAGATGGGAGGGGTATGGAGGGCTATGATCCAGATGCAGGTCGACAGGTCTAGGCAGGTTAATGTTTTGGCACAGACTAAATGGGCTGAAGGGCCTGATTCTGTGCTGTGGTGTCTATGACTGTAATCTGCTTGTTCAGAGTGGCCCACCAGCAGCAGAAATATATTGTACAGTATCACATTTATTGGGTGGTGGGATAGAGACACGTCTCTACCAAAGGAGGTGTGAAGCTGGTCTGCAGGTCACCTTGGGCAAGGTGTAGCACCTGCTTAGTCCACCCCCACCCGCCGATCAGGGTCACGGGAAGCCATGGGAACAGGTTGTAGATGGTCGTATGAGCAGCCGGTGCACATCACAAGTCCTGGTTATGTGACCACTGACGCCAGGCAGATAATCTCTGAAGAGTATTGATAATGGCTGGGGTCACCCGTCTTGTAAAGACACTGCCCAGAAGGTGGCAATGGCAAACCACTTCTGGATAAAAACTTGCCAAGAACAATCATGGTCATGGAAAGCCCATAATCACCTAAAATGTCAAAGCTCACTCCTCTGCCATTAACTGCTGACCTTCACCTCCATATGTGGACCAGAGTTTAACTTGTACATTTAATAGTTCTGCCTCGCCGTTCAGGCAAAGTGCAGGGGCCTCAGATTGGATCTGCCCGGTCAATCTATTTAGCTGATTGAGATAGCATCAGTGCCCTGCAATTGTGCTCCGCTGGTTTGAAAGGGTGTTTCTCATTGAAAGCATTTCTGATGTAGCAGGGGTAGGCTTGATAAGCAAAGAGGACTTGAATACAATATTGTTGGCGGGAATTCAGCACTTCGATAATGAACAAATCTTATGTGTTCATTACACCAGGCCAGTAAAAAAAGCTGAGGATTTATCATTTTACAAACCAGCTCACCTTGCAGATTAGGTTGTAGATTATGCAGGGATTTTAGGAGAAATGGGGACAATTTGGCCCAAAACTATTTTCATGATTCCTATTTTAGTATTCTTAAAATGAAGTCAACTGCAGTCAAATGTGAAAATTACAAAACTGCATTGAACCCTTAAAGTAATAGAACAGATTGGGAGGAGCACAGCTCCCACTAAGATTATTACCCTGTGTTTGAATGTAGCTACACTCTCTCTCTCTCTTATGTCAGAGGAGACACTGACAAGTGTGTAGAACTGAACACACAGGAAGACAGGAAGATACCCGCACTGGACCATGACCTTCCATACCCTCCCATCCAAACATCAGTCATCCATCATTTCCACCAGCAGCTCGTTCCACACTCTCACCACCCTCTGAGTGAAGAAGTGTCCCCTCAAGTTCCCCTTAAACATTTCACCCTTCACCCACGACCTCTAGTTCTAGTGCCACCCAACCTCAGTGGAAAAAGCCTGCTTGCATTTATCCAATCTATACCCCTCATCATTTTGTATACATCAGTCAAATCTCCTCTCATTCTTCTGTGTTCTTGGGGATAAAGCCCTAACCTATTCAACCTTTCCCTAGAACATCCTGATAACATCCTTGCAAATTTTCTCTGCACTCTTTCAATCCTTTTGAAATCTCTCCTGTAGGTAGGTGACCAAAACTGCACTCAATACTCCAAATTAGGCCTCACCAATGTCTTAAATAACTTCAGCATAACATCCCATCTCCTGTACTCAATGCATTGATTTATAAAGGGCAATATGCCAAAAGCTTTCTTTACAACCCTATTTACCTGTAACGCCGTTTTTAAGGAATTATAGACCTGTATTCCCACATCTCTTTGTTCTCCCACACACTCCTCGGTGCCCTAACACTCACTGTGTAAGACTTTGGTCCTACCAAAGTGCAACACCTCACACTTGTTTGCATTAAATTCCATCTGCCATTTTTCAGTGCATTTTCCCAGCTGGTCCAAATTCTGTTGTAAACTTTGATAGTCTTCCTCGTTGTCCACTGTATCCCCAGTCTTGGTGTCATCCACAAATTTGCTCAAATTGGTTGAATAAAATTCTCCAGTTTCTACTTTTTACATTATTGGCACAGTCCGCTTTTGCCTTCTTTTATTAGTTCATGACCCTGTGCTGTGTAACTGTAGCACCTCACCCCCGGGCTAAATGATGTCAGGTCTCTAACCATTCAAGGGCATCTTTCAGTTATCCATGGTACCACGAAGAGGGGGAACAATGTTATGTAAAGCTTTCATAAATACCAGAGATTCTGATTCTACAGATGCTGGAAATCCACAGCAACAAACACAAAATGCTGGAGGAACTCAACAGGTCAGGCAGCATTGATGGAGAAGACTAAACAGTAGATGTATAACCCTGAGAGTCGTTTTCACAGCAAATCCAAGAAAAATAGAATCAATGAAAAACCTCACCCAACAGGACAGGCAAACAGCCAATGTGGAAAAGACAAGAAACTGTGCAAATAGAAAAAGAAATAATAAAAATAAATATCGAGAACATGAGATGAAGGTCCTTGAAAGTGTTCCTGGTTGTCAGTAACTCTGAACATCTATCCTGGGTCCAACATATTGAAGCAATTACAAAGAAATCACGCCAATGGCTATATTTCATTAGGAATTTGATGAGATTTGATATATCACCAAAGACTCTAGCAACTTTCTACAGATGGTTGGTTTGGCTGAGAGAGCCACAGGCTCAGAGCCCTAGACTAACCGGCACTGATGTCCAATCAGCTATCATTGTGGAGGCTAATCAAAGATTAGCTTTATTTGTCACATCAAAACATTGAAACGTGTTGTTTGCATCAACAGCCAGCACAGACTCAGGATGTTCTGGGAGCCACGTGTAGGTGCCGACACTCTTCCAGCGCCAACGCCGCATGCCCACAACTTACTGACCCGAGCCCGTACGTCCTTGGGCTGTGGGAGTACTGCAGCACCCGGACGAAACCCACACGGTCATGGGGAGAACAGACAAACTCCTTACAGACAGCGGGTGGAATGTTAAGATGCTCTGATGAACTTCGGTCTCCTGTCCTATTACGTCAACAGCAGGGGCTCCCAAAGTGGGGTCCATGCTATTGGTCCATGGCATAAAGAAACTCCCTCCTACTGGGGGAATTTAGTGGGTCGAGCAGCATCTGTGAAGGGAAAGGAATTGTCAATGTTTCAGGTCGAAACACTATGTCAAAACAATTATCTCTATGTGATGCTTATCTTTCTGTCAGTATACAGAATCTCGGTACATTGTTGGTAAAGAGGAGGGATTGAGCTGTTGAGGGATACAAAGCCTCTGTTCACTGCTCTCCCCCTCTTTCCATAATGAGGGATTTTTATTCAGATGGAGTTTGATACACAGCTTCAAAATTTCATTTTAACTCTACAATGAAAATGCAATTTTCAGAAGGTTAATATGTGAAGGAGTGAAAATTGTGCTGTGTGAGCTTCTCAGTTTGCCTATGTCTAACTTCCCGAGCTATTAATAATCTCTTTAGCAGCGAGTGATGGACGTGTGACATACAAAGAATCAGTGTGGTTCTTTCACTTGATACCATCGTCCTCATTTCCAGGGCAGTTACCAAACCATGTGCAATTCTCACCGTAGACAGGAGCACATTCATAACCATGCAATTTAATTTGTGCATTTTCCTTCACAAACATCGCTTTCCTCATTACAACGATCAATACTACAATAACCAATGTTCCAAAGGAAGCTGCCACATGACTTGCAGCCATAAATACCAGAGTACACAGCTTTTTATACCTCCCTGATTGTCTGAGGAACTACAGATTCAAAGATACCCAGTCACCATCGAGGTTCATTTGTTACATAACAACAAAGTGTGATTAGAAGCAGTTTACCAGCAGTAGGTCTGATCGGAATCAGATATCTGTTCACCTCCTGCTGCTGCACCTGCAGAACAAACTGAGCACCCAAAGCATGTGGCTAGCAACATACATCACAGAACACAGAACATAAAACATTGAACATTAATCATAGAACATAAAGCATTGAACATAGATCATAGAACACAGATCATAGAACATAAAACAGATCATAAAACATCAAACATACATCATAGAACATAGAACAAGGACCATAGATCATAAAACATAGAACATTGAACAGAACATAGATCATAGAACATACAGGACTGTGTAAAAGTCTCAGGCACATATATATACATATATATATATACACACACACACACACATATATATATATACACATATATACACACACATATTATATATCTATATCTATATCTAGGGTGCCTAAGGCTTTTGCACATTACTGTATTTATCAACCTGGACTGGAGAGTGAGTTTGTAAATCTGGTGGGAGGAAAGGATGTTGGGAATGGCGAGGGTGGGGCGCCGTGAGAAGGGTGTGGGACGGGTGGCAGAGAAGGAGTGCCAGGGGTGGGGGTGGGTGGCACAGGTGCAGACACACCCAGCCCAGAGACACCATCATTTGATTCCAAACAATTGGTTTATTGATCATTACAGAATGTCTCTCTGGTACTTCCCGCTCCCTCCCCTCTCCCTTCCCCTTTTCCCAACTATAATCCCCTCTCCCTGCCCCCTTCCCACTCTCAGTCCACAATAGAGACCCAGATCAGAATCGGGTTTATCATCACTCACATATGTCATGAAATTTGTTTTTGTAGCACCTGTACAATGCAATACATAAAATTACTACAGTACTGTGCATCCCAGTTATATATATATGTGCCTAAGACTTTTGCACAGTACTGTAGAACATAGATCACAGAGCATACAGCGCAGTACAGGCCCCTCTGCCCACAAGGTTGTGCTGAGTTTTTAACCTACTCCAAGATCAATCTAGCCCTTCCCTCCTACACAGCTCCCCCCCTCCATTTTTCTATCATCCACGTGCCTAGCAACTTCTTAAATGTCCCTAATGTGTCTATCACCACCCTGGCAGGGCATTCAATGAACCCACCGCTCTTTGTGTAAACAGTTTACCTCTGACACGCCCCTATACTCTCCTCCAGTCACCTTAAATTCTGCCTCCCCATATTCATCATTTCCGTTCTAGCTGTCCACTTGATCTATGTATTATTTTGTACACCCCTAACAAATCATCCCTCACCCTCCATCACTCCAGACAGAAATGCTCTAACTCACAGAACCTGTCCTCATAAAATGTAATCCAGGCAGCATCCTGGTTAATCTACTCTGCACCCTCTCTAAAGCTTCCATTTCCTTCCCATATTGAGGCAGCCAGAACTGAACACAATACGGCAGGTATGGTCCAACAAGGGTTTTATAGAGCTGCAAGATTACCTCATGGCTCTTAATTCAATCCTCCGACTAATGAAGGTGGAAACACCAAACACTTTCTTAACCACACCATCAATATGCATGGCAACTTAGTCAACCTGCCTACTGCTTCGCTTGGTGGTTTCTGCTACAATTTCCCCCCAAAAAACATACATTTCCCTGTTCGGGAAGAAAGAGGCCAGAAAGCATGCAAAACAAAAAATATAAAACGTCAAATCAATGAGACTACAAACACATTTCCAAACAATTTCAGAGGCAACTCTTTCCTGATGGTTCAATAACATGATTTCATTGTGAGTGTAGCAATGTGAGCCACCAGTGTTAATGTTTTTGACGTTCTGTCAATATTGCTGATTTGCAATAGCATTTAAATGCACAATACCTTGAACACCTTGGGCAAGCCCCAACACTAAATACTCTGTTCGTGCCCCGTGAAAGTTCACAGCAGCCGCAGATATCAGATAAGGAAGATAGTTTAGGATCTGCTCTGCGATTTGGAGCCCGGAACACAGAACATTGAACAGTTCTGTGTTGAACCATCAGGAAAGAATTGGCCCATGATATTGTACCAACCTTTTAATCCACTCTAAGATCAATGTAACCCTTCCCTCCCACTTTGTCCTCCATTTTTCTATCGTCCATATCTATCTAAGGGCCTCTTAAACATTCCTAATGTATCTGCCTCTACCACCACCCCTGGCAGGATGTTCCTCGTACCTACCAGTCCCTGTGTATAAAACCTACCCCTGACATCCTCCTCATATTTTCCTCCCATCACCTTAAAATGAGACCCTTCCTATTAACTATTTCTACTCTGGGAAAAAGTCTCTGGCTGTCCACTCGATCGATGCCTCTCATCGTCCGGAACAGCACTATCAGGCCACCTCTCGTCCTCCGAAACGCAAAACTATATTTTGCATTTTTAGGGGTAGGAGGAGGAGCTTCCCAAACACTCCCAAAGTCTCACTTGGAAAATGATGTGATTATTGTTGCATTGGAATTGGTTTATTACAGACATGTACGGAGATACAGTGAAAAGCTGGTCTTGCATACTGTTCACACAGATCAGATCATTACACGGGGCATTGAGGTAGAACAAGGTAAAACAATAACAATGCAGAATAAAGTCTAACGGTTACTGAAGATGTGTAGTGCAGGCAAGAGAGAATTTCACGGAGTTCTTCAATCTTCGGTCACAACGGCACCAAATTGGGATGTCGGTTGTTGTTCAGATTTAGTCACTTTTGGGTTTGTAGGGGTGGCTTTGGGGACAAAGAATGGAGTTAGGGGTCAGATTAGCCTTTGGGGTTAGGGATGTGGAGAGGATATTTTCTGTGGTGGGAGAGTCTAAACCAGATGACACAGCCTCAGAATAGAGGGGCTTCCTTTAGAACGGAGATAAGGAGGCATTTCTTTAGCCAGGGGAGGTGAATCTGTGGAATTCATTGCCACAGACGCTGTGGAGGCCAAGCCTTAATATATATTTAAGGCAGAGGTCGATAGATTTTTGATTGGTCAGGGTATGAAGGGGTAGGGCTTTTCTATCTGGGGCGAAGGAGGATGACAGGTGACTTGATAGAGCTGGACAAGATGAAAAGATGCATAGATAGGGTAGGCAGCCAGGGTGGAATTGGTAAATACGAGGGGGTGTAATTTTAAGATGATTGGAGAAAAGTATAGGCGGTACGTCAGAGGTAGTTTTTGTTTTCACAGAGGGTGGTGGGTGCATGGAACACGCTGCCAGGGGTGTGGTAGAGGCAGATACATTAGGGCATTTTAGAGACTGTCAGACAGGCAAATGGATGATAGAGAAAATAAGGGCTGTGTGGAAGGGAAGGGTTAGATTAACCTTGGGTAATTCAAAAGGTCGGCACAGCGTTGTGGGCCAAAGGACTTGTAGGGTTCTGTGTTCAATGTTAACAGTCTCAGGCAGTCTGAGGGCAGGGAGTATTAGCGAAGTAGTCATGGTACGGTATCGGGGAGGGGAAATTGACAGATGTTTCAACGGAGAAGGAACGGGATGACTGTGGAGTTGGTGAGAGGGTACGTGGGCGGGAGGAGGGGGGAACAGAACAGGGAACGTCTCTGGACACCTAAATGATTGCGGAGAAGCAGACAGCTACAATTGCAAAATGACTTCACTGCTGGAGTCAGAATGGCCACATGATGAGGAACACGCAGTGATTGATACAACAAAAATCTCCGTGTGAGAACTCTGTGTGCATTATGGTTAGATTACTGCACCACTGTTCAGAAACCTGCTCCACTAAACTGCAGGAGTGACGTGAATCCCACCTCACCAACTGAGGAATTTCAAAAACAGAACCTTGTTAATCCCCTCTGTAGTTACTGAATTGTCATAAAACCTCACTTCGTCAAACAGTGCCCCTCCTGGGAAGGAAATATGTTCTCCGGATCCAATCTGTCTGTATGCTCAAGGATGTAATGCTGAGGCTTTATAAGGCGCTGGCCAGACTAAACTTGGAGTTTTGTGAGTAGCTTTGGGCTCCTTATCGAAGAAAAGATGTGCTGGCATTGGACAGAGTTCAGAGGAGGTTCACGAGAGTGAAAGGGTTAACGTATGAGGAGTGTTTGATGTCTCTGGGGCTGTACTCGCTGGAGTTGAGAAGAATGAGGGAGGATCTCATTGAACCCTGTCAAATATTGAAAGGCCTAGATAGAGTGGATGTGGGGAGTATGTTTCCTATAGTGGGAGAGTCCAGGACCAGAGGGCACAGACTCAGAACAGTAGGACATCCATTTAGAACGGAGATGAGGAGGAATTTCTTTAGCTAGAGGGTGGTGAATCTGTGGAATTCATTGCCGCAGACAGCAGTGGAGACCAGGTCATTGGATATGTTTAAAGCAGAGCTTGATAGGTTCTTGATTAGTCAGGGCATCAAACATAATGGGGAGAAGGCCAGAGAATGGGATTGAATCAATCAACTATGATGAAATAGTAGTACGTGTGATGGGCTGAATGGCCTAATTCTGCTCTATATCTTATGGTCTTGTAACTACCTCCTGAGATCAAAGACTGTTAGAATGGATGATAATTATAAGATGAACTTTATTTGTCACATATACATCAAAACATACAGTGAAATGTGTTACACACAACCAACAGGAATTCTGCAGATGCTGGAAATTCAAGCAACACACATCAAAGTTGCTGGTGAACGCAGCAGGCCAGGCAGCATCTCCAGGAAGAGGTGCAGTCGATGTTTCAGGCCGAGACCCTTCATCAGGACTGACGAAGGGTCTTGGCCTGAAACGTCGACTGCACCTCTTCCTAGTGAAATGTGTCGCTTGCTTTGAGGATGTGCTGGGGGCAGCCCATAAGTGTCGCCATGCTTCTGGTGCCAAAAAAGCATGCCCACAACTTACTAACCCTAACCAGTACCTCTTTGGAACGTGGGAGGAAACCAGAGCACCCAGAGGAAACCCATGCAGTCGTGGAGGAGAACTCACAAACCCCTTACAGACAGTGGCGGGAGTCGAACCTTGAGCTTACATCTGGTGCTGTAAAGCATTACACTGACCGCTACACATTACACTGACCGCTGCACATTATTCTCACCATTACACTGACCGCTACACATTACGCTGACCATTACACATTACACTGACCGCTACATATTATTCTGACCATTACACATTACACTTACTGCTACACATTACAATGACCACTATGCATTACACTGACCGTTACGCATTACACTGACCGCTACACATTACACTGACCATTACACTGACCGCTGCACATTACACTGACCACTACACATTACACTGACCGCTACATATTATTCTCACCATTACACTGACCGCTACACATTACGCTGACCACTGCGCATTACGCTGACCACTGCGCATTACGCTGACTACTGCGCATTACGCTGACCGCTACGCATTACACTAACCATTACACATTACACTGACCGCTACATATTATTCTGACCATTACACATTACACTTACTGCTACACATTACAATGACCACTATGTATTACACTGACCGTTACACATTACACTGACTGCTACACCTTACACTGGCCGTTACACATTATTCTGACCATTACACATTACACTGACCACTATGCATTATACTGACTGCTACACATTATTCCGATCATTACGCTGGCCACTACATATTATTCTGATCATTACACATTATACTGACCACTACACATTACACTGACCATTACACTGACCACTACACATTACACTGACCATTACACATTACACTGACCACTACATATTATTCTGACCATTACACATTACACTTACTGCTACACATTACAATGACCACTATGAATTACACTGACCGTTACACATTACACTGGCCGCTACACACCCATGCCACCCAGACTCACCAGCCTGCACCAGAATAGATTATGAAACAAACTTCGGTTGACAGAAGACTTCATTTTGACAATAGAACAGAAGGTACTTTGCACATTTGTTAGCAACAGAATTTATTTGAAATGGAAGTATTAAGATAAATGACCGCAGATGATCAGAAGGTTTGGAGTAAGGAATGCCTTAAAGGTGGAGAGAGAGTAAGAGAGTGGGTCTAAGGTTTAAAAAAGTAATTTCAGAGTTACAGCTGAACAAGTTGACAACTGAAGCAGAACTTAATGTGAGGTTAAGGCATGGACATGCTTGTTAACAGGCCAAGCTCAGTAAGAGGGGATTACAGAAGATGTACTTCTGTTAACATTGTGGATATTGTCTCCGAACCTTCACAGTCAATGGGCTTCATCAATGTTTGCAAAAAAATCAACTACCTTTCCAAGTGTTAACAGACCAGCTGTATCATCTCTAAAATACTATCTCAGATTTGCAGAACTTTTACTGCTTTATCTGTGAGAGTAAACCTGATGTCCTAATTCCCCTGTCGACTGGGAGCGCACAAATAGATAACTCGGCAGATATCACAACAGCAGAACACTGCTGATTACTTCCGACAGAAACAGCCACAAGTAGTTGACACTGATATTGGGGCCAGGTTTAACACATGAAGCACCAGGCTGGCGAGGACAGCCATGGCTGATCAGGCCACAACACCACAGAAAAGGAGGTTAGTGCTGGGACCAGGCCAGATGAGAGCCGACGCGGGCCGGAGCATTGCTTCGCTGGGACCTTTGCTCTGTCCGCTGCTAGAGGCAGGATTTCCCAGTGGCCACCCATTTCAATCTGAGTTCGATTCCCATTCCAGCATGTCAGTCCAAGGCCTCCTCTTCTGCCACAGTCAGATCAGGGGAGCAACACCTCATATTCCGGCTGATTAGCCTCCAATCTGATGCCATGAACTTCGATTTCTCCAACTTCCAGTAATTTCTCACCTCCCCTCTCTCTCTTTCCATTCCCCATTCTGGTTGCCCTCTTACTTCTCCTCACCTGTCCATCACCTCCCCCAATAGCCTCTCCTCCTTCCCTTTCTCCCACGGCTCACTCTCCTCTCCTATGAGATCCCTTCTTCTTCAGCCCTTTACCTCTTCCACCAATCACCTCCCAGCTTCTCACTCATCCCCCTCCCTCCGACCCACCTTCCCTCTCACCTGGACTCACCTGTCACCTGCCAGCTTGTACTCCTTCCCCTCCCCCCCCCCCCCCCACCTTCTTATTCTGGCTCTGTCCCCTTCCTTCCTAGTCTCGATGAAGAGTTTCGGCCCAAAGTATGATGTTGTGGGAATAACAGAGACATGGCTTCAAGTGGACAGGGCCTGGGAAATGAATATTCAAGGGTATACGTCCTATCGAAAGGACAGACTGATGGGCAGAGGGGGTGGGGTGGCTCTGTTGGTGAGGAATGAAATTCAGTCCCCTGCGAGGGGGGACATAGAATCAGGAGACGTAGAGTCAGTATGGATAGAACTGAGAAATTCTAAGGGTAGAAAGACCCTAATGGGAGTTATCTGCAGGCCCCCAAACAGTAGCCTGGATATAGGGTGCAAGTTGAATCAAGAGTTAAAATTGGCATGTCGCAAAGGTAATGCTACAGTTGTTATGGGGGACTTCAACATGCAGGTAGACTGGGAAGATCAGGTTGGTACTGGACCCCAAGAAAGGGAGTTTGTGGAGAGCCTCCGAGATGGATTCTTAGAGCAGCTTGTACTGGAACCTACCAGGGAGAAGGCAATTCTGGATCTCGTGTTGTGTAATGAACCGGATTTGATAAGGGAACTCAAGGTAAAGGAGCCATTAGGAGGTAGTGACCATAATATGATAAGTTTTAATCTACAACTTGAGAGGGAGAAGGGAAGATCGGAAGTGTCAGTATTACAGTTGAACAAAGGGGACAATGGACCCATGAGGGAGTACCTGGCCAGAGTTGACTGGAAAGATACCCTAGCAGGGATGACAGTGGAACAACAATGGCAGGTATTTCTGGGAATAATACAGAAGGTGCAGGATCAGTTCATTCCAAAGAGGAAGAAAGATTCTAAGGGGAGTAAGGGGCGACCGTGGCTGACAAGGGAAGTCAAGGACAGTATAAAAATAAAAGAGAAAAAGTATAACATAGCAAAGATGAGTGGGAAGCCAGAGGATTGGGAAACTTTTAAAGAGCAACAGAAGATAACTAAAAAGGCAATACGGGGAGAAAAGATGAGATATGAAGGCAAGCTAGCCAAGAATATAACGGAGGATAGTAAAAGCTTCTTTAGGTATGTGAAGACGAAAAAATTAGTTAAGACCAAAGTTGAGCCCTTGAAGACGGAAACAGATGAAATTATTATGGGGAACAAGGAAATGGCAGACGAGCTGAACAGGTACTTTGGATCTGTCTTCACTAGGGAAGACACAAACAATCGCCCAGATGTAATAGTGGCCAGAGGACCCAGGGTAACAGAGGAACTGAAGGAAATTCACATTAGGCAGAAAATGGTGTTGGGTAAACTGATGGGACTGAAGGTTGATAAATCTCCAGGGCCTGATGGTCTGCATCCCAGGGTACTTAAGGAGGTGGCTTTAGAAATAGTGGACGCACTGGTAATCATTTTCCAATGTTCTATAGATTCAGGATCAGTTCCTGTGGATTGGAAGGTGGCTAATGTTGTCCCTCTCTTCAAGAAGGGAGGAAGAGAGAAAACAGGGAATTATAGACTGGTTAGCCTGACGTTGGTGGTGGGAAAGATGCTGGAGTCAATTATAAAAGATGAAATTATGACACATCTGGATAGTAGTAACAGGATCGGTCCGAGTCAGCATGGATTTACGAAGGGGAAATCGTGCTTGACTAATCTTCTGGAATTTTTTGAGGATGTAACTATGAAAGTGGACAAAGGAGAGCCAGTGGATGTAGTGTACCTGGACTTTCAGAAAGCCTTTGATAAAGTCCCACATAGGAGATTAGTGGGCAAAATTAGGGCACATGGTATTGGGGGCAGAGTACTGACATGGATTGAAAATTGGCTGGCTGACAGAAAACAAAGAGTAGCGATTAACGGGTCCCTTTCAGAATGGCAGGTGGTGACCAGTGGGGTACCGCAGGGTTCAGTGCTGGGACTGCAGCTGTTTACAATATATATTAATGATTTAGATGAGGGAATTAAAAGTAACATTAGCAAATCTGCTGATGACACAAAGCTGGGTGGCAGTGTGAAATGTGAGGAGGATGTTATGAGAATGCAGGGTGACTTGGACAGCAAACAACAGGAATTCTGCAGATGCTGGAAATTCAAGCAACACACATCAAAGTTGCTGGTGAACGCAGCAGGCCAGGCAGCATCTGTAGGAAGAGGTGCAGTCGACATTTCAGGCCGAGACCCTTCGTCAGGACTAACTGAAGGAAGAGTGAGTAAGGGATTTGAAAGTTGGAGGGGGAGGGGGAGATCCAAAATGATAGGAGAAGACAGGAGGGGGAGGGATGGAGCCAAGAGCTGGACAGGTGATTGGCAAAAGGGGACACAAGAGGATCATGGGACAGGAGGTCCGGGAAGAAAGACAAGGGGGGGGGGTGGGGGGAACCCAGAGGATGGGCAAGAGGTATATTCAGAGGGACAGAGGGAGAAAAAGGAGAGTGAGAGAAAGAATGTGTGCATAAAAATAAGTAACAGATGTGGTATGAGGGGGAGGTGGGGCCTAGCGGAAGTTAGAGAAGTCGATGTTCATGCCATCAGGTTGGAGGCTACCCAAACGGAATATAAGGTGTTGTTCCTCCAACCTGAGTGTGGCTTCATCTTTACAGTAGAGGAGGCCGTGGATAGACATGTCAGAGTGGGCAGATGCATGGCAGATGCAGTTTAATGTGGATAAATGTGAGGTTATCCACTTTGGTGGTAAGAACGGGAAGGCAGATTATTATCTAAATGGAGTCAAGTTAGGAAAAGGGGAAGTACAACGAGATCTAGGTGTTCTTGTACATCAGTCACTGAAAGCAAGCATGCAAGTACAGCAGGCAGTGAAGAAAGCTAATGGCATGCTGGCCTTCATAACAAGGGGAATTGAGTATAAGAGCAAAGAGGTCCTTCTGCAGCTGTACAGGGCCCTGGTGAGACCACACCTGGAGCACTGTGTGCAGTTTTGGTCTCCAAATTTGAGGAAGGACATTCTTGCTATTGAGGGAGTGCAGCGAAGGTTCACAAGGTTAATTCCCGGGATGACGGGAGCGACTGGGCTTGTATACTCTGGAATTTAGAAGGCTGAGAGGGGATCTTATTGAAACATATAAGATTATTAAGGGATTGGACACGCTGCAGGCAGGAAGCATGTTCCCGCTGATGGGTGAGTCCAGAATCAGAGGCCACAGTTTAAAAATTAGGGGTAGGCCATTTAGAATGGAGTTGAGGAAAAACTTTTTCACCCAGAGAGTGGTGGATATATGGAATGCTCTGCCCCAGAAGGCTGTGGAGGCCAAGTCTCTGGATGCGTTCAAAAAAGAGATGGATAGAGCTCTTAAAGATAGCAGAATCAAAGGTTATGGGGATAAGGCAGGAGCTGGATACTGCTTGTGGATGATCAGCCATGATCACAGTGAATGGCAGTGCTGGCTCGAAGGGCTGAATGGCCTACTGCTGCACCTATTGTCAAAGTGTCGACTGTTTACCCACTTCCATAGACGCTGCCTGACCTGCTGAGTTCCTCCAGCATTTTGTGTGTGTTGTTTAACATCCCGTGTAGGTTCATCTCCAAATCAGATAGCAACACTGACTGCAAATCGGCACAGGAGATTCTGTAGGTGCTGGAAATCCAGAGCGACACGCATAAAATGCTGGAGGAACTCAGCAGGTCAGGCAGCGTTTTGACAGAGTTGCTCCAGCACTTTGTGTGTGTTGCAGTCCAGACTCTGTCTCTTCATCCTCACACGAAACAGAACATAGAACAGTCCAGCACGCTGTTGTGCTGACATTTTAACCCACTCTAAGATCAATCTAACCCTTCCTCCCACATAACCCTCCATTTCGCAATCATCCATCTGCCTAGCTAAACGTTTTTTAAATGTCCCTAATTCATTTGTCTTCGCAGGTCATTCCATCACTCACTACTCTGTGTAAAACACTGACTTCTGATATCTCTCGGAAATTTTATTCCAGTCACCTTAGAATTATGCCCCTATGTATTAGCCATATATGGTCTGGGAAGCAGCAATGGCTGTCTATTTAATCTCTGTCTCTTATATACCTCAAGGCACCTCTCATCCTCCTTTGCTCCAAAGAAAAAAGCCCTAGCTCACTCAACCCGTCCTCATAAGACATCCTCTCTAATCCGGCCAGCATCCTGGTGAATCTCCTCTGCACCCTCTCTAATCCAGGCAGCATCCTGGTGAATCTCCTCTGCACCCTCTCTGTAACAAGCAACATCCTGGTGAATCTCCTCTGCACCCTCTCTGATCCAGGCAGCATCCTGGTGAATCTCCTCTGCACCCTCTCTAATCCAGGCAGCATCCTGGTGAATCTTCTCTGCACCCTCTCTAATCCAGGCAGCATCCTGGTAAATCTCCTCTGCACCCTCTCTGTAACAAGCAACATCCTGGTGAATCTCCTCTGCACCCTCTCTGATCCAGGCAGCAACCTGGTAAATCTCCTCTGCACCCTCTCTGATCCAGGCAGCATCCTGGTAAATCTCCTCTGCTCCCTCTCTAATCTGCAACATCCTGGTAAATCTCCTCTGCTCCCTCTCTAATCTGCAACATCCTGGTAAATCTCCTCTGCAGCCTCTCTACAAGAGTTTTTTTGGTGACACGCTGAACCTAAGCAGGTTTCTGAGAAAGTAGAGTTGCTCTCTTGCCTTACAAGGCGCAGATTGGAAGTCTGTGTGGGGCGCCACTCCTCGCACAGACTAGAGCAATGTGTGATTAAGTGCCTTGCTCAAGGGCACAAACACGCTGCCACAGCTGAGACTCGAACTAGTGATCTTGAGGTAACTAGACGAATGTCTTAACCACTTGGCCACGTGCCCAACACAAAGAGGGGAAGAAGCTGTTCCTAAGTGTGTGTCTTCAAGTGATAGACCATAACACCATTAAACATAGGAACAGAATTAGGCCATTTGGCCCATTGAGTCTGCTCTGCTATTTCATCCTGGCTGATCCATTTCTCTCTCAGCCCCAGTCTCCTGCCTTCTCCTTGTAACCATTGAACCCGTCACTAATCAAGCACCAATCAACTTCTGCCTTAAATACACCCAATAACCTGGCCTCCAAAGCCCCCTGCGGCAACAAATTCCGCAGAGTCACCACCCTCTGGCTAAAGCAATTCCTTCTCAACACCAATTTAAATAGACGCCTCTCTATTCTGAGACTGTGGTCCTAGACCCTCCCACCTTAATGACAGAGAGACCATAATGATGGAGGTCCATAATGATGAAGTCCGTAATGATGGGGGTCCGTAACGATGGAGACGGATTTTTTTGAGGCTCTGCCTCTCAAAGATGTGCTGGATGATGGATCAGAACGTGTTGTGTTCTTCATGTTGTACCAAATACTGACTTGAAGGGGGTGAATAATTATGGAATCAATTACTTTGTGTTTTATATTTGCAATTAATTTAGATCACTTTGTAGAGATCTGATTTCATTCTGACATGAAAGAGCCTCTTTCTGTTGATCACTGACAAAAATGCCAAATTAAATCCACTGTGATTCACTGCATAGCAATAAAACATGAAAACCTCAGGATGGGCGGGTGGTGAATGCATTTTATAGGAGGCACTGTATGCCATGAAATTTGTTTTTTTACAGCAGCAGGACAGTGCAATCCATAATATTACTACAGTACTGTGCAAAAGTCTTAGACACCTAAGCTATATATACTTTGCTGTCACAAAAACAAATTTCACGACATATCTAATAAATCTGATATTGATTCTGAAAAAAAAGAATTACCCTCTGTCAGAATCAGAATCAGTTTAATGTCACCGTATGAAGTGAAATTTGTTGTTATGTGGCAACAAGACATTACAATACACAATAATAAAAACTGTGAATTACTGTAAGTATTTATATACTAAAAAAGTTAAGTTCAATAAATAGTGCAAAAAGAGAAAAGAAAGTAGTGAGGTTGTGTTCCTGGGTTCAACATCCATTCAGAAATCAGATGGCAGAGGGGAAGGAACCGTTCCTGAATCACTGAGTGTGTTTCTGCAGGCCCCTGTACCTCCTCCCTGCTGGTAGCAATGGGAAGAGGGCATGTCCCATGTGATGGGGGTCCTCTCTCGGTTGGAGTTTGATAAAACAATTGATCCCATGAGGAAGAGTGGACGGAGAGCTGAGCCGAGTCTCGCATGTGCACTCAATAAAGCCCAGACTAGGAATACTAAGCCAAAAAAAAACAAACTACAGGAGTAAAATGTCTATATTGAAGTTCAGTTTAATATTTAATATTTTAATTAATGTCGAACTTCAACCAACAAAAAATGATTTCAGCCCACTGTGAATGAATAGCGGTGATGTATGCATTGATCAATGCCGGATTTTTCTCCCATAATCTGCTTATATACATTTTTCTAAAAGACACAATTTCCACTTACGAAGAGTAGCCATATGATGTAATTCGACCTTTTCCAAACTTATTCTATTTCTTTTTAATATATGTTGAGAGGAGTGGAGTCGACAACTCTAATGGTTCCTTTTTTTTTGATGTTACAGAACAGCCCATGTCTTTTTTTTCTTAGTTTAGTTGATTAACACTGTTCAGGTTAGTTTTTCTTTTGGGGTATATTTTTATTTTTTTTTCCTATTTCATGATTCGTTTTCTATATTATTTTTTGTATATTATATTTGTATCCTGTATGATTGGGAGGTTTAATACCCATGTGTCAACTAGGTTTATATTTAACTATGTTAATTATAACAATGTAATCCAAATAACTTAGTATGTTTATCATTTTGAAACCAATAGAAAGTTTGAAAAAGAAAGAAGAGTCCTCACCACTCAATGGCACATTGAAATTCAGCACGGTCCGTTCTTCAGCTGTGATGTTCACCACAAAGTGTCTGCCAATCTGCATCAGCAGGATATTTTGGTGCTGAAGGTTGGCACTGCCTGGTATCAGCTGTAGTTCAGTGAGTGGACCTGATTTATTGGGAAAGGTTGAACTGGTTAGGAATTTATTCACTGGAGTGCAGGGGAATGAGGGGAAATTTCATAGAGGGGAATTATGAGGGATATGCCCAGGGTAAATGCAAGCAGACTTTTTCCACTGAAGTTGGGTGACACCAGAATATGAGGGAACACACACAAAATGCTGGAGGAACTCAGCAGGCTGGGCTGCATCTATGGAACTGAATAAACAGTCGACATTTCAGTCCTGATAAAGGCCCTCAGCCCAAAACATCAATTCTTTATTCCTCTCCCTAGATACATACAAGAAAATCTGCAGATGTTGGAAATCCAAACAACACACACCACAATGCTGGAGGAACTCTGTAGGCCAGGCAGCATCTATGGAATAGAGTAAACAGTTGACGTTTTAGGCAACGACCCTGCATCAGAACTCATGAGAGTCTTGGCCTGAAATATTGACTGTACACTTTTCCATGGATGCTGCCTGAACTGCTGAGTTACTCCAGTACTTCGTAGGTGTTGATAGCACAATATCAGCACCCTGTCCCAGGACAGCCCCTTACTGTCGGGCAATGTCAGCACCCTGTCCCAGGACAACATCCCTTACCGTCGGGCAATGGGTGGATCACATGACGAACACCACACTGCAACCAGGTATCCCTTCCAAAATTTTTCAAGGAATGAATGGGTCATGATCTTTCAAGAATCACTTGATTCTGGCATCATCCTAGAGGATTGGAAGATTGCAAATGTCACTCTGCCCTTTAAGAAGAGAGGAAGGCAAAAGAAAGGAAATTATAGGCCAGTTAGCCTAACCTCAGTGGCTGGGAAAGTGTCGGAGTCTATTATTAAGGATGATGTTTCGGGGTACTTGGAGGCTAATAATAAGTCAGCATTCTTTCTGTAAAGGGTAATCTTGCCTGACAAATCTGTTAAAGTTCTTCGAGGAAGTAACCAGCAAGGTGGACAAAGGAGAGGCAGTGGATAGATTTTCAAAAGGCATGTAATACAGCAAAAATGAGTGGAAAGTTAGAGGATTGGGAAGCTTTTAAAAACCAACAGAAGGCAACTAAAAAAGTTATTAAGGTAAAGACAGAATACGTAAGTAAGCTGGCCAATAATATTAAAGAGGATACCAAAAATTTCTTCAGATACATGAAGTGTAAAAGAGAGGTGAGATTGGACTGCTGGAAAACAATTTTGGTGAGGTAATAATGAGGAACAATGAACTAGCAGATGAACTGAATAAGTATTTTCCATCAGTCTTCATGGAGAAGACACTAGTAGTATGGTGGAAGTTCCAGGTATCAGGGGGTATGAAATGTGTGAGGTTACCTTTATTAGAAAGAAGGTTCTTGGGAAACTGGAAGGTCTGAAGGTAAATAAGTCACCAGGACCAGATGACGGACACTCCGGGGTTCGGAAAGAGGTGTCTAAAGAGATTGTGGAGGCATTAGGAATGATCCTTCAAGAATCACTAGGTCCTGGAATGATTCCGGAAGACTGGAAAATTACAAATGTCAGTCTACTCTTCAAGAAGGAAGAGAGGCAGAAGAAAGGAAACTATAGGCCAGTTAGTCTGACCTCAGTGGTTGGGAAGATGTTGGAGTTGATTATTAAGGATGAGGTCTCGGGGTACTTGGAGGCACATGATAAAATAGGCCCTAGTCTGCCTGACACATCTGTTGGAATTCTTTGAAGAAATAACAAGTAGGATGGACAAAGGAGAATTGGTCGATGTTATGTACTAGGCTTTTCAGAAGGCCTTTGACAAGGTGCCATACATGAGGATGATTAACAAGCTATGAGCCCATGGTATTATAGGAAAGTTTCTTGCATGAATCAAGCAGTGGCTGATGAGCAGAAGCCAAAGAGTGAGAATAAAAAGAGCCTCTCTTGACTGGCTGCCGGTGACTAGTGGTGTTTCGCAGGAGTCTGTCTTGGAACCAATTCTTTTTACATTGTATGTCAATGATTTGGATGATGGAATTGATAGTCTTGTTGCAAAGTTTGCAGACAATACGAAGATAGGTGGGGGGCAGGTAGTTTTGAGGAAGTAGAGAGACTACAGAAGGACTTAGACAAATTAGGAGAATGGGCAAAGAAATGGCAGATGGAATACAGTGTCAGGAAGTGTATGGTCATGTACTTTGGTAGAAGAAATGAAAGGGCTGACTAGTTTCTAAAAGGAGAGAAAAGACAAAAATCTGAGGTGCAAAGGGCCTTGGGAATATTTGTGCAGGATTCCCTAAAGGTTAATTTGCAGGTTGAGTCTGTGGTGAGGAACGCAAGTGTGATGTTAGCATTCATTTTTAGAGGACTAGAATATAAAAGCAAGGATGTAATGTTGAGATTTTATAAAGCACTGGTGAGGCCTCACTTGGAGTATTATGAGCAGTTTTGGGCCCCTTATTTTAGAAAGGATGTGCTGACACTGGAGAGGGTTCAAAAGAGGTTCATGATACAACACTGTACATATAACTCACACACAACACGAGGAGGAATTTCTTTAGCCAGAGAGTGATGAATCTGTGGAATTCTTTGCCACAGGCAGCTGAGGAGACCAAGTCATTGGGTACATTTAAGGCAGAGGTTGATAGATTCTTGATTGGTCAGGGCATGAAGGGATCTGGAGAGAAGGCAAGAGAATTTGGGCATTGGATCAGCCATGATGAAATGGTGGAGCAGTCTCGATGGGCCAAATGGCCTAATTCTGCTCCTATATCTTATAGTCTTGTGTTGTAAAAGTACCTTATACTAAATTCCAATCTTCGGGAATAGATTTTATTATTGATAATTTATTTGTGGGAATATGACTTTGTGTAGTGTGTGTTTGTTACGTGTACTGGGTTGTGCAGGTTGGTCCAGGGGAACGTTGCTCCGCTTGGCGGTGTACATGTACACGGATAAATGACAATAAACTGGAACCTGAACGCTATTTGTCAGATGTACATCGAAGAATGATGTGAGACAGCTGACACAGTAGGAGGACGTGCCGGGGCAGCCCATGAGTGTCACTGCTGTCCAGGCACCAACGTAGCAAGCCCGCAACTCACTAATCCTGACCTGACCTTAGGAGTAAGGGAGAAAATCGGAGCACCAGGGGTAACCCATCATGGACAAGGGGTGAACCTGCATTATAAATACCTTACAACTAGCAGTGAGAGTCAAACTCTGATCACTGGAACTGCAAAGCAATACCCTGACTGCGACACTACCATCCTGCACCACAATAGGAATAGCCAAGTAAGCTCTACGATAGTCAAAATGGATTTAGCTTGCATCTGCGTTATGATTCACTCCCAAAATTCCAACACCTGTTTTTATTTATCTATTTATTGAGACACAACACAGTGTAGATGTTTCCAGTCCTTTGAGCCATGCCGCCAGCAATCCCCCAATTTAACCCCAGCCTAACCCCGGGACAATTTACAATGACCAATTAACCTACCAACTGGTACATCTTTGGCCTGTGGGAGAAAACCGAAGCACCTGGAGGAAACCCACGCAGTCATGGGGAGGACGTACAAACTCCTTACAGACAGTGGCAGGAATTGAACCTGGGTCACTGGTACTGTCAAGTGTTGTGCTAACCACAATGCTAATGTACCTAACCTTTCTAGAAACATAGAAAACCTACAGCACAATACAGGCCCTTTGGCCCACAATGCTGTGCCAAACGTGTACTTACTTTAGAAATTACCTAGGGTTACCCATAGCCCTCTATTTTTCTGAGCTCCATGTACCTATCCAGGAGTCTCTTAAAAGACACTATCATATCCGTCTCCACCACCGTGCTGGCAGCCCATTCCACGCACTCATTACTCTCTGCGTAAAAAACTTACCCCTGACATCCCCTCTGTACCTGCTTCCAAGCACTTTAAAACTGTGCCCTCTCGTGTTAGCCATTTGAATCCTGGGAAAAGGCCTCTGACTATCTACATGATCAATGTCTCTCATCATCTTATACACCTCTATCAGGTCACTTCCAATCCTCTGCTGCTCCGAGGAGAAAAGGCCGAGTTCACTCAACCTATTCTCATAAAGCATGCTCCCCAATCCAGGCAACATCCTTATAAATCTCCTCTGCACCCTTTCTATAGTTTCCACATCCCTCCTGTAGTGAGGTGACCAGAACTGAGCACAGTACTCCAAGTGAGGTCTGACCAGGGTCCTATATAGCTGCAACATTACCTCTCGGCTCTTAAACTCAATCCCACGGTTGATGAAGGCCAATGTACTGTATGTCTTCTTAACCACAGAGTCAACCTGCACAGCTGCTTTGAGCGTCCTATGGACTTGGACCCCAAGATCCTTCTAATCCTCCACACTTCCAAGAGTCTTACCATCAATACTAAATTTTTCCATCATATTTGACCTACCAAAATGACCCACCTCACACTTACCTGGGTTGAACTCCATCTGCCACTTCTCAGCCCAGTTTTGCATCCTATCAATGTCCCACTGTAACCTCTGACAACCCTCCACACTATCCACAATACCCTCAACCTTGGTGTCATCAGCAAATTTACTAACCCATCCTTCCACTTCCTCATCCAGGTCATTTATAAAAATCACAAAGAGAAGGAGTCCCAGAACAGATCCCTGAGGCATACCACCGGTCATCGACCTCCATGCAGAATATGACCCGTCTACAACCACTTTTTGCCTTCTGTGGGCAAGTCAGTTCTGGATTCACAAAACAAGGTCCTCATGAATCCCATGCTTCCTTACTTTCTCAATAAGCCTTGCATGGGGTACCTTGTCAAATGCCTTGCTGAAATCCATATACACTACATCTACTGCTCTACCTTCATCAATGTGTTTAGTCACATCCTCAAAAAATTCAGTCAGGCTCATAAGGCACAACCTGCCTTTGACAAAGCCATGCTGACTATTCCTAATCATATCCTGCCTCTCAGGATCTTCTCCATCAACTTAACCAACCACTGAAGTAAGACTCACTGATCTATAATTTCCTGGGCTATCTCTACACCCTTTCTTGAATAAGGGAACAACATCTGCAACCCTCCAATCTTCCGGAACCTCTCCCATCCCCATTGATGATGCAAAGATCATCGCCAGAGGCTCAGCAATCTCCTCCCTCACCTCCCACAGTAGCCTGGGGTACATCACATCCGGTCCCAGAGACTTATCCAACTTGAGGCTTTCCAAAAGCTCCAGCACATCCTCTTTCTTAATATCTATATGCTCAAGCTTTTCAGTCCGTTGCAAGTCATCACTACAATCACCAAAATCCTTTTCCATAGTGAATACTGAAGCAATGTATTCATTAAGTACTTCTGCTATCTCCTCCAGTTCCAAACTCTCTTTTCCACTGTCACACTTGATCGGTCCTATTCTCTCACACCTTCTTGCTCTTCACATACTTGTAGGATGCCTTGGGGTTTTCTTTAATCCTGCTTACCAAGACCTTCTCACGGCCCCTTCTGGCTCTCCTAATTTCCTTTTTAAACTCCTTCCTGTTAGCCTTATAATCTTCTAGATCTCTATCATTGCCTAGTCTTTTGAACCTTTCATAAACTTTTCTTTTTTTCTTGACTAAATCTTCAACAGCCTTTATACACCACAGTTACTGTACCCTACCATCATTTCCTTGTATCATTGGAATGTTCCTATGCAGAACGCCACTCAAATATCCCCTGAACATTTGCTACATTTCTGCTGTACATTTCCGAGAACATCTGTTCCCAATTTAAGCTTCCAAGTTCCTGCCTGATAGCCTCATATTTCCCCTTACTCCAATTAAATGCCTTCCTAACTTGTCTGTTCCTATCCCTCTCCAATGCTATGGTAAAGGAGATAGAATTGTGATCACTGTCTCCAAAATGCTCTCCCACTGAGATACCTGAACCTGACCAGGTCCATTTCCCAATACCAGATCAAGTACAGCTTCTCTTCTTGTAGATTTATCTACATATTGTGTCAGGAAACCTTCCTGAACACACCTAACAAGTTCCACTCCATCTAAACCCCTTGCTCTGGGGAGATGCTAATCAATATTTGGTAAATTAAAATCTCCCACCACGACAACCCTGTTATTGTTACACCTTTCCAGAATCTCTCTCCCTATCTGGTTCTTGATGTCCCTGTTACTATTGGGTGGTCTATAAAAAACACCCAGTAGGGTTATTGATCCCTTCCTGTTTCTAACTTCCACCCACAGAGAGTCCGTAGACAATCTCTCCATGACTTCCTCCTTTCCTGCAGCCGTGACACTATCTCTGATCAGCAGTGCCACGCCCCCACCTCTTTTGCCTCCCTCCCTGTCCTTTCTGAAACATTTAAAGCCTGGCACTCTAAGCAGCCATTCTTGCTGCTGAGCCATCCAAGTCTCTGTAATGGCCACAACATCATAGCTCCAAGTACTGATCCACACTCTAAGCTCATCCGCTTTGTTCATGATACCCCTTGCATTAAAATAGACACAGCTCAAACCATCAGTCTGAGCACATCCCTTCTCTATCACCTGCCCATCCTCCCTCTCACACTGCCTACAAGCTTTCCCTATTTGTGAGCCAACAGCCCCTTCCTCCGTCTCTTCAGTTCTGATTCCAACACCCAACAATTCTAGTTTAAACGCTCCCCAATAGCCTTAGCAAACCTCCCCGCCAGGATATTGGTCCCCCTTGGATTCAAGTGCAACCTGTCCTTTTTGTATAGGTCACTCCTGCCCCAAAAGAGGTCCCAATGATCCAGAAATCTGAATCCCTCCCCCCTGCTCCAATCCCTCAGTCATGCATTTATCCTCCACCTCACTCTATTCCTACACTCACTGTCGCATGGCACAGGCAGTAATCCAGTATTCCTGAGATTACTGCCTTTGAGGTCCTGCTTCTCAACTTCCTTCCTAACCCCCTGTAGTCTGTTTTCAGGACCTCCTCCTTTTTCCTACCTATGTCATTGGTACCAATATGTACCACAACGTCTGGCTATTCTCCTTCCTACTTCAGGATATTGTGGACGGGATCAGAAACATCCCAGACCCTGGCACCTGGGAGGCAAACTACCATCCGTGCTTCTTTCCTGCGTCCACAGAATCGCCTGTCTGACCCCCTAACTATAGAGTCCCCTATCACTACTGCCTTCTTCTTCCTTTCCCTACCCTTCTGAGCCACAGGGCCGGACTCTGTGCTAGAGGCATGGCCACTGTTGCTTCCCCCAAGTAGACTGTCCCCTCTCCCCTCCAACAGTACTCAAACAGGACTACTTATTTCTCTTCACTGGGATTGTGGAACAGGCCCAGCAGAGATTGCACTTTCTGAGGAAGCTTAAACAAACATCACTCCCCACTAACATCTTAACTACATTCTACAGAGGCGTGGTTGAGAGTGTGCTGACCTTTTGCATCACAACTTGGTACTCCAGCTGCAGTGCTGTCGACAAAAAAGCCTTGCAGAGGGTGGTTAGGGGAGCAGAGAAGGTTATTGGGGTCTCCCTACCTTCTGTCCAAGACCTCTTTCAGAATCAATGCCTCCAGAAGACACGGTACATCATTAAAGACCCCTCACACCCTCTCCATGAACTGTTTGTTCTTCTGCCATCAGGCAAATGTTACAGGAGCATCAAAACTAAAACCACAAGGCTACTAAACAGCTTCCTCCCATAGGCAGTCAGACTGCTAAAAAGCTGCTCCACCTGACTCTGCTTTGGACACTTATAACTGATTTAACTGACGTGACTGTTGTGTTTTACTATTTATTGTTATGTTTATTATTTAGTGTTGCATTTGTTATGTTATGATTGCACTGCCCCTGGGAAACGCTGTCTCATTCTGTCCTGCAGAGCTGTTATATGGTTAGAATGACAATAAAATTTTTTGAATCTTTTGAATCTTGAATCTTGAATCTTCAGCTTTTCTCTCCCTCCAAGTGAGGAAGAATGTTTCAGCTTCAGATGAATTCATAAACATGGAGAGGGAAGGAAGAATTGTTCAGCTTCAGATGAATTCATAAACATGGAGAGGGAAGGTTGGGCAATAGTAAAGATTAAAGCTAGATGAGACGAGAGTTGCTTGCAAAAGGAATTATGGTCATTGCTGGTAATAGAGCAATTACGTATTGTGACAGGGTAGCAGGGTGGTTAGTGTGCCGCTGACTGTAAGGAGTTTATACCCTCTCCCCCCGACACGTGGGTTTCCTCCTGGTGTCCTGGTTCCCACCCACATTCCAAAACCACTCAGTCGTGGTTACTGAGTTGTGGGCGTGCTATGTTGGTGCTGGAAGTGTAGTGACAATTATGAAGGACTCACAGCACATCCTCGGACTGTGTTGGTCATTGACATAATGATCGCATTTCACTTTATTTTTCAATGTCCATGTGGTGGTATCACTAATCATTAAAATCTCTTTTACGTGGGGGAGACATGTGGAACTGCAGATGCCAGAATCTGGAGTAAAGAATGAGGTGCTCGTCTGAGTGAGGAACTCAGTGTACCTTTTGACCTACACATAACGGTTCAATGAGTAATCTAGAAGAATGAATCGAAAATCTGAAATAATTTAGAGTTACAGAGCACAGCACAGAAACAGGCCCTTTGGCCCATCTAGTCCATGCTGAACTGTTATTCTGCCTAGTCCTGTCAACCCACACCTGGACCATAGCACATGTGGAGGGAGATGGGCAGCCGATTTCTCAGTGGAGTTAAGGAGACTTATCTAGAATAAAGAGGTGGAAAGAGCTGGGAAGTGACTAACCCTTATTTGGTTCCAATCTCCAGCATTCTTTCTTATCTGTATCTTTCCTACAGTTCAAAGTTCAAAGTAAATTTGTTATCAAAGTATGTGCAGCACTGTGCAAAAGTCTTAAGCACATAAATATAGCTAGGGTTCCAAAGACTAGTAATTTTATGTATTGCTCTGTACTGCTGCCACACAACAAAACAAATGTCATGACATATGTGAGTGATAATAAACCTGATTCTGATTTGGGTCTCTATTGCGGACTGAGAGTGGGAAGGGGACAGGGAGAGGGGAATTATAGTTGGGAAAAGGGGAAGGGAGAGGGGAGGGAGCAGGAAGCACCAGAGAGACATTCTGTAATGATCAATGAACCAATTGTTTGAAATTAAATGACCTTGCCTGGTGTCTCAGGGCTGGGTGTGTCTGTAGCCACCCCTGGCACTCCTCCTCTCCCACCTGTCCAACACCCCTCGCACAGCACTCCACCCTCACCATTCCCAACATCTTTTGCTCCCAGATTTACAAACTCGTTCTCCGTTCCATGTCGACAATTACAGTATTGTGCAACCATACGTTACCCTGAGGTTAATTTTCTTGCAGATATTCACAGTAGAACAAAGAATCACAACAGAGTCAACGAAAAACTACACAAAGACTGACAAACAATTAATATGCCAAAGAAGACAAACTGCGAAAGTATGAAAATAATATTAATAATAGATAAATAAATAACTCTGAGAACAGGAGTTGCCAAGTCCTCGAAAGTGAGTCTGTAGGTTGTGGATTCAGTTCAGCATTGAGGCAAGCACACTAGCTCAGAATCCTGTGGCTGTAGAGTAACAATTGTCCCTGAACCTGGTGGTGTGGGACCCAAGGCTTCAGCACCTCCTGTCTGGGTAGGAGTGAGAAGAGGGATCTGTTACCCTTTGTTGTCTATACCTATCACCTCCCGGCCTCTTTGCTATCTCCCACCTCCTGACTCCACCTGCCAGTCAGCACCTCCACCCCAGATGCTACTGCTTACGAACCTCCCCCCCTCTACCCCTTGCCTGTTTATGCTGGCTGTTACACCTTTATTCTTTCAGTCTAGATCGGGGTTCCCAACCTTTTTTATGTATCGACCACTACCATTGTCACCTTGTCGCGGTGGAGAAGCTTGTGTGGTCCTGTGATCCCGAGAGCAATGTCGTCTGGAGCTATGCTCCTGGTAGGGTCATCCATGGTGGTAAGGTCGAGGGTGAGGTCCCTGACAAAGAACAATCCAACCAAGACCTCAATGGTGGAACAGGCGGATGAAGTTACTTCGAACTCAACAGCTGTGAAGGCAGATGAAGGCTGCAACAAATCCATCAGCTCCAGTCGTCGTGGTTTCCATGCCATTGGAATCAGTTGGTTGATTTGTGAAGTATTGTGTGCTTCTTGGAGTGCAACATCAAGTGCACGTTAAACAAATACACGCACAGGCGTCTTCACTCTGTGGGCCACTTCTTCAGAACGAAGACCATCATCCTCAACCTCGAGGGAGAGCCACGACGACGACCATTAACTGAGGAACCCCTGTACTACGTGAATGGTCTTGACCTAAAAGATTTCCCTCCATAGATGCACAAGAAAATCTGAAAATGCTGGCAATCTTGAGCAACACACACAAAATGCTAGAGGAACTCAGTAGGTCAGGCAGCACCTATGGAGGAGAATAACAATCAATGATTTGGGCTGAGACTCTTCATCTGGACTGGGAAGGAAGGCTGGTAATAGGTGAGACCAGGTGAGGGGGAAGGTGGGTGGGTGGGTGGGGGAGGGGATGAGGTGAGGAGCTGGGTGGTGATAGGTGAGACCAGGTGAGGGGGAAGGTGGGTAGGGGGAGGGAATGAGGTGAGGAGCTGGGTGGTGATAGGTGAGACCAGGTGAGGGGGAAGGTGGGTGGGTGGGAGAGGGGATGAGGTGAGGAGCTGGGTGGTGATAGGTGAGACCAGGTGAGGGGGAAGGTGGGTGGGTGGGGGAGGGGATGAGGTGAGGAGCTGGGAGGTGATAGGTGAGCCCAGGTGAGGGGGAAGGTGGGTGGGTGGGGGAGGGGATGAGGTGAGGAGCTGGGTGGTGATAGGTGAGACCAGGTGAGGGGGAAGGTGGGTGGGTGGGGGAGAGGGGATGAGGTGAGGAGCTGGGTGGTGACAGGTGGAAAGGTAAAGGGCTGAAGTGGATGGGATCTGATCGGAGAGGAGAGTGGACCGTGGGAGAAAGGGAAGGAGGAGGGGTACCAGGTGAGGTGATGGGCAGTTGAGGAGAAATGTTGAGAGGGGAACCAGGATGGGGAATGGAAAGAGAGACAAGGGGAAGGGAGAAGTTGATGCTGCCTTCTAACTTACTCCAGCAACTGGTATTTTTTTTTGCAATATAGCAGAAAATGTGTAACATAGTCTCTTGTTACTGGAATGGTATCCAAAGGGCTGGACAAGTAATGCCAAAATTCCAATCCCACCTATAGTGCTAGTAATAATGCCTTTGGAAAGTTATAAAGACCTTATGAAGTTCTTTCTGAAAAAAAAAGTACAGCTGTCAAAAATAGTTTTCTTGTTATCTGCAATTAAGGTTAAACTTTTGAAGATCGAATGATAGTAGTCTCACTAAATCACCATCTACCCTGTCTCACTTTATAAAGAAACAGTATTTGCTCAAAGCACATCGATCGAAAGATCTAGAAGATGCTCAGATCTGAAGATCCGAAGACCTGGAGTAAAACTATTCCATTCTGGTGATAAGAAACAACTAAAAAAAAGGTGTTCCATGACCTCCTCTTCCGTCACGATGAGGCCACTTTCAGGTTGGAGAAGCAATACTTCATATTCTGTCCAGGTAGCCTCCAACCTGATGGCATGACCATCAAATTGTATATCTACCAGTCATTTTTTTTCCCTTCCCAATTCCCCACTCCGGCCTCTTGCCTCTTCTCCTCACCTACCTCTCACCTCCTTGTTCCCTTTCTCCCATGGTTCACTCTCCTCTTCTTTAAAATTCCTTCTCCAGCCCTTCGCTTTTTCCACTTCTCACCTTCCAGTCTCTTACTTCATCCCCCTTTCCATATAACCATATAACAATTACAGCACGGAAACAGGCCACCTCGGCCCTTCTAGTCCATGCCAAACTCTTACTCTATCCTAGTCCCACAGACCTGCACTCAGCCCATAACCCTCCATTCCTTTCCTGTCCATATATCTATCCAATTTAACTTTAAACGACAACATAGAACCTGCCTCAGCCACTTCTGCTGGAAGCTCTTTCCACACAGCTACCACTCTCTGAGTAAAGAAGTTCCCCCTCATGTTACCCCTAAACTTTTGTCCTCTAATTCTCAACCCATGCCCTCTTGTTTGAATCTTCCCCACTCTCAATGGAAAAAGTCTAACCACGTCAACTCTATCATTCCCCCTCATAATTTTAAACACCTCTATCAAGTCTCCCCTCAACCTTCTACACTGCAAAGAATAAAGACCTAACTTGTTCAACCTTCCTCTGTAACTTAGGAGATGAAACCCAGGCAACATTTTAGTAAACCTCCTCTGTACTCTCTCAATTTTATTGACATCTTTCCTATAATTCGGTGACCAGAACTGTACACAATACTCCAGATTTGTCCTTACCAATACCTTGTACAATTTCAACATTACATCCCAACTCCTATACTCAATGCTCTGATTAATAAAGGCCAGCAAACCAAAAGCTTTCTTCACCACCCTATCCACATGAGATTCCAACTTCAGGGAACTATGCACCATTATTCCTAGATCCCTCTGTTCTAAAGCATTCTTTAATGCCCTACCATTTACCATGTATGTCCTATTTTGATTAGTTCTACCAAAATGTAGCACCTCACATTTTTCAGCATTAAACTCCATCTGCCATCTTTCAGCCCACTCTTCTAACTGGCCTAAATCTCTCTTTTTAAATTTTGTTTTTCCCCACCCAGTTGGTTGCACCTGTCACCTTCCAGCTTGTCCTCCATCCCCTCCCCCCACTTCCTTATTCTGGCTTCCCTTCCCGTCCTGAAGAAGGGTCTCAGTCCAAAACATTTCCCATAGCTGCTGCCTGACCTGCTGAGTTCCTCCAGTGTTCTGTGTGTGTTTAAAGAAATTATTTAACAGTTTATAGATTGCATCTGTTAACGGTGCTGCTGGAACTGATGAAGGTGCCAGCCTCTGACCTGTGGCATTATCAATGATATAGGACAAAAAGTGAATTTATTCCTTTATCGCTGAGGAGAATACAATCTCGCTGACGCAAGGAAGCATCCTCAACTTCCACGCAACCCTGCCGGTAAAAGAAGTCCGATCAATATTGCTCGGCCTAAGTAAACAGACTCGTTTTCTGGTTCTGTGAGGAACAATTGATACTGTACAGCAGTGAAGATAAAATAATGCTCTCTGTTCAGAAAGTGACACAGGCCTCAGGCAGTACCTTCATCAGCGGCTTCGAAACACCGTCAGCAACACTTGTAAAAGATCTGAATGCATAATATTGTGATTACTCTCTGACAAAAAGTCCTAAGTTAAGAAACCAAGCATAGAAATAGGAGGCCATTTGGTGTATCAAACACATTTCATCCTGATACCATGTAGAATAGAAATAGGGGGCCATTTGGTGTATCAAAGACATTTCATCCCAATACCATGCAGAATCTACATTCTTTGTAATCTTCCTCCTACTCCCTCCCTTTCATCTAATTTCCCTGGGGAAATTTCTGCATTCCGATTCTCTGAGTGTGAGAGCAATAAAAGAAAACGTCAGAGTTCATTCATCCTCATTTTTCCATCATTATACTCATGATCCAGTAAGCTCTGTATTTATCATCTCAGTACTTATGCATATATAGCTTCCAGCCCTATACACAATTAGATACATATTCTGTTCCTCTCTCGAAAGAATAGATAATCAAAAATGGGCTGCTTGCCTTGGAAATACAGTCAATAAGGTGCAGAAAAACAATGGGGAGGAAAGATTTTCTAATCTGCAGTCATATTTTATACTTGTTAAAATCAAATTTGTCTTCATGAGTTATATGTTCTTCTGTATATTCCTTCTACATCTCCTACAACCCTCACTGTGACAAATATGCATTATATCCTATCGACTTTCCTTCTTGTTAAGAGGGAATGAGAGGGAACTTGATGATGGTGAGGACAATATGAGTGAGGTTGATGTTCTGGAGCATGCTGATATTAAGGGAGAGGAGGTGTTGGAGTTGTTAAAATACATCAGGACAGATAAGTCCCCGGGGCCTGACGGAATATTCCCCAGGCTGCTCCACGAGGTGAGAGAAGAGATTGCTGAGCCTCTGGCTAGGATCTTTATGTCCTCGTTGTCCACGGGAATGGTACCGGAGGATTGGAGGGAGGCGAATGTTGTTCCCTTGTTCAAAAAAGGTAGTAGGGATAGTCCGGGTAATTATAGACCAGTGAACCTTACGTCTGTGGTGGGAAAGCTGTTGGAAAAGATTCTTAGAGATAGGATCTATAGGCATTTAGAGAATCATGGTCTGATCAGGGACAGTCAGCATGGCTTTGTGAAGGGCAGATCCTGTCTAACAAGCCTGATAGAGTTCTTTGAGGAGGTGACCAGGCATATAGATGAGGGTAGTGCAGTGGATGTGATCTATATGGATTTTAGTAAGGCATTTGACAAGGTTCCACACGGTAGGCTTATTCAGAAAGTTAGAAGGCATGGGATCTAGGGAAGTTTGGCCAGGTGGATTCAGAACTGGCTTGCCTGCAGAAGGCAGAGGGTGGTGGTGGAGGGAGTACATTCAGATTGGAGGATTGTGACTAGTGGTGTCCCACAAGGATCTGTTCTGGGACCTCTACTTTTCGTGATTTTTATTAACGACCTGGACGTGGGGATAGAAGGGTGGGTTGGCAAGTTTGCAGACGACACAAAGTTTGGTGGTGTTGTAGATAGTGTAGAGGATTGTCAAAGATTGCAGAGAGACATTGATAGGATGCAGAAGTGGGCTGAGAAGTGGCAGATGGAGTTCAACCCGGAGAAGTGTGAGGTGGTACACTTTGGAAGGACAAACTCCAAGGCAGAGTACAAAGTAAATGGCAGGATACTTGGTAGTGTGGAGGAGCAGAGGGATCTCGGGGTACATGTCCACAGATCCCTGAAAGTTGCTTCACAGGTGGATAAGGTAGTTGAGAAAGCTTATGGGGTGTTAGCTTTCATAAGTCGAGGGATAGAGTTTAAGAGTCGCGATGTAATGATGCAGCTCTATAAAACTCTGGTTAGGCCACACTTGGAGTACTGTGTCCAGTTCTGGTCACCTCACTATAGGAAAGATGTGGAAGCATTGGAAAGGGTACAGAGGAGATTTACCAGGATGCTGCCTGGTTTAGAGAGTATGGATTATGATCAGAGATTAAGGGAGCTAGGGCATTACTCTTTGGAGAGAAGGAGGATGAGAGGAGACATGATAGAGGTGTACAAGATAATAAGAGGAATAGATAGAGTGGATAGCCAGCGCCTCTTCCCCAGGGTACCACTGCTCAATACAAGAGGACATGGCTTTAAGGTAAGGGGTGGGAAGTTCAAGGGGGATATTAGAGGAAGGTTTTTTACTCAGAGAGTGGTTGGTGTGTGGAATGCACTGCCTGAGTCAGTGGTGGAGGCAGATACACCAGTGAAGTTTAAGAGACTACTAGACAGGTATATGGAGGAATCTAAGGTGGGGGGTTATATGGGAGGCAGGGTTTGAGGGTCGGCACAGCACTGTGGGCCGAAGGGCCTGCACTGTGCTGTACTGTTCTATGCTCTATGAACATTCAGTCCTGCCAGTCTCTCGGGAGCACCAAGTCCAAAGCATCTCACACACACAAAAATTCCACACCCTCTCATCCATGATCACAGGAGACTCTGCAGGTGCTGGAAATCTGGAGTGACACACACACACACAAAATGCTGGAGGAACTTAGCAGGTCAGGCAGCGTCTATAGAGGGGAATGAACATCAACCTCTCGGGTCGAGACTCTTCATCGTTTTTGTGTGTGTTGTTCAGCCTAATCCATCCTTGCCTTTTAAAGTTTGCGCAGGAGAGATACAAACACTCCAAGTGCGGCATAATTAATGAACTACACATAGAACATAGACCAGTACAGTACAGGGACCAGCCATTCAGCCCACAGTCAGCTAAAAAAGCAAATCAAAAACACTCAAACACTAATCCCTCCAACCTACACCATGTCCATATCCCTCCATCGTCCTGACATCCATGTGCCTATCCAAACGACTCTTAAAAGCCTCTAATGTATTTGCCTCACCACCACACCAGGCAATACATTCCAGGCATCCATGGCTCACTGAGTAAAAAACTTACCCCTCACATTCCCCTTTGACCTACCCCCTCTTGCCTTCAATGCATACCCTCTGATATTAGACATTTCAATCCTGGGAATCAGATACTCCCTGCCCACTCTATCTATGTCTCTCATAATCTTGTTAAACTCTATCAGGTCTCCTCTCAGTCTCCAACACTCCACAGAAAACAATCCAAGTTTATCCAGATTCTCATGATAGCTCCTGCCCGCTAAACCAGGCAGCATCCTGGTAAACCTCTCCAAGCCCTCAACATCCTTCCTGCAGGTGGATAAGCAGAACTGTATGCAATATTCCAAACGTGGCCTAGCCAGAGTTTTATAAAGTTGCAACATAGCATGATTTAATTTCACTGAAAATCTCTCAAACTGAACCTTAATACTTGATTAGCTTTGCTCATAATATTTTCAAATTGTCTGGAAAAAATGTCAAGAATCCACATTCTATCCCTTATCCAACTTTTTTTATTGTCATGACTTAATTAAAATGCACAACTTTACAGTTCAGTACACCAAATTAATCTGACACTAGCCCTTACAGCTGACTGGTTAGGTGCCTCTGAGCACCATTTTAGCTCACATTTTTGATACTGATACTTTACTCACTATTTGTAAGAGAACTCTTTGGAGAAACGAGGCAGGTTTTATTGAACTCAAGAGTGTTTAAAAAAGAACGGCGTTGCCATTCATATACCTACATTGCAACAGCGATCTTCAAGGTTGTGAACGGAAGGAAGTTTGGCTCCACAATATGTAGGACATTGTCTAGACTGTATTGTTGACCATCTCCAGGGAAGTGGGGTCTTCATGAATTGCTCTGATAAGGCTGGTCTCTTCCTTATTATTAGTGATACTGTGGGGGATAGGCCTTTCTGGCCCCTCGAGCCACACTGCCCCAGCAACTCCATAACCCCGATTAGGCGGGAGGAGAAGAGAAGCAGCGCGCTGCGTGTGTGCAGCCCTCCAGTGAAAAATGGTAATCTGTCAAATAGGGGCCGTGGACAATTCTGATTTGATGAAGATGGACGTGAAAGCACAGAGGAACATCTGGAGAAATTTCTGAAACGCTTGTTCGCTGCTGTCGTTATTGCGTGGTTGGGAATCTTTCGGAGGGTAGGCTCAAAATCCCCGGCTTTGCCTGCTGTTGGTGACCGAGATGGAGATCGAATCGTTTGGATAGTGATGGTGCTCAGTACTCGGTGTCAGAGAGCTGATCAGAGCTCGAAGTTTTCAGATGACTCAGAGTCGGATTGTGGTCGGGTATGGCAGGGAGAGTTTTTCTTCCTTCTCCCGTCTGCGTGAGATGTGGGACATTTGAGTGATTTTGAACTTTACTGTGCTCACGGACTTCTTCATCAAGTTATGGTATTGTGCACTGTTGTAACTATATATTATAATTATGTGGTTTTTGTCAGTTTTTCAGTCTTGGTCTGTCCTGTGTTTTGTGATATCACACCGGAGGAAATATTGTATCATTCCTTAATGCATGCATTACTAAATGACAATAAAAGAGGAATGTGTGTCTTCATAATCTAACCCTAACCTAATCACAGCACAATTTACAATGACCAAATAGACTTTCGGGTACATCTTCGGACTTGGGGGGGGTGGGGAACTGGGGCACCTGGGAGAAAATCCACATTCCACAGGGAGGATGTACAGAGACTCCTTACAGAACGGGGTTGGAATTGGACTGGGAACTCCGGAATGCCCTGAGCTGTAACAGTGTCACGCTAATGTTATGTTACCACGGCACCCATGATCGTTCTAGAGTCTGCAAATCAAAGCAGATAAAGCAACGAGACGCAGATGAACAAAAAATGTATCTGCACCTGCAGCTTCAACCTTATTGTCAGTCTGAGGTACACATGTCTACCACCAAATGAAACAGTGCTCCTCTGGACCAAGGTGCACATGGAACAATATTACCACAAACAAGGTAACAAGTAATAAAATGCATATCTTATGTTATAAGGTTATTGATATTTAGTATAAGGTGCATTTACGACACAGGTTAAAAAGTAAACAGCATAGTGCTACTGGTGCTTTGTAAGTGATGATATCAACACCACCTCCAAAGCTGGTCAAGGCCACTCCTGCACCAGGGGTTACAGTATTTCCAAGCCAACAGATGTGCAGAATTAGAAGAAAAGAGAAGAAAATGGAAAGAGAGGCAGCAACAACCAAAGCCCGATCTGCCATCTGGAACTACCGGTCCTGAATGCGGAAGAACTTTCAAAGCCAAGATTGGACTCATAAGCCACTTGAGAGCCCATAAGTAGATCAACAGAACGAAGACCATCATCCTCGACCTCAAGGGATAGCCGCGACGGATTATTGTCACACGTTTCAGCTGGTTAACTGTAGCTGTTGTGTTGTGTGCTTGTCATAGAGATTAGAGATGGTGATCAGTACCATGCTGACCTGGAAAACACTCAAAAATCTACTTCACGGGAGAGAGAAAGGTGAGTGGATTTGAAATTCTGCATTGGTGAGGAAACAATGAATAGCAGAGGTGTCCTTTTCTATTGGACCATCCATGCCAATGGGAGTAACAGGGGAAACTGTCAGGAATATTGGACCATCCCGTTGGACCATCCATGCCAATGGGAGTAACAGGGGAAACTGTCAGGAATATTGGACCATCCCGTTGGACCATCTATGTCAATGGGAATATCGGGGAAGTGGTTAGGCATATTGGACCATCCCGTTGGACCATCCATGCCAATGGGAGTAACGGGGGAAACTGCTGGGGTTATCGGATTATTCATTTGGACCACCTATGCCAATGGGAGCGATGGGAGAAATCTTTAGAGGTTATTGGCCCATTCAATTGGACGTCCCATGCCCATGGGGGTGACAGGAGGAAGTTGCAGGGGTTATTGCAAGTGTTGAAATCCAATGGTCTAGCCACACTGTTGGTTTGAGAAGTTTGATGGCTTTGCAAGGTATCACTGAGGTGAAAGAATGTGTTTTCATATAGCGTTTCTTACCAACTAAACTAGTAGTGTCAGGACGTGTGCAGCAAACCACAAACCAAAACTGGCCTATCATTCAGGACTTGTATCCACAGTAAGTGATAAAATGTGTTCTCACATACTTACCATTGTAGTACTGCATGTCTCAGATTAACATCTCCCACTTTGCACACACTGTAGGGTAGCGTTCCGGTGCTAGTGATCACCGACCGGGATTCAATTCCTGTAAGGAGTTTGTGACTGTGTGGGTTTCCTCCAGGTGCTCTGGTTTCCTCCCACAGTCCAAAGGTGTAAGGCTGAAGGGTAGTGATTTATGGTCATGTTATCTTGGTGCCAGAAGCACGGCGACACTTGCAGGCTGCCCCATGCATCCTCGGACTGTGTTGGTCGCTGACACAAATGATTTATCTCACACATCAAAGTTGCTGGTGAACACAGCAGGTCAGGCAGCATCTCTAGGAAGAGGTACAGTCGAGACACGAGACACGAAGGGTCTCGGCCTGAAACATTGACTGTACCTCTTCCTAGAGATGCTGCCTGACCTGCTGCATTCACCAGCAACTTTGATGTGTGTTGCTTGAATTTCCAGCATCTGCAGATTTCCTCGTGTTTGCGTGATTCATCTCACTGTATGATTCGATGTATATGCGACAAATAAAGCTAATCCTTATACTCACTTTGGCAATGAAATTAACAAAGGTTATTTCATGTCTTTCAATTACTGAACGTTTTGGGTTTACTGAACACCATGCACAGTATACCCTTAGTTAATAACTGGAATCATGAATCAAAAACTTCAAAATTAATCTTAACTTCCTCCATGCTGTGTTACCCGGCAGTGGAAATCCAACATTGCTGATTACACTGAGCGTGGAACAGCAAACGCTCCACACCATTCTTGAGATAATCAGAACAAATTTGAGAATCATCACTTCATCAAACAAATACAGTTCTGTTGAAATGAATTCTACCCCAAAGGCCAGGTAATATCAAAAACCTGGTGCGTTCACAGGCCTCCTTAATATCAGGATCAGGCTAATTATCACTGGCATATGTTGTGAAATTTGTTGATTTGCAGCAGCAGTGTGGTGAAATACATACAAATTACTGTAAGAAATAGATATAAAAATTAAATAAGGAGGGCCAACAAAGATCAAAAATAGTGAGGTAGTGTTCTTGGACATTTCAGAAACCAGATGGCGGAGGGGAAGAAGCTGTTCCAAAATCGTTGAGTGTGTGTCTTCAGGCTCCTGTGCCTCCTCCCTGACGGTGGCAATGTCCTGGGTGGTGGGGGACCTTTCTGATGGACCTTGCCTTTCTGAGGCATCTCCTTTGAAGATGTCCTGGATGCCGGGGAGGCTGGTGACAATGATGGCGGTGACTGAGCTTATAACCCTCTGCATCTTTTCTCTGATCCATACCAGACGATGAAGGAGCCAGTCACAGAGGTAGTAACAGTATCAGTGTGCTCACTCGAATCGAGGATAATGCTCTCCTCAGGGGCTGCTTACTGGTGGATCTTCAGGTGGCTGTAGAGGCCAATCCAGGAGCGACACGTTCTGCTGCCGGGCCTCAAAATCCTGATTCCCTCAATGGAGAACGCTGGAGCGAGGCTTTGTTTGGCTGATGCTGGGCAGATCAGGGTCAGGGTCCAGTCGCATGGAGTGCAAGACAACTGGGGACCGACCCATCGCTGCCGGAGCCCCCCGCTGCCATCACTGCTGTGGTGTTGTCACCATCTCCCACCAGCTCCACCACCGAGGCCTTGGTGGGATCGGTCTGTGTCTGGAACCTCCCCCTAGACCTTACACCTTCATTATTGTTATCAATATGTGCCGTGAGGTATGACTTGGGTGATCATGGTCTCCTATGTTTTTAATCTGATCGTGGCCTGTGAAGAAGATCCCCCCCACCGTCCCCACCCCCACACTGTTGTTCTTACTCTTTTCTCAATCCACATCATGATTGGTCTTGGTGAATTTTTCTACAGAAGTGGCTTACCATTGTCTGGAGAGTGTTTTTACAAGGCGGGTGAGCCCAGTCATTATCAATACTCTTCAGAGACTGTCTGCCTGGTGTCAGTGGTCGCATAACCAGGCCTTATGATATGCATCGGCTGCTCATACGCCCATCCACCACCTGCTCCCATGGCCTCATGCAACCCTGATCAGGCTGGGGAGGGGGCTAAGCAGATGCTACACCCTGCCTGAGGGAGACCTGCAGGCTAGCGAGGGAAGGGGGTTCTTACACCTCCTTTGGTCAAGACGTATCTCCACCCTGCCGCCCATTACCATCTTAACAGGAGCTAAGCCCCAGACGGCATCACTCTCGGGACCTCAGGAACTCACAGACCTCTCCACCACGACGAGGGGATGACCCTCGGAGAAGGCAAGCAGTCCTACCAGAGAATTGACAATGTTCCAGTCATACCGGAGAAATGTGCCATTGCCGGCTCACTGGGGCACTTGCACGAGTGTGACCCATTCCTGCCAAAGCTTCTTTGTTGCAAGTTCATGGGCCAGAATAATTTCTGTTCTCTTTCGCATGTTTAAAATTTAATCTGCATGCCGCATTGGTGGTTTTATTGCAGAAGCTTCACTGCTCTCCGTGACAAATAGCAGGATGAACTGGGAAGCATTTTCTCTTGAAATCGAGTGAGGGGCAGATTGGATTGAAGCAGATGACACACAAATTGCCACGTTTTTAATTAAGCTGGGAAGCTTTTGTTTGTAGCCCAGACTTGCTTGCCTGACATATTTCCAACACAAATTGAAAAGTAATCTCATAAGATGAGAAAGCAGGATATAAAATGTATAATAATTCACTTGAAATTCATCTGTTCTGGATGGGAAAATATGACTGAGAGCCTTGCTCCTGTGTGTACTCTGGACATTTGGTGGGGCCAGGGGTGGGCTGCCAATGGACTGGTGTGACAGTTCACCGGGCTGAAACAGTGTGGATTTAATAGTCAGCCATGGCACAGTGGGCAGTACTCACTCCGCTGAGTTGGACGACCGTGGGCTTATCCCGACTCCAGAGATCTGAGCTCATAACCTAGACCGACACCATGATGGAGTATTCAGGGGCTGCTGCACTGACACGGTACCATCATTGCATATTAAAGAGACTAAAGATTAAAAATTAGCCTTACTTGTCATACGTAAAGCAGAACACACTGCCGGGGTGGTGGTAGAGGCAGATTCATTTGGAACATATAAGAGACTCTTGGATGAAAGGAAGATAGACGATTATTTGCAAGGTTGATCTTGGATTGAAAGGTGAGCACAGCTTTGTGGGCTGAAGGGACTGTGAAGAAGAAAGCCCATAACTCCGAGTGGAGTCATTGGGACGCCGTCATGACGGCATTGTTTTAGCAGGCATTCTTATTTTTACGAGGCCGAGTTACTAGCTCGACGCTCAACCCAGCACGGATGGAAAGCGTGCAAGGGAGCCGGCTGGATTCGAACTCGGGAGCCTTCGCTCCGAAGTCCGGCGCCGATGCCACTATGCCACCAGCCGGCTCTGAAGGGACTGTACTGTGCTGTAATGTTCTATGCACCACTTCCTCTGGCAGCTCTTTCCACATACCCACTGTTTGTTCATTGTGTGCCATGTCATATGGCGTAGGCGATCATGGTCTTTCCAGAACCAAGATTGTTCTTGGCAAATTTTTCTACAGAAGTGGTTTGCCATTGCCTTCTTCTGGGCAGAGTCTTTACAAGACAGGTGACCCCAGCCATCATCAATACTCTTCAGAGATTGTCTGCCTGGTGTTAGTGGCCGCATAACCAGGACCTGTGATCTGCACCAGCTGCTTATATGACCATCCACCACCTCCTCCCATGGCTTCACGTGTCCATGATCAGGGGGCCAAGCAGGTGCTACACCTTGCCCAAGGGTGACCTGCAGGCTAGCGGAGGGAAAGAGCACCTTACACCTCCTGTGGTAGAGACGTATCTCCACTCCGCCACCCAACGTACCCAACATCTGCGTGAAAAAACTTGCCTCCCAGTCCCCATTTAATTATTTCCCCTCTAATGCTAATCTAATCCAAATCTTTACCTTATGCATCTCATTGAAATCGGGGAGGGGGGTCAGTAATTCCCAGCGTTACTCTGGAGAACATCATAAAGACCAGGCTTGTGGACTCCCAGTGACAGAGAAAGCTGACCGATTCAGCTCATTTAGCCGATCAGTAAGTTCTGGGCTTAAGGACTTGACAACACAAAGTCCGGGCCCTAAAATTACAGCTGAAAATACTGCAAATCCCTACCACCACACACATCATATGCAGAAGGTAAAAGAGAACTGATGTATAGCCCTGATGAAAGTACATAAAGCTGAAACATTAACTCTACTCTTTCTAGCATTTAATTTCAGACTTCCAGCATTTGCAGCATTGCGCTTTTGGAAGCCAGGAATACAGATCCATAATGATGTCACAGATGGATGGGGTTGTAAGGAGAATTTCAGACATACTGGCCTCCATAAAACAGAGTTTGAGGCCTAGTGTTCGAGTTCCCGCCATCAGCGATTCTAGATTTTGAGACTTAGTGCTCAGTGATCAGTGTGTCCTGGGATCGATGCCAAAGACTGAGGCCCAAGATGAATTAGACAATAGACAATAGGTGCAGGAATAAGCTATTCGGCCCTTTGAGCCAGCACCGCCATTCACTGTGATCATGGCTGATCATCCACAATCAGTACCCCATTCCTGCCTCCTCCCCATATCCTATCTTTAAGAGCTCTATCTAACTCTTTCTTGAAAGAATCCAGAGAATTGGCCTCCACAGCCTTCTGAGGCAGAGCATTCCACAGATCCAAAACCCTCTGTGTGAAAAAGTTTTCCCTCAACTCCGTTCTAAATGATCTACCCCTTATTCTTAAACTGTGGCCTCTGGTTCTGGATTCCCCCAACATCGGGAACATGTTTCCTGCCTCTAGCGTGTCCGATCCCTCAATAATCTTATATGTTTCAATCAGATCCCCTCTCATCCTTCTAAATTCCAGTGTATACAAGCCCAGTTGCTCCAATCTTTCAACATTTGACATTCCCGCCATCCCTGGAATTAACCCAGTGAACCTACGCTGCACTCCCTCCATAGTAAGAATGTCCTTCCTCAAATTTGGAGACCAAAACTGCACACAATACTCCGGCTGGGGTCTTACCAGGGCCCTATACAACTGCAGAAGGATCTCTTTGCTCCTATACTCAACTCCTTCTGTTATGAAGGCCAACATGCCATTAGCTTTCTTCACTGCCTGCTGTACCTGTATGCTTACTTTCAGTGACTGATGAATAAGGACACCCAGATCTCGTTGTACTTCCCCTTTTCCTAACTTGACACCATTCAGATAGTAATCTGCCTTCCTGTTCTTGCCACCAAAGTGGATAACCTCACATTTATCCACATTAAACTGCATCTGCCATGCATCTGCCCACTCATCCAGCCTGTCCAAGTCACCCTGTATTCTCATAACATCCTCCTCACATTTCACACTGTCACCCATCTTTGTGTCATCAGCAAATTTGCTAATGTTACTTTTAATCCCTTCATGTAAGTCATTAATATATATTGTAAATAGCTGCGGTCCCAGCACCGAGCCTTGCGGTACCCCACTAGTCACTGCCTGCCATTCTGAAAAGGACCCGTTAATCCCTACTCTTTGTTTCCTGTCTGCCAACCAATTTTCTATCCATGTCAGTACCCTATCCCCAATACCATGTGCTCTAATTTTGCCCACTAACCTCCTATGTGGGACCTTATCAAAGGCTTTCTGAAAGTCCAGGTACACCACATCCACTGGCTTTCCCATGTCCATTTTCATAGTTACATCCTCAAAAAAATTCCAGAAGATTAGTCAATCATGATTTCCCCTTTGTAAATTCATGCTGACTTGGACCTATCCTGCCACTGCTATCCAAATATGCCGCTATTTCATCTTTTATAATTGATTCCAGCATCTTCCCCACCACTGATGTCAGACTAACTGGTCTATAATTGCCTGTTTTCTCTCTCCCTCCTTTCTTAAAAAGTGGGATAACATTAGCTACCCTCCAATCCACAGGAACTGATCCTGAATCTATGGAACATTGGAAAATGATTACCAATGCGTCCACGATTTCTAGAGCCACCTCCTTAAGTACCCTGGGATGCAGACCATCAGGCCCTGGGGATTTATCAACCTTCAGTCCCATCAGTCTATCCAACACCATTTCTGCCTGATGCGAATTTCCTTCAGTTCCTCTGTTACCCTGGGTCCTCTGGCCACTATTACATCCGGGAGATTGTTTGTGTCTTCCCTAGTGAGGACAGATCCAAAGTACCTGTTCAGCTCGTCTGCCACTTCCTTGTTCCCCATAATAATTTCACCCGTTTCTGTCTTCAAGGGCCCAACTTTGGTCTTAACTAATTTTTTCTCTTCACATACCTGAAGAAGCTTTTACTATCCTCCTTTATATTCTTGGCTAGCTTGCTTTCATACCTCATCTTTTCTCCCCGTATTGCCTTTTTAGTTATCTTCTGTTCCTTAAAAGTCTCCCAATCCTCTGGCTTCCCACTCATCTTTGCTAAGTTAAACTTCCTCTCTTTTATTTTTATACTGTCCCTGACTTCCCTTGTCAGCCACAGTCGCCCCTTACTCCCCTTAGAATCTTTCTTCCTCTTTGGGATGAACTGATCCTGCACCTTCTGTATTATTCCCAGAAATACCTGTCATTGTTGTTCCACTGTCATCCCTGCTGGGGTATCTTTCCAGTCAACTTTGGCCAGCTCCTCCCTCATGGGTCCATTGTCCCCTTTGTTCAACTGTAATACTGACACTTCCGATTTTCCCTTCTCCCTCTCAAATTGTAGATTAAAACTTATCATATTATGGTCACTACCTCCTAATGGCTCCTTTACCTCGAGTTCCCTTATCAAATCTGGCTCATTACACAACACTAGATCCGGAATTGCCTTCTCTCTGGTAGGTTCCAGTACAAGCTGCTCTAAGAATCCATCTCTGAGGCTCTCCACAAACTTCCTTTCTTGGGGTCAGTACCAACCTGATTTTCCCAGTCTACCCGCATGTTGAAATCCCCCATAACAACTATAGTATCACCTTTGTGACATGCCACTTTTAACTCTTGATTTAGAAGCCCAGAAGTCAAGGCCCATTGGCCAGAGCCGAGCCTGCGAATCTGCAAGCCCGTTGGGGAAGTAAAAACCTGGTGTCTGTGGGCTTGAGTCCATTCTGCTTGATGCTAGAGGCAGGAGGCCTGTCCTGGGCTTGGAGGACTGTGTTTATGTGTGGGTAGGAGGGAGGGATGAGAATTGTTCTCTCTGTTATTGTTTTGCTGTGTTCTGATTGTTGTTTTGCCGAGCATTGTGGGCATGGTATGTTGGCACCGGAATGTGTGGTGACATTTGTGGGCTGCCCCCAGCTCGGGTGTGTTGGTTGTTAACACAAACGACACGTTTCACTGTGTGTACACCTGGAGAATAAGCTTGAATATTCAGTAGAGGAGATGGGATGTCATGTTGAAGTTGTATAAGACGTTGGTGAGGCCCAATTTAGAGTATTGGGTGCAGTTTTGGTCACCTGCCTACAGGAAGGATGTCAACAAGAGTGAAAGAGTACAGAAAAAAGTTACAAGGATGTTTTAGGACTTGAGGACCTGAGTTATAGGAAAAGGTTGAAGAGGTTAGAACTTTATTCCCTGGAGTGCAGGAGAGTGAGAGGAGATTTGATAGAGGTGTAAAAATTACAAGGGGTATAGATAGGGTGAATGCAGGCAGGCTTTTTCCACGGAGGTTGGGTGAGACTAGAACTAAAAGTTACAGGTTAGGGTGAAGGGTGAAATGTAAAACGGGGAACCTGAGGAGAAACTTCTTCACTCTGAGGGAAGTGAGAGCGTGGAATGAGCTGCCAGTGGAAATGGTGGATGTGGTTTTGATTTCAACATTTAAGAGAAATTTGGATAAGTACGTTGATGGAGGGCTGTGGCCTGGGTGCAGGTCGATGGGGCAAGGCAGAATAACAGTTTAGCACAGACTAGCTGGGCTGAAGGGTCTGTTTCTTTTCTGTAGTGCTCTATGAGTCGCTAAGCCTTGTAATTTTCTTTACTTCAGATACCTGAATGCCTACTCTAGGACAGTCTGGCAAAGGTCTGCTCAAACCAGGATGCTTTCCCTCTCTCAGGGCCTTTTAGCACACATACCCCAGAGTAACACAGTAATGGAGATAACCCAACTAACCGACAGAGAATGTTTGTGAAAATTAACCAATATTTCACCCAAATGCACTCAAAGTAATTGGCACGCACCCTAGCACATTCTACTGCAGCCCCTGTGGTTTCTAAATATCAATTATGTACGCAAATTAATTAAATGTAAAAGTCTCTGCTATTCAGAGACAACTAAAAACTATTAAAATTGAACCAAATAATTAATAAGACAGCAAAAGCGCATCAAAACTTAAAACAATGAGGAATTGTAGCGTAGCGGTTACCGTAAGGTAATTACAAGGCCAGTGCCTGGTTTCATTTCCACCGCTGTCTATAAGCAACTTGTCTGTTACCCCTGTGACCAAGTGGGCTTCCGCTGGGGACTCCAGTTTCCTCCCACAGTCCAAACACATACAGGTTACGGTTGGTAAGTTGTGGGCAGGCTATGGAGGTGCCGGAAACATGACACTTAGAGAAATACAGCACAGGAACAGGCCCTTCAGTCCATCGAGTCCATGCTGAAACTGCCTACTCCTATCGACCTGCACTGGGACCATAGCCCTCCATACCCCCACCATCCATGTACCTATCCAAACTTCTGTTAACCGTTGAAACCATGCTTGCATGCACCACTTGTGCTGGCAGCTCGTTCCACACTCTCACCTCCCTCTGAGTGAAGACGTTTCCCCCACATTCCCCTTAAACTTTTCACCTTTCACTCTTAACCCATGACCTCTGGTTGTAGTCCCACCCAACCTCAGCGGAAAAAACCTGCTTGCATTTACCCTGTCTATACCCCTCATAATTTTGTATACCTCTGTCAAATCTCCCCTCAATCTTTTATGTTCTAAAGAAAACAGTCCTAACCTGTTCAATATTTCCTTATAACTCAGGTCCTCCAGACCCAGCAACATCTTAGTAAATTTCCTCTGCACTCTTTCAAACTTGTCGACATCTTTCTTGTAGGTAGGTGACCAAAACAGCACACAATAGTCCAAGTTAGGCCTCACCAATGTCTTATACAACTTCAACATAACATCCCATCTCCTGTACTCAGTACATTGATTTACTAAGGCCAATGTACCAAAAGCTTCTTTTATGACCTTATCTACCTGTGATGCTGCTTTCAATGAATTATGTACTGTATCTGTATTCCCTGATCCCTTTGTCTTACCACACTCCTCAGTGCCCTCCTGTTTGCTGTATAAAACCTACCCTGACTGGTCCTACTGAAGTGCAAAACCTCACATAAAATTCCATCTGTCATCTTTCAGTGCATTTTCCAGCTGAAGCAAATCCCCCTGTAAGCCACGATAGCCTTCCTCTCTGTCCTGTACATGGCCAGTCTTGGTGTCATCTGCAAATTTACTTATCCAGTTTACCATATTATCATCCAGATCAGTGATATAGATGACAAACAACAACAGACCCAGCACTGATCCCTGCGGCGCACCACTAGTCACAGGCCTGCAGTTAGAGAGGCAACCCTCTACTACCACTCACTGGCTTCTCCCACAAATCCAATGTCTAATCCAATTCACTACCTCATCCTGAATGCTGAGCAACTGAACCTTCTTGACCAGCCTCCCATGACCTTGTCAAATGTCTTATCACACTCCACATAGACAACATCCACTTTCCTAGTAATTTCCTCAAAAAAACTCTATAAAATTGGTTAGACATGACCTACCAAGCATGAAGCCAGGCTCACTATTGTTAATCAGTCCATGTCTATCCAAATACTTATATATCTGGTCCCTCAGAATAGTTTCCAATAACTTTCCCACAACTGGTGTCAGACTCACCAGCCTATAGTTTCCTGGTTTCTGTTTAGAGCCTTTTTTTAAATAGTGGAACAACATTGGCTATCCTCCAATCCTACTGAAGTCCAAAATGGTGGCAAGATGGTGGCGTGACTGGTCACTGCAGCTTCTACAGAGTGAACAAGTTGTGCTACCGTTCTATTTAAATGTATGTCTAATGATTGCAGGATGCTGCTATAAGAACTGGAAGTACTGCAGGTCTACCCCATCAGCAAGCTACTCATTGGGAGAGAAAATGAAGGAGCTGCACAACACGCTGCTGCCCAAGTCGATGGAGGCTTACCGTCTAATAGCGAGTGACTGTCATGGTCACTTTTCTTGTGATCGCAAGACCCATATGGACATTGGTAATCCAGTACGCTGCAAGTTCGATTGGCTGGTTTATTGGATGCGAGCAGGGGCAGATCGAGAGGCCTAGTCCTCCATCATAGCGAGCACTAGGCCTGAAGCCATGGTGTCACCTGTTTGCAGCCACCCAGAGTGAGGGGACAAAGCTGTTGTGTTTCACCGGGAGCAGTGTGACACGGCGTCCACACGGAGTCAGAGCTGCCTTCCCAGGGTTTCGCTTGGCAGAAGATAAGCCCTACTGTGGCCGATTGCAGATTTTTATTTTAGTGCCTCTCAGTTGATTCGGGCCTCAAGCTGCGGGTCGCTTGCTTTCAGCCGCTGGAGGTGAGGCACTCGAACCATTGCTGTCTACTGCGGTGGCGTAGCGCATTTGTGGTGACAGAGGGTTTAAGATGGACTGAGGGGTCTGGACTGTATAAATATATATTTGTCTTGGTTATGTTTTTACTCATCCATATGTGCTTGCATATGTAAGGACTGGGCCTCAAAGCCACAGATTTGCTCAACAGGCATCGGGGGCCAGCCGACACATGATATCGATGGTCTGGGGGGTGGGGGAGTTCTGGACTGTATAAACTTGCATATTCTGCATCAGTGTATTTTTACCAATATTCTATGTGGGTTTGTTGACTTGTATGTATCATACCACAGCATCACGGTGGTGGTGGGGATCTTCGAGACTCTTATAACGTGACTGTCATCTTGTGTGTGACTGGTGGTAATCTGTCTTTGCACCTTGACCCCATAGGATCACGGTCTCGTTTGGCTGTATTTATGTCTGGTTAAATGACAGTTAAACTTGAACTGAACTGAATCCTCTGGTACCTCCCCATCACTAAGTATCTCTGCTAGGGCTCCGGTAATTTCTGCACTTGCCTTCTGCAGGGTCCGAGGGAACACCTTGTCAGGCCCTGGGGATTTATCCACCCTGATTTGCCTCAGGGTAGCAAACATCTCCTCCTCCGTGATCTGTACAGGGTCTATGAAGTTGATGCTGCTTTTCCTCACTTCTATAGACTCTGTATCCGTCTCCAGAGTAAATTCAGATGCAAAGAAAGCATTTAAGATCTCTGCAATCTGTTTTGGCTCCACACATGGATTACCATTCCGGTCTTCTAGAGGAGGAATTTTGTCCCTAGCAATTCTTTTGCTCTTAACATATCTGTAGAATCCTTTAGGATTCTCCTTCACCTTGTCTGCTAGTGCAATTTGATGCTTTCTTTCAGCCCTCCTGATTTCTTTCTTAAGTGTTCTCTTGCAGTTTGTTGTTTTCCATAAGCACCCCATTTATTCCCGTTTGCCTATAACTGCTGTGCGGCCCCTTTTTTCTCTTAACCAGGGCCTCAATATCCCTTGAAAACTGAGGCTCACTACACTTGTTATCTTTACCTTTTATTCTGACAGGCACATACAAGCTTTGTAGGCTCAAAATTTCATTTTTGAAGTCCTCCCACTTACCAAGTACACCTTTGTCGGAAAACAGCCTGCCCCCAATCCACAGTTGCCAGATCATTGCTGATACTAGCAAAATTGGCCGTTTTCCCATTTAGAATCTCAACCCGTGGACCAGACCTATCTTTTTGCAGATTTACTTTGAAACTAATGGCATTGTGATCACTAGATGCAAAGCATTCCCCTACACAAGCGTCTGTCACCTGCCCTGTCGCATTCCCTAATAGTAGATCCAGTATCTCACTCTCTCTCATTGAGACTTCTATGCACTGATGAAGGAAACTGTCCTGAACACATTTGACAAACTCTATCCCATCTCGTCCTTTTACAGTATGGGAATCACAGTCAATATGTAAAAAGTTAAAGTCACCTATTATAACAACCTTATGTTTCTTGTAACAGTTTGCAATTTCTTTACAAATTTGTCCCTCTAAATCCCTGGGACTGTCGGGTGGTCTGTAACAGAGCCCCATTAACGTGGTCATACCTTTCTTATTTCTCAGTTCCATCCATGACGTCTCACTAGACGAGTTCTCCAGTCTCAAACTTGCACAGGCTGGACTGGTCACTGGCCAAAGCATTACTTGTGGGCTGCCCCCAGCACATCCTCAGACTGTCGCTGTCAACAAAAAGGAGGCCGATCGGCACTTTGTGTGTGGTGTACATGTGACAAATGAAGCTAATCTCTTAAAACTCTACTCTTTAAACAACCGTCTGTGCAGACGTCTCGGTATTTTCCCCCGTTTACCCCCGTGAAATACCTTTGGGGGTTTAATTGGTTAATTGGTCACGTGGGTATAATTAGGCAGCGTGGGCTCATTAGGTGGGAAGGACCTGTTACTGTGCCGTATCTCTCAATTAAATAAACAAACAGGCGTGTCAGAATCAGCTTTAATATCACCAACGCATGCCGTGAGATTTAGTGGCAGCAGTACACGTAAAACATGACAACTGTGAATTACAGTAAGTGTATATATTAAATAGTTAAATAAATAGTGTAAAAATAGAAATAAAAACGTAGTGAGGTAGTAGGCAAGGGTTCAAAGTCCATTCAAAATCTGATGGCAGAGGGGAAGAAGGTGTTCCTGAATCGCTGGGTGTGAGCTGTCAGGCTCTTGTACCTCCTCCCTGATGGTAGCAATGAGAAGAGGGCATGTCCTGGGTGGTGGGAGTTCTTGATGATGGATGCCGCCTTTTCTGAGATGTCCTGGATACGACGGGCACTAGCGCCCAGAGTTCACAACTTTCGGGGCGTTCCGGAGTTCGATCCCGCGTCGCCTGTACCGAGTCTCTGCACGTCCTCCCTGTGGAATTCGCGGGTTCTCTGCTTTCCTCCCACAGATCGGGCAGGTTAATTAGTCATTATAAACTGTCCCGTGATTAGGTTAGGGTTAAACCGGGGTTGTCGGGGATCGGCAGACAGCGCGGTTCAAAGGGTTGGAAGGGTATCTCTAAATAAAATAAAGTTCACACCAGACTGATACCGTACAGCTTGTATGCACCGTGATGTGGAACCCCACACATATGCAATGCACGCCGGGGAGAAGCAGGCTGTTCACCAACATCTGCTGTCCTGTGCTCCATATATAACTCAATGCCTACTTTGCTTCTCATAAACCGCATGAGCTCTCAACGCACTAAATCAGCGAAGTCGACATTTGACAGCCTCTTCAATTGGTGGTGAATCATATCGTTTCAAAATATAACGCACATTAAGGTATATGGTCACCCAGTCCCCAAAACCAACACTACGTACTGTATGATTAACTCCACTGCGAGGTTAAACTCTCCATACTTTGACTGCAAAGCAGAACAGATGTTTACTGTTGACAAAGCCAGTCCCAGTTCATTGTCAATACCATATCAATTTACAATATCGTTTTTGCAAGGCACGGGGAAGCTGCAGCGACTAGATCTCTGACTCTGCCTCCGAAGGGAAGGGGGGTGCGGAGGAAGAGGACTGAAGTAGTGAGCAGGATTCCACAATTAGAGGAGCAGGAAGCAGATTCTGTGGGCACCATAGAGAGATCCAGACGGTATGTTGCTCAGGTCAGGTCCATGGCATTCTAAAGGGGGAGAGTGAACAGCCAGAACTCGTGGCACATATTGGTAACAACAAGATAGGTAGGAAAAGTGAGGAGGTCCTGAAGACAGAATATAAGAAGTTAGCCGGAAAGCTGAAAAGCAGGACCTCCAAGGTAGCAATCTCTGAACTGCTGCCTGCATCGTGTGTCAGTGAGAGTAAGAATAGGACGATTTGGCAGATGAATGCATGGCTGAGGAATTAGTGCAGGGGGCAGGGTTTCAGAATTCTCGATTATTGGGATCTCTTCTGGGCAAGCAAGGCATGACCTGTACAAAAAGGACGGGTTACACCGAGAGGGAGACGTTGGGGGAGGGTTTAAACGAATTTGGCCGGAGGGTGGGAATTAGAATGATAGGGCTGAGGAAGGAATAGTTGGTATACAAGTAGATGCAGTGGGCAGCGAGACTGTGAGGCTGTACAAGGCATTGGCCCCTTATCTAAGAAATAATGCGCTGGCATTGGAGATGGTCCAGAGCAAGTTCAAAAGAATTATTCCAGGAATGAAAAGGTTATCATATGAGGAACATTTGATAGCTCTGGGTTGTGCTTGCAGGAATCTAGAAGGATGAGGGGGATCTAATTGAAAACTTTTGAATGTTGAAAGGATGTGGAAAGGATGTTTCCCGTGGCAGGGGAGTCTAGGACAAGATGGCACAGCCTCAGGATAGAGGGGCATCCATTTAAAACAGAGATGCGGAGAAATTTCTTTAGCCAGACGATGGAGAATTAGTGGAATGTATTACCACAGGCAGCTGTGGATGCCAGGGTGTATTTAAGGCAGAGCTTGATAGGTTCTTGATTGCACATGGCATCAAAGGTTATGGGGAGAAGGCCGGGGAGTGGGGTTGAGGAGGGGAAAGAAGGATCAGTCATAATTAAATGGCAGAGCAGACTCGATAGGCCAAATGGCCTAATTCTACTTCTATGTCTTATGGTCTTATAGTACTAAACAGTTATTTGGATCCCTGAGATTACAACTTTCAAAGCTGTCCCTCACACAGTTTCCACGTGTTTATGCTGCACACTGTGAAAGTACAGGGAGTTACCAAGCTTCTGTTTGTCTAATCTCCATAGCAGTCCAGACTTACACTAACGTACTAATTAGATGCAAGCAAGGGCTGTGAGCTGACTCAGTCACTGAACGAAAGTGATTTTGGCCTCAGTTCCCCCTTCCTGCCTTCTCCTTTATTTATAAAAATAAAGATTAGCTTTACTTTTCTCATGTACATCAAAGTATGGAAATATTTGCCTTCCTTACAACTGACTCAACCTGCAAGTTAACCTTTAGGGAATCCTGCACGAGCACTCCCATGTCCTCTGATTTCTGAATCTGCTCCAAATTTATAATAATCTATGTCTTTATTCCTTCTACCTTGCACTTCCCTACATTGAATTCCATCTGCGACTTCTTTGCCCATTCTCCTAATCTGTCCAAGTCCTTCTGCAGACTCCCTACTTCCTCAGTGCCACCTGCCCCTCCATGCATCTTGGTATTGTCTGAAAACTACAAACTCCCTCAAACTTAGCTCTCCATTTCCATCTGTGTGCCTATCTAAGAGTTTCTTGGGTGCCTCTAATGTGTCTGGCTCTGCCACCACCCCCGGCAGAGCATTCCATACACCCACTAATCTCTGTATGAAAAGCCTACCTCTGACACCCCCCCCATACTTACAGTAACTCAAATCACCTTGAGATGACGCCCCCTGGTATCAGTCATTTCCATTTTGGGAAATAGTCTCTGGCTCTCCACTCTATCCATGTCTCTTATCATCTTCTATTAACAAAGTGAACAGGGTATAACCATATAACCATATAACAATTACAGCATGGAAGCAGGCCATCTCAGCCCTTCTAGTCCATGCCAAACTCTTACCCTATCCTATTCCCACCAACCTGCACTCAGCCCATAACCCTCTATTCCTTTCCTGTCCATATATCTATCCAATTTAACTTTAAACAGCAACATAGAATCTGCCTCAACCACTTCTGCTGGAAGCTCTTTCCACACAGCTACCACTCTCTGAGTAAAGAAGCTCCCCCTCATGTTACCCCTAAACTTTTGTCCTCTAATTCTCAACCCATGGCCTCTTGTTTGAATCTTCCCCACTCTCAATGGAAAAAGTCTAACCACGTCAACTCTATCAATCCCCCTCATAATTTTAAACACCTCTATCAAGTCCCCCCTCAACCTTCTACGCTCCAAAGAATAAAGACCTAACTTGTTCAACCTTTCTCTGTAACTTAGGAGATGAAACCCAGGCAACATTTTAGTAAACCTCCTCTGTACTCTCTCAATTTTATTGACATTCTTCCTATAATCAGCGTAGTTCAACCAGAGGCAAGAAGCAATCTCCAGGTGGAGGAGCCAGTGCTGAGTGTGTGATGGGTGGGACATTGGTCAGAGCACCAAGCAAGGCTGATGAATGCGTTAAGCCCATTTCCTCTGCTGGGGCACAGGCCCCTGAAACCAGCTAGCCAGAGTTCACTGGGCCAGCCTTTCATGTTGTCCCCAGGTGTAACCCGTTTCCGAAGATCCATCCTTCCACAGGGCTGAGGTTTTTGGAACTTCTGTTGTCATTTCTGGGATTTAACCAGGTGAGGTTGTTAGCCCCATGCCAGCCCTTCCTCCTTCCGCAGCGGGGATGGCAAATGTCCATGGTGGAGTTGAATATGTGGAGCACACAAGGCAACGGTTTTGTGTGTTTGATGAGAGTGAGGCGGGTATGTCTGGCAGCAATCCAAGGCAAATGCGTTCATCTGCCCAATCACTAATCTGTGTTAAACACTCAGAGGCATTCACTGGCTGTGATGCAACTTTATTAAAACACACCAAATAAATCATTCTCCCAACACCAGCTTTTGACAAAATTCAAAACCTGCCAATATTTCTGGATGTGATCAATTGCCAAGTTCCCAACATGACTTTACACAGATCTGCAAGGGATTTACATGGTATGCATTCAGAGTTCTCTGTATGAACTAAATTTAGCGAGCATTTGCTAAATAACCGAGCGATCAGTTATGTCAACCCTGGCCACAGGAATGCTCAGTAATTGAAAAGCCTAAGATCTAGTGAAATATTGAAAGCACAGAAATATACAATGGAGTGTCTGTGGTAAATATTCAGAGCTTCATAACAACTGACAAATCCTCTATATTTGTCCTGGGGTTGGAAAACTGTCTGTGTGTGAGTTGGTGGTTGGAGGACTGTCTGTGTGTGAGTTAGTTGGAGGACTGTGTGTGAGTTGGTGGTTGGAGGACTGAGTGTGAATTGCTGGTTGGAGGACTGAGTCTGAGTTGGACATTGGAGGACTGTCTGTGTGTGAGTTGGTGGTTGGAGGACTGTGTGTGAGTTGGTAGTTGGAGGACTATGTGTGAGTTGGTGGTTGGAGGACTGAGTGTGAGTTGGTGGTTGGAGGACTGTGTGAATTGGTCGTTGGAGGACTGTGTGTGAATTGGTAATTGGAGAACTGTCTGTGTGTGAGTTGGTGGTTGGAGGACTGAGTGTGTTGGTGATTGGTGGACTGTGTGTGTGTGTGTGAGTGGCTAACTTTGACAAACTTATACAGATGTGTGGTGGAGAGTATATTGACCGGCTGCATCACAGCCCAGTATGGAAACACCAATGGAAAATCCTACAAAAGTAGAATCAGAATCAGAATGAGGTTTATTATCACCGGCATGTGTTGTGAAATTTGTTAACTTAGCAGCAGCAGTTCAATGCAATACATAATACAGAAGAAAAAAAACCAAAATAAAATAATAAATAAATAACGGTATACGTATATTGAATAGATTAAAAATCATGCAAAGAACAGAAATAATATATTGTTTAAAAGTGAGTTAGTGTCCAAGGGTTCAATGTCCATTTAGGAATCGGATGGCAGAGGGGAAGAAGCTGTCCTGAATCGCTGAGTGTGAGCCTTCAGGCTTCTGTACCTCCTACCTGATGGTAACAGTGAGAAAAGGGCATGCCCTGGGTGCTGGGGGTCCTTAATAATGGATGCTGCCTTTTTGAGACACCGCTCCCTGAAGATGTCCTGGGTACTTTGTCGGCTAGTGTCCATGATGGAGCTGACTAAATTTACAAGCCTCTGCAGCTTCTTTCGGTCCTGTGCAGTAGCCCCTCCATACCAGCCAGTGATGCAGCCTGTCAGAATGCTCTCCATGGTACAACTATAGACGTTTTTGAGTGTATTAGTTCACATACCAAAGCTCTTCAAATTCCAAATTAAGTATAGCCGCTGTCTTGCCTTCTTTATAGCTGCATCGGTATGTTGGGACCATGTTCGATCCTCAGAGATCTTGACACCCAGGAACTTGAAACTGCTCACTCTCTCCACTTCCAATCCCTCTATGAGGATTGGTACGTGTTCCTTCATCTTACCCTTCCTGAAGTCCACAATCAGCTCTTTCATCTTACTGACGTTGAGTGCCAGGTTGTTGCTGCAGCACCACTCCACTAGTTGGTATATCTTGCTCCTGTACGCCCTCTCGTCACCATCTGAGATTCTACCAACAATGGTGATATCATCAGCAAATAGATGGTATTTGAGCTATGCCTCGCCACACAGTCATGGATATAGAGAGAGTAGAGCATTGGGCTAAGCACACATCCCTGAGGTGCACCAGTGTTTATCGTCAGCAAGGAGGAGATATTATCACCAATCCACACAGGTTGTGGTCTTCTGGTTAGGAAGCTGAGGATCCAATTGCAGAGGGAGATACAGAGGCCCAGGTTCTGTAACTTCTCAATCAGGATTGTGGGAATGATGGTATTAAATACTAAGCTATAGTCGATGAACAGCATCCTGACATAGATGTTTGTGTTGTCCAGGTGGTCTAAAGCCATGTGATGTGCTGTTGAGATTGCACCTGCTGTTGACCTATTGTGGCGATAGGCAAATTGCAATGGGTCCAGGTCCTTGCTGAGGCAGGAGTTCAGTCTAGTCATGACCAACCTCTCAAAGCATTTCATCACTGTAGATGTAAGTGATACTGAGCGATAGTCATTAAGGCAGCTCACATTATTCTTCTTAGGCACTGGTATAATTGTTGCCTTTATGAAGCATGGGAACTTCTGCCCGTAGCAGTGAGAGGTTGAAAATGTCCTTGAATGCTCCCAGCAGTTGGTTGGCACAGGTTTTCAGAGCATCACCAGATACTCCATCCGGACCTTCTGCCTTGTGAGGGTTCACTCTCTTTAGAGACAGCCTAACATCGGCCTCTAAGACAGAGATCACAGGGTCATCAGGTGCAGCAGGGATCTTCACAGCTGTAGTTGTGTTCTCCCTTTCAAAGTGGGATAGAAGGCGTTGAGTTCATCTGGTGGTGAAGCATCTCTGCCATTCATGGTATTGGGTCTCACTTTGTCCGAAATAATGTCTTGCAAACCCTGCCAGAGTTGTCGTACATCTGATGTCGCCTCCAACCTCGTTTAAAATTGTCTCCTCGCCCTTGAAATAACCCTCTGCAAATCATACCTGGTTCTCTGGCCCAGTACATATGGGTAAAGCCCTCCCCACCATTGAGCTATCTACATGAAACGCTGTCACAGGAAAGCAGCATCCATCATCAGAGACCACCCAGGTCATGCTTTCTTCTCGCTGCTGCCATTAGGAAGAGCATACAGGAGCCTAGGGACTCACGCCACCAGGTTCAAGAACAGTTATTACCCGTCAAACACCAGGCACTTGAACCAGCAGGGATAACTTCACTCAATTTCACTCACCCCAACACTGTTCTGTTCCCAAAACCTGTGGACTCACTTTCAAGGACTCCATCTCATGTTCTTGAGATTTAAGTGTTATTGTTTTCTTTTTACTGTATTTGCATAGTTTGTTGCCTTCTGCAGTCTGGTTGAACGTCCTAGTTGGGTGGTCTGTCATTGATTCTGTCATAACTATTATCCTATAAATTTATTGAGTATGCCTGCAAGAAAATACATCTCAGGCTTGTGTATGGGGACATATATGAACTTTGGGTTTGCGTATTGGTGGGGGGGAGGGGTTAGTTTTGCTGTTTCACACACAAAATGGTGGAGGAACTTAGTAGGTCAAGGAGCACCCATAAAAAGGAACGAAAAATCAACACTTTGGGTGAGAACCTTCATCAGGACATTACAGTTGATCACTAAATTTAGTTCAAACTGATCTCCTCCCAGTTTCTTAGTTCATCCCCCCTCTTACACCTGTCCATTTTCCCCTTCAGCTGGTCTCACCTATCACATTGTAGTTTGTGCTCCTCCCCCTCTCCCAACCTTCTTATTCTGGTTTCTTCCTACTTACCTTCCAGTCCCGATGACGGGTCTTGGTCCAAAACGTCAGCTCTTTATTTGTCTCCATAGATGGTACCTGGCATGCTGGTTTCCTTCAGAACTTTGTGTGCGTTACTCCGGATCTCCAGCATCTGTGGAATTGCTTATATTTATGATTTGATGTTGTTGTTTTGTTCTTGTTGTTCTATTGCTGTTGTCATTTTTGTTGTTCTGCCGAACATTGTGGGCATGCTATGTTGGCACCGGAATGTGTAGTAAACACTTCTGGGCTGCCCCCAGCACGTCACTGGGTTGTGCTTGTTGTTAATGCAAATGACACATTTCACTGTGTGCTTCAATGTACACGTGATAAATAAATCTGACTCCGATGCAAATCTGAATTCGAATCCAAATCCAAATCCGAAATGTGAATCTGAATTCGAATCCAAATCCAATCCAAATCCGGAATGTGAATCTGAATCTGAATCCGAATCCACATGGGCAGAAGATTTACGAAATGAATACTGTTGAATTAGTCAGGAGAAAGGTTGAGAAACATTCTTCACTACTGACTCAAGGTTCGTCACACCCAGTGTGGAGCAACAATAAATAAAAGAAACTGAATCCTGAACTATACTCAGTCAAGGGAACAGAAGAGGAGATAACATTGAACGTCAGAGTGCATGTTCCCAGACTTCAGCCTGACATTTAGTGCTTTTCTCAGTTTGTCTCCACCTGGAACACTCAGAGTCCTAGGGAGAAGTGTGAAAGAGGATCAAGTCTGATTTTTAGTTTTGTCTTTTTTAACACTGCTCAAGTGAAGTTAGAAGAAAATCTTTGACCTTGGGGAAAAGATGAACTTGGGAGAGGAGAGGGGTGGTGGTGGGGCTGGGGGTTGATTCAAATTAACTGTAACTACAGGCCATGGGAATATAGAACAGAAAATAAAGCATATACTCACAGAGATGTTAGTTAGCAACAGACAAAATGCTGGAGGAATGCAGCAGGCCCAGCAGCATCTATGGAGGGGAATTAATTGTCAAAAGTTTGGGCTGAGACCATTCACCAGTCCCGTGTGATGTGGGTGTAATGGGAGGAGAAGATGGCAGTGCAACGCAGCGCACAGCGGCCACTCCAGTGGCGATATCTGTTATCTGTCAAGTAGGATGCCGTGCACAATCCTGATTTGATGGAGACGGACGTGAGAGCACGGAGGAAAATCTGGTGAAACTTCTGAAATTTCTGCTTCACTGCCGCTGCTACTGTGTGGCCCAGAATCTCCGGAGGGGAAGGCCCCGAGTCCTCAGCTTTGCTTGTTGCTCAGCGGCTGGGGCGGGGTCGAAGCGCTCGGCAGAGGATGGCGCTCAGTGCTCGGTGTCGGAGGCTCGAAGTTTTCGGACAGACTCAGTGTCCGCTGCGGTCAGGTGCTTCCAATGGTGCAGCAACGGCAAGTTTGCGGCGCTTGGAGGCTCATGGCAGGGAGAGTTTCTCCCTTCTACCGTCTGCGTGAGATGATGAAGCTAACGGAACTTTGAGACTTTTTTTTACTGTGCCCATGGTCTGGTCTTCATCAAATTACAGTATTACTTTGCTCTGTTGTAACTATATGTTATAATTATGTGGTATTGTCAGTTTTAGTCTTGTTTTGTCCTGTGTTTCTTGTGATATCATACTGGAGGAACTTTGTATCATTTTTTAATGCATGCATTTCTAAATGACAATAAACGACAATAATCTAATCTAATCTAATCTTTCCACGACCATGATTGTTCTCGGCAAATATTTCTGCAGTAGTGGTTTGCCATCGCCTTCTTCCGGGCAGTGTCTTTACAAGACGGGTGACCCCAGCCATTATCAATACTCTTCAGAGATTGTCTGCCTGGTGTCAGTGGTCACATAACCAGGACTTGTGATATGCACCGGCTGCTCGTACGACCATCCACCACCTGCTCCTATGGCTTCATGTGACCCTGATTGGGGGCTAAGCAGGTGCTACATCTGCCCAAGGGCGACCTGCAGACTAGCAGAGGGAAGAAGAGTCTTACACCTCCTTTGGTAGAGACGTATCTCCACCCCACCATCCAGATAACAAGTAACCTATAAAATAGCCAGACTTAAATGGTGTAATACCTGCTACTGAAAACTAAGAAGTTTCTAGGATATTTAGAGCAGCTCTACCATAACTGCTGGAAAACTCACTGAATAATTCCATGCATTGGGTGTGGGGGTGGAGATATGTCTCTACCAAAGGAGGTGTAAAGCGCTTCTTCCATCCGCTAGCTTTTCCTCTGCAAACTTTGATAATATATTTACCTTGAACTTTGAACTTTCCCTGCTGGATGACTTCCAAAATAATTAAAGTTGTTTTCCTTAAACCTTTCTGCACATGATAATTTGGAATGATCTACGGTGATACAGAAAATGCTGGAGACACCCAGCAGTCCAGGCAGCGGCTACGAAGGAAGAAACTAATTTAATATTTCAGGTCAAGATATTGTTGATGAAAATTGATAGAGCCTCGCTTCATGCAGGTGAAGAAGGAAAGGATGAGACGAGGCTCATCCAGTTACCCCGAAACAACTGACTTCTCCATGAGCAGAAATTTAACCCATGATTTTGAAGACTCTTTGTAAAGGTGTCCATTTTTCTCCACTCTCTCATGAGGCAAAACAACATATCCAGCAACTCAACTCAGTCTTCAACATTTAAAGTGCAAATATTATTTATCTTACAGTTTATGCTAATTTAAAATAATATATTTTAAAAATCTGACATTTCACTTTATTAAAAGAATGACTGTTCCTTCACAGAGAAATTGATGAAACTCTGCATAATTTTACCAGGTAGTAACTTACTTGAATTCATTAACAATTCTGAAAGGGCTGGAAGAGAAATATTTTCCAGGAGGGACTTGCCTCTAGCTGGAGTTTAGATTCTTCAGCTTTTGATTAAAACATTAAGCTGCATTTTTAATTAGTGACGACTTTTTGAAAGTGTTCAATTCTGTCAGCAAAGGAAGATGCAGTTAGAAGTCTCAGCCTGCCCAGAGCTGGATAAATGTTTCTCAGAGGAAAGTGATGTAATATCTCAAAAATGTAAGTAACAAAGCCACATAACACATTGCAGATTGTACTAATTCTGCCGTGGATGGTCCCAAGCCCGGCTGTGAAAGGAGCAGGAGGGTTGGACAAGGAGCTAGCAACCGCATCATATAAAAACCCAGAGCCACAGAGCCTGCGGAGACCTTGTCCCTGGGAGAAGAAGGATTATCAAAGATGGGCCTCTCCTGGGAACAACTTGAAAGACTGGCCCAGCACAGAGGTCTCTGGTGAGCTGCCCTCGACGGCCTGTGCCCCAGGGGAGCTGATGGGCTAAACCAACAACCACCACCGATTGTATTGTTTCGGTAGAATCTATATTTTGCAAGTGGTTTTACTGCAATGCAGGTTGTCAATGGTTTAAATCAGAAACGTGGTCCCTTGAAACAAGGTTTAGTTTCACTTCACTTCACCTGTGAGTCGGCTGGGGTGATATACTGCGTCCGGTGCTCCCGATGTGGCCTTTTATATATTGGCGAGACCCGACGCAGACTGGGAGACTGCTTTGCTGAACATCTACGCTCTGTCCGCCAGAGAAAGCAGGATCTCCCAGTGGCCACACATTTTAATTCCACAACCCATTCCCATTCTGACATGTCTATCCACGGCCTCCTCTACTGTAAAGATAAAGCCACACTCAGGTTGGAGGAACAACACCTTATATTCCGTCTGGGTAGCCTCCAACCTGATGGCATGAACATCGACTTCTCTAACTTCCACTGATGCCCCACCTCCCCCTCGTATCCCATCTGTTACTTATTTTTATACACACATTCTTTCTCTCACTCTCCTTTTTCTCCCTCTGTCCCTCTGAATATACCTCTTGCCCATCCTCTGGGTCTGCCCCCCTTGTCTTTCTTCCCGGACCTCCTGTCCCATGATCCTCTCGTATCCCCTTTTGCCGATCACCTGTCCAGCTCTTGGCTCCATCCCTCCCCCTCCTGTCTTCTCCTATCATTTTGGATCTCCCCCTCCCCCTCCAATTTTCAAATCCCTTACTCACTCTTCCTTCAGTTAGTCCTGACGAAGGGTCTCGGCCTGAAACGTCGACTGCACCTCTTCCTACAGATGCTGCCTGGCCTGCTGTGTTCACCAGCAACTTTGATGTGTGTTGCTTTAGTTTTGTACCCACTTCCACTCCAGAACCCTAAAAATTATTCTATAAATACTACAGTTTAAACGACTAGAGTTTCAAACGTGATTAGAATTGAGGAATGAGCTGCTAGCTTATGAACAGTAATGTAATCTAGGCCTATTTTACCACAGGTAGAATCACTTTCATCTTCTCTCCACCAGAACTGTTCCGTACTGAGGTTATACCTGGATTTTATGTGTGGCTAGATTAGATTAGATTAGATTGGACTAGTTTTATATGTCACTTGTACATTGAAACATCAAAATATACGGTGAAATTCGTCACTGGTGTCAATGACCTGCTCAGTCTAAGGATGTGGGGGGCAGCCCACAAGTGTTGCCATACTTCCAGTGTCAATAGAACATGCCACAACCCTAACCTGTACATTTTTAGAAAGTGGCAGTAAACCAGAGCACTCGGCGGAAACCCATACAGTCTTGAGGAGAACCATGCAAACCACTCGTGACACCAACATATTGCCTCCTATGTTACCCTGATGCGTTCTACACTACCTGCCACTCTCTACACTAACAGTCACTCTCTACATTATAGCCACTCTACACTATCAGCCACTCTCTACACTAACAGTGACTCTCTACATTACCAGCCACTCTCTACACTACCTGCCACTCTCTACACTATCAGCCACTCTCTACACTAACAGTGACTCTCTACATTACCAGCCACTCTCTACACTACCAACCACTCTCTACATTACCAGTCACTCCCTCTACTATGGCACCGCTCTCTACACAACTGTACCACACTCTACACTACTGTGATACACTCTACACGACTGTGACACACTCTACACAATTGTACCACACTCTACACTACTGTGATACACTCTACACGACTGTACCACACTCTACACTACTGTGATACGCTCTACACGACTGTACACACTCTACACTACTGTGACACACTCTACACGGCTGTACCACGCTCTACACGACTGTGACACACTCTACACGACTGTACCACACTCTACACTACTGTGACACACTCTACACGACTGTACCACACTCTACACTACTGTGACACACTCTATGACTGTACCGCACTCTACACTACTGTGATACACTCTAGATGACTGTACCACGCTCTACACTACTGTGACACACTCTACACGACTGTACCACACTCTACACTACTGTGACACACTCTAGACGACTGTACCACGCTCTACACTACTGTGACACACTCTACACGACTGTACCACACTCTACACTACTGTGACACACTCTAGACGACTGTACCACGCTCTACACTACTGTGACACACTCTAAATCACTGTACCACGCTCTACACTACTGTGACACACTCTAAATCACTGTACCACGCTCTACACTACTGTGACACGCTCTACACGACTGTACCACACTCTACACTACTGTGACACACTCTACACGACTGTACTGCTCTCTACACTAATGTGGCACTCTCTACCCAATGGCATCACTCTTTGTGCTACTATACCTCTCTCTACGTGACTGTGTGTCTCTCTACATGACTGTATCTCTCTCTACGTGACTGTGTGTCTCTCTACGTGACTGTACCTCTCTCTCTCTATGTGACTGTATCTCTCTCTACGTGACTGTGTCTCTCTCTACATGACTGTGTCTTTTTCTACGTGACTATGTCCCTCTCTATTTGACTGTGTCACTCTCTACATGACTGTACCTCTCTCTACGTGACTGTCTCTCTCTCTCTACGTGACTGTGTCTCTCTCTACATGTTTATGCCACTCTTTACGTGACTGTTCATCCCTCTACACTACCATGCCAGTGAAGTCCACTGCTTTAGTTCATTTGTTTAGGTAAGATATGAGGTTAGATCTCTAGTATCTGCCAGCCTTTCCCAGTGGGACAGAGAGAAATACTCATTAATGCTTTAATTGCTCAAGCTACCTTTAACATGTTAAATTCTACAACGTGGGATATACTGTAGCAGACTAAGGAAATAAACGGTTGATTTGGTATTTTTAAGAATAATTATAACAATGCCAATTATTAACAATAATAATAAAATGATTAATAAAATAATTAGAAAATAATCATAACAAGGAGCCTCGGGTCTCACACCATGGGGTTCGGGGATAGTTATTACCTCTCAACCATCAGGGTCTTGAATCAAAGAAGATAACTTCGCTCAACTTCACTCTCCCCTTTCACTGAACTGTTCGCACAACCTGCGGACTCACTTTCATGGACTCCTCATCTCATGTTCTCGAAATTTATTGCTTGTTTATTTATTATTATTAATAGTTCTTTTTTAATCTTTGATATTAGCAGTTTGTTGCCTTTTGCACATTTGTCCATCCCGTTGGGTATGGTCCTTCATTGATCCTCAGTGTTTCAGTAGTTCAATTGTTCCAGTTAATATCAGAGAAATGTAAACAGCATACAACCTGAAATTCTTGTTCTTCACAGACATCCACTAAACAGAAAGTTGCCCCGAAGAATGAGTGACAGTAAAAACATTAGAACCCCAAAGCACCCCACTCCCCACTCCCACGCACAAGCAGCAGCAAAAGAACGATCCTCCCCCTCCCCACTTACTTCAGCAAAAAATCATCACTTCTCTCCACCCACCAAGCAAGCAATAGCAAAGCCCCCAAGAAAGACCATGATCTGCAGCACAACTTTGACATACCATGGGCTCCGTCTCTCCCTAATAAAGGGTTAGAGAGGTGTCACACAGCGAGGGGGGAGACTAACGAGACAAAAAAAAACATACTCGCTGATTTGCGGTGTTAAAGTCTGCCACGCTGTGTTTTTTTCCGAGTTCTCCCCCCCCCAAGAATCAGCAACAAACTCTCCCTAGCCAACGACAAAAAGAGAGGGAGTGTGCAATTCGCCAAGTACAGAGCCTTTGACAGCTGATCTGCTATTCCTGATATTTCGTTTTCTCCCGTGATGCTTCAGTCAATGGCACCGGCTTAGAATCAGCTGATTCCTGGGGCCGCAAAGCCTCGAAACCCCGGAGGAGAGCTCGTCTTCTCGGGGTATTAGGAAACTGCCAGACAGGGAACCCCATCACTGCAAAGAACCAAAGTTTGAGTAAAGCTCAGGATCAGGGTCTTAAACGGAACCCCATCCACCTTGAAATGGAAAGAGAGAGGCATGAAAGGGAGAAATCAAGCTGTTTCCACAGAGGAGCTTGAAGAAGTCACTGTCTAGCACCATTGTAGCTTCATCCTCTGGCTTTTCTCGTAGTTACTGTGAATGTCTGCAAGAAAATGAACCTCAGGGTTGTATATGGTGACATACACAGTATGTACATTGATAACAAGTTTGTTTTGAACTTTGACAATAACAATTCCAAATATTTTTAAAAACCCTTTGGAACTATGGACCATCCTGTAGACGCAAAGTACATCTCACTTCAGTAACTCCACTGAAGTCAGTCGTAGACTCAAACCTGTTTCTCTCGAGACACAGCACAGCTCGAATGGGCTAGTGAGGCAACATCTAAAGTTCCACAATAAAATAAAATAATGGGTACCTCACCATTGGAGTATGGCTGTCAGGATGTCAAACGACGGATAGTTCCTGGAGGATGGGTTCACCTCCTCGTAGTTGGTAGATCCAAACTAAATACCTTGCTTTCTTCTCTGGATCAAGTGAGGCTTTTCTAGTGCTGTGACACTACTAATCAACTGCTCTTCAATTAAACAATCGCTTTCTTGGACTACTTTAAAAGGTGGCATCAATCATTAAGGACCCCCATCACCCAGGGCACGCCCTCATCTCATTGCTACCATCAGGGAGGAGGTACAGGAGCCTGAAGACACACACTCAATGATTCAGGAACAGCTTCTTCCCCTCTGCCATCTGATTTCTGAATGGACATTGAACCCATGAACACCACCTCAGTAATTTTGCTCTCTTTTTGTACTCGTTATTTATTTTATATATTTAGATTATGAAGACACGCAGTCCTTTTTTATTGTCATTTAGTAATGCATGCATTAAGAAATGATACAATACTTCCTCCGGTGTGATATCACAAAACACGGGACAGACCAAGACTGAAAAAAACTAACAAAACCACATAATTATAACATATAGTTACAACAGTGCAACAATACCATAACTTTATGAAGAAGTCCATGAGCACAATAAAAGGTATATATATATATATATATATAGATATATACAAACGTATATCTATATATATCTTCTTGTGATCTCTAATAGTTTTATGTGTTGCAATGTACTGCTACCACAGAACAACAAACTTCATGACATATATATATAATCAGTGATAATAAACCTGATTCTGATTATGACTACTTTCAAAGCAAAGTAAGCCAGCATCATCACTGAAACCAGCCTCCCCTCCATGCACCCCGTCTATATTTTTCCCTGCCTCAGTAAAGCAGACAGCATAATCAAAGACCCCACTCACGCCAGACCTTCTCCCTTCTCCCCTCTCCCATCAGCAAGAAAATACAAAACCTGAATGCACATACCACCAGGCTTAAGGAATGGTTATAAGACTCTGGAATGGTTCGCTATTATGATAAGATGGGCTCTCGACCTCACGGTCTAACTCATTATGATCTTCCACCTTACTGTTTACCTGCACTGCACTGTTACATTTTATTCTGCATTCTGTTATTGTGCTTTGTTCCACCTCAATATACTGCCTAATGATTTGATCTGTATGAGCAACTTCAGTTTTGGTCAGTTTGTTACTCTGGGATTCTGCGGGGATGTGATGTGAAAGCATATTCATAGATCAAAGACCATTCAAAAACACCAAAGACTGATCTTGGAAAATGAGATGCCTTCTCACCAAATGGACAGAATACATTAAAAGGCTTGACATTGCTGTTGAGAGAATTCCACATGGTGTTGTATATTTAATCGTTCATTAAAAAGGCAATGTTTTCACCTGATTAAATCAGACATCGTACCGGACTTGGTGCTGAAAATTAGCTACAGGGCTTGCTGCAGCAGTTCAGTCCACACTAGCATCTCCTCAGGAAAGAGGAAACTTGCCCAGTCACTGTGCATGCAAAAGATACTTCCAATTCGGGCAATTACTTCACTTTAAGTCTACTTTCAATCCTCAACAAAATGATTCTGGATTATGTATTCTTCAGTACACAAGAGTAATGAATCGATATCAAACACAAGTACTATACATTATCTCACAATTCCTTCCCTTTTTTTACACTGCTTATTTAATTTAATTTTATATGTACAGTTTATTGAAATTTAAAGGTGTTTTATTACGATGTATTGCATTGTACTGCCAACAAGGAACCTCATGACATATGCCAGTGATGTTAAACCTGGTTCTGATTCTGATTCCAAAATGATTTTTACTCTGGATCTGATGCAGCATAAGAACACAGTAAACGTGAATACATAATATCAGCTCATACGCATAGATTGATTGTATGTCCACGAAGTAATGTTAGGTACAGAAGTGTCTCTGGCAGGAAATGATAAAGTAGTGGTGGGAGGTGTGGAGGGGTGGGTTAGCAGGTGGAGGTGTTGATCAGCCTCACTACTTGGGGAAAGTAACTGTTTTTGAGTCTGGTGGTCCTGGCATGGATGCTATGTAGCCTCCTCCCTGATGGGAGTGGGACAAACAGTGCTGGATCAGGGTGAGTGGAATTCTTCATGATGTTACTGGCCCTTATCCAGCACCTTTCTGTATAGATGTTCTTGATGGCAGGTGATGCATTGGACAGTTTTAATGACCCGATGCAGAGCCCAATGAGCAGTCTTAACAACCCATTGAAGAGATGTTGATGGTACGTTCAAGGTCTCACACGATTTATGAGCTCATAGGAGCTCAATCTGGGTTCCTGAGCTCCTGAAGAACAGATGATGAATGGACAAGCATGGATGAAAAGAGTTAAACTCCAATAAATACTAAGAGCAATTTCCACGAACATCAAGGCGGTATTTATCGAACTTTGGTGATGAAAGGCTCAAAAAGTTCAAAGGTTCATTTTATTACCAAAGTATATATGCAGAATACAACTTTGAGATCTGCCTTCTCCAGATAGCCATCGAATACAGAAAACCATAGAAGCAGTTGAAAGAAAGACATCAATCCGCCCACATGAAAAGAAAGAGAAACAAAAAGTCACAAACCCAAACAATCCCCAATCCCTCCCTCGCACAAGGACTAACAGATCTCCCAAACTCCCAGCCCGCCGATCCACAACAAGAAGTGGCAAAGTGAATACGAATAAGGAACCTTGGTTCTCAAGGGATATTGCAACTCTGATAAAGAAGAAGGGGGAGTTGTATGACATGTATAGGAAACAGGGAGTAAATAAGGTGCTTGAGGAGTATAAGAAGTGCAAGAAAATACTTAAGAAAGAAATCAGGAGGGCTAAAAGAAGACATGAGGTTGCCTTAGCAGTCAAAGTTAAGGATAATCCAGAGAGCTTTTACAGGTATATTAAGAGCAAAAGGATTGTAAGGGATAAAATTGGTCCCCTTGAAGATCAGAGTGGTTGGCTATGTGCAGAACCAAAGGAAATGGGGGAGATCTTAAATAGGTTTTTTGCGTCTGTATTTACTAATGAAACTGGCATGAAGTCTATGGAATTAAGGGAAACAAGCAGTGAGATCATGGAATCTGGACAGATTGAAAAGGAGGAGGTGCTTGCTGTCTTGAGGAAAATTAAAGTGGATAAATCCCCAGGACCTGACAGGGTGTTCCCTCAGACCTTGAAGGAGACTACTGTTAAAATTGCAGGGGCCCTGGCAGAAATATTTAAAATGTCGCTGTCTACAAGTGAGGTGCCGGAGGATTGGAGAGTGGTTCATGTTGTTCCGTTGTTTAAAAAAGGATCGAAAAGTAACCCGGGAAATTATAGGCTGGTAAGTTTAACGTCGGTAGTAGGTAAGTTATTGGAGGGAGTACTAAGAGAAAGAATCTACAAGCATTTGGATAGACAGGGACTTATTAGGGAGAGTCAACATGGCTTTGTGCGTGGTAGGTCATGTTTGACCAATCTATTGGAGTTTTTCGAGGAGGTTACCAGGAAAGTGGATGAAGGGAAGGCAGTGGATATTGTCTACATGGACTTCAGTAAGGCCTTTGACAAGGTCCCGCATGGGAGGTTAGTTAGGAAAATTCAGTCGCTAGGTATACATGGAGAGGTGGTAAATTGGATTAGACATTGGCTCAATGGTAGAAGCCAAAGAGTGGTAGTAGAGAATTGCTTCTCTGAGTGGAGGCCTGTGACTAGTGGTGTGCCACAGGGATCAGTGCTGGGTCCATTGTTATTTGTCATCTATATCAATGATCTGGATGATAATGTGGTAAATTGGATCAGCAAATTTGCTGATGATACAAAGATTGGAGGCGTAGTAGACAGTGAGGAAGGTTTTCAGAGCCTGCAGAGGGACTTCGAGCAGCTGGAAAAATGGGCTGAAAAGTGGCAGATGGAGTTTAATACAGATAAGTGTGAGGTATTGCACGTTGGAAGGACAAACCAAGGTAGAACATACAGGGTTAATGGTAAGGCACTGAGGACTGCAGTAGAACAGAGGGATCTGGGAATACAGATACAAAATTCCCTAAAAGTGGCGTCACAGGTAGATAGGGTGGTAAAGAGAGCTTTTGGTACATTGGCCTTTATTAATCAAAGTATTGAGTATAAGAGCTGGAATGTTATGATGAGGTTGTATAAGGCATTGGTGAGGCTGAATCTGGAGTATTGTGTTCAGTTTTGGTCACCAAATTACAGGAAGGATATAAATAAGGTTGAAAGAGTGCAGAGAAGGTTTACAAGGATGTTGCCGGGACTTGAGAAACTCAGTTACAGAGAAAGGTTGAATAGGTTAGGACTTTATTCCCTGGAGCGTAGAAGAATGAGGGGAGATTTGATAGAGGTATATAAAATTATGATGGGTATAGATAGAGTGAATGCAAGCAGGCTTTTTCCACTGAGGCAAGGGGAGAAAAAAACCAGAGGACATGGGTTAAGGGTGAAGGGGGAAAAGTTTAAAGGGAACATTGGGGGGGGGCTTCTTCACACAGAGAGTGGTGGGAGTATGGAATAAGCTGCCAGACGAGGAGGTAAATGCGGGTTCTTTTTTAACATTTAAGGATAAACTGGACAGATACATGGATGGGAGGTGTATGGAGGGATATGGTCCGTGTGCAGGTCAGTGGGACTAGGCAGAAAATGGTTCGGCACAGCCAAGAAGGGCTAAAAGGCCTGTTTCTGTGCTGTAGTTTCTATGGTTTCTAAGAAAGAATAGGAGAGAACATGAAAAAAACACAGAGCTGAAAGAGGCCAGTATGAGCTGCAGTTAGTTTGAACTACAGTCCAATCCATAAATCTCAGAATTTCAATAACATCTCTGAGAGCGTCGGGACCTAGCGGTCCCCCTGAAGGCAGCAGCTTGAAGCAGCAGCCCCTCTGACGGCAGCAGCCTAAACCAGCGTCCCCTCCAAGGGCGGTGACTGGAACCAGCGTCCCCTCCAAAGCAGTAATTCAAACCAGCGGCCCCTCCGACCTCAGTGACTGGAACCAGCGTCCCCTCCAAGGGTAGTGATTCATAGTGGCCCCTCCGTCGGCAGCAACTCAAACCAGCAGCAACTCGAACCAGTAGAATGAAATGCACAAGGCAGACCAAAGCCAACGTGAATTAGGGGGTATGTCACCAAGAACTCTGGCAAATATCTACCGACGTACCATGGAGCACTCTGACTATTGACATCACAGTCTGCTACAGAGGGGCCACCGCACAGGACCGGAAAACACTACGGAAGGTTGTAAACTCAGCCAGCTCCATCACAGGCATGAGCCTCCCCACCATCAAGGACATCTTCAACAGGTGATGGCTCAAAAAGAACAGCATCCAGTATTAAGGACTCCCACCAACCAGGACCGGCCCTCGGTTCATTCTTACCATCAGGGAGGTGGTACAGGAGCCTGCAGCAGTTTTTCCCCTCTACCGTCAGACTTCTGAACAGTCCAGGAACACCCCCTCGACTTCTGCTCTTTTTCTGCACAATTTATTCATTGTGGATCTTACTGTAATTTTCTATGTATTGCACGTATTGCTGCTGTAAAACAACACATTTCACAACATATGTAATGATGGTTGTGAACCTGATTCTGATTTTGTTTTTTCACAGGAGCCAGAACTGGATATATATGTGTCGTTTCTGGAGATCGATCACCTCAGCCTGCGGACATTACTTCCGAGGCTCCCTGCGTCGTGGGCTCTTTGGGCTTGTGGGGGCGCCGGAGAGTGTTGGTCTCCAAGGTTTTTCAGAGCACCTGAATTGGTTAATTGTTGTTTAACGTGAGTCATTAATTGTTTCAAATTCCTTGTGTTTTTCTCAAGCGACTCACTCTTTGTGATCCAGTCTCCTAGTGCTTTCTACTTAAGTTTGTAATTTTGATAGGCTCAGGGATTTCATCAAAGTTGCTGGTGAACGCAGCAGGCCAGGCAGCATCTCTAGGAAGAGGTGCAATCGACGTTTCAGGCCGAGACCCTTCGTCAGGACTAACTGAAGGAAGAGTGAGTAAGGGATTTGAAAGTTGGAGGGGGAGGGGGAGATCCAAAATGATAGGAGAAGACAGGAGGGGGAGGGATGGAGCCAAGAGCTGGACAGGTGATAGGCAAAAGGGGATACAAGAGGATCATGGGACAGGAGGTCCGGGAAGAAAGACAAGGAGGGGGACCCAGAGGATGGGCAAGAGGTATATTCAGAGGGACAGAGGGAGAAAAGAGAGTGAGAGAAAGAATGTGTGTATAAAAATAAATAACGGATGGGGTACGAGGGGGAGGTGGGGCCTTAGCGGAAGTTAGAGAAGTCAATGTTCATGCCATTAGGTTGAAGGCTACCCAGACGGAATATAAGGTGTTGTTCCTCCAACCTGAGTCTGGCTTCATCTTTACAGTAGAGGAGGCTGTGGATAGACATGTCACAATGGGAATGGGATGTGGAATTAAAATGTTTGGCCACTGGGAGATCCTGCTTTCTCTGGCGGACAGAGCGTAGATGTTCAGCAAAGCGGTCTCCCAGTCTGCGTCGGGTCTCGCCAATATATAAAAGGCCACATTGGGAGCACCGGACGCAGTATATCACCCCAGTCAACTCACAGGTGAAGTGTTGCCTCACCTGGAAGGACTGTTTGGGGCCCTGAATGGTGGTAAGGGAGCTCAAAGCTCTACGCTTCTTTTTGGATCTCAAAGCTCTACGCTTCTTTTTGGATTCCAGACCTAATCAGTTCCCCTCTACCACCACTCTGCTCCGTCTAGCGGAATTAGTCCTGACTCTTAATAATTTCTCCTTTGGCTCCTCCCACCTCCTCCAAACTAAAAGTGTAGCTATGGACACCCATATGGGTCCTAGCTATGCCTGCCTTTTTTTTGGCTTTGTGGAACAATCTATGTTTCGTGCCTATTCTGGTATCTGTCCCCCACTTTTCCTTCACTACATCGACGACTGCATTGGCGCTGCTTCCTGCACGCATGCAGAACTCGTTGACTTTATTAACTTTGCCTCCAACTTTCACCCTGCCCTCAATTTACCTGGTCCATTTCCGACACCTCCCTCCCCTTTCTAGATCTTTCTGTCTCTGTCTCTGGAGACAGCTTATCCACTGATGTCTACTATAAACCTACTGACTCTCACAGCTATCTGGACTATTCTCTCTTCTCACCCTGTCTCTTGCAAAAACGCCATCCCCTTCTCGCAATTCCTCCGTCTCCGCTGCATCTGCTCTTAGGATGAGGCTTTTCATTCTAGGACGAGGGAGATGTCTTCCTTTTTTAAAGAAAGGGACTTCCCTTCCTCCACTATCAACTCTGCTCTTAAACGCATCTCCCCCATTTCACGTACATCTGCTCACACTCCATCCTCTCGCCACCCCACTAGGAATAGGGTTCCCCTGGTCCTCACCTACCACCCCACCAGCCTCCGGGTCCAACATATTATTCTCCGTAACTTCCGCCACCTCCAACGGGATCCCACCACTAAGCACATCTTTCCTTCCCTCCCACTCTCTGCATTCCGCAGGGATCGCTCCCTACACAACTCCCTTGTCCATTCGTCCCCCCCATCCCTCCCCACTGATCTCCCTCCTGGCACTTATCCGTGTAAGTGGAACAAATGCTACACATGCCCTTACACTTCCTCCCTTACCACCATTCAGGGCCCCAAACAGTCCTTCCAGGTGAGGCAACACTTCACCTGTGAGTCGACTGGGGTGATATACTGCGTCCGGTGCTCCCGATGTGGCCTTTTATATATTGGCGAGACCCGACGCAGACTGGGAAACTGCTTTGCTGAACATCTACGCTCTGTCCGCCAGAGAAAGCAGGATCTCCCAGTGGCCACACATTTTAATTCCACATCCCATTCCCCTTCTGACATGTCTATCCACGGCCTCCTCTACTGTAAAGATGAAGCCACACTCAGGTTGGAGGAACAACACTTTATATTCCGTCTGGGTAGCCTCCAACCTGATGGCATGAACATCGACTTCTCTAACTTCCGCTAAGGCCCCACCTCCCCCTCGTACCCCATCTGTTACTTATTTTTATGCACACATTCTTTCTCTCACTCTCCTTTTTCTCCCTCTGTCCCTCTGAATATACCTCTTGCCCATCCTCTGGGTCCCCCCCCCCTTGTCTTTCTTCCCGGACCTCCTGTCCCATGATCCTCTTGTATCCTCTTTTGCCTATCACCTGTCCAGCTCTTGGCTCTATCCCTCCCCCTCCTGTCTTCTCCTATCATTTTGGATCTCCCCCTCCCCCTCTCAAATCCCTTACTCACTCTTCCTTCAGTTAGTCCTGACGAAGGGTCTTGGCCTGAAACATCGACTGTACCTCTTCCTAGAGATGCTGCCTGGCCTGCTGTGTTCACCAGCAACTTTGATGTGTGTTGCTTGAATTTCCAGCATCTGCAGAATTCCTGTTGTTCAGGGATTTCATGTTACTTGGATTATTTAAGTGGATGCCAGATTAGCACTAGCCGCGGGGTCCTAGTTTTGAGAATGTTACGTCTTGTGCTGTTACTTGGCTGAGCCACCGATATTCTGTTGAAATTCTTAAGAGTAAACTCGAGTCACCATCTCTACATTGGAACCTGTCTTTCCTTCGCACTTGAGTTCTGACATTGTCTGCAAGCATCGTGACACCCTGGATGTGTCCAGAAATTTTCAACAGCTTTATTCATGTCCCTGCTTATATCACATAGTCAAAGATGAGAAGATTTGCTGTTAATTACACAGTATTTAGTTCAGTCGATAAGACTTTGCATATAAGGCAGCTTTGCATGCAGCAAGACCTGGATAATATCGGAGTGTATGTAGCAAGTAACATGCACACCACGTAGCAAGTAACCACATTTGTAAGAATTAGTAACTGTCTCTGACAGAGGAGAGTCTAATCCCCTTCATTCAACGTTAAATGATGTTCTCATTGCCCAGTGTTCCCTTCCCTCAATCAACGTTCTGAGAGTTATACTTGGGGGCAACAGGGTAGAGTAGTGGTTAGCACAGTGATTTACAGTACCAGCAATCACTAACCGCGGTTCCATTCTCGCTGTTGTCTGTAAGGAGATTGTGCATCCTCCCCATGACCACGTAGATTCCTCTGGGTGCTCCGGTTTCCCACCTTCCAAAGACGCATGGGTTAGTAGGTCACTTGGACACATGGGGGTAATGGGAAGGCTCGGGCTTGTTTGGTCTGAATCCAAATGGCCAGTTCACTGTGGGTTCCATGCAATTTCACGTTCGCTGTTCAACCTGTTCAAGCCTAGATGAACAAACATCGTTCTGTCTGAGAAACAAGAGGGTGCAAGTGACAGGTTTACATGGGAAGCTGTAGGAGTCCCCTCTGCAAACGGATACCATTTGATAACTCCAAATCTGGGACACCAGGAATGAGTTTCTGTGGACTACTTATAGTCTCCACACTGACTGTTCACAATTAATGTTTCTGTCGGAGTATTCTGAGAACCTTTAATTCACATAATAATATGCGTTCACCAAGGGAGCAAAGGAAGAGGAAGAGCCAGATAAGATATAAATACCAGCAGAACTCCTGCTGCATGCAGTTCCAGGGTCGTTTCCTGCATAGTTTATTTTTTTGTCAGTTCATATGCTTGTGTTTGTTGGATCCTGATACTTTTGCAATCAAAAGTTATTTGAAAGGCAAGAATGAAGCATAGAACTTGTTGCTTTTCGCTGTTTTACTGAATATTGCAGGAATGAAAGATGAGCCAAGACAACAAAGGAAATACAAAGGAAAAAGCAGTTGTGTCTTGTCATAACCAGACTAGGGAGAACACAAATTCCAGTGATAACAATTAACCTATCAAATAGCCAGATTCAAGTGATATGACGCCTGCTACTGAAAACTAAAAGGTTTAGAGAAAAATACAGAACCAAGGGTACTATATGCTGGAAAGATCACTAGATAGTTACATATATACACACTCCGTGACCATTTATTATGTACGTCATGTACCTAATAAAGTGCTGCTATATTCCATCCACTTCAGGCTTCTATGTGTTGTGCATTCAGAGATGCTCTTCTGCACACCACTGTTGTAACATGTCGTTATTTGAGTTCCTGTTGCCTTCCTGTCAGCTTGAACCAGTCTGGTCATTCTCCTCTGACCTTTCTCATTAATGAGACATTTTCGCCCACAGAACTGCCACTCACCAGATTTTTGTTTTTTTTTGTTTTTTGCACTGCTCTCTGTAAGCTTTAGAGACTGTTGTGTGTTAAAATCCCAGGAGATCAGACGCTTTCGAGATACTCAAACCACCCCATCTGGCAACAACAATCATTCCACAGCCAAAGTCACTTAAAAGACATTTCTTCCCCATTTGGATGTTCGGTCCAGACAACAACTAAACCTCTTGACTATGTCTACATGCTTTTCTGAATTGAGTTGTTGCCATATGAATGGCTGATTAGATACTTGCACTAACAGGTACCTAATAAAGAGGATCCTGAGTGTATGTGTGTTTATATATGTGTGTGCGTGTGTGTGTGTGTGTGTGTGTGTGTGTGTGTGTGTGTGTGTGTGTGTGTGTGTGTGTGTATATGTATGTATGTATATGTGTGGGCACGTGGTCAAGTGGTTAAGGCATTGGACGAGCAACCTGAAGGTCGTGAGTTCGAGTCCCAGCCGAGGCAATGTGTTATGTCCTTGAGCAAGGCACTTAATCACACATTGCTCTGCGATGACACTGGTGCCAAGCTGTATCGGCCCTAGTGCCCTTTCCTTGGACAACATCGGTGTCATGGAGAGGGGAGACTTGCAGCATGGGCAACTGTCGGTCTTCCATACAACCTTGCCCAGGCCTGCGCCCTGGAGAGTGAAGACTTTCCAGGCGCAGATCCATGATCTCGCAAGACTAATGGATGCCTTTTTTTATATATGTATGTATATGTATGTATGTGTGTATGTGTATATATATATAATTTTTTGGGGGGACATTTTATTTCTTGGAGCCCTGGAGCCTGACATGCACCGGATGACTTGGCACAGTGTCGATGAATTACATATTTAAACCGGTTGATTTAGAAGAGCTGAAATATCTGCACAATTCTGTGTTAATTTAGGTACAATAACTCAGGCAGCTTCAAACCTATCAGGCACACACCACATTAGTGCAGAATCAAATCAAGGAGCATATTATTTAAGACCAGACTGACAATGGAAGGAATGGATATTACAGCACAGACCCTATCATAGAACCACGGCAGCACGATACTGAAAGGGGAAATATTGTCACAATTGGTAAGTTATAAATCTTTCAAAGTTAAATTGCCTTGTGGGTTTTAGTTTCAGCAAAAAAAACACATGAAAATCAATAAACACAGGAGATGCTGCTCGAAACGCTGGAGAAACTCAACAGGTCAGTCAGCATCTATGGAGGGAATCAATGAGATTATTCATCGGGACTGGAAAGGAAGGGGGAAGAAGCCCAAATAAGAAGGTGGGGGAGGGAGGGGAAGAAGTACAAGCTGACAGGTGGTAGGTGAGAGCAGGTGAGGCAGTAGATGGGTGGGGTGGGGGGGGGATGAAGTGAGATATCCGCCATCAGCATCAGATTTCTGAACGGCCCATGAACCCATGAGCACTACCTCATTATGTTTTTCACTCTTTTTGCTCTCTCTCTCTCTCCTATGTGTGTGTGTATGTATATGTATGTATATATGTATTTGTTCATTCGTTCTTCCATCATGCAGCGATGAGAACCACTCTACAGGCTGGACTGGTCTGTGGGTACATAGATGGCTACCGAGGTCAATCTACGCTCTTTGACAGTGTGGACAAAAGATGGCAGCCACGTTGGACTGGGGGTTGCTGGCTCGGGCTTTCCTGGCCAGCCTATGTCTCTGTGCTGCAATTGTCCTCTCTGCCTCATGTGTCACTGCACCTTTATGGAGGGTGAAGCGACACTCAACCCAATCCTGGACAATATGTTCCCATGTGTCTGGGTTGATGCCAAAGGCTTTTAGTGAAATTTTCAGGGCGTCTTTATAACATTTCCTTTGGTTTCCACGGGAAAGGGTTCTGTTCTGTAGTTCACCATAAAGCAGTCTCCTAGGCAGCCGCTGGTCTGGCATACAAGCTATGTGGCCTGCCCAGCGTATTAGGATAGGGTAGATAACTGGGCAGGCCCACCTTGGTAAGTATCTCAGTGTCAGGGATTCCGTTTTGCCACTTAATGTTGAGGAGTTTTCTGAGGCAGACTTTGGAAATGGCATAGTCTCATGGCATGTTGTTGGTACACTGTCCATTTGCTGGTGTAAAGCAGAGTTTGAAGTTCTATAGCCCTATACGCCTTCAGATTCAACTGTAGACTTAAGCCACTTCTATTCCAGACGTTGGTATAAGGTCTGCTAAAGGCTACACTTGTTTTGGGCATCCTGGTGTTAACGTCACCATCAATAATGACGTTTAGGGACAGTGTACTGACAAGATACATGAGCCTGTTCACTGGGTTGAGTCTTTGACCGTTGATTGTGATGTTTGGCTCAGTGTATGATTCCCCAGGAACTGGCTGATGCTTTACTTCAGTCTCCTTGGTTATGTGGTATGTTGTGTCTAACCAATCTTATAGATCTTTTGGAGGAAGTTACCAAGAAAGTGGATGAAAGCAAAGCAGTGGATGTTGTCTACATGGACTTTAGTGAGGCGTTTGACAAGGTCACGGGAGGCTGGTCAAGAAGATTCAGTTGCTCAGCATTCAGGATGAGGTAGTGAATTGGATTAGACATTGGATTTATGGGAGAAGCCAAAGAGTGGTAGTAGAGGGTTGTCTCTCTGACTAGTGGACTGTGACTAGTGGTGTGCCACAGGGATCAGTGCTGGGTCCTTTGTTGTTTGCCATCTATATCAATGATCTGGATGATAATGTGGTTAACTAGATCAGCAAATTTGTGGATGACTCCAAAATTGGGGGTCTAGTGGACAGTGAGGAAGGCTATCCTGGCTTGCAGAGCGATCTGCATCAGCTGGGAAAATGGGCTGAAAAATGGCAGGTGGAATTTAATGCAGACAAGTGTGAAGATGGGAGGCCCAACCGTGTAGGTCTTCCACAGTGAACGGTAGGGTACTGAGGAGTGTGCTCGGACAAAGGGGTCTGGGAATACAGGTACACAATTCATTGAAAGTAGTGTCACATATAGATAGGGTCATAAAGAAAGCTTTTAGCATATTGGCTTTCATAAATCAATATATAGAGTACAGGAGTTGGGATGTTATTTTGAAGTTAAGTAAGACGTTGGTGAGGCCTAATTAGGAGTATTGTGGCCACTTTTGGTCACCTGCCTACAGGAAAGATACCAATAAACTTGAAAGCTCTCTCTCTCTCTCTATCTCTCTCCCCCCAAGTTCTGCGACCCAAGAATCAGCAACGATCTCTCTCACCGACGAGAGAGGGAGGGAGAGAGCACAACTTACCTCCTACAGCTGACTCGTTGTTCCCGATGTTCCGCTCTCTCCCACAGTGCTTCAGTCAGCAGCAGTGGCTTAGAACCAGCCTGTCCGTAGGGTCACAAAACCTCAGAACCCCGGAGGCACACTCGTCTTCTTGGTCGCCTCCTTGGGATTTTGAAAAGCAGCCGGATGTGAGACACCAAGAGCGGGTCCCACCACCGCAAAGAACTGAAATCTGAGTGTAACTCCAGGTCAGAGTCTTCAACAGAACCCCATCCACCCAGAAAGGGAAAATGAGAGACATCAAAGGCAGCACTTGGAGTACTGTGCTCAGTTCTGGTCACCTCACTACAGGAAGGATGTGGAAACCATAGAAGGGGTGCAGAGGAGATTTACAAGGACGTTGCCTGGATTGGGAAGCATGCCTTATGAGAATACGTTGAGTGAACTTGGCCTTTTCTCCTTGGAGTGACGGAGGATGAGAGGTGACCTGATAGAGGTGTATAAGAGGATGAGAGGCATTGATCGTGTGGATAGTCAGAGGCTTTTACTCAGGGCTGAAATGGCTGCCACAAGAGGACACAGGGTTAAAGTGCTTGGAAGTAGGTACAGAGGAGATGTCAGGGGTAAGTTTTTTACTCAGAGAGTGGTGAGTGCGTGGAATGGGCTGCCAGCAATAGTGGTGGAGGTGGATATGATAGGGTCTTTTAAGAGACTTTTAGATAGGTACATGGAGCTTTGTAAACTAGAGGGCTATGGGTAAGCCTAGTAATTTCTAAGGTAAGGACATGTTCGGCACAACTTTGTGGGCCGAAGGGCCTGTATTGTGCTGTAGGCTTTCTACGTTTCTATGAAATCAAGCTATTTTTATAGATGAACGTGCAGGAGTCACAATTTAGTGCTATCGTGACTCCGCCTCTACCTACGACTGTGTATATACATTGAAACATACAATTAAACATGTATTTGCGTTAACAACCAACACACCTGAGGACAGCCCGCAAGTGTCGGCACACATTCTGGCGCCAGCGTAGCATCCCCACAACGGTCGGCAGAACAACACAGAGCACAATAAGCAACCAAAGAACAAGAGCAAAATGAGCCCCGTTTCTCTCTCCCACCCACACACATATCTGCCCCGTTTCTCTATCCCACCCACACACATATCTGCCCCTTCAGTACTGCAATTTAATATGTACCTTCGGCTCTTTTACACCATCTGTGAGTCAATATTACTTGTCCTGGTGGAGCAGGATTGACCAGAGTTTCAGGAAAGGCCCCCAGAAATCCAATTTTACTTTTCCCTTTTTGATTAAATGTGCCATCCATTTTTCCAATCCAATTCTTTTTATCTGTGTGTAAAACAGACCAAGTTAAATCAGAAAATGTTAAAAATGCTCCGTGGGTTAGACAACATCGATAAACTGAGTTAAATTTCAGGTTGGATGCCCTTTCATCAGAACCAGGAAAGTTGGAAATGAAACATAGCTTAAGTGTAAGAAGGGAGAGAACAAAGAGAATATTGTATCAACAGACGCAAAATGCTGGAGGAATTCAGCAGGTCAGGCAATATTCAGAGAAAAGAGTAAACATTCGACAGCTTTGGGCCGAGACCCTTCTTCAGGACAGAGAAGGGAGGGGGAAGATGCCAGAATAAAAAGATGGGGTAAGGGGAAGAAGGGTAGCTGGAAGGTGATAGGTGAGGCCTGGTGGGTGGGAAAGGTAAAGAACTGAAGAAGAAAGAATCTGATAAGAAAGGTGAGTGGACCATAGGAAAAAAGGAAGGAGTGTAAAAAGAGCCTGAAGGATCATTGGGGACCCAAGTCACCCCAACCACAATCTATTCCAGCTGCTGCCATCCGGGAAGCCAGGACCAACAGGCTCCGGGACAGCTTCTTCCATCAGGCCATCAGACTGATGAACTCACGCTGATTTGAGTGTATTCTATATTACATTGACTGTTCTATTTATTATAAATTATTATAGATTACTATGATTGTGCATTGCACATTTAGATGGAGATGTAACATACCAAGATTTTTACTCCGTCGTGTATGTGAAGGATTTATGAAATAAAGTCAATTCAATTCAATTCAGGAGGAGGATTGGGAGTGTAGTGAACAGCAGGGAAGACTCTTGTGGCTTCCAGAGGGTTCTTCCTCAGCTGGAAAAATGGGCAGAAAAATATCAGATGGAATTTAATGGAATCTAATGCAGAAAAGAGCGAGGTGTTGCACTTCAGTAGGACCAGCCAGTGTAGGTCTTCCACAGTGAACAGTAGGGCTCTGAGAAGTGTGCTAGAAGAAAGGGATCTGGGAATACAGGTACATAATTCATTGAAAGTAGCATCACAGGTAGATAGGATCGTAAAGAAAGCTTTTGGCACACTGGCCTTCATAAATCAATGTATTGAGTACAGGAGATGGGATGTTATGTTGAAGTTGTATAAGACATTGGTGAGGCCTAACTTGGACTATTGCGTGCAATTTTGGTCACCTACCTACAAGAAAGATGTGGACAAGGTTGAAAGAGTGCAGAGAAAATTTACAAGGATGCTGCCGGCTCTGGAAGACCTGAGTTATAAAGAAAGATTGAATAAGTTAAGACTATATTCCTCAGAACAAAGAAGAACAAGGGAAGATTTAATGGAGGTGTACAAAATGGAGGTGAGAAGTTTAAGGGGAACATGAGGGGAAACTTCTTCATTCAGAGGGTCGTGGGAGTGTGGAATGAGCTGTCAGCACAATGGTGCATGCAAGCTTGATTTCAATGTTTAAGAGAAGTTTGGATAGGTACATGGATAGCAGGGGTATGGAGGGATATGGTCCCAGTGCAGAGGGATGGGAATAGGCAGGTTAAGTGGTTTAGGCACAGACTAGATGGGCTGAAGGGCCTGTTTCTGTGCTGTACTTCTCTATGACTCTATAACTAGGTCTTTCCTCTTTGGAGCAAAAGAGATTGAAAGGTGACTTGGTAGAGGATGATACAAAGCATAGGGTGGAAATGGCTAATTTTAAGGTGATTAGAGGAAAATATGGCTGGGGGGACGTCAGAGGTATGTTCTTTGCATACGGAGTGGTGGGTGCGTGGACCAACCTACCAGGGGTGGTGGTAGAGGCAGGTACATTAGCGACATTTAAGAATCTCTTAGACAGGTATCCGGATGATAACGGAGGGTTATGTTGGAGGGAAAGGTTAGATTGATCTTACAATAGGTTAAAAGTTTGGCACAACATTGTGGGCTGAAGGGTCTGTGCTGTGCTGTTTTATGTATTATGTATAATAGGGTGAAGACCAGGGTGTGAACGACCCAGGGGGTAGATGTGAAAAAGGATGCTGAAAACCTGATAACCATAGCCGAATCATCTAGAGGAGACAATCGACATCGAAGGAAATGCCAGAGATATAAAACACTGCAGATACTGCAAATCTGAAATGAAAACCAAAGCTGCTAGAAATGCTCAATTGGTCAGACAGCATCCGTAGAGCGAGAAGAACTTTGACGTTCGCCTCTTTCACTGTTCTAACAGAAGTCCAAAACAGCCCCAAGGGATGGCATCTCATTTTCTGACTGGAAACTTCTAAACCTTCAGGACTCAACAATAAATCCCACAATTTGAGATAATTAGCCTTTCAAGTTTCAGGTTCCAATGCAAGCTGAACTGGCATTTAGCCATACTCATGAATACAGCCAAACAAAACAGTGTTCCTCTGAGGCCAAGGTGAAATATCCATTACTAACAGTCACACACAGCACACAGCAAAGACAACACATATAATTATGATAGTAGAAAGGCATAGCTACAAAAATTAATAATCTAGCCCAATCCCTGAATGTCCTGGTCTGAAGATTGATGGTGCATGGATGTTGTCCTGGAGCCACGTTTCTGCAGAACAAGTTTGTAGCAGTTTCTCATATCAGGCAGTGCAGCCACAGTCGAATGCAGTCCAGGTTGCCTCTCACTGAGTGAACACTGGAGGGCAGCAGAGATGGGCGGGGCTGGATCACAAACCAGCATAGAATCCAACAGCTCACAACCAGCTCTGGCATCTCCTTCCTCAGCAGCCCCAACACTTCGTACTCGTCTGAACTGTGTAATACGCATACCGAAGACCTCTGTCTTCACACACAAAATGCTGAAGGAACTCAGCAGGTCAGGCAACATCTATGGAAGGAAACAAATACAGGTTTCCCCTGCCATACGAAGGTAGAGCGTTCCTATGAAATGGTTCGTAAGCTGAAATGTCATAAAGTGAAGAAGCAATTACCATTTATTTTTATGGGAAAAATTTGTGAGCGTTCGCAGACCCAAAAATAACCTACCAAATCATGCCAAATAACATATAAATCCTAAAATAACAGTAACATATAGTAAAAGCAGGAATGATATGATAAATACACAGCCTATATAAAGTAGAAATACTTCTCTACAATCATTGCCGCACTGTTCTCCGTAGCAAAAATCTCACGCAAGTGCTCTCGGCAGAAACACGGGGCAAGTGCTCTTGGCAAAAACACTCTCTCCAGTAACCTTTAAGCTATGAAGCTGCCAAATCATACCAAATAACACATAAAAATACACAGCCTATATAAAGTAGAAATGTATGTACAGTGTAGTGTCACTTACCGGAATCGGGAAGACAGTGCTGAGCACACTGATGATGGTGTGTTAGGCTGAGTCGTTGGAAGTTGGGGTGGTGCAGCAGTACCTAACCTCCAGGCCGCCGACCAATACCGATCTGCGAAGCATGCAGTGGTACAGCGGTAGCCGGGACGCACCCAGCACATCTTTAAGAAAAAAGCCGAAATAAACAAGCTAACTAATTAAGTGCCACCCGGCACGTAAATGTCGGCCCAGATCAGAGGTGATTGCCGATTGCATCATATTGGGGTTAGGGTTAGCCTCTGATCTGGGCCGACATTTACGTGCCGGGTGGCACCTAATTAATTAGCTTGTTTACTTCAGCTTTTTTCTTAAAGATGTGTTGGGTGCGTCCTGGCTAAGGCTTGAAAAACGACAGTACGCTTGACTGCTTAGCTTCACGCATTTTTCTATCATACAGTTCTTTGTAAGCACTCAAACCATCTTGCGAGTATGCCATGAACCTACGTACCCTTTCAAAATTAAAGTCGTATTTTTCTACAATCATTGCAGCGAAAATCTACGCAGTTGCTTCACGTTCAGTTCCTGGACACTTCACTTTTGGTCCATTCACTACTGCATTCGGTTTTGATTGTTATCCTTTCCTCTTTCAATTGCATCAGCTCTTCATCTGTCAGTTCTTGGTCACGGGATGCCAAAACCTCTTCAACATCACCTTTGTCACCTTCCACAAGCCAAACTCACTTTGTCCTTACTTCGTGCACCACAATCGAAATGCTTAATTATGTCTAGTTTTACGCTAAGTGTAACACCCTTACAAGCTCTTTTAGGCTTTTCCGATACCTTAGAACTCATCTTGCTAATGGCTGCTCACAGGCATGTGTTTAAGCAATACTGGCTAGAATGCAGTTCCGGGGGAGGAGCTTGGCTGCTCAGGGCGCGCGCTGCCTTTTTTCATAACAGTGAAAACACCTTCTGTTAGCGAAAACAGGAAACTAATGTGGTCTTTCGTAACAGCGAGGTTTCGTAAAGCGAACGTTCGAAAATCGGGGGACACCTGTAGTTGAATCTTGGCCCGAAATATCAACTGTTTATTTCTTTCCATAGATGTTGCCTGATCTGCAGAGTTCCTCCAGCATTTTGTGTGTGTGAAGACAGAGGCCTTCAGCACACATATTACTCAGATCAGATGAGTACTGAAAACGCTGTTACCTATAAGGCTCCAAACTTATACGTGGCATGTAGGATCTCATGTCTCAGTTTCTGTGTAGCTGGCCAGTATTGATATGATAGGCTGAATTGCCTCCTATTTTAAAAAAACTTCTACAATTACATGTTTGATTACTTAGTGACTTTTTTTATTGATAACCTACAGATTTTTCTCTGTGTTTATTCTATCATTAGATTTGGATTCACATTTATTTCAAAATCATTATCTTTGATCATTTCAAAATCCACTATAAAGTCAAACCTCAGCCTTCTCATTTCAAGGGATGAGACATGACCTGTTCATTGTATTCGGATTGGCAGGACTCAGGATTTCTTTATTAACCTTGTAAATCTACCTTGTGCACCCTCTCCTGTGAGTCTATTATTTCTATAAGGCGGTGATCGGCAGCGAGACACGGTATTCCAAGTGTGGTCTGAAGCTCTGTGTGAGTTTTCAAAACAATTCAGTTCTATCTCTCTGGAAATAAACTCACTGCCTGGTTTACTTACAGCTGCATTATCCTGCTTTGTTGCTCTCAGTAATCAATATCTATGTACTCCAAGGTCCCCATGTTCTTTCACTTTATTTACCTTTTTGTTTCCTGATTAGAAAGTGATTTAAAAATGCCATGGTGATATCGTACCCATGTGTTTTAGTGTTGACCGCTTTGGATCTATAGGTGGCTATATATATGCAAATTAATGTTACATTCTTCAATGTCTTGTCTCTGGAAGTAATGACTTTTTTTCATCTCTTTTTGCTTTCTATAATGAATTTCATTTGTCATGTTTCAGGCCAATTTATCTTTCAATGAGATACTTTATTTCAAATATTATTTTTTTGAATTTGCAACTTGAAGCACATGCGTAGAAGAAGAGTTGACTACTAATTCCTAGTGTCGTGTCCTACTTCTATGAGATATTACTGATAATTTCTATAGCATTATTAGGAGTGGGGGTTATTTTCTCTGGTTAGGCTGGAGACTGAGCTCTGGTTTTTCCCTATGTGTTACTGCACTATGAGGAGGGTCTAGATTTGGAGTTCCCAGCATCTCAGGAATTGAGATGTTTGAAATCAGGACATTATTCAAGACGTTCCTCATTGGAGCAGATTGCAAACTTAGCGTCAGGAATGGGGAAAGTGCTCACAAGGTGAGGAAGAGTAAACAGAAGAGTCTGGTCTGAAAGTAGCACCTGCTACTTTTAATTTCTCTTTCATAAAACACAGAATATCGAACATTACTGCCCTACACAAACCCCTTGGCCCACAATGTTGTGCTGACCTTTGAACCTACTCTAGCATCAAAATAAGCCTTCCCTTCCACACAGCCTCTATTTCTCTGGCACCCAGGACCAGAATCCACCGATGATTTTTATTTGATTTTATTTTCTGATGCAGCTTGGAGACATCCCTTCCGGCCCTTTCAGCCACACCGCCACTGCCCCAAACAACCCCCGACAAACACCCTAACCTAATCACGGGACAATTTACAACTGTAGATATTGATCCGTGGGTTCTTTGGAAAACAGTGGGTGTTTGACACACAGAATACACTGAGGCTGACAGTGGCAAACGGACCCATAACCCTTGAACACCCAGGCAAACACTTGAATCACCTGAGCCCAGGCGACGGGCGGCTGAGTAGCTGACAGTCATTAGTATTTTAATTTGCATATGATCTACTGAGTTCTAGAAAACTTCAGAGCAGTATACAAAATGCTGAAGGAACTCAGGCAGCATCTACAGAAATGAATAAACAGCGACGTTTCAGGCTGAGACCCAGCACCAGGACTGGAAACGAAGGAGACCAAAGTAAGGTTGGGGGGGAGGAGAAAGAGTACGAGCTAGCAGGTGATAGGTGAGGGGGAAGGTGGGTGGATGGGATCTGGCAGGTGATAGGCAAAAGAGGTGAAGGGCTGGAGAAGAAGGAATCTGATAGGAGAGGAGAGTAGACCATGGGAGAAAGAGTATGAGGGGAGGCACCAGGGGGAGGTGATGGGGAGGTGATGGGCAGGTGAGGAGAATGGAAAGGGTGAGCGGGGAGCCAGAATGGGAAATGGAAATGAGAGAAGGGGGAGAGGGGAGAAATTACCAGAAGCTGGAGGAATCAACATTCATGTTGTGAGGTTGGAGGCTACTCAGATGGAACATGAGGCGTTGCTTCTTAACCGTGAGAGTGGCCTCATTGTGGCAGTAGAGGAAATGCACCCACATGCTGGAATGGGACTGGGAAGTAGAATTCATGTCAGTCTCAGCCTATAAACTTACACAACTCACAAGTTACTTTTAATTGAACTGCTCACTCCTTCCATTTCTGCCTTAGCTATTCCTCTTTGGCATTAGAGTCAGCACCTCCAGCCAAATTCATGGTAACGTCCAACTTCTGTCTCACACAAGCTCAAACTTCACAGAACAGTGTTTGGAAAACAGAATTCCCACAAATACCAGCGTAGGGGCACAGGTACGTACTGAAACCTTTAATATTCAGCTTTGGGAAAGCAATTCCTGTGGTGTGTAGCGGGGGAAGACAAACATGGTCCCAACCGAGGGATGGTCGAGTTTTCCGGGTCTTACCAGGTTTCCTTCCTGTTCTCCCACACCAGCCGAGAGTCAGAGATGAGTATATCCGACTGCAGAAACAACGATGCTGAAAGTATGCCTGCACCTCAGCAAGCCATCCACTTTACCTCACGCCGACACAATTGAGAAGATCACAAGTTACCCTGCTAGGCAGGGGTCCTCCATGAAAACCTAGTTAATGATTGATGAGTATCCCTGGAAGGTCTGTGTGGCATGTGGCCAAGTGGTTAGGGCGTTGGACTAGTGATCTGAAGGCTGTGAGTTCGAGCTCCAGCCGAGGCGGCGTGTTGTGTCCTTGAGCAAGGCACTTAACCACACGCTGCTCCAGTCCACCCAGCTGAAAATGGGTACCGGTAAAATGCTGGGGGTTAACTTCACGATCAGCTGGCGTCTTATCCAGGGGTGGGGGGGGAGTCTCACACTCTCAGTCGCTTCACGCCATGGAAACCGGCATAAGCACCTATAAGGCTCGGGACAGACTTTAACTTTAACCTGGAAGGTCTGAAAGCTGGTTGGGTGAGTAGACTTGCAAAAGATCAGAGGAAGTTTAACGAGAGAGGCAACGATCTGATTTGCAAAGCACGTCTCCTGAGCCAAACAACACTACACATGTCGTCAAAGAAAAGTTTTAAATCCCTTCTTTTATAAATAAAGCTGGAAAAAAAGATCGCCAATTGTACATAAAAAGATTAGCAGTGCCAATGGCTTTTTGGCACGATGCCAAATAGACAAAATCACAGGCAAACTCATTCAGTATTCCTGCATTTAGTCTTTTGCCCAGAGCAACCAGAATGTACTGTCACAATGAATGTGATAATCTGACACTTCTCTTTCCAGGCAATTTATACAAATCCCCCACTGTATACCTACTGAGCTAGCAAAATACAATATGAAATAAGGATTAAGTGTGCAGTTTCGCAGAGAGCAATTAAGATTTGATCAATGTAAATACAAAAGGGCTCAGTTCCTCTAATCCATCTATCAATGTCTTAAATGCAACACTGACATGACTGTTGAAAAATATCATTGTTTACGAATAATGCATTCAAGATTTTTTCTTTAAAAAGAAAGAGCTTTTAAATTATTACTTTTGTCGAGATCCGTTCCGCCAACCTTCCAGGTCACATTCCACTTTTCCGTGGCCGGTATGATAGTGTAGTGGTTACTAAAGCGCATTACAGCGTCAGCGACTGGGGTTCAATTCCTGCCGCAGTCTGGAAATAGCTTGTATGTTCTCCTGTGTCCTCCCACGTCCCAAAGATGGGCAGGTTAGGGGTAGTACACACAAGAGGAAATCTGCAGATGCTGGAAATCTGAGCAACACACACAAAATGCTGCAGGAACTCGGCAGGCCAGGCAGCATGTACGGAAAAGTCCTGCCTTCAGTCCTGTCAAAGGGTCTTGGCCCGAGATGTCGGCTGCACTCTTTTCCATAAATGCGGCCTGGCCTTCCGAGTTCCTCCAGCATTTTGTGTGTGCTGCTGGGGTTAGTACATGCCCTGCTGGTGCAGGAAGCATCGCGCCACTCGTGGGCTGCCCTCAGCACATCCTCGGACTGTGTTGGTTGTTGCGCAAACAACGCATTTCACCATATGTCTTGATGTACATGTGACAAATAATGCTAATCTGCAATCTCTTTAAAACCGCTAATATTCAAGACTGTTTAATGTCATTTCCTGTACACAAGTTTAAAGGAGAACAAAATGATTGTTACTCCAGATCTGATAGAGCACAAAAACACACAATAGATAAAGAACACTCGAATAAAAAAACACAACAAACATAAATACGTAAGATAGCTTATATACATAGAGTGACTGTATGTCCACAGAGTGACACTAGACACAGGAGAGTCTATACATCAGGTGACCGACAGGAAATGATAAAGTAGTGTTGGTTGGGGGTGCAGAGGGCTGGGTTAGCGGGTGGAGGTGTTGATCAGTCTCACTGTTTGGGGAAAGTTCCTGTTTTTCCAAGGATCATTTATTATGAAAGTATACAACTCTGAAATTCTTCTTCTGCAGATAGCCATGAAACCAGGAAATAAAGAAAGGCAGCACGATCATTAACACCCAAATCCTCCTCCCCACACAAAAAAACAAGAAAGATCTCTAGAGAAAGAATATATAAAAAAAACTATAAAACTGAAAAAATTCTACAGTCCAAGTCCACATTCAAAACGCAGGAAACCTGGGAATTAATCTCCGGGCTCAACGGCAGGCTCGCCCTTCTCCGGTAGCAGAGCGATTGAAGGACAGGTAGCTCACCCTCCGTACTCACCTCAATCTTTCAATTTCCCTCATCACTTTAATCGACACACAACGGAAGTTTTAATCAGTGAAATGGAGTCAAACACTGGCTTGAGCCCTGTCCCGCAGGCTGTCCGCCGTGAGGTTTGTACATGCTGCCTCTGTCTCCCAGAATCCTCTTGGAGACTGCAGAGCGCTGCAATACACTAACGATCTCCAAGCAGAAAATCACAGGCTCAAACAGTTCCAGAATCACATCCAAGATTTAAAAAATAAACATAAAGACATAAAAGAAATAAAATATATGGTTTGATGACCTATGCAGGAGATGCAGCAGCGTTTTACTAGGTGTCATCCTGACCGAAGTCTGGTAGTCCTGGTGTGAGGGGACCTTCATGATGTGACTGGCCCTTTTCCAGCACCTTTCTGCATAAATGCCCTTGCTGGCAGGGAGGCTGGTGCCAGTGATGTGTTGGGCAGTTTTGACGACCTGTTGTAGAGTCTTCCAGTCTGCCCCAGGGCAGTCTCCGTACCGAGCAGTGATGCAGCTTGTCAGGATGCTCTCCACTGCACATCTGCAGGACGTGAGTCTCCTTCTACAGTTAGAAGGACCCTAAGGACAGAGTTTAGAGCAATGCATGCAAAACGCTGGAGGAGCTCGGCAGGTCAGGCAGCAGCTATGGAAATAAATAAAGAGTTGGTGCTTTGGGCTGAGACCCTTCTTCGGGACTGGAAAGGAAGGGGGAAGAAGCCAGAATAAAAAGGTGGGCGGGGGTTTGGAGGAGAAGGAGTACAAGGATAGATGTGAGGGAGGGTACAGAGGGACAGGAGTGGAGGGGGAAGCTTCAGGGGAACAGGGTTGAGGGTTGTGTGTGTTGCTCAAGATTTCCAGCATCTGCAAAATTTTGTGTGTTTATCACCAGGATGTTGTCTGAAATGGAGAGCTGCAAGGAGAGATTGGACAGGTTGGGTTTATTCACAGTGGAATGTAGGAGACTAAGGGGTCCACAAAATTATGTGAGGATAAATAATGAGAAGCTTTTTCCCAGGGCCGGAGAGTCTAGTACTAGAGGGGTACACAGAATTTACTGGGGGGCTCAGCAGTCCAATCCATGTACTGATCCAAAGTTCTCTCGAACACTGAAATTGAGCCTGTTGGCAGCTTGCTCCACACTCTTACCACCCTCTGAGCAAAGAAGTTCCCCTTCATGTTCCCCTTAAACTTTTCACCTTTCACCCTTAACCCGTGACCTCCGGTTCTAGTCTCACCCAACCTCAGCGGAGAAAGCCTGCTTGCATTTACCCCATCTATACCCCTCATAATTTTGTATACGTCTATTAAATATCCCCTCATTTCTCTAGAGAATAAAGTTCTAACCTATTCTGTCATGTTTTGCAACTCCAAAACATAAAACTAATTGAAAGAAAGGCAGTGAGCTGAGGATGACTTGTGTACATTTAGTTTCTACTTTAGTGAGGCGCACACTTATGACGCGGTAGTGTGATGACGTTTGCCATTCACATACTTTTACATATAACCCGTAATGAATTATATAAACAAAGAATGCTTAATCAAACAATATATTTGCAATATTACTGAACTATTAAATGCAAAACATGTTAAGCTTTTTCCTGTAACTCTGGTCTCAAGTCCTGGTAACATCCTTATAAATTTTTTCTGCACTCTCTCAATCAAATTGAAATGTTTCCTGCAGGGAGGTGACCAGAACTGCCCACAATGCATCACAATACTTTATAACACAAAGGCAGGTAGGAAAGTAATTTGTAAAGGTGATATAAGGCATCTCCAAAGCTGTATTGATAGGTTCAGCGATTGGGCAAGGAGTATAATGGGGAAAGTTTTGAAATTAATCATTTCAGTAGGAAATGTCATTTAACAGGCTTATTATCTAAAGTGTGAGAGATTGCACAGCCCTGAGACGCAGGAGGAACGGAATGTTCTGATGCATGATTCACAAAAGGGTAATGGAACAAATGAGTAAGGAGTCTACCAGAATGCTGCTGGGGAACTGAATACAAAGGCAGTCCTTCCAATATACAGGGTAGTGGTGAGACAATCTAACTCCCATGTACTGTACTGTTCTTCTCATTCAAGGAAGTGGGTAAACACAATGTTTCAGAGAAAGTTCATAAGACAGGTTGTCCTATAGAGCATTCGCAGCCAAATATTTCCGATGTGATAAATGGATATTCCATGTTTCCACTCAGCTGTTTACATTCCTGTTCAATTCCTATTGGCTAACTCTTTCTCAGTTCTTTGACTTTTGGCTTCTTCTAGTTTAATACTTTTATCTCTGGTCCAATCTCCAATTTGCAAATCACGTCTCACATCTGTCATTTGCCGTACTTAACTCCCCACAACATCAAGAACCAATGCTGGGCAACCAAGCAAGCTGCAGAGGGCTGTAAACTCAGCCAGCTCCACCAAGGACACTAAGTCTCCCCACCATCGAGGACATCTTCAACAGGCAATGCTTCAAGGGTTCATTCATCGTTGAGGAGCCTCACCACTCAGGACATGTCCTCGTCTCTTTGCAGCCATCACGGAGGAGCCACAGGAGCCTGAAGACACACACTCAACCGTCTCGGAGCAGATACTTCCACTCTACCATCAGATTTCTGAATGGACCAGAACCCTTGAACACTACCTCAGTAGTTGCTCCATTTTTACACTATTTATTCAATTACTTTCTTTTTCTATATATTTCTTAGTAATTTTCTTGCACTGTACTGCTACCACAAAACAACAAATTTCACGTCACAAGTCGGTGATAATAAACTGATTCTGATTTTGATTCTAATTCTGACAGTAAATGTCTTTGTCATCTGTCTTATCATTTGGTCTATTCCCTAAAACCCTCACTAATTTTTATAGATGCACCGTAGAAAGCATTCTTCATCACAACCTGGTATGGAAGTTGTCCTGTCCAAGACCGAAAGAAGCTGCAGAAGATCGTGAACACGGCGCAGCACATCACACAAACTAATCTTCCGTCCGTGGACTCACTTTACACCGCACGCTGTCAGAGCAGTGCTGCCAGGATAATCAAGGACATGACCCACCCAGTCAACACACTTTTCGTCCCTCTTCCCTCCAGAAGGCTCAGGAGCTTGAAGACTCGTACGGCCAGATTTGGGAACAGCTTCTTTCCAACTGTGATAAGACTGCTGAACAGATCCTGACCTGGATCTGGGCCGTACCCTCCAAATATCCGGACTTCCCTCTCGGTTTTTTTGCACTACCTTACTTTCCATTTTTCTATTTTCTATTTATGTTTTATAATTTAAATTTTTAATATTTACTATTTTTTACTATTTTTAATATTTAATGTTTGTAATCCAGGGAGCGGGAAGCACAGAATCAAATATCACTGTGATGATTGTACGTTCTAGTATCAATTGTTCGGCGACAATAAAGTATAAAGTATCTCTAGTCAGGTCTGTCTCTGAGTTGTTGAAATTGCCTAATATTACTCCACTATTAGTCTTACAAACCACTCCTTCATTTCAAGCTCTAACAGAAAACGTGAGGCATCACAAATTCATAATTTTCATTATTTCTTTAATCAGAAGTTTCTTCCTGGCTTCTGTCTGAGAACTTCATCATCAAAAAAGGTGTGGGAGCATAGCAGTTAGCACCACGCATTACAGCGAAGGCAAGCAGGATTCAAACCCTGCCGTTGTCTGTATGTGGTCTGCCTGTGGCTACATGGGTTTCTGCTGGGTCCTCCCACGTTCCATACACATTCAGGTTAGGAAGGGTTAGTAGGTTGTGGGCATGCGATGTTGACATCGGAAACATAGAGATACTTGCAGGCTGCACTCAACACGTCCTCAGAATGTGGTGGTCATTGATGCAAAATAATGCATTTCACTGTATGTTTCAATGTACAGGACTGAGCAAGAGTCTCAGGCACATATGTATAGCTCGAGTGCCTAAGACTTTTGCACAGTACTGTATTCGTCAACGTGGAGTGGAGAGGGAGTTTGTTAATCTGACGGGAGTGGATGTTGTGGCTGGTGAGGGTGGAGCGCCATGGGAGGGGTGTGGGACAGGTGGTAGAGGAGAGCCAGGGATAGGAGGGTTGGGCTTAGTGAGGGTGCAGATGCACCCAGCCTTGAAAAACCAGACAAGGTAATTGGATTCCCTCCTGCCTTCTATCATTTTGGATCTCCCCCTGCCCCTCCCACTTTCAAATCTCTTACTAGCTCTTCTTTCAGTTAGTCCTGTCAAAGGGTCTCAGCCCAAAACGTCAACTGTACCTCTTCTTAGAGATGCTGCCTGGCCTGCTGCGTTCACCAGCAACTTTGATGTGTGTTGCTTGGATTCCAAATAATTGGTTTATCGATCATTACAGAATGTCTCTTTGGTACTTCCCGCTCCCTCCCCTCTCCCTTCACCTTTTCCCAACCATGATTCCCCTCTCCCTGCCCCCTTCCCACTCTCAGTCCACAATAGAGACCCAGATCAGAATCAGGTTTACCATCACTCACATATGTCATGAAATTTGTTTTTGCTTTTTTTTGCAGCAGCAGTACAGTGCAGTACATAAAATTACTACAGTCTGTGCAAAAGGCTTAGGCACCCTCACTGTATATTCGTGTACAGTACTGTACATGTAATAAATAAAAATAATCTTTAAGGAATAGAATAACCTCAGAAAATGGTAGAGACAGTCCAGTCCCTGGCAGGCATAGGCCATCCCGCCACTGAGCACATCTACGTGGAGCACTACCACAAGAAAGCAGCGTCCATCATCAAGGCCATGCTCCCTTCTCACCGCTACCATCGGACAGGAGGTTCAGGACCCTCAGAACCCACAATACCAGGTCCAGGAACAGTTACTACCCTACAACCAAACACAAATAAGACTGTAAGATATCGGAGCAGAATTGGGCTACTTGATCCATCGATTCTGCTCCACCCCTTCTTCATGGCTAATCCATTTCCCTAAACACAAAATACTCTGCAGATACTGGGGTCAAAGCAACACTCACAGCACGCTGGAGGAACTCAGCAGGTTGGGCAGCATCAGTGGGAACGATGAGTCGACGTTTCGGGCCGGAACCCTTCGTCGGGACTGAAGAAAGAAGGAGGGGGAAGGATTTGAAGAATGCTTGTAGGTTCAGTTGAAAAACCAGTAATTTGAAAGACAAAGGGGTGGGGGAGGGGAAGCAGGGGCGTCATAGGCAGGAAAACAATGGGTAGTAGAAGAAGGAGGCAGAACCATGTGATAGGCAGCTGGGGGAGGGGGCAGAGTGACATAGGGATAGAGGAAGGGAGGGGGCGGGAATTACTGGAAGTTGGAGAATTCTATGTTCATACCAAGGGGCTGGAGACTACCTAGACGGTAATATGAGGTGTTGCTCCTCCAACCTGAGTTTGACAGGATCTCCCGGTAGCCACCCACTTCAACTCTGCTTCTCATTCCCATTCAGATATGTCCATACATGGCCTCCTCTACTGCCATGATGAGGCTAAACTCAGGTTGGAGGAGCAACACCTCATATACCGTCTAGGTAGTCTCCAGCCCCTTGGTATGAACATAGAATTCTCCAACTTCCAGAAATTCCCTCCCCCTCCCTTCCTCTATCCCTATTTCACTCTACCCCGTCCCCCAGCTCCCTCGTGGTTCCTGACAAAGGGTCTCGGCCTGAAACATCGACTGCACCTCTTCCTACAGATGCTGCCTGGCCTGCTGCGTTCACCAGCAACTTTGATGTGTGTTGCTTGAATTTCCAGCATCTGCAGAATTCCTGTTGTTTCCCTCATGGTTCCGCTTCCTTCTTCTACCACCCATTGTTTTCAGGGTATGACGTCAATGCTTCCCCTCCCCCACCCCTTTGTCTTTCAAATTATTGGTTTTTCAACTGAACCTACAAGCATTTTTCAAATCCTTCCCCATCCTTCTTTCTTCAGTCCTGATGAAGGGTTCCGGCCCAAAACATCTACTCATCGTTTCCACTGATGCTGCCCGACCTGCTGAGTTCCTCCAGCATGCTGTGAGTGTTGCTTTGATCCATTTCCCTTATGGCTCCTGCCTTCTCCCCATATCCCTTCATGCCCTGAACACCAACCCCTGTTTAAATATACCCAGTGACTTGGTCTGCACTGCCACGTGTGGCAAAGAATTCCACAGATTCCCCACTCCCTGGCTAAAGAAACTCCTCCTCATCTCCAACCTAAAAGGACACTATCCTAAAGGGCATGGGAGTTAGCAAAATAGTCAGCAACATAGATAGGAAAATAAATAGAATATTTATTTTTATAAGTAGAAATTTATTATGATTAAAAATATCTAATTGCCATGACAGTAACGTTGCCAAAACTGAGAGCTCAGTGTTAAAGAGCAACACACGCAACACGCTGGAGGAAATCGGCAGGTCATGCACTCCTTCCAGTGCTTTGTGTGTGTTGCTCAAGATTTCTAGCATCTGCACAATCTCTTGAGTCTAATCACTATTCAAGGATTTACAATATTTAGGGAGAAAAAAGAACATGGAACATAGAGAGTACAGCACATGAACCAGCCATTCGGCCCACAATGCTGTGCCGAACCAGCTAAAAAACAAATCAAAAACATGCATCTTTAATATCTATATTTTTCCCTTTCAGGGTTCTTTTGAAGACCCTGACCTGGAGTTACACACTGCCTTACACTCATCACCTTGTCAAACTCAATCAAGCTGGTAAGGCATGACCTGCCCCAGACAAAGCCATGCTAGCTCTCCCGTGCTGAACCTCTAGATAGATAAGTAGATAGATTAATGGATAGAAAGACAGATAGATAGATAGATAGATAGATAGATAGATAGATAGATAGATAGATAGATGGATAGAGAGAGAGATAGACAGTGGATAAATAAGGAGACTGGAGTTGAGAGGGAAATGGATCAGCCATGATGAAATGGCAGAGCAGACTCGATGGGCCAAATGGCCTAATTGTGTTCCCATATCTTATCTTAAATAGACAGAGATAAAGGGATGAATGAATAGATAACTTTGTTTGGGAGATGATGCAGAATTAGAATCGGTTTGGTTGGAATTACACAGTAAGAAAACGCTGGGATTCCTGAGGGGCCACCAACCAGCCGTTGTAATATTGGGTGTGAAGTAAGGCAGAAACCAGGGCTGTTCTTCAACAGGACTCATGCAGCTATCGTGGGGTTGGTGGTTTACACAATCTCAACGGCTCTCAGTTCTATAGTGAATGAATTCATCGGAAGTGCATCAGATGGTTTTGCAGATTAGTAGGTTGAGGAACAAGCCAAGAAAAGACTTAGATCAAGTCCTGTAAATTGAGAAAGGATTAATTTATAATCTTGTAGAGTAGGGGCCTTCAGGAAAGAGTGACTGGAATAAGAATGAAATTTCTACTGAGGCTGAAAGTGGTACCGTACAAACTGAAGCCAGATCATTAGCAAAGGAAGCTGAAAAAATCTGAGGGGCAGGCTGTCTGTGGCTGCTCGGGAAATTTTATGAGAGTATGCCAGTGGACAGGCTTTGACTAGCATGATAAAAATTATACACAGCTTGAAAATTAAGATTCCTGTAAGGCGCAAAGACACAGCAGGGAAGTTGCTTTCTCTGTGGCTAATGGGAGAATTCAATGATGTCATTAAATCAAAGGGAATTCTACCAGAAATAGGATTAGGCTTGGGATCGGGAGCACTTTAGAACTCAACAAATGAGAACTAGACAATCGATGAAGGGTAGATGGAATATGTGAGCAAACTGACAAGTAACATGAGAGAGCAGCTCTAACTGCTTCACTAGTTACAGGAAAAGCAGGAGACGGGAAAGGATGGACAGCAAACTGGAGCCGTGTCCCAGGCTCCCCCTGTCCACGCTGCTGATGAATCCAAAGGGACGGCAGAGACCGATACAGTTTGGCACCAGCGGCGTCGCAGGAGTTGCCCGTCAGCATTGAACTCAATATGGGTCTGCCGTAGGGATTCCAGCTCTGGACTTTTCCTCGGGGTTTACTCCGGAATGGGTATACCTACAAGGCAGCAGAGGTTTGAAATCAGAGCTTTTCATCCCCTAGATCAGCTGCCAACCACAGCGGATGAACCTCATGAGCCAGAAGCAACTGGTTTTAAGGTTGTCAGTAGACTGGTTGTCAGTAGAAACAGTCCACCGGGTTTAGTAGCTAAGCCACATGTGAAGGCCAGGAGCTGGACTTGGTTGTCAAAGGCTATTTGAGGCACTCCCTGTTGGAAGCATTTCATAGGTAGTGGGAGCTTCTCCCCACAACTACCCCAGCTATAACAACCTTAAGGAACTCACACTTCGTAAACTCAGAGTTATGGTGGGGGGGAATCTCATTGAAATCTATCAAATGCTGAAAGGTCTGGATGGAGTGGACGTGGAGAGAAGCAGCAGGCACAGATTGAGAGTAGAGAGATGTCCACTTAGAACAGAGATGAGGAGGAATTTCTTTAGCCAGAGGGTGGTGAATCTGTGGAATTTGTTGTCTCAGGTGGGTATGGAGGTTGAGTCGTCGGGTATATTTAAGGGAGGTCGATAGGTTCCTGATTAATCAGGGCATCAAAGATTATGATGAGAAGGCAGGAGATTGGGGTCGAGAGGGATAATAAATCAGCCATAATCGAATGGTGGAACAGACTCGATGGGCCTAAAGGCCTAATTCTGCTCCAACAATATGTCTTTTGGCCTAACGTTCAGCTCTGCCACTTCCTTGATCCCTTTTAAATCTTTCCCTTCTACCTCGTTTTAAACTCCCCGACCCTGGGAAAAAGACTGTGACCTTGCACCTTATGTTTGGCCCTCTCTGTTCTACAGGGCCCTACTGTTTACTGTGAAGACCCTGCCTATGTTTAAATTATCAAAACATAACACCTCACTATTGTTCGAGCAGGATTCTTGGCAAGGTAGAACAACAGAGGGATTCTGGGGTCCATTTTTCTGTCAAGCATGTGCTTGTCTAGGAGTCCCTTTCATGTCAATAATATATTTGCCTGTACCAGCACTCCCTGGCAGGGTGTTCTACACACTGCCAACCTTTGTGTAAAAAACTTACCTCTGACATCCACCCTATACTTTCCTCCAATCACCTAACATTATGTCCCTCATATTACCTACTGTGAAAAACTCTCTGGCTATCCACTTGATCTATGCCTCTTATGACCTTGTACACATCCATCAAGCTTCCTCATCTCTAAAGAGAAAAGGCCTTGCTTGCTCAACCTAGCCTCATAAGCACTGTTCCCTCTAAGCAGCACGGGTGCGTGACCGCGCAGTAACTGAAATGCTCCCGCGCACATAGCCTTTGTTGCCGAGAAGCTGGAATAGAGACAAATGGGAAAAATTTTACAAAACAAAAGATTTTTTTTATTGTACTGTGTGTTATTATATCCTTCAATTAATAAATAAAATCAGAAGTATGTGACTTTTCAGTTTTCATTCTAAATATTCATTGTATGCATACTACAAAAAAAGAACACTTACGGTGCTGTGCTATTTTCAGGCTTTGTAAAAGTTTCCTGCTGAGAGCAATGATTGGTCCCTGCAGCTGTAAAAAAAATTAGAGGGAACGGTACTCATAAGACACATTCTCTCATCCGGATAGCATCCTGGTAAATCTCCTCTACACCCTCTCTAAAGCTTCCTCATCCTTCCTACAATGAGGCAACCAAAACTGAACACAATACTCCTAGTGTGGTCTAACCAGGGTTTTACAGAACTTCACCATCCCCTCACGGCTCTTGAACTCTGTTCCCTGACCAATGAAGACAACACTCCATCTGACTTCCTCAAAACCCTATCAGCCTGTATGGCAACTTCGAGGGATCTATAAATGTGGACTTAGGGATCCCATCTTGCCATTGTAGATAACTAAAAATTATCGATTTTGATGTTGTCCTTGATACAGACAGGGCTGAAAGTAAAATGGATCCACCATGATTCAATGGCAGAGCAGATTCGATGGGCCAGATGGCCTAATTCTGCTCCTATAGAAAACTGAGGGGAGACTGAGAGCTATACAAAAGATAGAGTAAATGCAAGCAAGCTTTTTCCACTGAGTTTGGGTGAGACTAAAAAAGGTCATGGGTTAAGGGTGAAAGGTGAAATGTTTAAGGAGAACCTGAGGGGAAATTTCTTCATTCAGAGAGTGGTGAGAGTGTGGAACGAGCTGCCTGTGCCAGTGGTGGATGCATCGAAATCAGGTTTATTATCACTCACATACGTTGTGAAATTTGTTGTTTCGTGGCAGCAGTACATTGCAATACATACACATACTATAAGTTAAAATAAGAAATAGATATAAAATTTTAATTAAATAAATAGTGCAAAAAGAGTGCAAAATTAGTGAGGTAGTGTTCATGGCTTCAATGTCCATTTACAAATCGGATGGCAGAGGGGAAGAAGCTGTTCCTGAATCGCTGAGTGTGTGCCTTCAGGCTTCTGTATCTCCCCCTGATGGTAACAGTGAGAAGAGGGCATGCCCAGGGTGATGGGGGTCTTTAATGATCGACGCTGCCTTTTTGAGGCATCGCCTTTTTTGTTTGCAACATTTAAGAGAGTTTCAAGAGGCTCATGGATGGGAGGGCTATGGTCCGGGTGTGGGTCAATGGGACTAGGTCCAGCTTGATGGGCTGAAGGGCCTGGTTTCTGTGCTGTAGTTCTACATTATTTCAGATTTTCACTTATGCTTTTGGATTACTCATTGAACCATGATGGGGCGATAAAAAGTCACTTAAGAAAAGGTGCTGCAATTCCTTCAGAAAGGATGAGGAGATGCCATTAGCAGCAACACGACTGACAGAAGCCAGTGAGGAGGAACACAGATGGTGTTGACAGGCCTCATGCATTGGCAGCTCACAGCCAGCCACGTTCATTCATAATGATTTTAAATAGAACAGCAAAGGTCACATAGAGTTAAAATGCTGCAGGTCGTTGAAATATTCTTGGGTAGTTAATGAGTGAAAATATTGACCCAGAATTGAACTACACACACAAAACTCTGGAGGAACGAATCAAGTTGAAATCAGACAGGAATAAACAGTCAACGTCTCAAGCCAAGACCCTTCATCAGTACTTGCAGCTTTATTAAGAAGGGATGAGATCAGTATATTCAAGCAACACACATCAAAGTTGCTGGTGAACGCAGCAGGCCAGGCAGCATCTCTAGGAAGAGGTACAGTCGACGTTTCAGGCCGAGACCCTTCGTCAGGACTAACTGAAGGAAGAGTGAGTAAGGGATTTGAAAGTGGGAGGGGGAGGGGGAGATCCGAAATGATAGGAGAAGACGGGAGGGGGAGGGATGGAGCCAAGATCTGGACAGGTGATTGGCAAAAGGGATATGAGAGGATCATGGGACGGGAGGCCTAGGGAGAACGAAAAGGGGGAGGGGGTAAAAAACCCAGAGGATGGGCAAGGGGTATAGTGAGAGGGACAGAAGGAGAAAAAAGAGAGAGAAAAAAGAATATGTGTATATAAATAACAGATGGGGTACGAGGGGGAGGTGAGACATTAGCGGAACTTTGAGAAGTCAATGTTCATGCCATCAGGTTGGAGGCTACCCAGACGGAATATAAGGTGTTGTTCCTCCAACCTGAATGTGGCTTCATCTTTACTGTAGAGGAGGCCTTGGAGAGACATATCAGAATGGGAATGGGACGTGGAATTAAAATGTGTGGCCACTGGGAGATCCTGTTTTCTCTGGCAGACAGAGCGTAGGTGACTTCTCAAACATCCGCTAATGCCCCACCTCCTCCTTGTACCCCATCCGTTATTTATATACACACATTCTTTTTTCTCTCTCTCCTTTTTCTCCCTCTGTCCCTCTCACTATACCCCTTGCCCACCCGCTGGGTTTCCCCCCCCCTTTTCTTTCTCCCTAGGCCTCCCGTCCCATGATCCTCTCATATCCCTTTTACCAATCACCTGTCCAGCTCTTGGCTCCATCCCTCCCCCTCCTGTCTTCTCCTATCATTTCGGATCTCCCCCTCCCCCTCCCACTTTCAAATCTCTTACTAGCTCTTCTTTCAGTTAGTCCTGACGAAGGGTCTTGGCCCGAAATATCGACTGTACCTCTTCCTAGAGATGCTGCCTGGCCTGCTGCATTCACCAGCAACTTCAATGTGTGTTGCTTGAAATTCCAGCATCTACAGATTTCCTCGTGGTTGCGGAATCAGTATATTCGTTCATTCTGTGTCTTGCCATATGAAGTGGGCGATCATGATCTTTCCATGACCATGATTGTTCTTGGCAAATTTTTCTACATAAGTGTTTTGCCATTGCCATCTTCTGGGCAGTGTCTTTACAAGATGGATGACCCCATCCATTATCAATACTCTGCCTGGTGTCAGTGGTCGCATAACCAGGACACGTGATATCCACCACCTGCTCCCATGGCTTCATGTGAACCTGATCGGGGTTGGGGGGGGGGGGGGCTAAGCAGGTGCTACACCTTGCCCAAGGGTGACCTGCAGGTTAGCAGAGAGAAGGAACACCTTTGGTAAGACATGCGTCCACCCCACCACCCAAATCAGTATATTAGTGAAACATAATCTAGATGGCAGAGTACTGGAGTGGTTAGCATTACACTGTTTCAGTGCCGGTAACCCGGATTCGATTCCTGCTGCTCTCTGCAAGGAGTTTGCACATAATTCCCGTGACTGCGGGGGTTTCCCAGGGTGGTCCAGTTTCCTTCCACATTCCAAAGGTGTACTGATCAGTAGATTAATTGGTCACATGGTGCCGGGGGCTCGTTGGGCCAGAAGGTGCAGCATCTCTAATTAGATAGATACATTAGGCAGACAGATAGAGATAAATAGACAGACAGCTATATAGATAGATTGGCCCTTTATCAGGACCTGAAGGATGCGGAAAGCAGATTAAGAAGGTGGGAGGAAGGGAAGGAGTAAAGGTTAGCTGGAGATAGATGAGATCAGGTGAGGGGGAAGGTGGATGGGTGCTGGGAAGGTGGGATGAAGTAACAATCTGGGAGGTGATAGGTGGAAAAGGTGAAGGGCTGAAGAAGAAGAAATCTGATAGGAGAGGAGAGTGGACCGTGGGAGAAAGGGGAGGAGGAAGGGAACCACAGGGAGGAGATGGGCAGGTGAGGAGAAGGGAAGGGTTGAGAAGGGAACCAGAATAGGGAATGGAAAAAGAAAAAAGGAGGGAGGGAGGAGGGCTGAGAACCTTTATCAGGACTAGAGGTTGGAGAAATTGGTGTCCATACCATCAGGTTGCAGGCTACCCAGATGGAAGATGAGGTTTTGCTCCTCCAGCCTGAGTTTGGCCTAACTGTGGCAGTAAAGGCAGTCAAGGGTAGAGATGTCAGAGTGGGAATGGGAACTTGAATTGAAATGGGTGTTCACCCAGAGGTCCTGCCTTTCACAGCAGACAGGACGAAGGTGCTCGACAAAGCGGTCCCCCAGTCTGCATAACGTCTCACCATACAGAGGAGGCTGCACCGGGAGTACCAGACACAGCAGGTGACCCCAACAGACTCATGGGTGAAGTGTCTTGTGTTTAACCAAGAATTGTCGACTCTTGTCTTTACCCTTAACCCTTGCAGGAATGTAGGGACATTAATCAACAGAGAGTTGCTCCAGAGCCAGCAGACACCTTCAGATTGAGTTATTAAACAAGGATGCTCAATGCAAAATGAACCATTAAACCAAAGAGTTAAAGAGAGAAGAAAGGAGGAAAAAACTGAATTTAAAATGACTTTGGATTGTTATTTAACATTTCTGGATGTTTTATTTTTAAGGAAAGTGAACTCTGTCACTTCCCTTGTCATCGCCATGGTCCGAACCTCTGAATCTGATTCTCCAGCAGAGTTATCATCACTGACATATGTCATAACATTTGTTGTTTTGTGTCAAGCGCATTGAAAGATATAAAATAAACTACTTATTACAGTAAGAAATATGAATGTAAAATATTAAAGTGAGGAAGTGTTCATGGGTTCACAGATCGTCCAGGAATCTGATAATGGAGGGGAAGGCAGGACCTCTGAGTGAACACCCATTTCAATTCAATTTTCCATTCCCACTCTGACATGTCTATCTGAGACTGTCTTTACTGCCACGGTTAGGCCAAGCTCAGGCTGGAGGAGCAACTCTTCATATTCTGTTTGGATAGCCTCCAACCTGATGGTATGAACACCGATTTCCCTAACTTCTAGTCCTGTTGTTGAGCGTGTGTCCTCGGCCTCCCGTACCCTCTCCCTGAAGGTAATAATGAGAAGAGAGCATGCCTCGAGTGGTGCGAATCCTTCATGATGGACACCGCCTTATTGAGGCATCACTTTTTGAAGATGTCCTCGATGGTGGAGAGGCTAGTGCCCATGATGAGGTTGCAACCCTCTGCAGCTTTTTCCGATCCTGTCCAGTGGTCCCTCCACACTAGGCAGTGGTGCAACCAGTCAGCATACATCTAAATAAACTTGTCTTTGGTGACGTATCAAATCTGCTCAAACTCCTGATGAAATATAGTTGTTGCTGTGCCTTCTTTGTAATTGCATCAATATATTAGACCCAGCTTAGATCCTCAGAGATGCTGACGCCCAGGAACTTGAAACTGCCCACCCTTTCCACTGATAAGGAGAGAGTGAGTCAGAAACAGATTTAGCATCACAGGCATATATTATAAAATCTGTAATAAAAATCTATAAACTGCAATAAGTAGTGCAAAAATAGAGAAGGAAAAATAGAGGTAGTTTCATGGGTTCATCCTCCATTCAGAAGAAATCTGATAGCAGAAGGGAAGAAACGGTCCATGAACCATTGCGAGTGTCCTGTACCTCCTCCCTGATGGTAGCAATGTCATGTCCTGGATGCCGAGGGTCCTTCATGAGGTATTGCCTTTTGAAGGTATCCTTGATGAGGGGAAGGGACCACTCTCCTTCTGACAGTTCCATCACCCCCTATTTCTCTTTCTTTTCCTGCCCTTCCTGTCAGTTGTGGGGGCCACATCACCTTACTGTTGTGAATTCAGATGTTGTTCTTCCCAAGCTAATCAGCAGTTTTGTAGAGCTGCAGCATGACCTCACGGCTCTTGAACTCAATTCTCTGAATAATGAAGGGCATCACACAAGAAGCCCTGTTAACCACATGATCAACTTGCATGGAAGCTTTGTGGACTTCCAAAGGTCATCTTGCATGTTGTGTCACTTTCATTGGGGGTCCACCATCAGGGCAAAAGATAGAGGAGCAGAATTAGGCCATTCTGCCCATCGAGTCTGCTCTGTCATTCCAACATGGCTGATTTATTATCCTTCTCCAAACCATTCTCCTGCCTTTCCCCCGGAACCTTTGACATTCTAACTGATCAAAATTTTATCAACCTCTGCTGTAAATACACTCAATGACTTTGCCTCCACGGCCATCTGTGGCAATGAATTCCACAGACTCACTATCCTCTGGCTAAAGAAATTCCTCCTCATCTCTCTTCTAAACGGATGTGCTTATATTTGGAGACTGTATCCTCTGGTTCAAGACTCCTTCACTATAGGAATCATCCTCTCCATGTCCACTCTATCTAGGTTTTTCAATATTCAGTAGGTTTCAAAGTTCAAAGTAAATGTATTATCAAAGTACATATACAGTATGTCACCATATACAACCCTGAGATTCATTTTCTTGTAGGCATACTCAATAAATCCAATAACCACAATAGACTCAACAACAGATCACGCCTGACAGGGCAGACAAACGGAGTGCAAAAGATAACAAACTTTGCAAATACAAAATAATAATAATAATAAATAAGCAATAAATATTGAGAACATGAGATGAAGAGTCTTTCATTGTGGGAACATTTCCATGATGGGGCAAGGGAAGTTGTGTGAAGTTATACTACAGTATTTGGTTCAAGAGCCTGATGGCTAAGGAGTAATAATTGTTCCTGAATGTGGTGGTGTGGGTCCTGAGGTTTCTGTAATTCTCCCTGATGGCAGCAGTGAGAAGAGAACATGATCTGGGTGGTGGGGTCCCTGATGATGGATGCTGATTTCCTGTGACAGCGCTCCATGTAGATGTGCTCAACTGTTCGGAGGGCTTTACCTGTGATGGTCTGGGCCATATCCAGTATTTTCTGTAGGATTTTTTGTTCAAGAGTGTTTCCACACCAAGCTGTGATACTCTCCACCACTGATATATATAGTATAGAAGTCTGTCAAAGTTTTAGCCGTCATGCCAGATCTTTGCAAGCTTCCAAGAAAGTAGAGGTGCTTTCTTTGTAATCACACTTACATGCTGGGCCAAGGATTCAAGGAAATCCCCCCTCATTTTCAAAATCCAGTGAGTACAGGCCGAGAAACATCAAACTCTCCACATACATTAAACATTTCATTCCTAGAATCATTCTTGTGAACCTCCTCTGGACCCTCTCTAATGCTAGCAAAACTTATCTTCGATAAGGGGCTCCAAACTGCTCACAATACATCAAGAGGGGTCTGACCAATGCCTTATAAAGCCTCTTTCAGCATTTCCTCCTTGACCCCACATTTCAACTCCTACCTCTCCAAATGACACTAACCCATGTAGGAGGGAGGAGAAGATGGTGGTGCGACGCAGCGCTCGCGGCCTCTCTGAAATGATATCGTATTTGTTTAAATAGGGGCCATGCACAATCCGGATTTGATGGAGGCAGACGTGAGAAGCATAGAGGAACATCTGGAGAAACTTCTAAAATGCCTGGTTCACTGCCACTGCTACTGTGCGATCGAGAATCTCCAGAGGGGAAGGCCCCAAATCCTCGGCTATGCCTGTTGCTGGAGGCCGGAGCTGGGGTCAAAGCCCTTGGCAGAGATGGTGCTTGGTGCTTGGTGTCGGAGGCGCAAAGTTTTCGGACAGACTGAGAGTCGGACTGTGGTCGGGTGCTTCCAGGATGTTGTATCGGTAAGTTTGCGGCGCTGTAAGCTCATGGCAGGGAGAGTTTCTCCCTGCTACCGTCTGCGTGAGATGTTGGGACTTTTGAGAGACTTTGAGACATTATTTTTTACCGTGCCCATGGTCTGTTCTTTATCACATTACGGTATTGCTTGCACTGTTGTAACTATATGTTATATTATGTAGTTTTTGTCAGTTTTTCAGTCTTGGTCTGTCTTGTGTTTCTGTGATATCATTTGCATGCATGCATCTTAATGCATGCATTACTAAATGACAGTAAAAGAGGACTGCATGTCCTCATAATCTAAAAAAAACTCTTACCTCTCCAATGATACTAACCCATGCAACACTAGGAAATACAATAACATTATCCTTACTCTTAGCTTTTCCCTTCACCTGCCTATCACCTCCCCCTGGTGCCCCTCCATCTTTATATAAGTCACCATATTAAACTCTGAGATTCATTTTCTTGCAGGCATTCATGGTAAATATAAGAAACACAATAGAATCAATGAAAAACTGTACCGAACAGTATGTACAAATGACCAGTGTGCAAAGACAAAAAAGCTGCAAATACAAATGAGAGAAAAAAATAATAAATAAATAAATAAGCAATAAACATCAAGAACATGAGATGAATAGTCTTTGAAAGTAAGTCCATAGGTTGCGGGTATAGTTCAGTGATGGGGCGAGTGAAGTTATCACTTTTGGTTCATGAGCCTGTTGGTTCAGGGGTAATAACTGTTCCTGAACCTGGTGGTGTTGGTCCTGAGGCTCCTGTACCTTCGTCCTGATGGCATCAGCGAGAAGAGAGCATGGCCTGGGTGGTGGGAGTCCTTGATGATGGATATTCCTTTCTTGGGACAGCACTCCCTGTAGATGTGTTCAGTGGTGGAGAGGGCTTTAGCTGTGACAGACCTGGCTGTATCCATGACTTTTTATATGACTTTCCATTCAAGGGCACTGGTGTTTCCATACCTGCTGTGGTGCAGTCGGTCAATACACTACACATCTATAGGAGTTTGTCAAGGTTTCAGATGTCAGAATCTTCACAGACTTCTGAGGAAGTAGAGATGCTGCCGTGCTTTCTTCGTAATTGTACTTATGGTACATGCTGGGCCCAGGACAGATCCTCTGAAGTGATAACACTGAGGAATTTAAAGTTGCTAACCTTCTCCACCTCTGATCCCCCCATGGGATCTGGCTCTTGGTCATCTGGTTTCCTCCTCCTGAAGTCAATAATCAGCTCCTTCGTCTTGCTCTCACCGAGTCACAGGTTCTTGCTGTGATGCCACTCAGCCAAATTTTCAATCTACCTGATTCAGTAGTTTCATCAACAAACCTGAATGTGACATTGGAGCTGTGCTTAGCCTGCACAGTCATAGGTGTAAAGTGAGTAGAGCAGGGGGCTAAGCACACAGTCGTGTGGTGAACTAGTGCTGATGGAGAGTGTGGAGATGTTTTGCCAATCCGAACTGACTGGGGCCTGCGAGGGAGGGTATTGAGGATCCAATTGCACAAGGAGGTATCCAGGCCAAGGTTCTAAAGATTATTGATTAGTTTTGAGGGAAGGATGGTTTTGAATGCTCAGCTGTAGTCGATAATGAGAACCCTGATGTATGTACCTTTGCTGACCAAATGGTCCAGGGCTGGGTGAAGAGCCAATTAAATTACCTCTGCTGTAGACCTGCTGTGATGGAACAGATCCAAGTCTCTTCTTAGGCAGGAGTTAGTACCTTTCCCATGGTCCACTCTCTTCTCCTGTCAGATTCCTTCTTCTCCAACCCTTTATCTTTCCCACCTACTTGGCCTCAGCCGTCACATTCCAGCTTGTCCTTTTTCAACTCCCCCCACCATTTTATTCAAAGGTTCAAGTTTCAAAGGTCAAATTTAATGTCAGAGAAATGTATACAATATACATCCTGAAATGCCTTTTCTTCACAAACATCCACAAAAACAGAGAAGTGCCCCAAAGAATAAACAACAGTTAAATGTTAGAACCCCAAAGTTCCCCCCCCAGCTCCCCCCTACCACGCGTAAGCAGCGGCGAGCAACAATCCCCCTCCCCCCGGCAAAAAATAGCGCACCCGCTTCCGAGCACAAGCGTGACCTAAGCAATAGCAAAGACACAGACCAAAGTTACCCCAAAGGATTTGCATTTCACCTGAAATTCGACAACCCACAGGTTCTCTCTCCCCCTGGTCCTTGGGCTCACAGCAAAAGATTTTCCAGCCTCCCCAACGACACACGAGTCTCCCGCCGTGACACCGACCCTTGATCTGCCCGTCTCCAGAGCCCCAAGATCTTAAGCTTCCGAACACAATCGAGATTCTCAGCATGTCAAATAGCGGTCAGTTGTGAAACCCCGAGAACGGGTCCCATTCCCGCAAAGAACCGAAGCCTGCATGTAACTCCAGGTCAGGGTCTTCAAAAGAACCCTGAAAGGGAAAGATAGAGATATTAAAGGTGGAAATAGAGCTGTTTCCAAAGATGCAAGCAAAGGAGACACCGTTAGGTACCATCATCCCTCCTAATCTCTGGTTATTCCCCCTTAATTTCTAGTCTAAAGCATCAGCAGTTTATTCATTTCCATGGATGCTGCTGGACCTATTGAGTTCCAGCATTTTGTGTGCATTGCTCTAGTTTTCCAGAAACTGCAGAATCTCTTGTGCAAACAATGACCTGGTGCTTTCTTCTCAGTCCACCATCCATGACCCATTCCGTCCTGCCAGGTGAAGCACTTCACCAATTTAGTGTGTGGCACTCTGTGCTCCCAATATGGTTTTCCTTACATCAAAGAAAGTTGGGTTATCTCTTCGCAGAATACCTCCATTCAGTCTACGAAAGAACCACCCACTGCTGAGAAAACAAACAATGCAAGATGCTTTGAAAACCGACACAGTCCAAGGATGTGCCGGGGAGAGCCCACAAGTGCTGCCACACTTCTGATGCCAATGTAGCGTGTCCACGACTCACTAACTCCAACACACGTGTTTCTGGAATGCAGGAGGCAACCCTCACAGTCACAGACTGAACATGCAAACTCCTTACCGACAGCGGCAGGATTTGAACCACAATTACTGATGCTGTAATGTTCAATACTTGAATTTGATGTCAGAGAATGTATACAGTATACAGTCTGAAATTGTTACTCTTCACAGGCATCCTCGAAACAGGAGAAAACCCCAAAGAATAGGACACGTCAGAACTCCAAAGCCCTCTCACCCCCACCCATACGCAGGCAACAACAAAAGTAACAACCCTCCCGCCTCCACCTCCTCCCACTTGCCCCAGCAAAAACGACCCTCCCCCTCCACCTCCCCCCATTTGCCCCAGCAAAAACAACCGTCCCCCTCTACCTCCCGCCAAATGTTCGAGTAAAAGTATCAACCCTCCCCCTCCAACTCCTCCCACTTGCTCCAGCAAAAGCAGCCACCATGCAGGTGATAGCAAACCTCCAGAGACCACGATCTAGAGTCCATGAAAGCCTCAACGTCTCAGACAGACTCTCTCTCTCGCTAGCAAGTGGGAGAGAGATATTGCTCCTACAACAGACAAGAGGGAGACCAACAGCTCACCGTTTCGATGTTACAATCTGCAGCGTCACTTATTCAAGTTCCCCTGATTCGAGGGCCAGCAGACTCTCACCTGCCATTGAAACAGAGAGAGAGAGAGAGTGTGCAGGGGCCTTCTTTCTTCTGACAGCAGCCTGCACTGCTATCCTGATGTCTCAATCTCCCACCGACGCTTCAGTGGGTGACAGCAGCAAGGAATTGGGTCGTCTCCGAATCAGCATGTCTTCCAGGCCACTCCTGGGGATAACAAAACACCAGGCCATTCGGCAAGTTCCGAGAGCAAGAACGCAGTACCGTGAGGAACCACAGTTTGAGTGCATCCGTAGATCGTGGACTCTGAGAGGACCCCAGCCGCTTTGAAAAGGGGGAAAAAACACATTGAAAGAGAAGAAACTAAGCTGTTTGGCGGACGAACTGGAAGAAGTCTCCCAGGTCCAACATAACAATTGGCGCCATCTTTAACTCCTCCCACTCAGTTGAATTGCTATGCTAAGCACCACACCACTGGCCACTTGTCTGCATTCAAAGCTTTAATGAATATCCAAAATGATCATCTCCATTTGATGAGTGACACATTAGAGAACTGTTGCCAGATAACTAATCCCACATCTTGCAAAAACTATTCCTTCCTTTCTAAAGTGCCCACCCTCCTAACTTGCCCAGAACAGATGAATCATCCATTTTAGATTTAGCAAACCTCATATAATTAGAGAAATTATTACTTCTCAAAAAGAGATGGCAACACTTTCAGCAAGGTCAAAAATCCAATCTTGCTCTATATTTATTGAAATTGGCAACATTCAGACATAAATTATTTTAATCTGTAGAATGCAATATTTAATTAGATCCAAAAGTTGAAGGCAACATAATATTTCAAATTTACAGTTTCTAAGATAGTGATTTCTGATGCCTGGGTTAATGAAGACTTTTCTTTTATTAAAACTGCATTTTAATTCCCCTTCCAGCAGCTCCAGTGGTTAGGTCACAAGTATGTACAGGTAGCCAGAAGGATCCTAGTCAAATTAAAGTCAACGGGATTCCGGGAGAAGAGCCTTCACTGACTGAGTTACCACCGTTAACATAAAGGAGAACAGTTGTGATCAGTGAGATCAATCATTTTAGCTCTGGGAAACAGAGTTGCCGCCCTTCAGAGGAATATTCTAGACCCAACCACCAGCTTCAAAAAAGCGTTTCCTTTCCCCTGGCCAAAAGGGAAAGTATTCACTGACGATTTCAATATTGATATCATTTTCAAAGATACAAACAACACACCGTGCAAGAACAGAAGGAAATGGAAAGAGGAGTAGGCCGCTCAGCCCATCAAGCCTTCCCTGCCATTCAATAGGACCATTACTGATATACGTTGGCCTCAATGTCACTTCAGTACCATTCCCCATAACCCTTCGTTCCTCGATCTTTCAATTATTTATCGATCACCACTTTAAATATATTTAATTATGTGCCCTCCACCACTTTGGGAGCAGAGAATTTCAGAGATTCAACCGCCTGTGAGAAAAGAAGTATCAATTCCCCCTGCCTATTGTCTTTTTACCACTAGTGGGAATAACTCAGTATTTCATAGTTCAAAGTAAATTTATTATCATATAAAGTATATATATGCCACCAGATTCTACCCTGTGATTCATCTTCTTAGACATATTCACAGAAATACAATTCAATATTTATCCTGTCAAACCCCCTTAGAATCTTATATCTTTGGATAAAGTTATCACTCATTTTTTTGAACTCCAAAGAACACCAAGCCAAACTGAAAGGACAACGCTCCGTCACAGGACTTAACCTTGTGAGCCACAATGGTGACTGCCACTATTGTCACAGAATCTGGTTTAAAAACATAGAACATAGAATAGTACAGCACAGTACAGGCCCTTCGGCCCACAATGTTGTGCCAACCCTCAAACCCTGCAAGGGTTTGTGTAAGGGATTCCAGACTGGGCACAGTAGTTCAAGTGTAGCCTCGCAAAAGCCTAGTACCAATGTCACAAAATTCTTAAACTCCAACATGCTCTTTGCCTTCTTAACTACCTGTTGCACCTGACTGCTAACATTTTAACTGGCCACTCATTATAGGAAGGATCTTGAAACTTTAGAGAAGGTGCAGAAAAGATTTACCAGGATGCTGACTGGATTAGGGAGCATGTCTTATGTGGATAGGTTAAGGAGCGAAGGGTTTTGTGTTTGGAGCAAAAGAGGATTAGAGGTGTACAGGATGATAAGAGGTATTGATCAAGGGGACAGCCAGGGACTTTTTTCCCAGGGCAGAAATGGCTAAAACAAGAAGGTGATTGAACATAGATCAGAGAACATAGAAATCTACAGCACATTACAGGCCCTTCGGCCCACAATGTTGTGCTGACCACATAACTACTCTAGAAATTGCCTAGACTTTCCCTACTGCATAGCCCTCTATTTTTCTAAGCTCCGTGTACCTACCTAAGAGTCTCTTAAAAGACCCTATTGTATCCGCCTCTACCACCATCACTGGCAGTATATTCCACGCACCCACCACTCTCTGTGTGAAAAACATACCTCTGACATCCCCCCTTGCATCTATTTCCAAGCACCTTAAAACTGTGCCCTCTCGTGTTAACCATTTCAGTCCTGGGAAAAGGCCTCTGACTATCCACACAATCAATGCCTCTCATCATCTTATACACCTCTATCAGGTCACTTCTCATCCTCCGTCGTTCCAAGGAGAAAAGGCCGAGTTCACTCAACCTGTTCTCATAAGGTACGCCCTCCAATCCAGGCAACATCCTTGTAAATCTCCTCTGCACTCTCTCTATAGCATCCACATCCTTCCTTTAAAATGAATCTTTCCTACCTTAAATACACGGTCTCTGGTACTAGACATTTCAACCCTGGGAAAAAGATACTGTCTGTCTATACCTCTCATAATCTTATAAACCTCCTTATAAAGGAGTAGCAGACCGCACGACCCAATTTACACCGGTGGTGCGCAAGTGGAACAAGTCAAAAGCTTTAAGTTCCTCGGGGGTCAATATCACAAATAACCAGACTTGGTCCAACCAAGCAGAGTCCACTGCCAAGAAGGCCCACCAGTGCCTTTACTTCCTGAGAAAGCTAAAGATATTTGGCCTGTCCCCGAAAACCCTCACTAATTTTTATAGATGCACTGTAGAAAGCATTCTTCTAGGGTGCATCACAACCTGGTATGGAAGTTGTCCTGTCCAAGACCGGAAGAAGCTGCAGAAGATCGTGAACACAGCCCAGCACATCACACAAACCAATCTTCCGTCCTTGGACTCACTTTATACCGCACGCTGTCGGAGCAGTGCTGCTAGGATAATCAAGGACACGACCCACCTGGCCAACACACTTTTCGTCCCTCTTCCCTCCGGAGAAGGCTCAGGAGCTTGAAGACTTGTACAGCCAGATTTGGGAACAGCTTCTTTCCAACTGTGATAAGACTGCTGAACGGATCCTGACCCGGATCTGCGCCGTACCCTCCAAATATCCGGACCTGCCTCTTGGTTTTTTTGCACTACCTTACTTCCCATTTTTCTATTTTCTATTTATGATTTAAAATTTAAATTTATAATATTTTTTATCGATTTGTACTCCAGGGAGCGCGAAGCGCAGAATCAAATATCGCTGTGATGATTGTATGTTCTAGTATCAATTGTCTGGCGACAATAAAGTAAAGTAACTTCTGTCAGATCTCCCCTCAGCCTCCACTGCTGCAGGGAAAACAACCCAAGCTTGTCCAATCTCTCGTTATAGCACGTGCCCTCTAAACCAGGCAGCATCCTGGTAAACCTCTTCTGCACCCTCTCCAAAGCCTCAACATCCTTGGTATAATGGGGCAACGAGAACAGTGTGCAATGCCCTAGATGCAACCTAACTAGGGTTTTATAAAACTGCAACATAACTTCCTGACGTTTAAACTCAATACCTCAACAAGCTTGCCAAATGCTTTCTTCCTATGTAGCCCTATCAACCTATGGAGACACTTACAAGGAGCTATGAACTTGGACCCCAAGATCTCTCTGCTCCTTAACGCTGTTATGGGTCCTGCCATTAACAGTGTACTGTCTCTTTCCAGTTGAACCTCTCCATTTCCAACTTCTAGATTAACAGCACCCATATCTACCTATGGTGACCACCCCCCCAACAGGTGTGCGAGGTAGCGAGACCAGAACTCGAAGCCCAGTGTTGGGCATCCTGTCATCAGTGAGCCTGGAGTTCAAGGTCTTCACCGACATCCTTATTGGTGAGACCTGGGGTCGATACCAGAGATTGAAACCCAGACGTCGCTCAGTGGCCAGTTTATTAGCTACTCCTCTACACCTGCTCATTAATGCAAATATCTAATCAGCCAATCATGTGGCAACAACTCAATGAATAAAAGTATGCTGGTGTGGTGAAAAGGTTCAGCTGTTGTTCAGACCAAACATCAGAATGGGGAAGAAATGTGATCTAAGTGACTTTGATTGCGGAATGATTGTTGGTGCTAGATGGAGTGATTTGACTATCTCAGAAACTGCTGATCTCCCTGGGAATTTCACACACAACAGTCTTAAGGGTTTACAGAGGATGGTGTGAAAAACAGAAAAAAACACATCCAGTGAGCGGCAGTTCTGTGGGTGAAAACACCTTGTTAATGAGAGAGGTCAGAGGAGAATGGTCAGACTGGTTCAAGCTGACAGGAAGGTGACAGTAACTCAAATAACCACACGTTACAACAGTGGTGTGCAGAAGAGCATCTCTGAATGCACAACACATTGAACCTTGAAGTGGATGGGCTACAGCAGCAGAAACCACAGCAGGTTCTACTCCTGTACCTAATATAGTGCTTTCTGCTTAATTGGGACACATTGGGACCAATATATTTTTGCCCAATTAAGTGGCTGTCCCAATTAGTCGAAGTTTCATGGAAATAGTTAAAAAGATAAACTACCATTTAACTGAGTAAAAAGAATTAAGTATTTGAATGAAATACAGAACAGATTAGAACACTACCAATGCTACTACTGTACTTTAAATCTCTGTATTAGTTCCTAAAAGTTATTAATGGAGGAATTGATCCAGTGTACGCTGCCATGTTCTTTTTATTGACTGCAAATAAACAAAATCAGAGCTGACACCTAGCGCAGATAATCAATAATCTTCAATTTCATTGTAACATTCAAGGTGATTGTCAATACCTTCAAATTTTTTATTGTTCCTAACTTGATGAAGTAGTGAAATTGTTTCATTTTCACTCCTGGTTGTTTCTGGTATCTCCACGCCTGAATGTTTGAAACCACAGTGAGCAAAACAATTCCAGATTGTCTTGCTGCTTATTTCTCGCCAACTCTCAGTGACAAGAATCACTGCTTTTTGAACAGAAACACACACAACTGATGCTATTCAAAAACTGTTTGCTCCAAGCACAGTGTAGTGTTTAACAGCCACACAACCACACTTAACTGACGCTAGTCAGAAACAATTCGGCAACAGTCTCCTGTCCCAATTAAATGACATAGTGTCCCAAATAAACAAAGGGAATCCCAGCCACTTTCTCGATTGGTTTTTGTTCTTTAAGAGTTGTCCCAAATAAGTGGCTGCCCCGATTAGCCGATGGCCCAATTAACCAGAATCCATTGTATACCGTACATGGATTGTTAAGGTTGCAGAAATTTACAGCCTCTTCTGCAGGGACTGGATCATCTTTCATTTTCACTAAGTAAATTCCTCACCTGTCTGTTACCTCAAAGTATTTTCAACATTTTGGTTTCCAGTGTGAAGCGTATATGCAGTAAGTAATATATGCATTGGTCTAATGGATGATGGCTGTTGTAAACATGCTCATAAAACCATTTGAATGCTAATATTTGAGTACATGAACATAACTTATAACATTTTGGGAAGCATCTCCGTTGGGTCCTTATTTGAATTTAATTGTTCCATTTTGCTCAGTTGGGGCTCTTATAAAATGTGTAACGCAAGTAAAATCAGCAAGGAAGTGAACGTGCGATCTGATTGTGTCGACGAGCTGCCGCTGAGAATACCAAACTGTGTCCATAAATGGCTGGACGTAACCCTGTGCGTTTGTGGTCAGGGCATTATCCCCAGTTACTTTCAGGAGCCTGAGGAAGAGGTCTACAAATCTTATGCTTTCATGAGATTTTACTCCACTGCATCTTTTCTTTCCTCTAATAGACAACTGGGTCCTTGCCTTGGATAGTTAATGATCAGAGTGCAGGGAGATTCATTGTCAAAAGGTAAATGTGGAGGTGTTTTTGAAGGTGCCAGTCGACCCTGACGGTCACATTCTTTCTGCTGTCTGTAAGGAGTTCGCACGTTCTTCCTGTGACATGTGGGTTTTCTCCGGGTGCTCTGGTTTACTCCCACAGTCCAAAGACGTACGGGTTAGTAGGTTAAATGATCACATGAGTGTAACTAGGCAGCACAGGCTCGTAGGGCCAGAGGGGCTTGTTACTGTGCTGTATCTCCAAATAAATAAATATTGATCAGGGTGAAGAAGATAAAGATACAGGTCCACTCTTGTTGAGCATAGAAGTGATGGGAGGGTTACTGATCCAGTAGAAGAGATGGGAGGATTACTGATCGTTGTGGAAGAGATGGGAGGATTACTGATTGCTCCATTGAATTTACTGAACCACTGTGCCTCTGGAATTCTGGTTGACCAGCAGGTCAGGCAGCATCTGTGGTGAAGGCAATAGATGAAAAGTTTCACGTCAATGACTGTTCAGCAGGATTCCATTGGTAAATGATATGAATTTAGACATGATATTATAGCGGTAAGTGTACTGCTTTTGAGCGGCGGTGATTGGAATTGAATTCCTGCGTCTGGCGCACTCTGGGCCAAGGGATCTCCATTGCTCGATGATCTATTGTTCCATGCATGCCTTTATGAGATATATCTGAGTTAGCCGAATGCCTCTGAGAACAGTAACGAAATATTTCAGTAACAGCATCTAGGGTTCATTCAGCGATGTATTTTAATCAGTGTTCCTTGCACAGCATGATGTGAAGGATTGCTATGTGTTACTTGGTCTCTCTCAGCTCATCTTTAGAGAACTGTGTTGGTGTGAAGGATGGAGACTGGAGACAGCTGTTTTATTTCCACTGGGGACTATGACAGGGCTCCCTTTTGTAAAGCGTCTCTGTACTAATTATTCACATAGTAACCATGCAGTCAATGCCTCCCCCTCCGCTGCCGGTGTCTGCTGGCATTTTCTCCCAGTAGCCTTCTCCTCTGCCCTTCGCTCTTCCTCAGCTTGTACCTCAGTGTTCCTCAGGCTTCATGTCACTCCCTTACTCTTCCCCTGCCTTTCGACTTCCCTGTTCCATCACACACAGCACACAACCACGAGATTTCCAACTTGTGCTGTGCTCACTGCCCTCACAAGCTCAACAATCTTATTTTCCCTCCTACACCACACTCAGTGGCCACTTTATACCTGCTTATTAATGCAAATATCTAATCAGCCAATCACGAGGCAGCAACTCAATGCATAAAAGCATGCAGACATGGTCAAGTGGTGCCAGCTGGGGTGGATGGAGTATCTCAGGTATTGATTTTCATACAAAACAGTCTCTAAACTTTACAGAGAAAATAAAAACAAAATATCCAGTGAGCGGCAGTTCTGTGGGTGAATTGCCTTGTTAATGAGAGAGGTCAGAAGAGAATGGCCAGACTGGCTCAAGCTGACAGGAACTCAAATAATCATGCATTACAACAGCGGTGTGCGGCAGAGCATCTCTGAACGCAGCACAACACACTGAACCTAAAAGTGAATGGGCTACAGCCGCATGGTCCACGCCTGTAAAGACCAGGCTGTGTCCACTCCTGTAGAGACCACTCTGGGTCCAGTCCTGTACCTACTAAAGTGAGAACTGAGTGTAGGTGTCTTTGATGGTGGAAAGGCGGGTGCGGTGATGCATTGGAGAGTTTTAACTCGCCTTACCCTCCTGTCCATCACAGTGCAGTTTCCACACCACACAGTTTTACAGGATGTTAGGATGCACGTGTAGAAGGTGGTGAGTGTGGGTGTGCGTAGAGCAGCTCCCATCTGCCTTTTCAGAAAGTGGAGGCAGCATCCATGCAGATCACCTGCTGTGCACACACAATCCATCAGTGTCTATAACAGTTACAGGTACACTGTGTTTTGTATCTCTGTTTATTGTATTCCTCTTTGCTTTTTTAATTGTGTTCTTTATGCTGCATCAGATCCAGAGTAATAATCATTTTATTCTCCTTTACACTCGTATACTGAGGAATGACAATAAACAATCTTGAACATAACCCTCCATTTATCTGTCAGCCATGTGCCGATCTAAAAATCTCTAAAATATCCCTAATGAGTCTGCCTCTACCACCACCCCAGGCAGCGTGCTCCACACACCATCCACTCCGTGTAAAAAAAACTTACCTCTTACATTCCCCTATACTTTCCTCTATATTCCCCTACACAAAACTCCAATTAGTTAGACCCCGCTTGGAGTACTGTATTCATTTCTGGTCACTGACTGTGTTAGAAAAGAAACATAGAAAAGCAACAACACAATACAGGCCCTTTAGCCCACAAAGCTGTGCTGAACATGTCCTTACCTTAGAAATTATCTAGAGTTACCCATAGCCCTCTATTTTTCTAAGCTCCATGTACCTGTTCAGGAGTCTCTTAAAAGACCCTATCGTATCCGCCTCCACCACTGTCGCCGGCAGCCCATCCCACAAACTCACCACTCTCTGCGTAAAAAACTTACCCTTGACATCTCCTCTGTACCTACTTCCAAGCACCTTAAAATTGGGCCCTTTTGTGGCAGCCATTTCAGCCCTGGGAAAAAGCCTCTGACTATCCACATGATCAATGCCTCTCATCATCTTATACACCTCTATCAGGTCAATTCTCATCCTCCATCACTCCAAGGAGAAAAGGCCAAGTTCACTCAATCTATTCTCATAAGGCATGCTCCCCAATCCAGGCAACATCCTTGTAAATCTCCTCTGCACCCTTTCTATGGATTCCACATCCTTCCTATAGTGAGGCGACCAGAAATGAGCACAGTACTCCAAGTGGGGTCTGACCAGGGTCCTATATAGCTGTAACATTACCTCTCAGCTTCTAAATTCAATCCCACGATTGATGAAGGCCAATGCACAGTATGCTTTCTTAACCACAGAGTCAACCTGCGCAGTAGTTTTGAGTGTCCTATGGACTCAGACCCCAAGCTCCCTCTGATCCTCCACACCGCCAAGAGTCTTACCATTAATACTATATTCTGCCTTCATATTTGACCTACCAAAATGAACCACTTCACACTTATCTGGGTTGAACTCCATCTGCCACTTCTCAGCCCAGTTTTGCATCCTATCAGTGTCCCGCTGTAACCTCTGACAACCCTCCACACTATCCACAATGCCCCCAACCTTTGTGTCATCAGCAAATTTACTAACCCATCCCTTCACTTCCTCATGCAGGTCATTTATAAAAATCACGAAGAGTAGGGGTCCCAGAACAGATCCCTGAGGCACACCACTGGTCACCGACGTCAATGCAGAGTATGACCCGTCTACAACTACTCTTTGCCTTCTGTGGGCAAGCCAGTTCTGGATCCACAAAGCAATGTCCCCTTGGATCCCATACCTCCTTACTTTCTCAATAAGCCTTGCATGGGGTACCTTATCAAATGCCTTGCTGAAATCCATATACACTACATCTACTGCTCTATCTTAATCAATGTGTCTAGTCACATCCTCAAAAAATTCACTCAGGCTCGTAAGACACAACCTGCCTTTCACAAAGCCCTGCTGACTATTCTTAATCATATTATGCCTCTCCAAATATTCATAAATCCTGCCTCTCAAGATCTTCTCCATCGACTTACCAACCACTGAAGTAAGACTTGCTGGTCTATAATTTCCTGGGCTATCTCTACTCACTTACTTGAATAAGGGAACAACATGCGCAACCCTCCAATCCTCCAGAACCTCTCCCATCTCCATTGATGATGCAAAGAGGCTCAGCAATCTCCTCCCTCACCTCCCACGGTAGCCTGGGGTACATCTCGTCCTGTCCCAGTGACTTAACCAACTAGATGTTTTCCAAAAGCTCCAGCACATACTCTTTCTTTTTTTTGTAATTTATTTTTTATTGAATTTCATCATCAGATGTATATCTACATTCTCAAGCTTTTCTTTTCACCAAGATCCTTTTCCGTAGTGAATACTGAAGCAAAGTATTCATTAAGTACCTCTGCTATCTCCTCCAGTTCCACACACACTTATCCACTGTCACATTTGGTTGGTCCTATTCTTTCATGTCTTATCCTCTTGCTCTTCACACACTTGTAGAATGCCTTGGGATTTCCCTTAATCCTGTCCACCAAGGCCTTCTCATGGCCCCTTCTGGCTCTCCTAATTTCTTTCTTAAGCTCCTTCCTGCTAGGTTTATAATCTTCCAGAACTCTATCATTACCTAGTTTTTTGAACCTTCTGTAAGCTTTTTTTTTCTTCTTGACTAAATTTATTACAGCCTTTGTACACCACAGTTCCTGTACCCTACCATAACTTCCATGTCTCATTGGAACATACCTATGCAGAACTGCATGCATATATCTCCTGAACATTTGCCACATTTCTTCCATACATTTTCCTGAGAACATCTGTTCCCAATTTATGCTTCCAAGTTCCAGCCTGATAGCTTTCATATTTCCCCTTACTCCAATTAACCGCTTTCCTAACTTGTCTGTTCCTATCCCTCTCCAATGTTATGGTAAAAGAGATAGAATAGCGATCACTATCTCCAAAATGTTCTCTCACTGAGAGACCTGACCAGGTTCATTTCCCAATACCAGATTAAGTACAGTCTCTTCTCTTGTAGGCTTATCTGCATATTGTGTCAAGAAACCTTCCTGAACACACTTAACAAACTCTACCCCATCTAAAGCCCTCACTCCAGGGAGATGCCAATCAATATCTGGGAAATTAAAATCTCCCACCATGACAACCCTGTTATTATTACACCTTTCCAGAATCTGTCTCCCTATCTGCTCCTGGATGTCCCAGTTACTATAGGGTGGTCTATAAAAAACACTCAGTAGAGTTATTGACCCTTTCCTGTTCCTAACTTCCACCCACAGAGACTCCACAGACAATCCCTCCATGACTTCCTCCTTTTCTGCATCCGTGACACTATCTCTGATCAACTGCCACACCCCAACCTTTTTTGACTCCCTCTCTGTCCTTTCGAAACAACTAAAGCCCGGCACTTGAAGTAACCATTCCTGTTCCAGAGCCATCCAAGTCTCTGTAATGGCCACAACATCATAGCTCCAAGTACTGATCCGCTTTGTTCATAATACTCCTTGCATTAAAATAGACACATCTCAGTAGAGCTACTAGGACTTGATGTTTCAATCCCTATGGTAAGTTGGCACTCTTGATGTTGGCAGTGGGTTTGGAGTGGTGACAAGGAGGGAGGGTAGGTACGTCATCGGGGTCATCAGGTGGGCACCCTCCTTCTTTGACGTTTCGTTGATAAGCCCACGACGTCTCCAGAGGGCTCAACGGTGCTACCTGGTGTCCCAGATACAGCTCCCTCAGTTCCATACCCTCCTGTCTTCATCTTGCAGCCCAGTTGTTGTCTTTCCTTTTAATCCAAATCCAATTGCCGCTTTCTTCTGCTGCATTTGACAAGGACTTGATTGCTTGTTGGAGGGAGTGACCCCTCACCCCCATCTTCTTCAATAGACTGGTCGTAGATGTAGCAACGAATCCCCTGCATCCCACTTCTACAGGGAAAATCTTGGTCTTCCAGCCATTCTGGGCAGCTTCAGTTGCCAGTCTGAGTATATCCCTTCTCTATCACCTGCCTATCCTCCCTCTTGCACTGCATCCAAGCTTTCTCTATTTTTGAGCCAACTGCCTCTTCCTCCGTCTCTTCAGTTTGGTTCCCACCCCCCAGCAAGTCTAGTTTAAACTCTCCCCAATAGCCTTAGCAAACCTCCCCACCAGGATATTGGTCCCCCTCAGATTCAATTGCAACTCGCCCTTTTTGTATAGTTTGCTCCTGCCCCAAAAGAGGTCCCAATGATCCAGAAATCTGAATCCCTGCCCCCTGCTCCAATCCCTCAGTCATGCATTTATCCTCCACCTCATTCTGTTCCTATACTCACTGTCACATGGCACAGGCAGTAATCCTGAGATGACTACCTTTGTGGTCCTGCTTCTCAACTTCCTTCCTAACTCCCTGTAGTCTGTTTTCAGGACCTCCTCCCTTTTCCTGCCTATGTCATTGGTACCAATATGTACCCCGGCCTCTGGCTGTTCTCTTTCCCACTTCAGGATATCGTGGATACAATCAGAAACATCCTGGACCCTGGCACCTGGGAGGCAAACTACCATCCGTGTTTCTTTCCTGAGTCCACAGAATCACCTGTCTGACACCCTAACTATAGTGTGTCCTATCACTGCTACCATCCTCTTCCTTTCCCTACCCTCTGAGCCAGGGGGCCAGACTCTATGCCAGAGGCACGGCCCCTGTTGCTTCCCCCAGGTAGGCTGTCCCCCCAACAGTACTCAAACAGGAGTACTTATTGTCAAGGGGGACAGCCACAGGGGTACTCTCTTACATCTGACTACTGCCCTTCCCTCTCCTGACTGGTACCACTTATCTGTCTCCCCAGGCCCCGGTGTAACTACCTGCCTATAGCTCCTCTCTATCACCTCCTCACTTTCCCTGACCAGACGAAGGTCATCGAGCTGCATCTCCAGTTCCCTAATGCGGTCCCTTAGGAGCTGCAGCTCGACGCACCTGGTGCAGCTGCGGCCGTCCGGGAGAATGGGAGTCTCCAGCACTTCCCACATCTGACACCGAGCACAGAACACCAGCCTCACACACATACTTCCTGTTTGTATTCTACACGGGCAACCTACCTGGCCTCGACCCGTTATCGCCGAAGCCCCACTGAACCAAAGCCCTCATACTCTGTCTGCCTCTACTCCGGCACCCGCTCTGTAAAGCTGTCTCCTTTTAAACTCTTCTTGCTATTCTCACTGGCTGACGTCCACACGCTTGCACAGTCGTGCCCCGATCAAACCGCTGAAGAAATAACCATCTCCTTTAAACTCTTCTCGCTCTTCTAACTGGCTGACATCCACGCGCATTCGCAGTTGTGTCTCGATCAAATCGCTGAAGAAGTAATGTTGTGCCTTCTGACTGTGATGTGGTTGTACGCTCTGGCTGTAGTGACCTAGTGCTCCCAGCCTGTGCTGCTGTAGTGCCCTCTGACTATGGTGCTTAAATTCAGTGGTCCCCAACCTCCGGGCTGCGGACCGATACATTGCCGCAAAGAATGCAGCGGTGCAGCGGTAGTCAGAATGCACCCAGCACATCTTTAAGAAAAAAGCTGAAAGATGTGCTGGGTGCATTCCGACTACCACTGCACCGCTGCATTCTTCGCGGCAATGTATCGGTCCGCGGCCCAGAGGTTGGGAACCACTGCTGTAGTGCTCTCTGTCTGAAGTGCCATAGTGCTCTCTGACAGTGGTACTGTAGTGTTCTCTGACTGTGGTACTGTAGTGCTCTCTGACTGTGGCACTGTAGTGCTCTCTGTCTGTGGTGCTGTAGTGCTCTCTGACTGTGGTACTGTAGTGTTCTCTGACTGTGGTACTGCCGTGCTCTCTGTTTGTGGTACTGTCGTGCTCTCTGACTGTAGTGCCGTTGTGTTCTCTGACTGTGGTGCCGTAGTGCTCTCTGACTGTGGTGCTGTAGTGTTCTCTGACTGTGGTGCCGTAGTGCTCTCTGACTGTGGTGCTGCAGTGTTCTCTGACTGTGGTACTGTAGTGTTCTCTGACTGTGGTACTGCCGTGCTCTCTGTTTGTGGTACTGTCGTGCTCTCTGACTGTAGTGCCGTTGTGTTCTCTGACTGTGGTACTGTAGTGCTCTCTGACTGTGGTACTTTTGTGCTCTCTGACTGTGGTACTGTAGTGCTCTCTGACTGTGGTACTGTTGGGCTCTCTGATTGTGGTACTGTAGTGCTCTCTGACTGTGGTGCTGTAGTGCTCTCTGTCTCTGGCTCTCTGAAGAAGGCTCACCAGGTTTAAAATTAGACTGAACTCTGGAGGAAAGAACATTTTTTTCTTTTGACTGAATCTGGGTAAAGATACATTGCTGACAAGTTACTAATAACATGATCTCAAATAAGAAAATGTCCCATTCCACAATTCCTGTATATCCAACTCAGGACAGTTTAATATTCTGCAATTAAAGTTAAAATTGCTGCTTGAACCATTTTATTTTTACACTCAGAACTAATTAAACAGACTGCATTCGCAAACATTGCCTTTGGTTCAGTGAATATTTCATTAAAATTTCTACTTAAGCACTCTAATAGCAGACTGATGCACATGTGGCACTGATTGACGGGAAATACATTCACGATTCCAGAACACTAATATTTCCACACAGGTCATGCTCCCATTGGAATGGGAATACAAATCAGAGAATAAAAGATCTTTTAAAAATCTTTTTAAAGATGAGCTTTGTTTGTCACATGTCTGTCGAAAGGCATCGTTGGTATCAATTCAAATCAGTGAGGACTGTCAGCCTGGAGTTTTAGCACAAAGAACTTCCAGTCAATAAAATATCCATACAACATGAGTATTTTGGCGCCATAGTAACGTACCACTATTACAGCTCAGGGGGTCAGAGTTCAATCCCAGCATCCTCTATAAGGATTTTCAACATCCTCCCCATGGAATGTGTGGGTTTCCTCTGGGAGCTCTGGTTTCCTCCCACAGTCCAAAGACTTACTGGTTAGTAGGCTAACTGGTCATTGTCACTTGTGCTGTGATTAAGCTAGGGTTAAATTGGCCATTGCTAGGCAGCGCAGCTCAGAGAGTTGGAAGGGTCTGAACCACATTGTTCCTCAATAAACACAAATAAAATACAATAAATCATAGGACAGTACCGACACTTTGACCCAGGATGCGAGCCTTCTCCAGAAATAACCTAACACTTCCCTCCCACACATCCATAACCATCACGATGTTGGAGCCCAACTGCAAAGGAAAGACAGACTCCGATGTCGAGACAGTAACCAGAGTTTCTTCATAAGAGTTCCAGCAGAACACCAACACAAGGAAATCTGCAGGTTCTGGAAATTCAAGCAACACACACAAAACGCTGGTGGAACGCAGCAGGCCAGACAGCATCCATAGGAAGAAGTACAGTCAACGTTTCGGGCCGAGACCCTTCGTCAGGACCTTAATTCCACCCACAAAGATTCAACATTCTCTGATCCTATGTCACTTCTTTCTAAAGATGTAATTCCCTCTCTTACCAACAGAGCCACACCACCGCCTATGCCTTCTTGCCTGTCCTTTCAATACAAAGTATATCCTTTGATGTTAAGCTCCTAACGATGGCCTTCTTTCAGCCACGGCTCAGTGATGCCCACAGTATCATACTGACCAATCTCTAATTGTGCCACAAGTTTGTCCACCTTATTCCAAATTGGGAGCATTTAATAGGCAGTGGGACCTTATCCCCAAGACCACCAACCAGCTATGACCTCCTTAAGGAGCTCTTAAGCAATAAGAGTTAGGAATAGAATTCATCTTATTCTCTGCTATTGTATCTGATTCAACCACCTCCTCGGGAAATGAATTCCAGCACCTGATACTGTCTGTTTAAAAAAATGCTGTTTAAGTTTCTTTTCACCTTTCCCACTCTGACCTTGAAGTTTTGTCCTAAAGCATCTGACATTTCCACCCTGGGAAATAAGCCTGACTACACGTAGAACATAGAGCATACAACAATACAGGCCCTTTGGCCCACATAGTTATGGCAACCTCCCATAATGGCTCTGGGCCTGTCGTCACTGAAGTTTAGAAGAATGAGGGGGGATCTCATTGAAGCCTATCAGTACCAAAAGGCCGAGATAGAATCAGAATCAGGTTTAATATCAACAGCACATGTCATGAAATTTGTTATTTTGTGGCAGCAGTACAATACATAATAATAGAGAAAAAAACTGTGAATTACAGTATATATATATATATTAAATAGTTAAATTAAATAATTAGTGCAAAAATAGAAATAAAAAAGTAGTGAGGTGGTGTTCATGGGTTCAATGTCCATTCAGAAATCTGACAGCAGAGGGGAAGAAACTGTTCCTGAATCATTGACTGTGTGCCTTCAGGCTCCTGTACCTCCTCCCTGATGGTAGCAATGAGAAGGGAGCATGTCCTAGGTGATGGGGTCCTTAATGGTGGATGTAGCCTTTTTGAGGTATTGCTCCTTGAAGATGTCCTGGGTACTATGGAGTCTCGTACCCATGATGGAGCTAACTAATTTCAAAACTTTTGGCAGTTTCTTTCGATCCTGTGCTGCAGACAGTGATGCAGCCAGTTAGAATGCTCTCCACAGTACATCTGTTGAAATTTGTGAGTGTCTTTCATGACATACCAAATCTCCCCAAACTCCTAATGAAGTACAGCCACTGTCTTGCCTTCTTTGTAGCTGCATTGATATGTTGTGTCCAGGTTAGATCCTCAGAGATATTGACAACCAGGAACTTGAAATTGTTCACTCTTTCCACTCTGATCCCTCTATGAGGACTGGAGTGTGTTCCCTGACCTTACTCTTTCTGAAATTCACAATCAGTTCTTTGGTCTTTCTGACATTGAGTAAAAATTGTTGCTGTGATACACCTCAATACGCTGGTATATCTCGCTCCAGTACATCTGAACATCTCGCTCTCAACATCTGAGATTCTGCCAACAATGGTTGTGTCATCAGCAAATTTATAGATGGCATTTGAGCTGTGCCTAGCCACACAGTCAGAGAGAAGAGCAGTGGGCTAAGCCCACACCCCTGAAGTGCACTAGTGCTGATCATCAGTGAGGAGGAGATGTTATCACCAATCCGCACAAACTGTGCTCTTCCGGTGAGGAAATCAAGGATCCAGTTGCAGAGGGAGGTACAGACGCCCAGGTTCTAGAAACAGAGAAAACCTACAGCACAATACGGACCCTTCAGCCCACAAAGCTGTGCCGAACATGTCCCTACCTTAGAAATTACCTTGGGTTACCTAAGCTCCATGTACCTATTCAGGAGTCTCTTAAAAGACCCTATTGTTTCCGCCTCCATCACCGTCGCCGGCAGCCCATTCCACGCACTCACCACCCTCTGCGTAAAAAACTTACCTTTGACATCTCCTCTGTACCTACTTCCAAGTGTCTTAAAATTGTGCCCTCTAATGCTAGCCACTTCAGCCCTAGGATAAAACCTCTGATTGTTCACACGATCAATGCCTCTCATCACCTTATACACCTCTATCAGGTCAACTGTCATCCTCTGTCGCTCCAAGGAGAAAAGGCCGAGTTCACTCAACCTATTCTCGAAAGGCATGCTCCCCAATCCAGGCAACATCCCTGTAAATCTCCTCTGCACACTCTCTATAGTTTCCACATCCTTCCTGTAGTGAGGTGACCAGAATTGAGCACAGTACTCCAAGTGGGGTCTGACCAGGGTCCTATATAGCTGTAACATTACCTCTCGGCTCCTAAACTCAATCCCATTGGCTCTTGAATTCAATCCCATGGTTGATGAAGGCCAATGAACCATAAATTATCAATCAGGATTGTGGGAATGATGGTGCTAAGTACTGAGTTGTAGTCAATAAGCAGCATCCTAATATGGGTATTTGTATTGTTCAGACGAACCAATGAGGTTGCATCTGCCATAGAACATAGAACATAGAATAGTACAGCACAGTACAGGCCCTTTGGCCCACAATGTTGTGCCGACCCTCAAACCCTGCCTCCCATATAAGCCCCCACCTTAGATTCCTCCATATACCTGTCTAGTAGTCTCTTAAACTTCACTAGTGTATCTGCCTCCACCACTGACTCAGGCAGTGCATTCCACGCACCAACCACTCTTTGAGTAAAAAACCTTCCTCTAATATTCCCCTTGAACTTCCCACCCCTTACCTTAAAGCCATGTCCCCTTGTATTGAGCAGTGGTGCCCTGGGGAAGAGGCGCTGGCTATCCACTCTATCTATTCCTCTTATTATCTTGTACACCTCTATCATGTCTCCTCTCATCCTCCTTCTCTCCAAAGAGTAACGCCCTAGCTCCCTTAATCTCTGATCATAATGCATACTTTCTAAATCAGGCAGCATCCTGGTAAATCTCCTCTATACCCTTTCCAATGCTTCCACATCCTTCCTATAGTGAGGTGACCAGAACTGGACACAGTACTCCAAGTGTGGCCTAACCAGAGTTTTATAGAGCTGCAGCATTACATTGCGACTCTTAAACTCTATCCCTCGACTTATGAAAGCTAACACCCTATAAGCTTTCTTAACTACCCTATCCACCTGTGAGGCAACTTTCAGGGATCTGTGGATATGTACCCCGAGATCCCTCTGCTCCTCCACACTACCAAGTATCCTGCCATTTACTTTGTACTCTGCCTTGGAGTTTGTCCTTCCAAAGTGTACCACCTCACACTTCTCCGGGTTGAACTCCATCTGTCACTTCTCAGCCCACTTCTACATCCTATCAATGTCTCTCTGCAATCTTTGACAATCCTCTACACTACCTACAACACCACCAACCTTTGTGTCATCTGCAAACTTGCTAATCCACCCTTCTACCCCCACATTCAGGTCGTTAATAAAAATCACGAAAAGTAGAGGTCCCAGAACAGATCCTTGTGGGACATCACTTGTCACAATCCTCCGATCTGAATGTACTCCCTCCACCACCACCCTCTGCCTTCTGCAGGCAAGCCAATTCTGAATCCACCTGGCCAAACTACCCTGGATCCCATGCCTTCTAACTTTCTGAATAAGCCTACCATGTGGAACTTTGTCAAATGCCTTACTAAAATCCATATAGATCACATCCACTGCACTACCCTCATCTATATGCCTGGTCACCTCCTCAAAGAACTCTATCAGGCTTGTTAGACACGATCTGCCTTCACAAAGCCATGTTGACTGTCCCTGATCAGACCATGATTCTCTAAATGCCTATAGATCCTATCTCTAAGAATCTTTTCCAACAGCTTTCCCACCACAGACGTAAGGCTCACTGGTCTATAATTACCCGGACTATCCCTATTACCTTTTTTGAACAAGGGAATGACATTCGCCTCCCTCCAATCCTCCGGTACCATTCCCGTGGACAACGAGGACATAAAGATCCTAGCCAGAAGCTCAGCAATCTCTTCTCTCACCTCGTGGAGCAGCCTGGGGAATATTCCGTCAGGCCCCGGGGACTTATCTGTCCTAATGTATTTTAACAACTCCAACACCTCCTCTCCCTTAATATCAACATGCTCCAGAACATCAACCTCACTCATATTGTCCTCACCATCATCAAGTTCCCTCTCATTGGTGAATACCAAAGAGAAGTATTCATTGAGGGCCTCACTCACTTCCACAGCCTCCAGGCACATCTTCCCACCTTTATCTCTAATCGGTCCTACCTTCACTCCTGTCATCCTTTTTTTCTTCACATAACTGAAGAATGCCTTGGGGTTTTCATTTACCCTACTCGCCAAGGCCTTCTCATGCCCCCTTCTTGCTCTTCTCAGCCCCTTCTTAAGCTCCTTTCTTGCTTCCCTATATTCCTCAATAGACCCAGCTGATCCTTGCTTCTTAAACATCATGTATGCTGCCTTCTTCCACCTGACTAGATTTTCCACCTCACTTGTCACCCATGGTTCCTTCACCCTACCATTCTTTATCTTCTTCACCGGGACAAATTTATCCCTTACATCCCGCAAGAGATCTCTAAACATCGACCACATGTCCATAGTACATTTCCCTGCAAAAACATCATCCCAATTCACACCCGCAAGTTCTAGCCTTATAGCCTCATAATTTGCCCTTCCCCAATTAAAAATTTTCCTGTCCTCTTTGATTCTATCCTTTTCCATGATAATTATAAAGGCCAGGGAGCGGTGGTCACTGTACCCCAGATGCTCACCCACTGAGAGATCTGTGACCTGACCCGGTTCATTACCTAGTACTAGATCTAGTATGGCATTCCCCTTGGTCGGCCTGTCCACATACTGTGACAGGAATCCATCCTGGACACACTTAACAAACTCTGCCCCATCTAAACCCTTGGAACTAATCAGGTGCCAATCAATATTAGGGAAGTTAAAGTCACCCATGATAACAACCCTGTTATTTTTGCATAGACCTACCTGTGCATTGTGGACATGGAAAGGATGCTTCCTATTGTGGAGGAGTCTATGACCAAAGGGAACAGCCTCAGAAGAGAAGGGCATGCACTCAGAAAAAGCGAGGAGGAATTTCTTTAGCCAGAGGGTGCTGAATCTGTGGAATTCATTGCCACAGGTGGCTGTGGAGGTCAAGTCTTTGGGTATATTTAAAGCAGAGGCTGATAGCTTCTTGATTAACAAGGGCATCAAAATTTACGGAGGCAGGAGAATTTGGTTGAGAGAAGTAATATGTCAGCCATGATGGAATAGCGGAGCAGGCATGTTGGGCCATCTGGCCTACTTCCACTCCTAGGTCTTATGGTTTTATGGTCTTCTAATTTTATACACTTCTATTACCCCTGTCATGGCACTATACTGTAAACACTTTAACCCGCCTTTCATAATGCTGTTTGCTTTGCAAATACAAGCTGCTTTTATGTATCTATGCACATTTTATTCCAATCCATCTGTTAACCTCTAACTCCACCATTGAGCACACTTACATGGAGAGTTGTCACAGGAAAGCAGCATTCATCATCAGAGACCCCCACCACACAGGTCATGTTCTCATCTCACTGCTGCCATCAGGAAGAAAGTACAGGAGCTTCAGGACCCACACCACCAGGTTCAGGAACAGTTATCACCCCTCAACCATCAGGACCCACACCACCAGGTTCAGGAACAGTTATCACCCCTCAACCATCAGGTCCCACACCACCAGGTTCAGGAACAGTTATCACCCCTCAACCATCAGGTCCCACACCACCAGGTTCAGGAACAGTTATCACCCCTCAACCATCAGGACCCACACCACCAGGTTCAGGAACAGTTATCACCCCTCAACCATCAGGACCCACACCACCAGGTTCAGGAACAGTTATCACCCCTCAACCATCAGGTCCCACACCACCAGGTTCAGGAACAGTTATCACCCCTCTAACATCAAGTCCCACACCACCAGGTTCAGGAACAGTTATTACCCCTCAACCACCAGGTCCCACACCATCAGGTTCAGGGACAGTAATCACCCCTCAACCATCAGGCTCTTGAACTAGTGGGGATAACTTCACACAACTTCACTCACCCCATCACTGAACTTGTTCCCACAACCAATGAACTCATTTTCAAGGACTCTTCATCTCATGTTCTTGATATTTATTGTTTATTTATTTAGTTTTATTATTTTTTTTCTATTTGCACAGTTTGTTGTCTTTTGCACAGTGGCTGTTTGCCTGCCCTGTTGGGTGCAGTCTTTAGTTGATTATACGATCATAAAACCATAACACATAGGAACAGAGCTGATCCCAGATCCCAGTCAACCCCATACACCTGCCCTCTCACTATATCCCCTGATGCCCTGACCATTCAGGAACCTATCAACTTCCACCTTAAATATTCCCATAGACTTGGCCTCCACCGCACAGCATTCCACAGATTCACCAGTCTTTGGCTAAAAAAAATCCTCCTTACTTCCGTTTTAAAAGATCACCCCTCAGTTTTGAGACGGTGCCCTCTAGTTCTGGATAACCCCCTCCCCCCATACGAAACATCCTCTCCACATCCTTATCTAGTCCTTTCAGCATTCAGTAGGTTTCAATGAGATCCCCATGCATTCTTCTAAATTCCAGTGAGTACAGGCCCAAAGCTGCCACATGCTCCTCATCTGTTAACCCCTTAATTCCCAGAATTATCCTCATGAATCTCCTCTGGATGAACCTCCTCCAATGACAACACATCATTTCTGAGATATGGGGCCTAAAACTGTTGACAATACTCCAAGTATGGCCTGACTAGTGTCTTATAAAGCCTCAGCGTTATCTCCTTGTATTTATATTCCATTCCCTTTGAAATAAATGTCAACATTGCATTTGCCTTCTTTACCACAGAATCAACCTGTAGATTAACTTACTGTGAGTCTTGCACGAGGACTCCTAAGCCCCTCTGCACCTCTGATGTTTGCACCTTCTCCCCATTTAGGTAACAGTCCACACTACTGTTCCTTTTACCAAAATGCAATATCATATGTTTCCCAACACTGTGTTCCATCTGCCACTTATTTGCTGATTTTTCCAATTTGTCTAAGTCCTGCTGCAATCGCATTGCTTCCTCAGCACTATCTACACCTCCACCTATCTTCATATCATCCGCAAACTTTGCATCAAAGCCATCAATTCCATTATCCAAATCATTGACAAACAATGTGAAAAGTAATAGTCCCAATACTGACCTCCTGAGGAGCACCATTAGTCACTGGCAGCCAACCAGAAAAGGTCCCCTTTATTCCCACTTGCTGTCTCCTGCCTGTCAGCCATTCCTCTGCCGGTATCAGTATTTTTCCTGTAACACCATACGAGTTTATCTTGTTAAGCAGCCTCATGTGAGGTACCTTATCAAATGCCTTCTGAAAATCCAAGTAAATGACATCCACTGGCTCTCCTTTGTCCACCCTGTTTGTTACTTCCTCAAAGAATTCTAACATATTTGCCAGGCAAGATTTCCCTTCACAGAAACCATGCTGGCTTTGACTTATTTTATCAGTAGTCTCCAAGTACCTTGAAATCTTGTCCTTAATAATGGACTCCAACATTTTCCCAACCACTGAGGCTAGGCTAACTAGCCTATAGTTTCCTCTCATTTGCCTTCCTCCTTTTTTAAAGATTACAATGACATTTGCGATCTTCCAGTCCTCCAAAACCATGGAAAATTGAAAATGTCACTCCACTCTTTAAGAAGGGAGTAAGGTTGTGATTCTCGAATGTTCTGAGTGTGTCCACAAGAAAAGAAATCTCAGGGTTGTATAAGGTGACATATAAGGAGGGAGAAGAAGATGGCGGCATGACGCAGCGCGCGTGGCCATTCCAAATGATATCGTATCTGTGAAGTAGGATACCATGCACAATCCTGATTTGATAGGGACAGACATGAAGAAGCACGGAGGAACATCTGGAGCAACTTCCGAAATGCCTGCTTCGCTGCTACTGTGCAATCGAGAATCTCCGGAGGGAAGGACCCAAATTCTCAGCCTTGCCTATTGCCTGTTGCTGGGGCCAGGGTCGGGGTCGAAGCGCTCAGCAGAGATGGTGCTCGGTGCATCGGTGTTGGAGAGGTGGTCGGAGGCTCGGAGTTTTCGGACGGACTGGGAGTCAGACTGTGGTCAGATGCTCCCGGGATGCTGCATCAGCAAGTTGGCGGCGCTGGAGGTTTACCGTCTGCGTGAGATGATGGGACTTTCGAGAGACTCTGAGACTTTATCATGCCCATGGTCTGTTCTTATCAAAGTACGGTATTGCTTTGCACTGTTGTAACTATATGTCATAATTATGTGGTTTTTGTCAGTTTTTTAGTCTTGGTTTGTCATGTGTTTTCTGTGATACCATTCTGGAGAAACATTGTATCATTTCTTAATGTACGCATTACTAAATGACAATAAAAGAGGACTGTGTGTCCTCATAATCTAATCTAATCTAATATGTACTTTGATAATAAATTTACTTTGAACTTTGAACTTCATTCTTCATAATTGTTGAATGTTGGTTTTTGTTGCACGTCGCGTCCTGACCAACACACCACAGTAAATTCCTCATCCATGTAATGTATATGGTGAATGAAGTTGACCCTTGATCCTGATCACCTGCCCTATGGGATGTGCCTTTTCTAACTGTGGAAACTTGCTTCTGTTGTGATTGGTTAGTTTAGAAACTGCAGCTGTTTTTCCCATTGGATGATTGCCTGGTGTTCAATTTCAAATCTCCTGGGTATTAAAATAGTTAAAAGGGCTTGGTCTCTTCTTCCTTTGTTTAAGGCAAGGGTACACATGATGATTGGGAAGGTATGCTCTGTGGGCACTTTTAACTAAACATAGAAACCTACAGCACAATACAGGCCTTTCGGCCCACAAAGCTATGCCGAACATGCCCTTACCTGAGAAATTACCTGGAGTTACCCATCTATTTTTCTGAGTTCCATATACCTGTCCAGGAGTCTCTTAAAAGGCTCTATAGTATCCGCCTCCACCACCATCGCCTGCAGCCCATTCCACACACTCACCACTCTCTGCGTAAAACACTTACCCCTGATACTTCCTCTGTATCCACTTCCAAGCACCTTAAAACTGTGCCCTCTCATGCTAGCCATTTCCGCCCTGGGAAAAAGCCTCTGACTATCCACACGATCAATGCCTTTCATTATCGTATACACTAAGTATGCTTGTTGAATTATCTATAGTGTCTGTAACTTGGGGAACATGAAAGTTTGGGTTTGGGTTTGGGTATTTGATCCTCCACAGTATTCCACGTGGAAATTTAAACTGGAGGTGGCAGTGTTTTTTTTTACGAGGTTGAGTTCCAAGCTCGACATCAACCAGCACAGATGAAGAGCGCGATCGGGAGCGGTCTGTCACTGGATCAAACTCGGGAACCTCCGTCCTCCAGCCCAGCGCTGATCTCACTGCACCACCAGCCGACCAGTCAAATTTTTACCGTTTGCAAATAAATGATTAATATGCCTGTTTGCAGAGAGTGCTTTCTGTATCACTGGCCAGACCAACAAACCTGATTGAACATTTCATCATCCCTCAGCCTCCAGCGCTCCAACAACAACAATCCGATTCTGTGCAACCTTTCCTCATACTGTAGCTAGGCTGCTACCTTCTCTCGATGCACTGAAAAGTAGAAGGATACTTCGGTATCATTAGTTCGTTCATTCCTTCATTATGTGCTGTGTCATATGATGTGAGTGATCATGTTCTGTCCATGACCATGATTGTTCTTGGCAAATTTTTTCTACAGAAGTGGTTTTCCATTGCCTTCTCCTGGACAGTGTCTTTACAAGACTGGTGACCCCAGCCATTATCAATACTCTTCAGAGATTGTCTGCCTGGTATTAGTGGTCACATCACCAGGACTGGTGATGTGCACCGGCTGCTCATACGACCATCCACCAGCTCCTCCCATGGCTTCGCGTGACCCTGATCGGAGGCTAAGCAGGCGCTCCACCTTGCCTAAGGGTGACCTGCAGGCCAGCGGAGGGAATGAGCGCTTTACACCTCCTTTGGCAGAGACGTGTCTCCATCCTGCCTCCCTTTGGTTTCATTGCATCACTGATAGTCTGTTGGTAAGGAAGATGAGCAGGAATTTGGATTTCAACCCTGTCTTTCATCCCCTCAAGACATTATTTTTGAAGTGTAATCAGTGCCAGAATGAAGGAAAATTAGAGAAAGAAACTTCAACTTTGCATTCAGCTGTAAATGACAAGGTTACCTCAGAGTCAGAGAACTGCCTGAGGAGTCTTTGCTTGGTATAATTAGAGCAGTATTTTTAAAGTCAGTGTGAAAGTTCACTCCCCCTCTCCCTCTGCTTGTTAAAGTCACTGCAAACATCGCACACTGTTGTTAAACACAATGTAAGAGCACACCTGAGGCTGAGGACAATACAAAATAACGTGGTTTCAAATGCAAGAACCCTGTAAATGACACATACATTGTGATCTTCACCGAACACCATCAATCAAGGATTACAGAACAGGTTGTTGTGGGTTACAATGGGACGTGGACAGGACGCAGAGTCGGGCTGAGGAGTAGCAGATGGAGTTTAACTCGGAAAAGTGTGAAGTGACTCACTTCAGAAGGTCAAACTTCAAGGCAGGGACAGGAATGGTTACTTCAAGTGCCGGGTTTTAGATGTTTCAGAAAGGACAGGGAGGGAGGCAAAAGAGGTGCGGGCATGGCACTGTTGATCAGAGATAGTGTCACAGCTGCAGAAAAGGTGGACGGCAAGGAGGGATTGTCTACTGAGTCACTGTGGGTGGAGGTTAGGAACAGGAAGGGGTCAATTATTTAACTGTGTGTCTTTTATAGGCCGCCCAATAGTAACAGGGATATTGAGGAGCAGATAGGGAAACAGATCCTGGAAAGGTGTAATAATAACACAGTTGTCATGATGGGAGATTTTAATTTCCCAAATATCAATTGGCATCTCCGTAGCGCAAGGGGTTTAGATGGGGTGGAGTTTGTTAGGTGTGTTCAGGAAGGTTTCTTGACACAATATGCAGATAAGCCTACGAAAGGAGAGGCTGTACTTGATCTGGTATTGGGAAATGAACCTGGTCAGGTGTCAGATCTCTGAAAACCCCAAGGCATTCTACAAGTATGTGAAAAGCAAGAGGATAAGATGTGAAGGAATAGGACCTATCAAGTGTGACAGTGGGAAAGTGTGTATGGGCCAGAGGAAATAGCAGAGGTACTTAATGAATACTTTACTTCAGTATTCACTATGGAAAAGGATCTTGGTGATTGTAGTGATGACTTGCAGCAGACTGAAAAGCTTGAGCATGTAGCTATTAAGAAAGAGGATGTGCTGGAGCTTTTGGAAAGCATCAAGTTGGATAAGTCTCCGGGACTGCATGGGATGTACCTCAGGCTACTGTGGGAGGTGAGGGAGGAGATTGCTGAGGCTCTGGCATCAGAGCATCTTTGCATCATCAATGGGGACAGGAGAGGTTCCGGAGGATTGGAGAGTTGCGGATGTTGTTCCTTTATTCAAGAAAGGGAGTAGAGATAGCCCAGGAAATTATAGACCAGTGATTGTTAATTCAGTGGTTGGTAAGTTGATGGAAAAGATCCTGAGAGGCAGGATTTATGAACATTTGGAGAGGTATAATATGATTAGGAGTAGTCAGCATGGCTTTGTCAAGGGCAGGTCATGCCTTACGAGCCTGGTTGAATTTTTTGAGGATGTGACTAAACACATTGATGAAGGAAGAGCAATAGATGTAGTGTATATAGATCTCAGCAAGGCATTTGATAAGGTACCCCATGCAAGGCCTATTGAGAAAGTAAGGAGGCATGGGATCCAAGGGGACATTGTTTTGTGGATCCAGAACTGGCTTGCCCACAGAAGGAAGAGTGGTTGTAGACGGGTCATATTCTGCATGGAGGTCGATCACCAATGGAGTGCCTCAGTAATCTGTTCTGGGACCCCTTCTCTTCATGATTTTTATAAATGACCAGGATGACGAAGTGGAGGAATGGGTTAGTAAGTTTGCTGATGAAGGTTGGAGGTGTTGTGGATCGTGTGGAGGGCTGTCAGAGGTTATAGCAGGTCATTGGTAGGATGCAAAACAGGGCTGAGAAGTGGCAGATGGAGTTCAACCCAGGTAAGTGTGAAGTGGTTTATTGTGGTAGGTCAAATATGATGGCAGAATATAGTATTAATGTTAAGACTCTTGGCAGCGTGGAGGATCAGATGGATCTTGGGGTCCGAGTCCATAGGACACAAAGCAACTGTGTAGGTTGCCTCTGTGGTTAAGAAGGCATACGGTGTATTGGCCTTCATCAATCGTGGAATTGAATTTAGGAGCCGAGAGGTAGTGTTGCAGCTATATAGGACCCTGGTCAGACCCCACTTGGAGCACTGTGCTCATTTCTGGTCACCTCACTACAGGATGGATGTGGAAGCCATAGAAAGGGTGCAGAGGAGATTTACAAGGATGTTGCCTGGATTGGGGAGCATGCCTTATGAGAATAGGTTGAATGAACTCGGCCTTTTCTCCTTGGAGCGACGGAGGATGAGAGATGACCTGATAGAGGTGTATCAGATGATGAGAGGCACTGATTGTGTGGATAGTCAGAGGCTTTTTCCCAGGGCTGAAATGGTTGCCACAAGAGGGCACAGGCTTAAGGTGCTGGAGAGTAGGTACAGAGGAGATGTCAGGGGTAAGTTTTTTTACTCAGAGAGTGGTGAGTGCATGGAATGGGCTGCCGGCAATGGTGGTGGAGGCAGATACAATAGGGTTTTTTAAGAGACTTTTGGATAGGTACATGGAGCTTAGTAAAATAGAGGGCTATAGGTAAGCCTAGTAATTTCTAAGGTAGAGACATGTTCAGCACAACTCTGTGGGCCGAAGGGCCTGTATTGCGCTGTAGGTTTTCTATGTTTCTATTTTCCTATGTTTCAGAATCAAAGTTAGGTTTAATATCACTGGTGTGATATTTGTTGTTTTGCAGCAGCAGCTCATTGCAACACATTATAATAAAAACTGTAAGTTAAATAAGTGGTGCAAAATGAGAAAAAAAATAGTGAGGTAGTGTTCATGGGTTCAGTGTCCATTCAGAAATCTGATGGCTGATGGGAGAAAGCAGTTCCTGAAACATTGAGTGTGTCTTCAGGCCTCTGGACCTCCTCCTTGATGGTAGCAATGAGAAGAGGGTATATCCCGGTGATGAGTGTGCCTTTTTGAGACATTGCTCCTTGAAGAGTTAATGGCAGGATTCTTAGATAGATATACTTTATTGATCCTGAGGGAAACTGGGTAATTAGCAGTGTGGATGAACAGAGAGAACTGTATTTTATGTCCATAGATCCCTCCAAGATGCAAGTGTCAAACCCACTCAGATCAGAATCAGAATCAGGTTTACTATCACTGGCATACACTCAGTGGCCACTTTATTAGACACCTGTACACCTGCTCGTTAATGCAAATATCTAATCAGCCAATCATGTGGGAGGAACTCAATGCATAAAAGCATGTGGACATGGTCAAGAGGTTCAGTTGTTGTTCAGACCAAATGGGGAAGAAATATGATATAAGTGACTTTGACTGTGGAATGAATGTTGGTGCCAGACAGGGTGGTTTGAGTATCTCAGAAGCTGCTGTTTTCCTGGGATTTTCACGCATTACAGTCTCTGGAGCTTACGGAGAGTGGTGTAAAACATTTTTAAAAAACATCCAGTGAGCAGTAGTTCTGTGAGAGAACTGACATCGCTCACATTGCTTTGTTAATGAGAGAGATCCGAGAACGGCCAGACTGGTTCAAGCTGCCAGGAAGGTGACAGTAACTCAAATAGCCACGTGTTACTACAGTGGTGTGTATTATGCACAACAGGTGTCTGGGAGTATGTCGTGAAGTTTGTACTTCTGAGGCAGCAGATCAGGTATGCAATCTCACTGAGTAAAAGGAGGATTGATTACTCCTCATTGAATCAAATGAACATTCTCCATCCTTTCAGAGAACAGAGAACAGAGGTGGAACTGTGAATGTTCCAATTCGCTGATCGAGTTGCTCGTCTACAGGTTTATCAACATGGACAATAAATAACAGGCACTAACACAATGAACGAATTTATGAGTATTCTCTTGGTGTGCGAACACCACCTCCAGTAGCTCTCTGTTCCCCACAGCTCGCCATACCACCATCTCTCAGCCCCCCCTCAGCTCACTGCACCAACTCTCAGATCCCACAGCTCTCAATACCCCCACACCTCCCAGTACCCACACATCCCAGCCCCCCACAGCTCACTGTACCCCACAGCTCTCAGTACCCACACCTCCCAGTCCCTCACATCTCCCAGTCCCCACAACTCCCAGTCCCCCACAACTCCCAGTCTCCCACACATCCCAGCCCCCCACATCTCTCAGTACCCACACCTCCCAGTCCCTCACAGCTCCCAGTCCCCCATAGCTCCCAGTCCCTCTCAGCTCTCAGTCTCAGTGCCCCTCAACTCCCAGCACCCCAGTGAGCTGTGTAACCTTTGACCTCAAAGTTGTGCTTGATGATTAAAGAAGCTCCATTTACAATAGAGTTTACTGATCATCACACGGGTGTTTTCCACAGGTCAAATGGTCTCAGGCCATCACAGGAGAGAATTAGGCCATTCAGCCCATTGGGTTTTCTCTACCATGGCTGATATCTAATGCCTGTCAGCCATGAACATGTTTGACTGTACTGTACTCATTGGTTTTGGACACACTTGTTCCCCATCTGTTGATTTCATCAGTATTTGTGGTATCCTCAAATATTCATTCACACAAATGAAACAAGCATCCATAAGGCCATATGACCATGAGACATCAGAGCAGAATTAAGGCCATTTGGCCCATCAAGCCTGCTCTGTCATTCCATCATGGCTCAATCTAATTCTCCTGCCTTCCCTCTGTGACCTTTGACACTTTGATTAATCAAGACCCTATCCACCTCCACTTTAAATATACCCAACGATTTGGCCTCCACACCCATCTGTGGCAATCAATCTGCCAAATTCAATGTCTTCTGGCTTTAGAAATTCCTCCTCATCTCTGTTCTAAAGGTACAGTTTTGTATTCTGAGGCTGTGCCTTCTGGTTCTAGACTCCTCCAAGACAGGAAACATCCTCTTCACATCCACTCTAAACTTCACCAAGAGAGAAAACAGGTTTTCAAGATGGTGGCGCAGTGAAAGGGCTGTTTTGCTGAGCTCAGCACCGCAACACTGACAATTTCACATATAAACCTATCCACTTCAACTTTTTTTTTAATGCTCAAGTGTCGGATTTAATGACATGAACATTGATGAGTTTGTTTTTGAGCTGCTTCAATGCTATGCCACCGAAAGGCACTAAAAATGCGGCCAAGATGGACTGCACAGAGCACTCGCCCGGGGCTGAGGAGCTAGCTGCTGCTAGCTATGCTAACACATTGGACCCTGCTTTTCATCAAGTAATTCATTAAGTTACGGAGAACATATCCAAAATGATGGATGAGAAGCTGTCTCCACTCTCTCTAACACTCCAGAACCACACATTGGAGCTTAAAGATCTTGATACAAGAACGACCGAGGCCGAGGGCCAAGTCTCCGCAGTAGAGACTGTAGCTGATCAAGCCCAAAGTCGCGTTCAGGCACTAGAAAAGCAAGTTCAAAGTCTGTCTGACCATATTGATGATCTTGAGAACAGAGGTAGGAGAAAGAATATACAAATCATCGGTCTATCTGAAGGTACAGAAGGCAGCCAACCGGTGAAGTATTTTGAGGGCTGGCTGCCTAATTTACTTGATTTGGAAACCAAGGCTGGACGGATTAAAGTGGAAAGAGCTCACTGTACGCTGGCGCCAAAACCGGGCCCAGGCCAACGCCATCGACCCGTCCTCGTGCGGTTCCATAATTTCGGTGATAAGCAAAGAGTGATGGCGGCTTCGAGATGCCGCGGGACTGATGCCCAGGCTTTAATGTATGAGGGATCCAGGCTTATGTTTTTCAAAATTTTTCGGCAGATGATTTTCGGAAGCGCAAGGAATTCGATCAGGCAAAGAAACGGCTGAGAGAATCCGGAATCCAGTACTTTATGCTATATCCAGAAGCGCTGAAAATCATCTACAACGGGGCCACCAAGATATTTGATTCCCCTGACAAAACTAAGACTTTTGTGGACACGTTGGGCTAAAGAATGTATACAGTATATTATGTAGCCCTGGTTATGGACAATAACATGCTTGATGGTTGCTTTATTTTACCCTTTCATTACTTGACAGCAAGATATAGGATGGGTAACATGTTTGTTTTGATTAATACAGTTTCATTATTTCTTCAAATTAGCAGTGCTGCTCCAGCCTGAAGGAGCTTAAACATGACAGTAACAAATCAGTGGATTGATAAATTATGCCATTTTCATTTTTGACTATGTTAAATGCCACATTGGCAGTGGGGCAGAATATGGGGTGCTAGTAGGTTCAGATATCCCCTTTAAGTGTGGGGTAAGACCTCTTCTTCAGCGCTGTTGGCACTTTGTTTTTTTTGTGTGTTTTTTTTTAATTTACTTATTGTTGCTCAGTTGATCTAAAGTCGGGTTTCTTCTCCTCCAGAGTCACATGATGTTATAAAGGGTTATGACCAGTAATATATTAAAATTGTGCACTTGGAACATTAAGGGGAGTCATTCACCAATCAAGAGAAAGAAAATCCCACTAAACCTGAAAAAGGAAAGGGTGGATATAGCCTCATTGCAGGAGACACATTTAAGTGATAAAGAACACCTAAAACTGCGACAGAGTGGATTTGATCAAGTCTATTTTTCATCTTTTAATACCAGGAGTAGGGGGTGGCCATTTTAATTAGGAAGAATTTACCTTTTAGGTTATTAGACTGCATTAAGGATAAGTACGGGAGATTTGTGATTGTTAAGGCTTCAATATATGGAGAGGAATATGGTATTCTCAATGTTTACTGCCTTCCAACTCATCCTCTCAAATTCCTAACAGTTGCTTTTTCCAAACTTACAAGCTTTTCAATACAAAACATTATTTTAGGTGGGGGCTTTAATTGTCTCATGGACCCATTGATGGACAGGTTGCCTAGTGGTCCCCCATTGCTCTCCTCACAGTCCAAACAAATCATGGGCTTATGTGGAGAACTAGGACTTGTGGATGTCTGGAGGTTGTTACATCCTCCAGACAAAGACTTTACATTTTTTCTAATCCACACAAGTGTTACACCAGAATAGACTTTTTTCTAACCCCCAAAACGGTCCTAGATTTAGTTGTATCCTGCACAATTGGAAATATCGCTATTTCTGACCATGCAGCAGTAGATTCAAATATTAAGCCCATAGATAATTTAGTACGATCTAGACATTGGAGGCTGAATCCTTTTATTCTAAAAGATAATAAATTTTAGACTACTTTACTTCCGAATTCAAAACTTTCCTATCTATTAATTCCAAATCAGCTAGTAGTCCATTGATGCTCTGGGAAACCGCTAAGGCCTATGCAAGGGGATTAATTATCTCCTACTCTGCTAGTAAGAAGCGACAAGCTGCAGAACAGCAGCGCCTAGTGGAAACAAGGCTTGCGGCAGCTAAAAGGGATTATACCAATAAACCTTCTGCAGCCAAGTTACAGAATATCAGAGCCCTACGCTGTACACTAAACTCCTTACTTACACAAGTAGCCAAAAGAAAATTGATATTTGCTAAACAATGATTTTTTGAACATGGTGAGAAACCAGGTAGGTATTTGGCTTATTTAGCTAGAAAGAAAAATGCCTCTCAGACTATTGCTTCAATTAGGGATGGGACAGGAGCCCTCACTAGTAATTCTAAACTGATTAATGTTGTGTTTAAGAATTTTTATTCTAAACTGTATCAATCTGAGCAATGTAATGTTGGACAATCTAGTATGGAGTCCTTTTTCAGGAATTTAGATCCCCTAGACATTCCTCCTGAACAAGAGTCCCTCCTCAATGCTCCGTTATCTATACATGAGATACAGGAAGCTGTGAGACAGCTCCAAAGTGGGACAGCCCCTGGTCCTGATGGACTCACTAGTGAATTCTATAAAGAGTTCACAGGGTTATTATCAGAACCTATGCTAAACATATTCAATCATGCATTTCATTGTGGTCTCTTCCCACCATCATTGAGAGAAGCTAATATCTCCCTAATTCTTAAGAAAGGAAAGAGCCCTGAAGATTGTGCCTCCTACAGGCCTATTTCATTGTTAAATGTTGACTTTAAAATCTTATCTAAAACCTTAGCGTTGCCATTAGAAACTGTGTTACCTCTTAACATAAAAGAGGATCGAACGGGTTTTGTAAAAAGCCGTAGATCATCTAACAATATCAGAAGATTACTTAGTGTGATTCAGGCATGTCAGCAACAGGTAGTGGATGGCTTGGTGGTTTCCTTAGGTGCAGAAAAGGCCTTTGATCATGTCGAATGGCCAAATCTTTTTTTCACTTTAGAACGATTTGGTTTGGGCAATAATTTTATTAAGTGGGTGAAAGTTCTTTATAATGACCCTTTGGCTGCGATTCTCACTAATGGTATTAGGTCAGATAATTTTAGTATTCTGAGGGGCATCTGGCAGGGCTGCCCTTTATCACCACTACTTTTCACACTAGTGATCGAGCCATTGGCTGAGGCTATTCGGCAAGACACCAAAATATCTGCTCCAGACATAGGACTAAAGTCACATAAAATTACATTGTATGCGGATGATGTTCTAATTTTCTTATCAAACCCTTTTCTTATCAGTGCACCACCTTGTACAACACATCAATTCATTTAGCACCTTTTCAGGCTATAAACTCAATTTTACTAAATCAGAGGCTATGCCTCTGGGGAATCTGCAGCAGGTACCTGACACTTAGGGTGTTTTCCCCTTTAAATGGTCACAGACGGGTTTTGTTTACTTAGGCATATTTATCACACCTACATTTGATCAATTGTTCAAAGCCAACTTTACACAGTTATTTGACAAAATCAAACAGGATCTTGAGCGATGGAGCACTCTTCCCATTTCTTGGCTTGGCCAAATATCCTTGCTCAAAATTAACATTCTTCCTCGTCTGCTCTACCCAATACGAATGACTCCAGTCATTTTCACCCAACAAATACTTGAAAAAATAAATGTCTGGTTTGTTTCTTTCATCTGGAACAAAAAAAGACCCTGTATAAAATGTCCAACTTACAGCTTCCCAGTGGTCTAGGTGATCTGGATTTTCCAGGCATCAACAAATATCAATTAAGTTCCTTTTTATCTTGTGTGGTTGACTGGGTTTGCAGGGACCCCTCCTCGATTTGGTTAGACATTGAAGCTTCACAAGCAAAATGCCTTCTTATTAATTTGCTTTTCCTCAATAAGATGAAACTAGTTAAGGAATGTTGTTGCATCCAATAACAATTAATACAGTCAAGGCTTGGAGGGCAGTGCGACAAATTGAAGGCAACGCAGCAAAAGTATCACCCTTCACTCCAATAACCGGCAGTCCAGATTTTCAGCCTGGCACAATGCATTCTGGATTTAAACTTTGGATTTCTAAGAGTATTTTCCATCTAGGGAATTTGTTTGATGAAGGAATGATGATGTCTTTTAGTCAAATAGTACAGAAATTTAACATACCCAACAAGGATCTTTTTCGTTTCTTTCAGATAAGAGATTATATACAGAAAAAAACATCATTGTTAACTGATTTCTATAGTTCTGACATAGAACGGGGGTGTTTCATTCTAAGGGTGAAGTCTCTGTTCGTATTTTTTACAGCATCCTGAGGGAATGTTCTTGTGGAGAGGCTGAGCAGCTGGGAAGGATTTGGGAGGAAGAGCTGGGAGTAGAAACTACAGCTGAAACATGAGAAGACATCTGTAATAATGCAAAGAAAATTTCAGTTTGTAACAGAACTAAACCATTGCAACTCAAAATTCTGTATAGAGCCCATCTGACTCCAGGTCGTCTCTTGAAATTTAAGACGGAGGTTTCTCCAATGTGTTTTAAATGTAAAGTAAATACTGGAACTTTCACCCACTGTTTTTGGACTTGTCCCAAACTTCAGGCATACTGGAGTGATATTTTGGGTGAAATGGAAAAGATTCTGAAGATGGAGCTTGAACTGGACCCAGTGTCTTTTCTCTTACCCAGAAGTCGTATTACTAGTAACACACACAAAAAATGCTGGTGAACGCAGCAGGCCAGGCAGCATCTCTAGGAAGAGGTACGGTCGACGTTTCGGGTAGAGACCCTTCGTCAGGACTAACTGAAAGAAGAGATAGTAAGAGATTCGAAAGTGGGAGATCTGAAATGATAGGAAAAGACAGGAGGGGGAGGGATGGAGCCAAGAGCTGGAGAAGGGAGAGGATCATGGGATGGGAAGCCTGCAGAGAAAGAGAAGGGGGTAGGGGAGCCCGGAGGGTGGAGAGCTGGCAAGGAGTTATAGTGAGAGGAACAGAGGGAGAAAAAAGAGATAGAGAGAAAAAAGGGGGGGGGGGGAAATAAAAAAATATATAAAATAAATAAATAAGGGATGGGGTGTGAAGGGGAGGAAGGACATTAGCGGAAGTTAGAGAAGTCGATGTTCATGCCATCAGGTTGGAGGCTACCCAGGCGGAATATAAGGTATTGTTCCTCCAACCTGAGTGTGGCTTCATCTTTACAGTAGAGGAGGCCGTGGATAGACATGTCAGAATGGGAATGGGATGTGGAATTAAAATGTGTGGCCACTGGGAGATCCTGCTTTCTCTGGCGGACAGAGCGTAGGTGTTCAGCAAAACGGTCTCCCAGCCTGCATTGGGTCTCGTCAATATATAGAAGGCCACATCGGGAGCACCGGACGCAGTATATCACCCCAGCCAACTCACAGGTGAAGTGTCGCCTCACCTGGAAGGACTGTCTGGGGCCCTGAATGGTGGTGAGGGAGGAAGTGTAAGGGCATGTGTAGCACTTGTTCTGCTTACAAGGATAAGTGCCGGGAGGGAGATCAGTGGGGAGGGATGGGGGAGATGAATGGACAAGGGAGTCGCGTAGGGAGCGATCCCTGCAGAAAGTAGAAAAATGGGGGGAGGGAAAGATGTGCTTGGTGGTGGGATCCCGTTGGAGGTGGTGGAAGTTACGGAGAATTATATGTTGGACCCCAGAGGCTGGTGGGGTGGTAGGTTAGGACAAGGGGAACCCTATTCCTAGTGGGGTGGTGGGAGGATGGGGTGAGAGCAGATGTGCATGAAATGGGACAGATGCGTCTGAGAGCAGAGTTGATGGTGGAGGAAGGGAAGCCTCTTTCTTTAAAAAAGGAAGACATCTTCTTCATCCTGGAATGAAAAGCCTCATCCTGAGAGCAGATGCAGCGGAGATGGAGGCATTGCGAGAAGGGGATGGCATTTTGCAAGAAACAGGGTGAGAAGAGGAATAGTCCAGGTAGCTGTGAGAGTCAGTAGGCTTATAGTAGACATCAGTAGATAAGCTGTCTCCAGAGATAGAGACAGAAAGATCAAGAAAGGGGTGGGAGGTCTCAGAAATGGACCAGGTAAACTTGAGGGCAGGGTGAAAGTTGGAGGCAAAGTTAATGAAGTCAACAAGCTCAGCATGCATGCAGGAAGCAATGCCAATGCAGTCATCGATGTAGCGAAGGAAAATAGGGGGACAGATACCAGTACTGGCTTGGAACATGGATTGTTCCACAAAGCCAATGGAAAGGCAGGCATAGCTGGGACCCATACGGGTGCCCTTGGCTACTCCTTTAGTTTGGAGGAAGTGGAGGAGCCAAAGGAGAAATTGTTCCAAAGGAGAAATTGTTAAGAGTAAGGACTAATTCGGCTAGACGGAGAAGAGTGGTGGTAGAGGGGAACTGGTTAGGTCTGGAATCCAAAAAGAAGTGGAGAGCTTTGAGACCTTCCTGGTGGGGGATGGAGGTATATAAGGACTGAACAGCCATGGTGAAAATTATTAATGCACATCAGAAAAAGCTTGTTAACATCATGAATTTTTGTGCGAGGAAGAACATTTTACTCAGATAAGGCCCCTGGACTTTTTGGTTGGCGTAAATTAATCATGGAATACATTCCTTTGAACTTTTTGACGTGTATGGTATACTTAAAACAAATAGTTTTCATAAAACATGGCAACCTTTTCTGCAGTATATAGATGTAAACCTGTCTACTGTACTAATAAGGGCTTTTGTATAGGATGTTGTGGTGATGTCTATACTTTGATGGAAGTGTTCTGATGCCTGATAGCTGTGAGGGGAAGAAATGTAAATGTAAGTGTATCTGGAAATTGAAAGTTTTGTTATGCTGAGCAAAAAAAATTTTTTTTAATTATATAAACAAAAGAGAGCAAACACTTTTTAGTCCAACCACATTCAATTCATTTTTCAGTTTTTGGTGTGAGTATCGTACAATTCAGAAGACTATTTGGCCCATCGTGACTACACTGGTCTATCGGGACAACATTCCCAAAAAGCCCTTCCCTGCTTATATAAGGGGCTGCTCCTCCCACACATTCCTCTAGGACAATCAGGCTCACAACACCTGATTTACTGAAAACTCACCTCACCTCACCTCCTCTGGTAGTTGTTGCACAGTTGTCCACCATGCTGACTGCCTGAACAGGTTCACACCACCTGCTCTAACTGAAAAGGCCTCATGATTTTTCAAAACCTGTCATGTCCAATCCCTCCCCCAACACCTCATTCCGGTTTCTGCCCGCCTCTCTTTTTGGTCCTGGTGAAGGGTCTCGGCCTGAAACGTCGACTGCTTATTCATTTCCATAGATGCCGTCTGACCCGCTGAGTTCCTCCAGCATTTTGTGTGTGTGAAAAGATCACAGCATTAATTTTTATTTGTAAGTTTGACTTTTTTGCACTTTTGTTGTTTGTCAGCTGTTGTTTAATATTCATAAATTCTGTTGTGTTTGCTTTTTCTTCCTGTGAATGCCCTCAAGAAAATGAATCTCAGGATAGAATATGGTAACATAGACAGTACATACAGTACTTTGATAATAAATTTACTTTGAACTTTGACTAAATCTTTTCCTGAGCAGTGGTTACCGCACGACTTTATATTGCCAGCTGCAAGACCCAGTTTCAATCCCTGCTGTGGTCTGTAAGGAGCTGTACGTTGTACATTCTCTCCGTGACTGCGGGGGTTTCCTCCGGGTGCTCCAGTTTCCTCCCACATTCCAAAGACGTATGGATTGGGGTCAGTGAGTTGTGGACGCGCTATGTTGGCACCAGAAGACTGGCGACACTTGTGGACTGCCCCCAGCACATCCTCAGACTGTGTTGGTCATTGACACAATGGACACATTTATATTATTTGTATATATCTTTACAGATGCTGGAAACACAGAGAAACACACACAAAATGTTGGAGGAACTCAGCAGGTCAGGCAGCAGCTAATGAAAAGAGCGAACAGCCAACCTGAACCATCAACTGTTTACTCATTTCCATAGATGCTGCCTGACCTGCTGAAACTCTCCAGTGTATTGTGTGCACGATTTATATACCTTCATGCAATTTATAGTTTTTTTTAACGTATTAGATTGCTCTGCTGCCACAAAAGGACATATTTCACAACATAAGCTAGTGATATTGAACCAGTTTCTGATTCTGAATCTCTCTCATATCCCGACCAACTCACACAGGACATACAACATTACAGCACAGTACAGGCCCTTCGGCCCACAATGTAGTGCCGACCTTTAACTTTCCCTAAGATCAACCTAACCCTTCCCTCTTGCATAGCTCTCCATTTCTCTTTCATCCATGTGACTCCTTGCTCTAAACAAACCCTTAAGTGATGCTAGAAACTCGTCAGCAAGATTTAAAAAGTCAGGTTTGGGTATTAAAATCTCAAGTTTTCCGACCCAGCAGCTCTACTTCTGCTGGTGGGCTCGATGCCAGGATGAAGACACCATGTTACCACTGAGTGATACGACATCGATATTCCGCACCGAGTGAAACAAGTCGCAGGTCCTCACAGCAGCAGTCCCTTCCCTTATCCATCCCATAATATTCCCAAGCTTAAACCGAAGCCAAAGCATTTCTTTCCATTTTGTTCCCATCATTCTAACAATACCACCCTTGTTGCCGACCATCTGTGATCACAGCATGCCTCCACTCAGATCTCTCACCACTTGTACTATTAAATGTCACTAAATGCATTTAAAACCAACTTACACAAACTGCTTCCTGTCAGATAGGACTTCACCTAAATAATGTCAAATAAGACACTCATGGTACTTGGAGACACAGGGCAGTCTGCTGATGCTGGGAATCTGGAGAAAAACGTCAAAAGCATGCGGGGGAACTCAGCAGGTCAGGCAGCATCTATGGAGGGGATGTTTCGGATGAGACCCTTCATCAGGACTAGAAAGGAAGGGACCAGAAGCCAGAATAAAAGGATAGGGCAGGGGGAGGATCACATGAACCCAGGTGAGAGGAGAGGAGAGGGGTTAAGGAGGTAGGTGAGGGACTTTTGGTTTAGTTAATGGTAAAATATAAAATACTGGCTAAAGGAAATGCGAAATTAATGCACTTTACCTGTGCCAATTGGTTGGTTTAATACCCATAAACACAGGAGACCCTGCAGATGCTGGAAATCCAGAGCAACACACACAAAATGCTGGAGGAGCTCAGCAGGTCAGGCTGTGTCTATGGGAATGAATAAAGAGATGACATTTTGAGCTGAGACCCTTCAACGGGATTTGAGTAAACAGTTGACGTCTCAGGCCAAGACATTTCATCAGGACTGGAAAGGAAGGAGTCAGAAGAAGGAGGAGGAAGGGAGGGAGGGAGTACAAGTTGGCAGATAATCGGTGAGGCCATTGTCAATCTAACCCAACCCTCCTAGACAGCCCATCAGCCTCCATCTCTCTATCACCCATACCTCAAATACTCAAATATCCCAAATATACCATCACCCTGGCTGTGTTCCAGGCACCCCCACTCTCTGTGGAAAATGGACAAGTTTCCAGGTCACTGCTTAAAAGGAAGCGTTAGAAACCCAAACATTTCCAAAGTTATGGGAAACTCTTCAAAACGGCACATTTCAATTCCAACTGAATGCTCCTTGGTTTCACTTTACAACCGTGACACTTGTGATCACCACTGTAAAATCAGAACACCTTCACTTCACTGACACATCCTCCTGGGATTGAGAAAACATAGGACGTAGAACTGGGGTGGCAGGGTGGAGATACGTCTCTACCACAGGAGGTGTAAAGTGCTCCTTCCCACCGCAAGCCTTCAGGTCACCCTTGGGCAAGGTGTAGCACCTGCTTAGCACCCCCCCCCCCCCCCGATCAGGGTTACGTGAAGCCATGGGAACAGGTGGTGGATGGTCATATGAACAACTGGTGTGTATCACAAGTCCTGGTTATGCGGCCACTGATGCCAGACAGACAATCTCTGAAGAGTATTGATAATGGATGGAGTCACCCGTCTTGTAAAGACACTGCCCAGAAGAAGGCAATGGCAAACCACTTCTGTAGAAAAGTTTGTCAAAAACAATTCTGATCAAAGACCATGGTCACCCATGTCAAACGATAAGACACATAATGATGTTGGTGAGAATACAGAAGTGTAGGCCCTTCAGCCCACAATGTTGTGCTGACCCATATAAACTAAATCCATGGTAAACTAACTCCACGTTGACCCATATAAACTAACTCCATGGTAAATTTAACCCATCCTTCATGGTACATTGAACCCACAAACACTACCTCACTATGTTGTTTTATTTTTTTTAATACTTATTGAATTAATTGAAAGGCAGCGTCCATTATTAAGAACCCCCAGCACCCAGGGTATGCCCTTTTCTCACTGTTACCATCGGGTAGGAGGTACAGAAGCCTGAAGGCACACACTCAGCGATTCAGGAACAGCTTCTTCCCCTCTGCCATCCGATTCCTGAATGGACATTGAAGCTTTGGACTACCTCATTTTTTTTTAATATAAAGTATTTCTGCTTTTGCACATTTTTTAATCTATTCAATATACATAATTGATTCACTTGTTTATTTACTATTATTATTTCTTTCTCTCTGCTAGATTATGTATTGTATTGAACTGCTGCTGATAAGTTAACAAATTTCACGTCACATGCCGGTGATGATAAACCTGATTCTGATTCTGATTTTACACACACACACACACACACACACACACACACACACACACAGTAATTCAGTTTTCTTTTACTATTATCATGTACTGCAATGTACTGCTGCCAGAAAGTTAACAAATTTCATGGCATATGCCGGTAATATTAAAGCTGATTCTTGTTCTGATTCCCACTCAGCCCATAGCCTCCATTTTTCATTCACTCATGTGCCTATCTAAGAGTTTCCTAAATGTCCCTAATGTACCTGCCTCTACCACCACCGCTGGCAGGGCGTTCCACACCCCCACCGCTCTCTGTGTAGAAAAACGTTCCTCTGACGTCCTCCCTAAAAGTTCCTTCAATCACCTTAAAAGTATACCACCTCACATATCTGCACTGGGAAAAAGTCTCTAGATGTCCACTCGACCGATGTCTCTTATCATCCTGTACACTTTCATCAAATCCCCTCTCATCCTCTGTCTCTCCAGAGAGAAAATCCCTAGCTCACTCAACCTACCCTCGTAAGACGTGCTCTCCAGTCCAGACAGCATCCTGGTAAATCACCTCTGCACCCTCTCTAAACCTCCAACATCTTTCCTATAACAAGGCTACCAGAACTGAACACGGTACTTCAAGTGCGGTCTAACCATTGTTTTACAGAGTGGCAACATTGCCTCGCAGCCCCCAAACGCAAACCCTTTCTACAATCCACCAGTCAAAGAGATGATAATCATAGAGCAGGGCCGGCGTTTACTCATCTTGTATTAATAAAATATTGGTGTAATAAACCCATCCAATTTGAAATGTGTGTGTGAGTATGGTCGAACAGACCGACCACTCTGTGTAAAATGTGTGTGTGTGTGTGTGTGTGTGTGTGTGTGTGTGTCGTCAAACAGACCGACCAGTCTGTGTAAAATATGCTACAGTGTAGTCTGATGACCCACCATTCTGTACAATGCGTGTGTCCGTGTATAAGTGACGTCTGAATCAATGTAATTAGATACATGCTCTCAATGGGAATCTAATCGCCATGATTGTAAATGGAGCATAAAATGTTACACAATCATTGTGGGTTTATAAATTAAATGAATAATTTTGATTCCACCAAAACAAATAATTTACTTTTCTTCATCTGTAATGTTGTATCAAGTCATTTATTTGACACTTACAAGTTGTTGCTGTCTACATATTAGTTATGTTGGTTATCAGCGTGGTAAAAGTGACTGTGCTGCCAAAGTACTCTATTGAAATTAAACTATTTCACCCTGTCTGGTGACATAAGGGACTTTACAATTATAAATATTTTCCAGGTTAAGAGGAATCAAATGTTAAAGTGAAGGTGTAATATATTTGCTAAGTACGTACACGTTACCATATTCTACTTTGAGATTCATTTTCTTGTAGACATTCACAGAAAAATAAAGAAATACAATTTAATTTCTGAAAAGCTATACATGGCGAAAGACAGACAAAAAACTAATGTGCAAAAGAAGACAAATTGTGCAAATAAATAAATAAATTATACTGAGAACAGGAGTTGTGGAGCCTTCAAAGTGGGTCTGTTGGTTGTGGATTCAGTTCAGTTTTGAGGTGAGTGTAGTTATCCATACTGGTTCAGGAGCCTGATGGTTGAAGGAAAATAACTGTTCCTGAACTTGGGCATTCTTGTTTACATACCAGGCTGTGAAGCAACCCGTCAGGATATTCTCCACTGTGCATCTATAAAAGTTTGCCAAAGTTTTAGGTGACATACCACGCTTGTGAAAACTTTCAGACAAAGTAGAGGCACTGCTGGGTCTTCGTTGTGATGGCAGTTACAGGCTGGACCCAGGTCAGATCCTCTGAAATAGTAACACCAAGGAATTTAAACTTGCTGACCCTCTCCACCTCTGAGGACTCACTCATGAACCTCTGGTTAATAATCAGCTCTATGGTTTTGCTGACATTGACTGAGAGGTTGTTGTTATGGCACCAATCAGCTAGACTTGCTGTTAAATTTTCCAACCTGAGATCAGTGAACTACTTCAAAGGAAGACACGGGAATCCTGAATGAGAGTATGTCTTTGTTTTCAGTTATCGGCGTGGTAGCACCGGGACATATGCAATTCATGTGCTTTTACATATAACCATAACAAATGATATAAACAACAACGAATGCTTAATCCAACAATATATTCACAAGATTACTGAAATATTTAATACACAATATTTTCAGTCTCTCTCCTATGAGCTGATCTGTCACCACCTTTAATTCAGCCAACAACAGTGGTGTAGACTGGTCAGTATTAATGGATGTGATTATGATCTATCATCATCTATTTAACTTCAGTTTAGCCACAGATATTTATCACAAGTGGCTAAAATATTCAAGGGGTGAGTGAACATATTGACCGCTCTTTCACCTGCTTCCCCTTGGAACGAAGGAGGATCCAAGTAAATAACAACCAATTTCTTCACTTGTCATTTTCTCTACAAATTATTTCTGCGGCATAGACCAACAAAACATTGCGAAAGCAATTGATGCTGCTTTTCAAAAGAACTTGCCAAAAGCCTCAGAGGTGGGCAATGTTTGCAAGAGTTGTGTGCATTTGGCATTCTGTAGTCTAATCCATCATTCAGTCCTCAGCTTTGTGTATGGGTGTGTGGGAGTGCTCCAAGTTCAAAGTAAATTTATTATCAAAGCTTGTTTACGTCATTATACTCTGCCCTGACATTCATTTTCTTGCAGGCATTTGCAGTAGAACAACGAAGTACAATAGAATCAGTGGAAAACTACATGCAGTCAAAAGTAGATAAGCACCAGTGTGCCAATGCATAAAAATCAAATAGTAAATAAATAAATAAACAGACAGACAAACACACATAAATAAATAATACTGAGAATATGAGTTATAGAGTCCCTGAAAGTGAGTCCATAGGTTGTGGGCAATGTGATCAGTGTTGTGGTGACTGAAGTTATCCACGCTGGTTCAGAAGCCTGATGGTTGAGGGGTGATAACTGTTCCTGAACCTGGTGGTGTGGGACCTGATGGTTGAGGGGTGATAACTGTTCCTGAACCTGGTGGTGTGGGACCTGATGGTTGAGGGGTGATAACTGTTCCTGAACCTGGTGGTGTGGGACCTGATGGTTGAGGGGTGATAACTGTTCCTGAACCTGGTGGTGTGGGACCTGGTGGTTGAGGGGTGATAACTGTTCCTGAACCTGGTGGTGTGGGACCTGATGGTTGAGGGGTGATAACTGTTCCTGAACCTGGTGGTGTGGGACCTGGTGGTTGAGGGGTGATAACTGTTCCTGAACCTGGTGGCGTGGGACCTGATGGTTGAGGGGTGATAACTGTTCCTGAACCTGGTGGTGTGGGACCTGATGGTTCAGGGGTAATAACTGTTCCTGAACCTGGTGGTGTGGGACCTGATGGTTGAGGGGTGATAACTGTTCCTGAACCTGGTGGTGTGGGACCTGACTGTTGAGGGGTGACAACTGTTCCTGAACCTGGTGGTGTGGGATCTGATGGTTCAGGGGTAATAACTGTTCCTGAACCTGGTGGTGTGGGACCTGATGGTTCAGGGGTGATAACTATTCCTGAACCTGGTGATGTGGGACCTGATGGTTGAGGGGTAATAACTGTTCCTGAACCTGGTGGTGTGGGACCTGAGGCTCCTGTACCTCCTTCCCAATGGCAGCAGTGAGATGAGAGTATGGCCTGGGTGGTGGGCGTCCCTGATGATGGCTGCAGCTATCGTGTGTGTGTGTGTGTGTGTGTGTGTGTGTGTGTGTGTGTGTGTGTGTGTCTGTCTGTCGAGGCTGGAGGGAAATGGCTGTAAATATTCAAACTTTGGCTTTAAAATATTAAACACAATCAATTCAAGCGCCATGATGGGCTGAGCACAATTTTAAGATTAACTTTATTTGTGACAGGTACAGCGAAACATCGAAACACAGTAAAATGTGTTGTTGGCATCAATAGCCAACACAGACCGAGGATTGTGCTGGGGGCAGCCGTGCCTCCAATGCCAACATAGCAATGGGAATTGTGAGTTTTGGAAATTCTGCTCACCCAATGCCAAGGTAGGTGGGAGAGTAACTGGCCCACAGATACCTTTTGACTTATAATTCATTTTCTCAGCTTCCATTTGAAGCTGTATTTTCAGGATACTGTATTTCAAACCAAGTCCCACTCTCCACACAGTCAGGTCCCTGAACAACTTTCTGCAGAGGTTTATACGCTGGCTACTTCTTTTTCAAAGTATAACGTTCTGACGGAAGCATCCGCGTGTGGATAGTACAGACAACAGCCTTTTGTGTTTCGACAGGTGAATTTAAAATCCATCTCACTGACAGACTGGGACTCTGCTTTTGCTAAAGCGAAAGGTCACGCTGTAAATAAGTTAGCAAACTGAAAAAGACAAACAAGAGATTCTGCAGATGCTGGAAATCTAGAGCAACACACACAAAATGCTGGAGGAACTCTGCAGGTCAGGCAGCATCTATGGAAGAGAATAAAAAGCCGACATTTTGGGCTGAGATCCTTCATCAGATCTGAAAGAAAGGAGAAAGAAACCAGAATAAGGAGGAGGGAGGGTAGGCAGTACAAGCTGGCAGGTGCACCTCTTATTGCGTGTGAGCAACCTCCAATGTGACAAATGAAGATCGATTTCTCTAGCTTCTATAAGTTCTTCCCCTTCCCCCTTCTCTCTTTGTCCATTCCTCTTCTGGTTCCTCTCTCACTCCTTCCCTTCTCCTCAGCTGCCCATCACCTTCTCCGATTTCCTCTCCTTCTACAATCCACTCTCCTCTCTTATCAGATTCCTTCTTCTACAGTCCTTTACCTCTTCCACCCATCAACTCCCATCTTCTTACTTCATCCACCTCCCACCCACCAGCTTCCCCTCACCTGATTCCACCCATCACCTCCCATTTTTATCCATCTCCCCACCCACCACCTTCCCCTCACCTGATTCCACCCATCTCCCATCTTCACCCATCTCCCACCCACCACCTTCCCCTCACCTGATTCCACCCATCATCTCCCATCTTTATCCATCTCCCTACCCACCAGCTTCCCCTCACCTGATTCCACCCATCACCTCCCATCTTCACCCATCTCCCCACCCACCACCTTCCCCTCACCTGATTCCACCCATCACCTCCCATCTTCATCCATCTCCCACCCACCACCTTCCCCTCACCTGATTCCACCCATCATCTCCCATCTTCATCCATCTCCCCACCCACCAGCTTCCCCTCACCTGATTCCACCCATCACCTCCCATCTTTATCCATCTCCCCACCCACCAGCTTCCCCTCACCTGATTCCACCCATCACCTCCCATCTTCATCCATCTCCCCAGCCACCAGTTTCCCCTCACCTGATTTCACCTATCACTTCCCAGTTTGTACTCCCTCATTTCCCACACATTCCTATCCTGGTTTTTCCCTCCTTCCTTTCCAGTCCTGATGAAGGCTCTCAACCCGAAACATCGACTATTTATTCCTCTCCATAGATGCTGCCTGACCTGCTGAGTTTCTCCAGCATTTTGTGCGTGTGTTGCTCTGGATTAAAATTAGGATCAAGTGTTCAGGAATCACACATGTTCCTACAAATTGGCAAGTAACATTGGAAAAGGATGACAAAATTGCTTCCTATAACAAATTTTTAAACAATGCCTACCTAAGAACGAGGAACAGCTGCAGCCATTTGCTTACGCTAAACTGGACTGTAAACAGTTTTGAATGGGTTTGCCCTCCCCCTTGAACAGACGGTCAGGCAATTTAATGAAGAGTTTATAATAATCATAGCTATGCGGCCAAAAACTCAGCACACTGAAACCATGACTGAGCCAAAAACAAGATAAATGCAGGTACAATGCTCCCCAACAATAAATTCAATAAAAATTCACCACGAAACAATGGAAAAATCAATCTTTCTCTAGCAGGGACATTGCCAGTTCTGGAAGGACTTACAGTTCTGTCAGAGGAAAGTGCATGCATGCGCGCGCACACACACACACACACACACACACACACACACACACACACACACTACTGCAGATGATATACAATATGACTCAGTTTTTAATCCCTGGTGTTTAGTGTTTCTGATACCAAAAGTGACTCAAGTCTCTTGAGCAACAACAGTCAGAAACTGATCTGCTGAGGCTTCTCGCTGTTTTAAAGAAAAAAAAACTGCTGGTCAGGTCAGCGAAGCCAATCTCCAAACTGCTTTGGAAACATACCAGAACTGAGACGCATTTGTTACCTGTACTGATAGGGAGAATGTTCCTGAGGCATGGGTTAGACATATACTGCATGACAGACTTTTCAAGTGTGGAAAATGCCTCAGTAGTTCTTTCTTTGGGAGGGGGAGAGGAATATTTTAGTGCGGTGTTTAGTACAACGCTAATAACACCAGCGATCCAGGTTCAATTCCTGCCGCTGCCTGTAAATTCGTACGTTATCCCCATGACCACGTAGGTTTGATCCGGGGACTCGGGGACAGTCGGCAGATTAATTGGTCATCGTATATTGTCCCATGATTAGGCTAGGGTTGCATCGGGGGATTGCTGGCTCGCACAGCTCAAAGGGCCAGATGGACCTATTCTGCACTGTATCTCAATAAATAAATTAAAAAATAATAATTTTTGCTGTCATGGATATTTTCCCTCATGGCACAATGCTTTTTGTGTGCACAACTGTAGGAAGAAACAGGAAAAGGACAGACGGGAAGCTGAAGGGTGAAGAAAGAGATCTCAGCCTAAAACACTGCCTGCTCATTGCCCTCCACAGATGCTGCCTAACCTACTGAGTTCCTCCAGCATTTTGTGCGAGTTGTTCTGGAATTCCAGCATCTGCAGAATCTCTTGTACTTAACGGAGCAATCTAATCATTTAGTGACCTCTTGGCTCACGCTGGAGTTCAGAAGAATGGGGGGTGGGGAGGAATCTCATTGAAACATATTGAATATTGAAAGGCCAAGATGGAGTGGACGTGGTCTGCAATCACAGCAACAAGAGTTAAAGAACAGTGTATTATTCACAGGAGCTTTGCAGTCAGAGCCAGCGCTTAATTGTCCATCTCTAGTTGCCCTTTAGAAGGGCTGCTGCAGTCCTCGAGGAATGGGTATCTCCAAAATACTGAGAGAGAGGGAGTTCCAGGTTTTCAACACAGCCACAGCAAAAGAACAGCTATGCACTCAATGGCCACTTTAGAAATGGAACTTGGTGTGGTCCTCTGCTGCTCGTAGCCCATCCATCTCAAGGTGTACCAACACACATTGTCAGGACTACTGAAAGAAGAGCTAGTAAAAGCTCTTACCATTTCAAGGTGTGATGGGTTTTGTGTGCAGAGATGCTCTTTGCACACCGCTGTTGTAACATGTGGTTATTTGAGTTACTGTCGCCTTCGTGTTAACTTGAACCAATCTGACCATTCTCCTCTGACCCTCTCTCATTAACAAAGTGTTTTCACCCACAGAACTGCCACTCACTGGATTTTTTTTTGTTTTTCACACCATCTTGAGACTGCTGTGCACGAAAATCCCAGGAGATCAGCAGTTTCAAACTGTCCTGTTTTATCACCGACAACCATTCCACGATCAAAGTCGCATAGATCACATTTCTTCCCCATTCTGATGTTTGGTCTGAACAACTGAACCTCTAAACCACGTCGTTATGCGTTGAGTTGCTGCTACGTGATTGGCTGACTAGATACTTGCATGAATGAACAACTGGACAGCTTAACATAATGAAGAGGCGACTGAGTGTGTTTCTGCAGTCAGAATGGAAAGGGCTTGGACGGGTGTTCATTTTCCAGGTGTCCTTACTCATCTAACTGGTAGAAGTGGTAGGTTGCGAAGGTCTAACAAGTTGGTGAGATGGTGCAAACTGTTCTGTGCATCAGTGGCTGTACGTGGCATACCTATTAGATGGGCTGCTTGATCAAGGACAGTATGGTATTGAGACAGGACAGTAAGGTTGGTGAAGTTGCAGTAGTCCAGGTAAGTACAGACCATAAGACATAGAAGCAGAGTTAGGCCATTTGGCCCATCGAGTCTGCTCTGCCATTCAATCATGGCTGATTTATTTTCCCTCTTGACCCCATTTTCCTGCTTTCTCCTCATAACCTTTGACTCGCTCATTAATCAAGAATCAATCAACCTCCACTTTAAATATACCCATTGACTTGGCCTCCACAGCCATATGTGGCAACAAATTCCACAGATTCAGCACTCTCTGGCTGAAGAAAGCCCTCCTCATTCTTTTCTGAGGTTGAGACCTTGGTCCTAGACCCTCTGACTGTTGGAAATCTCCTCCCCAAGTGTATTCTATCATTCCGGGAATGAAGGGGTTAACCTGTGAGGAGAGTTTGGTACTTCTGGGCCTGTACTCACCGGAATTTAGAAGAACACAGATCTCATTGAAACCTACTGAATGTTGAAAGGACTAGTTAGGGTGGATGTGGAGAAAATGTTTCCTATAGTGGGCTATCCAGAACTTGTGAGCACAGCCTCAAAACTGAGAGGTGACCTTTTAGAACAGAGGTAAGGAGGAATTTTTTTTGGCCAGAAGTAGTGAATCTGTGGGATGCTCTGCGGTGGAGGTCAAGTCTGTGGGTATAGTTATAGTGGAAGGTGATAGTTTCCTGTTCAGTCAGGGCATCAGAGGATATGGCGAGAAGACAGGTGTATGGGGTTGAGTGGGATCCGGGATCAGCCATGATGAAATGGCAGAGCAGACTCGATGGGCTAATTCTGCTCCTGTGTCTTATGGTCTTATGGCCTTACAGAACCCCCTCATTCTCCAAAACATTAACACTTCTAAACGTTTAATAGTTTAAAGGTCAAAGTAAATTACTATCAAAATACATGTATGTTACCATATGCAACCTTGAGATTCATTTTCTCACAGGCATTCACAGTAAATACAAGAAACACAATAGAATCTCTGAAAGACCACACCCAACAGGACGGACAAACAACCAGTGGGCAAAATACAATAAACTGTGCAAATACAAAAAGAAGGAAAAATAAAAAAGAATAATAATAATAATAATAAATAAATAAGCAATAAATATCAAGACCATGAGATGAAGAGTCCTTGAAACTGAGTCCATCAGTTGTGGGATCAGTTCAGTGATGGGGTGAATGAAGATGAATGTTGATAAATGCGAGGACATCCACTTTGGAAGGAATAATGAAAGAGGAGATCATTACTTAAATGGTAAAAAATTGCAGCATGCTGCTGTGCAGAGGAACTTGGGAGTGCTTGTACATGAATCACGAAAGGTTGGTTTGCAGGTGCAGCAGGCCATCAAGAAGGCAAATGCGATGTTGGCCATTGCTAGAGGAATTGAATTTGAGCAGGGAGGTTATGCTGCAACTGTACTGGGTACTGGTGAGGCCGCACCTGGGGTACTGTGTGCAGTTCTGGTCTCCTTACTTGAGGAAGGATATACTGGCTTTAGAGGTGATGCAGAGGAGGTTCACCAGGTTGATTCCAGAGATGAGGGGGTTAGACTATCAGGAGAGATTGAGTCGCCTGGGACTGTACTCACTGGAATTCAGAATAATGAGAGGAGATCTTATAGAAACATATAACGTTACGAAAGGGATAGATAAAATAGAGGCAAGAAAATTGTTTCCACTGGTAGTTTAGAACTAGGGGACATAGCCTCAAGATTCAGGGAGTAGATTTAGGATGGAGATGAGGAGGAACTGCTTTTCCCAGAGAGTGGTGAATCTGTGGAATTCTCTGCTCAAAGAAGCAATGGAGGCTACCTCAGTAAATATATTTAAGGCAAGGTTGCACAGATTTTTGCATATTAGGAGAATTGAGGGTTATGGGGAAAAGGAAGGTAGGTGGAGATGAGTCCATGGCCAAATTAGCCATGATCTTATTGAATGGGCCGGATGGCCTACTCCTGCTCCTATTTTTTATGTTCTCATGTTATGTTTTTATCCCCTCTGGTTCAAGAGCCTGATGGTTTAGGAGCAACAACTGTTCCTGAACCTGGTGGTGTGAGTCCTGAGGCTCCTGAACCTTATTCCTGATGGCAGCAGTGAGAAGAGAGAGCAAGAGATGTGTAACAAATGCAACAACATTCAACAATTATAAATGTAAAGAATCAGATAAAAATGAAGCTAATGATTAAAGTACAGATATGGAATAAAGTGCGCATCAACATATAAACATGTATTTACAATGTTGTAAACAGTGGTTTACAGTGTTTACCATACAGTGATAGGGGTGGGGTGGTTTTAATAAACCTGTAGCATTTTTCAGAAGGCAGATTTTGAGTGTGTGTCTTTCGACCACTGTACCTCCTCCATGATGGTAGTAACAAGAATTTATTTATTTAGAGCAGGGGCTCCCAATCTTTTTAAAGCCATGGACCCCTACCTTTAACTGAGGGGTCCGTGAACCCCAGATTGGGAGCCCATGGTGTAGAGATACAGCATGGAACCGGCCCTTCCAGACCAACGAGCCACATCGCCCAGCAACACACCTAGTTACCTCCAGCCTAATCACAGGATCATTTATAATGACCGATGCATTAACCTACTCGCTGGCACACCTTCAGGCAGTGGAAGGATACTGGAGCACCCAGGGGAAACCCACTCACTCACGAGAAGTCCCACTCACTCACGAGAAGAGCGCACAGACTCAAGTCCCACTCACTCATGAGAAGTCCCACTCACTCACGAGAATCCCACTCACACACGAGAATCCCACTCACTCATGAGAAGTCCCACTCACTCACGAGAATCCCACTCACTCACGAGAATCCCGCTCACTCACGAGAATCCCACTCACTCACGAGAATCCCACTCACTCACGAGAAGTCCCGCTCACTCACGAGAATCCCACTCACTCACAAGAACGCACAGACTCAAGTCCCACTCACTCAAGAGAAGTCTCGCTCACTCACAATAATCCCACTCACTCACGAGAAGTCCCACTCACTCACGAGAATCCCACTCACTCACGAGAAGTCCCGCTCACTCACGAGAATCCCACTCACTCACAAGAAGAGCGCACAGACTCAAGTCCCACTCACTCACGAGAAGTCCCGCTCACTCACGATAATCCCACTCACTCACGAGAAGTCCTGCTCACACACGAGAAGTCCCACTCACTCACGAGAAGTCCCACTCGCTCACGAGAAGAGCACACAAACTCAAGTCCCACTCACTCACGAGAAGTCCCACTCACTCACGAGAAGTCCCACTCACTCACAAGAAGTCCCGCTCACTCATGAGAAGTCCCACTCACTCACGAGAGTCCCACTCACTCATGAGAAGTCCCACTCACTCACGAGAATCCCACTCACTCCCGAGAAGTCCCACTCACTCACGAGAATCCCACTCACTCACGACAAGTCCCGCTCACTCACGATAATCCCACTCACTCACAAGAAGTCCTGCTCACTCACAAGAAGTCCCGCTCACACACGAGAAGAGTGCACAGACTCAAGTCCCACTCACTGATGCGAAGTCCTGCTCACTCATGAGAATCCCACCCACTCACGAGAAGTTCCACTCACTCACGAGAATCCTACTCACTCACGAAAAGTCCCGCTCACGAGAATCCCACTCACTCACGAGAAGTCCCACTCACGAGAAGAGTGCACAGACTCAAGTCCCACTCACTCACGAGAATCCCACTCACTCACGAGAATCCCACTCACTCACGAGAAGTCCCACTCACTCACGAGAAGTCCCGGTCACTCACGAGAAGTCCCACTCAATCACGAGAAGAGCGCACAGACTCAAGTTCCACTCACTGACGAGAAGTCCCGGTCACTCACGAGAAGTCCCACTAACTGATGAGAATCCCACTCACTCACGAGAAGTCCCGATCACTCACAAGAATTCCACTCACGCACAAGTCCCACTCACTCACGAGAAGTCCCACTGACTGATGAGAAGAGCGCACAGACTCAAGTCCCACTCACTCACGAGAATCCCACTCACTCACGATAACCCCTGCTCACTCACGAGAATCCCACTCACTGACAAGAAGTCCCACTCACTCACGATAATCCCCGCTCACTCACGATAATCCCCACTCACTCACGAGAATCCCCACTCACTCACGAGAAGAGCGCACAGACTCAAGTCCCACTCACTGACGAGAAGTCCTGGTCACTCACGAGAAGTCCCACTCACTCACGAGAATCCCACTCACTCACGAGAAGTCCCACTCACTCACGAGAAGTCCCACTCACTCACGAGAATCCCACTCACTCACGAGAAGTCCCACTCACTCACGAGAATCCCACTCACTCACAAGAAGTCCCGCTCACTCACGAGAATCCCACTCACTCACGAGAATCCCACTCACTCACGAGAAGTCCCGCACACTCACGAGAATTCCACTCACTCACGAGAAGAGCGCACAGACTTCCTCACAGAGGATGCCAGCGTTGAATTCTGAACCCCGATGCTCTGAGCTGTAAAGCGTCACGCTAACTGCGACACTACCATGGTGCCCCAGATGGTGAAGGCCCTTCATGATGGATGCCATCTTCTTGCCATCACATAAGGAAAGGACCAAACATCTGCTGAGCATCGCTCTAAACAGTGTGTGAGCGTGGAACTGGACAAGTGCCAAGCAGCACGGCGTCCTGGAAACGACCCGCTGCTAAGATATTGAGACAACAGGCAAGGACAGAAGGACAACAGCATGGCAACAGATCTACTGGTCTTAAGGCAGATCAGAGAATAGCAACAGGCCACTTCATGCATGGCACTCAGCTGCTGTACTCAAAGAGGTGTGCAGACTGCCTGGCTTGTTCATCTATAAACATGTCTCGTTAATGCCCCGGCTCTCACGTGAGGTGTGAAGAAGCCAACTGCTTTGAATAACATCATTTCCTTGTGTACCAATGTGCAGCCAAGACGAGCCAGTTTTGGGGCAGCAATTCGATGACTGAACACGTAGAAAAGAAATGCATCTTTTCTCCAGACAGCTTGCTTTATGAAATTACAATGTAAACTGCCTGCAGCAATGTAGAATTCATGAGTAACCTTGGCAAAAGCAGCCACTACCAGAGGGAGAGAATAAAAGTGTAAGCAAGCTTACACTCAGTGGAATACAGAAGCAACAAGCAGCTCTGAATAATATACTGTATCATTACAGGTATATGTTTGTCTGTCTCTCCAATTCACCCAGAAAGAACTTCTTCTTTCACACTGACCAATGGTCTATATCATTTACTTCTTCATCAGTTAGATCACTTTACGGCACCCAACAAAACACTTTCAATAGGCAGGTACATTTAATGTCAGAGAAATGTATACAATATACATCCTGACATTTCTTTTTCTTCGTAAACATCCATGAAAACAGAGGAGTGCCCCAAAGAATGAATGACATTTGAATGTTAAAACCCCAAAGCCACCCCCCAGCTCCCCCCTCCCACGCACAAGCAGCAGCAAAGCAACGACCTCCCTCCCGCAAAAAAGCATCAATACCCTCCACAGGACGCTCAAACATGCAGCAAGCATCAGTAAAAACAGTCTTGCAGTACCCCAAAAACTACTCATTCACCCGCTACCACTGTCTACAACCCCTCCTCTCCTGCACCTCCCATCCACACCTTCACATACCAACTGTTGTCCTGAACGTCACCTTCCCCCTCCCACCAACTCCCCAGTCATCGTGCACTCACCTTCACTACTGAGCAGGTTTGAAGGCCCCTGGGGAAACTCAGACACGGCAATGCATTGGGACCGGATGGTGTGAACCCCAAGATCCTGAAGGAGTATGCCGAGCAGCTGTATGGAGCTCTCCAGTGTGTCTTCAATCTGAGTCTCAGCCCGGAAAGGGTCCCAACTGTGTGGAAAACTTCATGTGTGGTCCCAGTACCCAGGAAGAGCCAGCCAAAAGTCTTGAATGGCTACCATCCAGTGGCCCTGACCTCACACATTATGAAGGCCCTAGAGAGGCTGGTCCTGGCTCACCTCCGACCCCTGGTCAGATCAGTCCTCGATCCCCTGCAGTTTGCCTACCAGGGGCACATTGGAGTCGACAATGCTGTCATCTACCTCCTGAACAGAACCTGCTCCCATTTGCAGCACAGGGCAGCACAATGAGGATCATGCTTTTTGATTTTTCAAGTGCTTCCAATACCATATAGCCCTCATTACTGGGGAAATCGTCTGAAGGGTCCTGCTGAAGGGTTTCGGCCCGAAACGTCGACTGCGCTTTTTTCCTTAGATGTTGCCTGGCCTGCTGAGTTCCTCCAGCATGTTGTGTGTCTTGCTTGGATTTCCAGCATCTGAAGATTTTCTCTTGTTTGAAAGCTCCATTCAATGCAGGTTAGCACTTCAGAATCAGAATCAGGTTTATTACCACGGACATGTGTCATTAAATTTGTTAACAGCAGCAGTAGTTCAATGCAATAAATAATATAGAAGAAGAAAAAAATAATAAAATAATAAATAAATAAGTTGCAGTATACATATATTAAATAGATTAAAAATCGTGCAAAAACCAGAAATAATATATATAAATGGCTTCAATGTCGATTTAGGAATCAGATGGCAGAGGGGAAGAAGCTGTTCCTGAATCGTTGAGTGTGTGCCTTCAGGCTTCTGTACCTCCTACCTGATGGTAACATTGAGAAAAGGGCATGCCCTGGGTGCTGGGGGTCCTTAATAATGGACGCGGCCTTTCTGAGACACCGCTCCCTGAAGATGTCCTGGGTACTTTGTAGGCTAGTACCCAAGATGAAGCCCACTAAATTTACAAGCCTCTGCAGCTTGTTTCGGTCCTGCGTAATAGCCCCTCCATACCAGACAGTGATGCAGCCTGTCAGAATGCTCTCCACGGTACATCTATAAAAGTTTTTGAGTGTATTTGTTGACATGTCAAATTCAATACGTCCATTGTATCCTGGATAATAGCCTACCTGACTGACAGTCCACAGTTTGTGTGGCTTCAGAGCTGTTGTCAGACATGGCTATAGGCAGCACTGGGGCCCCACAGGGAACTGTATTGGCTCCTTTCCTGTTTACCCTGTACACCTTGGACTTTAGATACAACACTGAGTCATCTGCAGAATTTCTTTGATGACTCAGCAATAGTTGGGTGTGTAAAGGGAGGACAGGAGGATGAATGCAGGGCTCTGGTGGAAGACTTTGTCAAATGGCGTAAGCTGAATCATTTGTAGCTCATCATTAGTGAAATAAAGGAAATGGTGGTGAACTTCAAGAAGACTAAGCCTGCACTACTCTCTGTTACTATTGATGGTGAGAACGTCGATGTGGTGAGGCCCTACAAGTACCTGGGGGTGCACCTGGATGACAGACTTGAGTGAGCACCAATACAGAGGTTGTGTACAAGAAGAGACAGAGTCGCCTCCACTTCCTGAGGAGATTGAGGTTCTTTGGAGTTTGCAGGCCTCTCCTTCACATGTTCTACCAGTCTGTTAACACCAGTACAATCTTCTATGTGGTGACGTGCTGGGGGAAATGGCATCAATGTGGGTGATGCCAACAGGCTCAATAAACTGATTAGAAAGGCTGGCTCTGTTATAGGAGTCAAATGGGACACACTGGAGGCTGTGGTAGGACAACGGACCCTATGGAAAATCCTGACAACTTTGGACAATGTTTCTCAACCTCTGCATGCCACCTTGGCTGAACAGAGGAGCATGTTTAGCAATAGACTAAGACAACTGCGCTGCTCCTAAAAGCGATATGAGGCCATTCTTAACCTCGGCCATTAGGCTCTATAACAAGACAGGGAAGTGATGGCCCCGTCCTGTTAGACTGTTTGTGGTAACTTATTTTTTATTCTTTCTACTTCTCTTCTAATATTTATATATTTCTATATCTGTGCACTTGTGATGCTACTGTGACCTGTAATTTCCTTTGGAATCAATAAAGTATCTAACTAGTGTCAGTCATGCGCACTTGTGTGGCTGTTACACACTACACCGTGCTAAGAGCGTCAGTTTTTAAATAGTCCGTTGCGTGTGTTTGTGTTCAAAAAGCAGTGATTGTTGTCACTGACAGCTGGTGAGAAATAAGCGGGAAGACAATTCAGAACTGTTTCGCTCACTGTGGCTTCAAGCCTTCAGGCTTGGAGATGCCTGAAACGGCCGGGAGTGAAGTTAGTTTGGATTCATCAGCTATGTGGAGAGTGAGAGGCTGTTACACGGGTAACAGTTTCTCCATATCGTACTGCCCTGGCTTGCGTAGCACGTAGATGGTCGGGACGCAGCACCCCCAACCATTATGACAGGGCCTCATAAATTTCATTGTGAATAGAAGAAAGAGACTTGGGCGTTGTGTCTGAGTTACTCTGTGGTGCTGGTGATAAAGTTCAAGGTAAAATTTATTATCAGACATACATGTCACCTCATACCGCCCTGAGATTCTTTTTCTGCAGGTACTTGCTGTACAGAGATCAGGTTTCTTGTCACTGTCTTATATAATGAGAAATGAGTTTCTGACAACAGTGCAACTATAAAACTAAAAAACTACTATAAAACAAAAAAAAGAGATCAGCAACAAAAAGGAATATTGACATCGTGCTCACAGCTTCATAGGGCATTCAGAAATCTGATGGCAGAGGGCAGGAAGCTGTTTTTGAACTGATGAGTGTGGGTCTTCAGGCTCCTGTCCCTCCTCCCAGATGGCGGGTAGGCCTGTGCCCATGTTGGGACTGCCTGAGCCTGCAGGTGGGGAAGCTGCAGAGGGAGGTACAGGGGCCCAGGTTTTGAAGCTTGGTGATTAATACTGAGCAGGCTATCTTGTTGAGCAGGCGGGCCGATGTGTGCTTTGCTGTTTTCTGGCTGCTCCAAAGCAGAATGGAGAGCCTGCAAGACTGTGTCCACTGTGGACCTGTTGCAGTGGTAGGCAAATTACAGTGGGCCCAGGATATTGGCTGCAACTTCAGGTGCAGCCTCTCCCTCTCCTACAGATCACCCCTGCCCCAGAAGAGGTCCCAATGATCCAAGAACCTGAAACCCTGTCCTCTGTGCCAGTTCCTCAGCCATTCATTCATCTGTTCCTGCCCTGACTAGCACGTGGTACTGGAAGTAATCCAATGATTACAACCTTGGACGTCCTGCTCTTCTTTTCCTTCCTCACCTCACAATGCAAAAAAGATGGCACTCAGTTTGCATACTACATCTGTCAGGAAGAGGCACAAAATAACCAACTGGATCACATTTTGATTGAGGGACACTGAGGAAATATTATATTGACACAGGATTGTTTTCCTTTGCTGAAGCAAATGGAGAGGGTGTTCGTTTAACACCTCATCCAAAAGAACATCTACTATTCTCTAAACTACAACTTCCTATGTAAAATAATCTATGACCATTCAACAGCATAAATCTAGCAGCCTCGTTAATTCCCAGTTGATTCAATCAAAAGACACCAAGAATAGAATGGAACTTTTTGTCATTGCTCATAACAGTGAGACTGCAAGTTAATTCAATCCCTGTAAAACAAACATTTGCAATGCATGCAGAAGGGCTTAATTTTTTTTTAAATCTCTTATTTACATGTAACAAGTGACCTTGATAGTCAATACCACTTAAAGGCCATTGGGAAGCCAGGATGTAGCATTATTCAGCTGCACAACAGCCCACAGGAAGAAGCTGTTTCTCCGTCTTACCAAGGTCTCCTGGTTTAAGGCAGCACGGTGGTGCAGTGGTTGCCCCAATGCTTTACAGTGCCAATGATCGCCATTGGGGCTCATTCCCTGCTTTACAGCGCCAATGATCGCCATTGGGGCTCATTCCCTGCTTTACAGCGCCGATGATCGCCATTGGGGCTCATTCCCTGCTTTACAGCGCCGATGATCGTCATTGGGGCTCATTCCCTGCTTTACAGCGCCGATGATCGCCATTGGGGTTCATTCCCTGCTTTACAGCGCCGATGATCGCCATTGGGGCTCATTCCCTGCTTTACAGCGCCAATGATCGCCATTGGGGTTCATTCCCTGCTTTACAGCGCCGATGATTGCCATTGGGGCTCACTCCCTGCTTTACGGCGCCAATGATCGCGATTGGGATTCACTCCCTGCTGCTGTCTGTAAGGAGTTTGTTTGTTCACCCTGTCACGGTGTGGGTTTCCTCCAGATACTCCGGTTTCCTACGAGTGCTCCACTTTCCTCCCACATTCCAAAGACGCAACTGTTAGGGTTAGTGAGCTGTGGGCTTTCTATGTTGGTGCCGGAAGCGTTGCAAGATTTGTGGGCTGCCCTCAGCACATCCTCAAACAAATTTATTGACACATACATCTCATTTCTCTACATGCTTTGATATTTTGATGTACATCTAATGAATAAAGCGCATTTTTATCTTTAATTTTGAGTCATTCAAGAGACACGTGCTTACCCTAGAGAGTTAACTCAGGTTATACAAGGACATTTCTCAGGTCTTGGGACAAAAGTGGGGGATGTGGGAATTTGCCAAAAGAACTGCATTGTTTGACAAGGTCGCAGACCGCTGACAAAAATTTGCTTCCAACCAGGAATCTGATCCCAGAATGGGGTGGATTGCCAATTCTGGTCATTAAAATTTCAGTGAGTTTGCATACGAGTTCTGGGCTCTGGAGTACAATGGTAAATGAAGTGTTTGACAGTTTTAACCACTACCCACAGGCCAATAGTCACTTTGCTGCCACTCTACTCCATTCCAATTATGGTTACAGAGAAAGCTCAGAGATATTATTGCTGTGCAGCTCCGTATCCACAGGAAGCTGGCACAAAGTTGACACATTAATGTAAACTTATACAGCTACATCATTCTTCTGCAGCAGCGTGCCCAACTTGCTCCTCATTCCCATTAGCACACAAGAGATTCTGCAGCTGCTGGAAATCTTCAGCAACACACACAAAATGCTGGAGGAACTCGGCAGGTCAGGCAGCATCCACGGAGGGGAACAAACGGCCGATGTTTTGGGCTCAGACCCTACATCTGGAATGGGAGGATGCCTTTTTGGAGATGAGCTTTATTTGTGACATACATGTCGAAGAATCCTGTAAATTGTGTCAATTGCGTCAACGACAACACAGTCCGAGGACAGCGCAGGGGAGGGAAAACATGCGAGTGTTGTCGCACTTCCTGCATCAACATTACTAACCCTAACCCGTACATTTTGGAATGTGAGAAACCAGAGCAGCACAAGGAAGCCAACGTGGTGATGGAGAGAACATACAAACTCCTCTCAGTCAGCGACAAGAATTGAACCCCGATCTTACAGCCGGCGCTGTTCACTCACTACTGCACTACCGTACCAGAAAGAAAGAAATTCTAGCTTCTGCCTCTTCCTTTCCTGGTGAAGAGTCTTGTCCTGAAACGTCAACTGGTTATTCCCCTCCATAATTGCTGCCTCACCTGCTGAGTTCTTTGAGTCCTTTAGTTTTCCCTAATACAAAATGATTTTAGAAATTTAAAACATCAAAGTTATGCTGTTATGGTTTGCTCTGTAACTATGGCATACCAAGTGGAAAGAAATGTAGTTCGTCAACCTCATTTGTAGAAATTGCATAACGTTTAAAAATAGATGCCATACTGGTGCAGTACAGAGGACCAGGGTTGGTTTTAACGTGATAGCCTGGGAGGGGTGAGAAGTTCATGAGAGAGCTCAATTTCCACCGGGCTCTGCAGAAATCATTGTGTCATTTCAATATTAGCAGGAAAGCCATAAACCTAGCTGCATAATCCCCCACAACAACAGGACCTCTTCCAACACCAGATCTTCACAAGGGTTCAGACATTTGTCCCAGTCAGAATTTTCAGCTTGGAGGCAGAACCAATGATAGACGTAGGTACAGAGGCTCTCAAAAAGATGAAAAGCAGGATGGAAACTGAGAAGAGAAGATGGCAGCGCAATGCAGCGCGCAGCGGCCACTCCGGAATGAGTATCTGTTATTTGTTAAGTAGGATGTCGTGCACAATCCTGATTTGATGGAGAGGGACGTGAGAAGCACGGAGGAACATCTGGTGAAACTTCTGAAATGCCCACTTCGCTGCCGCTGCTACTGTGCGATCCAGAATCTCCGGAGGGCAAGGCCCCGAGTCCTCGGCTTTGCCTGTTGCTTGGCGGTCGGGGCCGGGGTCGGGGTCGAAGCGCTCGGCAGAGATGGTGCTCGGTGCTCGGTGTCAGAGAGCTGATCGGAGGCTCGAAGTTTTCAAACGGACTCAGAGTCGGCTGTGTTCAGGTGCTTCTCGGGTGCTGCATCAGCAAGTTTGTGGCGCTGGAGGTTCATGGTAGGGAGAGTTTTTCTTCCTTCTACCGTCTGCGTGATATGATGGGGCTATCAGGACTTTGAGACTTTTTGTTTACCGTGCCCATGATCTGCTCTTTATCAAATTACGGTATTGCTTTGCACTGTTGTTAACTATATGTTATAATTATGTGGTTTTTGTCAGTTTTAGTCTTGGTCTGTCTTGTGCTTCTGTGATATCATACTGGAGGAACATTGTATCATTTTTAATGCATGCATTACTAAATGACAATAAACGAGGACTGAGTGTCCTTATAATCTAAAAGATGCCCAGGGAATCATCAGAGCAGTTGGGCTCGAGCATTGAAGAGAACAGCACAGTATAGACCCTTGGGCCCCCAATGTTGCGCCGATGCTTTAACCTACTCAATATAACCCTTCTCTCTTACACAGTCCTGCATTTTTACTATCGTCCATGTGCCTATCTAAGAGGCTCTGAAATGTCCCTCATGTATCTGCCTCTACCACTACCCCTGGCGGCGTGTTCCACATACCCACCATTCTCCGCGTCAGAAACCTAACTTTGATATCGCCTCTATGTGTTCCACCAATCACCTCAAATGATGACCCCTCACTTCAGCCATTTCCGCCCTGAGAAACGTCTCTGATTGCCCACTCAATTTATGCCTTTTATCACCTTGTACACCTCTCATCCCCCTTCAGACCAGCAAGAAAAACACTCACTCACTCAACCTCAATCGAGGCATGCTCTCCAATCCAAGCAGCATCCCGGTCAATCTCCTCTGCACCCTCTCTAAAGCTTCCACATCCTTCCTATAATGAGGCGACCAGAACTGAACACAATGCTCCAAGTGTGGTTGAAGCAGGGTTTTATAGAGCTGCAACGTAACCTCGTGGCTCTTGAACTCACCCTGAGTCCTTCAGCATTAAGATTCAGGCGCTCCTTTGACAGCAGAGACATCTGGATGGCTTCAGTGACAAATGCCCTGAGCATGGCTCAGGTAGAAGTGGGTCCTTTATCTCATGCTTGACTAGACCTTCAAGCTACCATTAAGAGTTTGTAGTGAAAGTCCCAGCAGTTCCTTCAGTGTGTGTGCACACTTCAGTTCTGCAGTGACAGCTGTCATGGGCTGACAACTCTGCTCTGCTCAGTGAGCTTTGTGAACTGGCAGGGATGGCCACCAATTAATTTCCAATTGAGCCCCTACACACACATGCAAATATCATTTCTATCTTTCAAATTTTCCCTTCAATTTTATCATGTAGCACTTAAAAATCATAGACCACATGACTGAATATCTGGAGTAAAGACAGGAAGAGGGTCAGTCTCTGTCTCTCTCTCTCTCACTCTAATAGTTTTTCTCTCCTTTTGTCATTCTCTCTCTCTCTCTCCCTCTCAGTACCAATGGCTGATTTGGTGATTTCCATTCTGTGTGATAATGGTCAGCTCAGTGATTTCCGTTCAGTGTTCTAATGGCTCTGTCAGTAGTTGCAGG